>NC_136065.1:599337722-599975889 GCF_964261635.1 Lissotriton helveticus
AAAATCATTGACTACCCCAGGGTATGGATCACAGGTCGATAGGCAACAATTAATTCGGTTCATATTCTCCTTTACAATGGTTTGAAACAATTTGCCACAATCAACCCCCCCCATTTTAATCTTAGATCATCATTAGATGGCAATATATTCCTGGCACAGTCAGCGACACCTAGGATAGGTGCCGACTCCCTGGGCACAACCAATGTGAACGTATCTCCTGACGTTCTGTAAAAATTTCAATCAATTAAGATCCGCAAGAAAATGAATTCCATCATCATGATTTGAATGATCTCATGGAATTTTTGTGTTATTTGTAATACATCAGTTGCATTTTTTGCTTCTTTGCTCTGTATCTTGACCTCCATCCTTTCATACTTTTCACCACTTTTTCTTACTTTTATCTTATATTCTTTGTTTCCGGTTTCTTTTCGTTTATAATTACACAGACACCATTCTTTAATTTTATATTGTGTCCATCACTGTCAATTTTAGGCTTCGTCTTAACTTCCTTTGTTTCACTTGTCTTATGTTACTTTCATGGATAACCTCTACAAGATGGCCGCCATTACTATTGTCCTCTTTCTATGTTGATACTTTTGAGTCTGGATATTAACATCCGTCACTTCCTGTACAAACTAACACACTGCGGCATGGCAATGGACGCATGTTTTTGAAACTCAGCATCTTGCTGTTTACAAGTAAGTCAGTTCCATTCAGCAAGAGACGCTTTTGCGCTTCGCTATCTTTTAATTGAAAGTAACACTGGGAATTGGCATCTTTTTATATTGGTCTGCACTTGACCGTACGGCGTCTCACACTGGTGGTCCACGTATACTTATTTGTCACGAGTTTTTATACACGCGTTAACTCTGCGTTTTGCTTTTTGCACCGCAGATTCTACCATTTACTATTTTTTATCATTTACGCTTTTTCTACGCACGTTCATTTTTGAGTTTCACTATTTGTTTCAGCCTTTCACTCACAGATTTATTGGTGATTCACTTTTATCGTCTTTTTGGTTGAACCTTTTAAGCACGTTTTTCTATGGATAACTAGCATGGCACGCATTAACATGATTAATGACTGATGTTTTCGTGTAGATTTACACTGACAGGACCCTACATATATTTTTGTTTATATTGCTTTCAGATTTCCCCTGATGAAGGACCTCGTTGGTCCGAAATGCATTGGGTGATGAACTCACACTCACACAATATGCATACATTATGGGATTCATAATTATGTCAAATGGATTATCATTGAATGAATATTGAATAACTTCATGTGGAGAAACATGAAATAAATCATGATGATGGAATTCATTCTCTTGCGGATCTTAATTGATTGACATTTTTACAGAACGTCAGGAGATACGTTCACATTGGCTGTGCCCAGGGAGTCGGCATCTATTCTAGGTGTCGCTGACTGTGTTCTGATTTCCACACTTTTGTCAGGGAGTGATATCCCGGGTGCACACGACAACTGGTTCACGTTATCACCAGCGGAGTGCGTAACCTTAAACTGTTTCTAATATATTCCTGGCCCCACAATCTATAGAGAACACGGGGCGGGATGCTAATCTCAAGACTATTTTAAGAGGGTTATGATCCCCGTAATTCGTGGCAGTAACCTCAGCGGTCATTAAGCGATCCACAAGAGTGGGAGAAATAAAAATAAAGTCAATAGTTGAAGAACAGTTCCTCCCTCTGAATGTGGGTGCTCTATGGTTAATATCAGGTAAAACTCCCTCAACGTCCATGACATTAATAAGAATATAACAAGTCAGGAGTGTAGCTAACTCAGTACCCCTGCGCAAGGCAGGATCTGGGGTGAGTGTGCACGCACCGTGCGACGGGAAGTGAAAACTTTGCATTAAAATCATCACCCAAGAGAATCCCAGTGGCCCCCTCTGAACCTTGCCGACTATCCAGTTAAGGGATATAGTTAAAGAGCTCAATAAAAATCCTATTTGGGATAGAATAAAAATCATTGTTATAAAAATTAATCAAATAAAAAGAGACACTCCTCTTATATCTCAGTATCTGAAAATGACGGCTATTGGTTGGTACGACCTTCGTGCTCCCTCCAGCAGCGACACTGATCCCAATAAATAAGCCCCCCGATGGGCGAACAAATTTGGGCCTAGAAGCAACCGTACTAAAACAATGAACATTACTATATCTTGATCAGATATTACGCGCAGCCAATCCTCATCATCTAACCTATTTTGTAAGCCCGCTACGTTCCAACTCATGACATTCAGGTCAGTGTCAGTTCTAAGCTTAGGTTTGTAAAATATCACACATATCAATAGGAGCCACCAGTGTAGGCCCTCTAGGATTTTCTACCTGTTGCAATGGATCAGCGGAGTCACTGAGTATAACTATCCTGCCACTGCAACAGATATAGGGCCAGATGTAGGTAGCTAAATACCTGTCTGTAACAGCCGAAAATCGGCGAATTTCCCGTTACCGACCAGTATTTAGCCCTTCCCAATGTATGAGGCTGTAAATAAGGATTCTGTAATGTACCGATTCCTGTATTTTAAGGAATCGGTAAAATACTGAATCCTTAAAACCTATGTAGGTAGCACTTAAGTGAGTGCATTTTTGCTTTAAGGATTTGTTATTTACCACCAACTACAAGTTGGTGGTAAGTACCAAATACCTTTAAAAAAGCAAATATTTGTTGTTTCGAAGTTCCATGTGGCAGACAAGGGCATGTATGTGCACCACATGTGCACACATTCACGATTCAGGGGTGCAACAGAGTGTCAATGTGACACCCTGCCACCCTTGAATATGCTCCTGCTATTACCGATTCGTTAATACCGAATCAGTAATAGTGAATGGCTTTCCATTCATTCCTATGGGCCTCCAGGCCCTTAGGAATGAATGGGAAGGTATTCCTTATTACCGAATCGGTATTACTGATTCGGTAATAAGGAATATTACTGAACCAATAAATTTTTGCGATTTTTTTAACTACATCATATTTACCGATTCCTAAATACCGAATCAGTAAAATTCGGTATTTAAGAATCGGTAAATTGAGGTTACCTACATCGGGCTCTTAGAGGTTAGAGAATGGTACAACAAATCAGCACACTTGGGGCCATTTCAAATAACAAGCACAGATTTGAATGGAGGTAGCCCAGAACATCCCCATGCATGTGGCAAGTAGTATGCCCACAATCCCAAATTTAAGAAAGAGTGTAAAAACAAACACAGGCACATAAATCCCAACTATCAACCCGTTACCTCTGTTCTGATAGTAACATAACCCCTGAAATTACTGAATCTCTTAACATTGAACCTTTCCTTCTCTATAACTAACATGCTCAAAAGCATATACTATTCTTTGCAACCCTACATAAAACGTAACCTGGAAAATAGTAACATTTACACTACACATGATAACAAAAATACCGTCCATCCCACTAATATATGGTTTACTGCCTCACAAACAATTCTCAACTTATACTGAAGTTTTATCAGTTGTAACATCTAAAAACTGTCAATATTAGTCCTAGGATGACCATCATTGACATTGAATTTCAAATAATAAACACTATTTCTCACATTTATCTAAACACCTAAATTCAAGGATTTTTTCCCACCTTTCCCATGCATAATGGAAAGAAATTTAGAAAACTTACTTGGCTGACGATTATATGACAAACAATAAACTAAAATTTGAACTTAGAAAACCCACTGCTTTGTGTTTTGTACCTCCTGATAGTGTAGATGGCATCAACTCATAAATTATACAATTGGAATATTTTGCACAAAACAAATCAAAATTGGCACTGCCTTTAAAGTACTTTGATTGTATATGGATTAGCCATTTAAGCACGTCAGTTCACAGGAGAAAACCACGTTTTCCAAGTGAATAGTTGAACTCTTACTCGACCTGTTTAGAAGGAGGTGCAAAACCAAACCATGTCATTGAGGGTTGGCATAATTTATTTAACAGTCCCATTGCAAAAATACACCACTACCAGTGGCAGCCTGTATGTTTTGGAGGGAGGGGACGAATGGACACACACACACACACACACACATACGGATAACACTCACAGCCATGGATTCGCGCACACACACAAACACATTCATTCACAACACTCTTTACCAAACTATCATGCATACATGCACCAAACATGAATTTAAAAGAAAACACACACTTACTTGCAGCCAGCTCTGCCTCAGAGGTTCCAGGAGGATTGGGACTGCTACCTACCCTCATTGGCTGTTGGGAAGGCAGCAGTCCCAACGTATTCGGGAGGGGGTCAGTGACACTGCTGACCCCAACCCACTTATTGATGAAGTGTCACTGATTGACACTCAACCCTGGGCGCATAAGGGCTTAACAGTGAAGCGCCCAGGTGTGAGGCAATCAGTGACGCTACCCCTCCTCACAGATGGGAGGGCCTCAGGGACCTTTGCTGACCTGAGGAAGTCACGCCCACAGGAGCTGTGATGTTCTCAGCCCAGCAAAGTTCAGCTCAGTCAGCCAGGAGCCTGCGCATTTAGCGCATGTCTGGTTCCTGGCTGCCTGACCTGAAAAGGAACAGTGTCTGTCAGGCTGACCTTTGTTCAGCCTGACAGACACTGTTCGGGAGGAGCAAAAGGGGTGTTGCATCTCAGCCCCAATGGACTGGCCGCTGCTGACCCCAACCTGTATAATTTTCTGAAATTCTAAAAACGAAACAAAGCTTCCAGGGGGTCAGACAGGTGCAGTCATTGGCAGGTTGTATGAATCCTCAAGTTACCAAATAAAGTAGGAAATGTCAGAAAGCCCATTTTACAGAATTCAACAATTTTTTAGGTTGCGTGGTCCTGAATACCTTGAACATACTGCATATGTCTTACACTATTAAACTGTTTAAACATTTTAAAGTATTACTCTCCTCCTTGAAGTTGTTTTCTTTCTTAAACTCTTGGTGATTTATTTACCTCTAACCAAGAGTCTTAAGAAATCCAGTAATTCATAAAAGTAAATCAGTATCTAATACTCAAAAACGTAAACAATTAAAAAAGCAAACAAATGAGCAAAATGCCTTCTTTGATTTATCAATGATATCACTAACCAATATCGAAAGTCCCCAAAAAGTTGTGAAATGTCTTTAAAAAGGAAACCATTTATAACAAACCCAATTGGCTGATTCTGTCTTCTTTCTTCTTCATCAATATCTTCTTAACACTGCTTAAAGCCCCACTGAAAATATTTATAGATATGATTTTTTTCAAACTGGTTTAACAATACATTTTCAAAATATCTTACTTTTTGTATGAAGCCATTTTTTTAAAAAAAATATAACAACTGGGCCTGTGTGTGCACACGATCATAACCTGTATGGGGATATAATACTGGTTTAAAATCAAAATACTTACACTACTTTTTTAAGACAACATTTAACAACCTCCCACCCGTTTGCCTCACAATAGCGTTCCTAACCTATTGGTTTATTTAAGTGTATTAGAGTGCTCTTACCTGACCATAGCCTCTCTGTGCTTCTGATCTTGACCGAAACACTCCACCGACTGTAGAAAAAGATGCACATCCAAGAACGTAAATAAAAAAAAGGACACTTTCACCCACTGAAAGAATGAAAAAGTGTGGGCAATCTCTAAAAAATAGATGAAATGTTAATAATTTGTTTACGAAAATGTGTATTTATTTTCAGAAAATAATTATTTTTTTCAGGAATAACATTTTTATGTAGTTCTAATTGATGTTATTATATTTATTAAAATCATTTTTATTTACTAAATAGTGTTGCGATTTTTGATTAAATATTCTGTTAAATATTTTTCTTTGGTGCAACTTTGTTTTGGGATATTAATTACAGTATTTTATACAATTATATTTTTGTAAACTATTTTTTTTTTTTTATTTTGAATAAATTAAACTTGTAACTAAAATAAAATAATTAAATAAAAGTATTAATATATATGGGGCTGATTCCGATCTGGGTCGGAAAGTGCTGCGTCCGGGTCGGATCTGCGGGGTTTTCTGACCGATCCGGACTCCTGCAGTCCGACCGTGTGAGTACGATGCAGCCGTACGCGGTCGGACTCCCATAGAAGTCAATGGGAGCCGGTCGTACGATGCGTACATGGGCTCCCATTGACTGAATGGGTACGTCGCGGACAAGTGTGCCCCCTACAGTGGGTACATGTCGGTACCATTCGCACCGTACATGCCTGTGTTGGGGAGACCCATGGGTCGTAAGGCTGGGGGTAACAGGGGGTTCGACGCGGATCCCCGAAGTCTATCTCCTGGTGAGCTATTGTCAGCCGGACGCTCCGACTCGATCTAGCTGTCTGAATTGAGCATCGTACTAGCTCGGTCGTGAAACGCCTCCATTGCGCGCCAAAGGTTTGCTTGTGACCGAGTCGGTTTGGACTTGGAAACAATTTGGACGGAGATTTCGCGCTTGTTCGCATTGTATTTTGACGTCCGGACCCGTGTACGACTCGGAGAGAAATTCAGCCTCTGAATCAGATCCGCTACTGCCGAACCCGAATCGGCCCCTAAGTCTTTTAATTACTAACTGAATATTAATACACTTCCTTGCCACTACCCTATGTCCCTTACATACCACTTACTAAATATTATTTTTGCATATTTGAAAAATAATGCATTGATTTTTATATAATGTTTTACCAATTTACATGAATAATACAAAAGTATTATAATTACTACCCAAGTACTAATACAGTTCCCCACCCATTGCCCCTATATCCCTTACATCCCACTCCTAAAATATTATTTGCATAATTTAAACTAATGTGCCTTACTATTTAAATTAATGTGCTTATTTAGTTCCATATATTATAATTATTACCTGAGTACTAATACTTGTCCCCACCTATCACCCTTATAACCCTTAAATTCCACTCCTTATTTTTTATATTGTATAATATAGGCTAAAATACATTACTATTTACATCATTTTTTATTTACATTAAATAATTCATACTCAAGTATCAACATTAATACCTGCGCATATCTCGAGAAGTCTACTTGCCCACTTGTCCTGGAGAGTCTGATTTTCTTGAGGCGAGCTATATTTAGGGCCTACCCGCCCGTTCTGTGGAGCTGACAAAGAACAGGTGTTCTGTTCACTCAGAAAGTGAAGTAGCAATACAAATTCCTTTAAATATTGTTTTTATCTTGTCACATTTACATAGGAGCCCACTAGGATGGCGGTCCGAAAATCACTCCGACCGCCATGGAAGCAGAAAACAACTGTCTGCTGGGACCGTGGATAAACCGGCAGTTAAATTAGGATGAACCGCCAAAAAAACCCGACCACGGCGGTAGCAGGCAAATTAAAAACGCCAGTTGCGGGCGGTGATGTCTAAAATCCGACCATGGCGGACGAAAACACAGCGGAAAATCTACAACCCGCTGCAAGCATAGCGGAGACACCGCACAGGATATTAGGATATCACCAATGGTCCCGCGGTACGATCCACTGTTTCCGACTGCCGCGGTCGCACACTGGAGTGAATGGGAGAGCCAGCAGAAGAGCTGCAGCATAGCCACTACAGCAAACGATCCATAGAAAACATGGCGGACGATGCAACAATGGCAAACATTGCACAAATCAAAGTAGTCATGCCCCCCAAATACACAAAACACATCCCAATGAAACAAATAAATGCCAAAAATAAACATACAATTCCCAGGACAACACCTATAACACACCTGACAGCAAAACCCTATTCGGACACACCCACATAGCTGAGTATAAAACCAGCCCCTTCACTGACCACAATCCTTTGCAACACTCCAGAAGAGAAGGACATCCGCCAGATCTGAGAGGAGAGGCAAAAGAACACAGCACACTCAACACCACCACCAACACCCCATCACACCAGCATCAACAATCCCCCAGCACATAACAAATCTCACACACCACCACCACACCCACCACCCACACCCCTGCACCCACAAACTCTTTGCAAACCATACACCATGTCCACACATAAAATGCCCAAATTCACCTAGAGTGAGTTGACAGTCATGGTAAATGAGATAGTTAGAGTGGAACCATAACTGTTGGTCCAAGAGACACCATTAGCCACAAGGGCTCAAATGTGGGAAAGGATGGTATAAAGCGTCAATGCAGTAGGGACCACCTCGCGATCTAAGAAGGAGATCATGAAGTGGTGGCATGATCTCAAGAGTGTTGTCAAAGAGAGGAGGAGCAAGAACTGGGAGCTGGCTAACCGGACTGGCAGTGGCCCTCCCATACCACCGAAAACATTCACACCATGGGAGGAGAAGGTGCTTGCCATACTGCATTCCGAGAGTCTCACAGGAGTATCCGGGGGAGTGGAGGCTGGTAAGTACTAACAAATGTGAACCAACACACTGATATGTACTGTCTTGCATGACCAAAAACACACACCACCCCAGACAAATCCCATCCATCTGCACCACACACCCACAAAAACCTGTCTCACAGATCCAACATTCACTCACTCTTATTTACCCTAAACGTAGCTACCAATATTACCATGGGAGCATGAGCACAGGGAGCCTGTACCACTACTCCCACCATGCCCTCTGACCCACACCCAGCAGCATGGAGCCCTCCCCACCCCACCCAGAAGCATGTGTCAGCCATCACACTACCCTCATCAAACTCACAGGTAGGTAGCCACCTTCTCTGGGACAGCTGTCTGGAGGTCGGAGGCCTGCACCACTACATCCAGCATGCTCCCCGTCCCACACCCCAGAAGGATGGACCCTCCCCACCCACAAGCACATGGAAGCCATTGCACTATCCCAAACCACCTAATAGGTAGGTAGCCATCTTCCCTGGGAGGCCTGTACCACTACTCCCACCATGCACCCTGTCCCACACCCCAGCAGGATGGAGTACTCCCTCCCACCCACAAGCATGTGTCAGCCATTGCAGTGTTCACCTTCACCTAGCAGGTAGGTAGCCATCTTCTATGGGACGGCTGTCTGGAGGTGGGAGGCCTGTACCACTACTCCCAGCATGCTCCCTGTCCCACACCCCAGCAGGATGGAGCCCTCCCCACCCACAAGCACATGGAAGCCATTGCAGTATCCCAAACCATCTAATAGGTAGGGAGCCATCTTCCTTGGGGGGTCTGTACCACTACTCCCACCATGCTCCCTGTCCCACACCCCAGCAGGATGGAGCCCTCCCCCACCCACAAGCACATGGAAGCCACCTAACAGGTAGGTAGCCGTCTTCCCAGGGATGCCTGTTTGGGGGTGGGAGGCCTGTACCACTACTCCCAGCATGTGCCCTGTCCCACACCCCAGCATGATGGAGCCATCCCCCACCCACAAGCACATGGAAGCCATTGCACTATCCCAAACCACCTAACAGGTAGGTAGCCATCTTCCCTGGGAGTGCTGTTTGGGGGTGGGAGGCCTGCACCACTATTCCCACCATGCTCCCTGTCCCACACCCCAGCAGAATGGAGTACTACCTCCCACCCACAAGTACATGGAAGCCATTGCACTATCCCAAAACCACCTAACAGGTAGGTAGCCATCTTCCCTGGGAGGGCTGTTTGGGGTGGGAGGCCTGCACCACTACTCCCACCATGCTCCCTGCCCCATACCCGAGCAGGATGGAGTACTCCCTCCCACCCACAAGCATGTGGCAGCCATTTCCAAAATCGATTTTATCCACACTATGTGTGGGAGGGTATAATCAGACGTGAGTCCCTTGCTCATTGCACCATCAGGATTCAAGCAAGCCGGGCCGACGAAGGCTGTGATGCCAGAAACCGGTCCCCGGAAGCTTGTTTCCTTCCCAGTATAAGAATTGGCTTGGTAGTTTGGTTTGCCCTGTTCCCATCATGCACTGGGACAGGAACAGACTAATTTGCATATAGCCAGGTTCTGAGCTGGGATGGTGCAGTGAGCTAAAAACAGGTGATGGATTAAAACCATGATCTCTTGACTTGGTAAGAGTATTCTGCATCATTCAGAAACTCTGTCCATCACCACCCCCTTTTCCAAAATTGATTTTATCCACACTATGTGTGGGAGGGTATACTCAGACGTGAGTCCCTTGCTCATTGCACCATCAGGATTCAAGCAAGCCGGGCCGACGAAGGCTGTGATGCCAGAAACCGGTCCCCGGAAGCTTGTTTCCTTCCCAGTATAGGAATTGGCTTGGTAGTTTGGTTTGCCCTGTTCCCATCATGCACTGGGACAGAAACAGACTAATTTGCATATAGCCAGGTTCTGAGCTGGGATGGTGCAGTGAGCTAAAAAACAGGTGATGGATTAAAACCATGATCTCTTGACTTGGTAAAAGTATTCTGCATCATTCAGAAACTCTGTCCATCACCACCCCCTTTTCCAAAATCGATTTTATCCACACTATGTGTGGGAGGGTATACTCAGACGTGAGTCCCTTGCTCATTGCACCATCAGGATTCAAGCAAGCCGGGCCGACGAAGGCTGTGATGCCAGAAACCGGTCCCCGGAAGCTTGTTTCCTTCCCAGTATAAGAATTGGCTTGGTAGTTTGGTTTGCCCTGTTCCCATCATGCACTGGGACAGGAACAGACTAATTTGCATATAGCCAGGTTCTGAGCTGGGATGGTGCAGTGAGCTAAAAAACAGGTGATGGATTAAAACCATGATCTCTTGACTTGGTAAGAGTATTCTGCATCATTCAGAAACTCTGTCCATCACCACCCCCTTTTCCAAAATCGATTTTATCCACACTATGTGTGGGAGGGTATACTAAGACGTGAGTCCCTTGCTCATTGCACCATCAGGATTCAAGCAAGCCGGGCCCACGAAGGCTTGTGATGCCAGAAACCGGTCCCCGGAAGCTTGTTTCCTTCCCAGTATAAGAATTGGCTTGGTAGTTTGGTTTGCCCTGTTCCCATCATGCACTGGGACAGGAACAGACTAATTTGCATATAGCCAGGTTCTGAGCTGGGATGGTGCAGTGAGCTAAAAAACAGGTGATGGATTAAAACCATGATCTCTTGACTTGGTAAGAGTATTCTGCATCATTCAGAAACTCTGTCCATCACCACCCCCTTTTCCAAAATCGATTTTATCCACACTATGTGTGGGAGGGTATACTCAGACGTGAGTCCCTTGCTCATTGCCCCATCAGGATTCAAGCAAGCCGGGCCGACGAAGGCTGTGATGCCAGAAACCGGTCCCCGGAAGATTGTTTCCTTCCCAGTATAAGAATTGGCTTGGTAGTTTGGTTTGCCCTGTTCCCATCATGCACTGGGACAGGAACAGACTAATTTGCATATAGCCAGGTTCTGAGCTGGGATGGTGCAGTGAGCTAAAAAACAGGTGATGGATTAAAACCATGATCTCTTGACTTGGTAAGAGTATTCTGCATCATTCAGAAACTCTGTCCATCACCACCCCCTTTTCCAAAATCGATTTTATCCACACTATGTGTGGGAGGGTATACTCAGACGTGAGTCCCTTGCTCATTGCACCATCAGGATTCAAGCAAGCCGGGCCGACGAAGGCTTTGATGCCAGAAACCGGTCCCCGGAAGCTTGTTTCCTTCCCAGTATAAGAATTGGCTTGGTAGTTTGGTTTGCCCTGTTCCCATCATGCACTGGGACAGGAACAGACTAATTTGCATATAGCCAGGTTCTGAGCTGGGATGGTGCAGTGAGCTAAAAAACAGGTGATGGATTAAAACCATGATCTCTTGACTTGGTAAGAGTATTCTGCATCATTCAGAAACTCTGTCCATCACCACCCCCTTTTCCAAAAGCCATTGCAGTGTTCACCTTCACCTAACAGGTAGGTAGCCATCTTGCCTGGGAATACTGTTTGTTGGTGGGAGGCCTGCACCCCTACTCCCGGCATGCTCCCTGTCCCACGCCCCAGCAGGATGGAGCCCTCCCCCACCCACAAGCACATGGAAGCCATTGCACTATCCCAAACCACCTAACAGGTAGGTAGCCTGTACGTGCACCCACACATTTGTCACTAATGAAATGGTGCCATATGGCAATACCAGCCCTTTCATAGCACAAATATGCACACCGACCACGCTTGACACGCACAGTGTGCACACAATTAAGCAAAGGAAACTGTCACAGCTCCTAAAGAGTCACACACCAATGCACATGCACAAGGAAGACTGGACACAACCATGCACAGCACTAAGTATGGGCCCAAAATCCATTCCGCTTGCGAAATTTGCGGATTTTCGGCAATTTCGTGATCTGCGAATCTCACGAAATTGCCGCAAAATTCTCAAATTCGCTCACGAGAGGATTTTTTTTTTGTGACCTGGAGGCTGCTTTCTCCTCATCTGCTGCCCTGCTCGCTCTCTGACCCTTACAAGAGGCATGTGAACACGCATAGAAGCCCCGGGTCACTCTCTGTAGCCATGAGTATCTCGAGCGCAACCCACATGTAGTTCCTGTGACCAGGAGGGTGCTTTCTCCTCACCTGCTGCCCTGCTTGCTCTCTGACCCTTACAAGAGGCATGTGAACACGTATAGAAGCCCCAGGTCACTCTCTGCAGCGATGAGTTTCTCGAGCGCAACCCCCGTGTAGTTCTGGTGACCAGGAGGCTGCTTTCTCCTCATCTGCTGCCCTGCTCGCTCTCTGACCCTTACAAGAGGCATGTGAACACGCATAGAAGCCCCGAGCAGCCATGAGTTTCTCGAGCGCAACCCCGTGTAGTTCCGGTGACCAGGAGGCTGCCCTGCTCGCTCTCTCACCCTTACAAAGGCATGTGAACACGCATTGAAGCCCCGGGTCACTCTCTGCAGCCATGAGTTTCTCGAGCGCAACCCCGTGTAGTTCCGGTGACCAGGAGGCTGCTTTCTCCTCATCTGCTGCCCTGCTCGCTCTCTGACCCTTACAAGAGGCATGTGAACACGCATAGAAGCCCCGGGTCACTCTCTGCAGCCATGAGTTTCTCGAGCGCATCCCCCGTGTAGTTCCGGTCACCAGGAGGCTGCTTTCTCCTCATCTGCTGCCCTGCTCGCTCTCTGACCCTTACAAGAGGTATGTGAACACGCATAGAATCCCCGGGGCACTCTCTGCAGCCATGAGTTTCTCGAGAGCAACCCCTGTGTACTTCCTGTGACCAGGAGGCGGCGTTCTCCTCACCTGCTGCTCTGCTCGCTCTCTGACCCTTACAAGAGGCATGTGAACACGCATAGAAGCCCCGGGTCACTCTCTGCAGCCATGAGTTTCTCGAGCGCAACCCCAGTGTAGTTCCTGTGACCAGGAGGCTGCTTCCTCCTCATCTGCTGCCCTACTCGCTCTCTGACCCTTACAAGAGGCATGTGAACACGCATAGGAGCCCCGGGTCACTCTCTGCAGCCATGAGTTTCTCGAGCGCAACCCCCGTGTAGTTCCGGTGACCAGGAGGCTGCTTTCTCCTCATCTGCTGCCCTGCTCGCTCTCTGACCCTTACAAGAGGCATGTGAACACGCATAGAAGGCCCGAGCAGCCATGAGTTTCTCGAGCGCAACCCAGTGTAGTTCCGGTGACCAGGAGGCTGCCCTGCTCGCTCTCTCACCTTTACAAAGGGCATGTGAACACGCATTGAAGCCCCGGGTCACTCTCTGCAGCCATGAGTTTCTCGAGCGCAACCCCGTGTAGTTCCGGTGACCAGGAGGCTGCTTTCTCCTCATCTGCTGCCCTGCTCGCTCTCTGACCCTTACAAGAGGCATGTGAACACGCTTAGAAGCCCCGGGTCACTCTCTGAAGCCATGAGTTTCTCGAGCGCAACCCCCGTGTAGTTCCGGTCACCAGGAGGCTGCTTTCTCCTCATCTGCTGCCCTGCTCGCTCTCTGACCCTTACAAGAGGCATGTGAACACGCATAGAAGCCCCGGGGCACTCTCTGCAGCCATGAGTTTCTCGAGAGCAACCCCTGTGTACTTCCTGTGACCAGGAGGCGGCTTTCTCCTCACCTGCTGCTCTGCTCGCTCTCTGACCCTTACAAGAGGCATGTGAACACGCATAGAAGCCCCGGGTCACTCTCTGCAGCCATGAGTTTCTCGAGCGCAACCCCAGTGTAGTTCCTGTGACCAGGAGGCTGCTTCCTCCTCATCTGCTGCCCTGCTCGCTCTCTGACCCTTACAAGAGGCATGTGAACACACATAGAAGCCCCGGGTCACTCTCTGAAGCCATGAGTTTCTCGAGCGCAACCCCCGTGTAGTTCCGGTGACCAGGAGGCTGCTTTCTCCTCATCTGCTGCCCTGCTCGCTCTCTGACCCTTACAAGAGGCATGTGAACACGCATAGAAGCCCCGGGTCATTCTCTGCAGCCATGAGTTTCTTGAGCGCAACCCCGGTGTAGTTCCGGTGACCAGGAGGTTGCTTTCTCCTCATCTGCTGCCCTGCTCGCTCTCTGACCCTTACAAGAGGCATGTGAACACGCATAGAAGCCCTGGGTCACTCTCTGCAGTCATGAGTTTCTCGAGTGCAACCCCCGTGTAGTTCCGGTGACCAGGAGCCTGCTTTCTCCTCATCTGCTGCCCTGCTCGCTCCCTGACCCTTACAAGAGGCATGTGAACACGCATAGAAGCCCCGGCTCACTCTCTGCAGCCATGAGTTTCTCAAGCGCAACCCCCATGTAGTTCCGGTGACCAGGAGGCTGCTTTCTCCTCATCTGCTGCCCTGCTCGCTCTCTGACCCTTACAAGAGGCATGTGAACACGCATAGAAGCCCCGGTTCACTCTCTGCAGCCATGAGTTTCTCAAGCACAATCCCCGTGTAGTTCCGGTGACCAGGAGGCTGCTTTCTCCTCATCTGCTGCCCTGCTCGCTCTCTGACCCTTACAAGAGGCATGTAAACTGGCATAGAAGCACCGGGGCACTCTCTGCAGCCATGAGTATCTCGAGAGCAACCCCAGTGTAGTTCCTGTGGCCAGGAGGCTGCTTTCTCCTCACCTGCTGCTGTGCTCGCTCTCTGACCCTTACAAGAGGCATTTGAACACGCATAGAAGCCCCGGGTCACTCTCTGCAGCCATCAGTTTCTCGAGCGCAACCCCAGTGTAGTTCCTGTGACCAGGAGGCTGCTTTCTCCTCATCTGCTGCCCTGCTCGCTCTCTGACACTTACAAGAGGCATGTGAACACGCATAGAAGCCCCGGGTCACTCTCTGCAGCCATGAGTTTCTCGAGCGCATCCCCCGTGTAGTTCCGGTCACCAGGAGGCTGCTTTCTCCTCATCTGCTGCCCTGCTCGCTCTCTGACCCTTACAAGAGGCATGTGAACACGCATAGAATCCCCGGGGCACTCTCTGCAGCCATGAGTTTCTCGAGAGCAACCCCTGTGTACTTCCTGTGACCAGGAGGCGGCGTTCTCCTCACCTGCTGCTCTGCTCGCTCTCTGACCCTTACAAGAGGCATGTGAACACGCATAGAAGCCCCGGGTCACTCTCTGCAGCCATGAGTTTCTCGAGCGCAACCCCAGTGTAGTTCCTGTGACCAGGAGGCTGCTTCCTCCTCATCTGCTGCCCTACTCGCTCTCTGACCCTTACAAGAGGCATGTGAACACGCATAGGAGCCCCGGGTCACTCTCTGCAGCCATGAGTTTCTCGAGCGCAACCCCCGTGTAGTTCCGGTGACCAGGAGGCTGCTTTCTCCTCATCTGCTGCCCTGCTCGCTCTCTGACCCTTACAAGAGGCATGTGAACAAGCATAGAAGGCCCGAGCAGCCATGAGTTTCTCGAGCGCAACCCAGTGTAGTTCCGGTGACCAGGAGGCTGCCCTGCTCGCTCTCTCACCTTTACAAAGGGCATGTGAACACGCATTGAAGCCCCGGGTCACTCTCTGCAGCCATGAGTTTCTCGAGCGCAACCCCGTGTAGTTCCGGTGACCAGGAGGCTGCTTTCTCCTCATCTGCTGCCCTGCTCGCTCTCTGACCCTTACAAGAGGCATGTGAACACGCTTAGAAGCCCCGGGTCACTCTCTGAAGCCATGAGTTTCTCGAGCGCAACCCCCGTGTAGTTCCGGTCACCAGGAGGCTGCTTTCTCCTCATCTGCTGCCCTGCTCGCTCTCTGACCCTTACAAGAGGCATGTGAACACGCATAGAAGCCCCGGGGCACTCTCTGCAGCCATGAGTTTCTCGAGAGCAACCCCTGTGTACTTCCTGTGACCAGGAGGCGGCTTTCTCCTCACCTGCTGCTCTGCTCGCTCTCTGACCCTTACAAGAGGCATGTGAACACGCATAGAAGCCCCGGGTCACTCTTTGCAGCCATGAGTTTCTCGAGCGCAACCCCACTGTAGTTCCTGTGACCAGGAGGCTGCTTCCTCCTCATCTGCTGCCCTGCTCGCTCTCTGACCCTTACAAGAGGCATGTGAACACACATAGAAGCCCCGGGTCACTCTCTGAAGCCATGAGTTTCTCGAGCGCAACCCCCGTGTAGTTCCGGTGACCAGGAGGCTGCTTTCTCCTCATCTGCTGCCCTGCTCGCTCTCTGACCCTTACAAGAGGCATGTGAACACGCATAGAAGCCCCGGGTCATTCTCTGCAGCCATGAGTTTCTTGAGCGCAACCCCGGTGTAGTTCCGGTGACCAGGAGGTTGCTTTCTCCTCATCTGCTGCCCTGCTCGCTCTCTGACCCTTACAAGAGGCATGTGAACACGCATAGAAGCCCTGGGTCACTCTCTGCAGTCATGAGTTTCTCGAGTGCAACCCCCGTGTAGTTCCGGTGACCAGGAGCCTGCTTTCTCCTCATCTGCTGCCCTGCTCGCTCCCTGACCCTTACAAGAGGCATGTGAACACGCATAGAAGCCCCGGCTCACTCTCTGCAGCCATGAGTTTCTCAAGCGCAACCCCCATGTAGTTCCGGTGACCAGGAGGCTGCTTTCTCCTCATCTGCTGCCCTGCTCGCTCTCTGACCCTTACAAGAGGCATGTGAACACGCATAGAAGCCCCGGTTCACTCTCTGCAGCCATGAGTTTCTCAAGCACAATCCCCGTGTAGTTCCGGTGACCAGGAGGCTGCTTTCTCCTCATCTGCTGCCCTGCTCGCTCTCTGACCCTTACAAGAGGCATGTAAACTGGCATAGAAGCACCGGGGCACTCTCTGCAGCCATGAGTATCTCGAGAGCAACCCCAGTGTAGTTCCTGTGGCCAGGAGGCTGCTTTCTCCTCACCTGCTGCTGTGCTCGCTCTCTGACCCTTACAAGAGGCATTTGAACACGCATAGAAGCCCCGGGTCACTCTCTGCAGCCATCAGTTTCTCGAGCGCAACCCCAGTGTAGTTCCTGTGACCAGGAGGCTGCTTTCTCCTCATCTGCTGCCCTGCTCGCTCTCTGACACTTACAAGAGGCATGTGAACACGCATAGAAGCCCCGGGACACTCTCTGCAGCCATGAGTTTCTCGAGCGCAACCCCTGTGTAGTTCCGGTGACCAGGAGGCTACTTTCTCCTCATCTGCTGTCCTGCTCGCTCTCTGACCCTTACAAGAGGCATGTGAACACGCATAGAAGCCCCGGGTCATTCTCTGCAGCCATGAGCTTCTTGAGCGCAACCCCCGTGTAGTTCCGGTGACCAGGAGGTTGCTTTCTCCTCATTTGCTGCCCTGCTCGCTCTCTGACCCTTACAAGAGGCATGTGAACACGCATAGAAGCCCTGGGTCACTCTCTGCAGTCATGAGTTTCTCGAGTGCAACCCCCGTGTAGTTCCGGTGACCAGGAGGCTGCTTTCTCATCATCTGCTGCCCTGCTCTCTCTCTGACCCTTACAAGAGGCATGTGAACACGCATAGAAGCCCCGGCTCACTCTCTGCAGCCATGAGTTTCTCGAGCGCAACTCCCATGTAGTTCCGGTGACCAGGAGGCTGCTTTCTCCTCATCTGCTGCCCTGCTCGCTCTCTGACCCTTACAAGAGGCATGTGAACACGCATAGAAGCCCTGCACCACACACTAGCGGTATCAAACTTCTTCCCGCCCTTTCCCAACTATGATGGACAGCTCACTCAAGGGACCTCGGCACCTTTTGGCGTGGTGGCAAAGTTACAGGCACACATGGTCAGTGGAGACACATCTTCTGGCCCTTTACGCAGCTGCAGTGTAGGAAAAGAACTATAAATTTACCCAACGAGGTAGCACTTACTGATTAGCCAGTAGAAAGTAGTCCAGTTGAGTAGATGGAAATCGCAAAAAAATCAGCGATTTCGCAGGAAAACCCGCGAATTTGCGGTCTTTTTTGCGATTTCGCATGAATTTGCGGACCACAGATCCGCAAAATTCACCCATAATTACACAGCACACACTGATAAGTGCATTGCCTTGTGGCACAATCAACAAGGACCATTTCAATATTTAGGAAGCATGTGTGGACTCATTATTCAAAATAAGTACATGACCTGACAAAGTTATGCAGTACAATACAATAGCCAGTCCATGGCCCGATGTGACGTCTGCCAGGTCAGACAAGGAGGCTGCCCTGCTCGCTCTCTCACCCTTACAAAGGGCATGTGAACACGCATAGAAGCCCCGGCTCACTCTCTGCAGCCATGAGTTTCTCGAGCGCAACCCCCATGTAGTTCCGGTGACCAGGAGGCTGCTTTCTCCTCATCTGCTTCCCTGCTCGCTCTCTGACCCTTACAAGAGGCATGTGAACACGCATAGAAGCCCCGGTTCACTCTCTGCAGCCATGAGTTTCTCAAGCACAATCCCCGTGTAGTTCCGGTGACCAGGAGGCTGCTTTCTCCTCATCTGCTGCCCTGCTCGCTCTCTGACCCTTACAAGAGGCATGTAAACTGGCATAGAAGCACCGGGGCACTCTCTGCAGCCATGAGTATCTCGAGAGCAACCCCTGTGTAGTTCCTGTGGCCAGGAGGCTGCTTTCTCCTCATCTGCTGCCCTGCTCGCTCTCTGACCCTTACAAGAGGCATGTGAACACGCATAGAAGCCCCGGGTCATTCTCTGCAGCCATGAGCTTCTTGAGCGCAACCCCCGTGTAGTTCCGGTGACCAGGAGGTTGCTTTCTCCTCATCTGCTGCCCTGCTCGCTCTCTGACCCTTACAAGAGGCATGTGAACACGCATAGAAGCCCTGGGTCACTCTCTGCAGTCATGAGTTTCTCGAGTGCAACCCCCGTGTATTTCCGGTGACCAGGAGGCTGCTTTCTCCTCATCTGCTGCCCTGCTCGCTCTCTGACCCTTACAAGAGGCATGTGAACACGCATAGAAGCCCCGGCTCACTCTCTGCAGCCATGAGTTTCTCGAGCGCAACCCCCATGTAGTTCCGGTGACCAGGAGGCTGCTTTCTCCTCATCTGCTGCCCTGCTCGCTCTCTGACCCTTACAAGAGGCATGTGAACACGCATAGAAGCCCCGGTTCACTCTCTGCAGCCATGAGTTTCTCAAGCACAATCCCCGTGTAGTTCCGGTGACCAGGAGGCTGCTTTCTCCTCATCTGCTGCCCTGCTCACTCTCTGACCCTTACAAGAGGCATGTAAACTGGCATAGAAGCACCGGGGCACTCTCTGCAGCCATGAGTATCTCGAGAGCAACCCCAGTGTAGTTCCTGTGACCAGGAGGCTGCTTTCTCCTCACCTGCTGCTGTGCTCGCTCTCTGACCCTTACAAGAGACATTTGAACACGCATAGAAGCCCCGGGTCACTCTCTGCAGCCATCAGTTTCTCGAGCGCAACCCCAGTGTAGTTCCTGTGACCAGGAGGCTGCTTTCTCCTCATCTGCTGCCCTACTCGCTCTCTGACCCTTACAAGAGGCATGTGAATACGCATAGAAACCCCGGGTCACTCTCTGCAGCCATGAGTTTTTCGAGCGCAACCCCGTGTATTCCGGTGACCAGGAGGCTGCTTTCTCCTCATCTGCTGCCCTGCTCGCTCTCTGACCCTTACAAGAGGCATGTGAACACGCATAGAAGCCCTGCACCACACACTAGCGGTATCAAACTTTTTCCCGCCCTTTCCCAACTATGATGGACAGCTCACTCAAGGGACCTCGGCACCTTTTGGCGTGGTGGCAAAGTTACAGGCACACATGGTCAGTGGAGACACATCTTCTGGCCCTTTACGCAGCTGCAGTGTAGGAAAAGAACTATAAATTTACCCAACGAGGTAGCACTTACTGATTAGCCAGTAGAAAGTAGTCCAGTTGAGTAGATGGAAATCGCAAAAAAATCAGCGATTTCGCAGGAAAACCCGCGAATTTGCGGTCTTTTTTGCGATTTTGCATGAATTTGCGGACCACAGATCCGCAAAATTCACCCATAATTACACAGCACACACTGATAAGTGCATTGCCTTGTGGCACAATCAACAAGGACCATTTCAATATTTAGGAAGCATGTGTGGACTCATTATTCAAAATAAGTACATGACCTGACAAAGTTATGCAGTACAATACAATAGCCAGTCCATGGCCCGATGTGACGTCTGCCAGGTCAGACAAATCAACAAGGAGACAACAATGAAATGATGTTGTGCTGGTCCCTACATGGCAACAGGTCCATGTGAACATGATTTCTGCATGAGTTGCATGGTATGCATTGATACCTTCCCTGGCACCGGCGGCAGATTAGCGGCAGATTAGCCCAGCACCATGTGACTCTGGGCAATAGCTTGCTTAATCTTCCCGACGGCCCCCAGCGCCTAGAGACCCCTAACGGGTGATTGTGCGCTTTACAAATGTGGATTATTATTATTATTATTATTATTATTATTATTATTATTATTATTATTATTATTATTATTATTATTATTATACCTCACAATATGTACAAGTAATATATGTACCTCTGCACCATGTTAGGAGGCACAGTAGTGCACATAGAAAACAATGTGAAGATCAGTCAATTGTGTAGTGTACAGACAGTGGGTGACACACAGCTAATAGAATGCTTGAAGAGTGCACAACAATGACCATTTTCCATCTAATCCACAGGTGACCAAGAACTTACTGCTGAGGACAACACCAACGACCAGCAGAGTCATTCTCCCCCTTGGTACAAGGACTCTCGGATGTAGACTCCCAGGATTGTCAGGACGATGAGCTTGAGGCTGGCCCATCTGCTGTGCCAGGGAGCAACAGTTCCCAGGAACCCATCCTCCTCACTACCATGTCTGCTGCAACACCAACTGCACAGCAGACCCCTGCTGTTACGGCCTGTGCGTCCACCGCCACCACACCACCACCACCAGTGCCACCTGCAATACCCTCCCTGTCCTAAGGGATGACCACCCCACACCAACAACTGAGGATGGCAGGGAGAGTGTGCGGGTACCCACAGTGGCGAGGTGACAGGTCTGTGGCAGCAGGGCAGGTGGGAGCGCCAGGGTCACCCCCAGGCACCAGGAGGCTGGGACCCCATCCCTGGAACACATCACCAGAGTCTTTGGGGCATACAAACAGGCCCAGGGACAAACTGGCCAGTCGGACGATCTTTTACGCAAGCTCATCCTGCTGATGAGGTCCATTAACACACGCATTGGAGAAATGGTGGACCTCATGGGCCAGCAAGTGGCGTTACTGAGGGACAGGCCTGCCTCCCAACCAACACCAGCCTCCCTCTGATGTGCCGCAGGATGACATTTCACCATTCTCCCCTGCGGCCACAGAGAGGGGTGAGTCCTCAGACGCCGCTGGCACCACAGCAGGGCCCCCCATCCAGCCAAGCGACCAAGGGGCCGTCCTAAGAAGAGCCTGGGAGTCTCTTGGCGGCAAAGCACCAGCGAAACACCAGTCACGGAGCCAGCTCTGATTGATGGCAACCAAACTTCCCCACTGCATTGACTGTTTGGACTGTCCTTCCCCACACTGCCTTGTGGATGGCACCTGTCTGTTGGACAGGGTCACCACATCAATGTAGTATCAACTCTTTCATCTCATTTACCATGTCTGTCAACTCACTGCTCCATCACCACCCCTATGTAAATCTGCCCACCCCCCTCGCATGTCAACTTTGTAAATAAAATACCTTACACACTATCTTATTGTGTCAGCTTTGTCTTTAGTGCAGGATTTACAGTCTTCAAAATGTCCATAATGTATTCAAAGTATGTACTGTATGTAGGCAAGGATAAGTTGAGGCACCTAGGGAAACACAACAGAACAACATTCACTGGTGTGAGTGTGGCATCACAGACATTACACTACACCAACCATCTACATAAACCAACATGCAGACAACACAATGGGCTAAACATACACGTCACATATACTTTCACAGATGACATGTCACAGTCACATATCCACATACAGGTGACTTTACATCTGGCTGTTCATACCATTCGCACAAAGCCCTTCACGACAACAGCAATCTCACCAGACAATGTATATGTTCGACTTCGTCAACCACCTTCAAGTGAAGTAGTGGGTGATAAGCTGTTGACACATGTCACCACCTTCCTCCTCTCCACTGTCCTCATCACTGGACTCAGGTGGAGGAGCAGTCGGGGGCCTTGGGTCCTCATCATTATATAGGAGCAGGGGAATCTCCTTGCGAATGGCCAGGTTGTGGAGCATGCAACATGCCACTATGATCTGACACACCTTCCTGGGCGAGTATGCCAGTGCACCTCCGTTTTGTCCAGGCAGCGGAAACGTGACTCCAGCAGACCAAAAGTACGCTCCACCACATGACGTGTCCTCCCATGGACCTCTTTGTAGCAGATATCCGCCGGGGTCCTGGGATTCTGCAGTGGGCTCAGCAGCCATGGACGGCTGGGATATGCAGAGACACCTAGGTATGACAAATACACATTGCAATGTTGCACAGGCAGAGGGCAGCAGGTCACACACCCAGCACGCCATACCATTAGGCATACTCACCCACAATCCATGCATGCTCGGGAAGCAAATTAGCCATCAGCCGGGCACAATGCTGTTCCTCAGGACGTAGGAGTCATGGGCTGAGCCGGGGAATCTGGCACACACATGCAAGATGATCATATATGCGAGGCACACCACCTGCACATTGATGGAGTGGTAATGTCTGTGGTTACGAAAAAGGTGCTCATTTGCCTGCGGTGGCAGAAGGCCGACGTGTGCAATCTATGGCACCAACAACATGGGGAATGTGCCCAAGGGGATAGAAGTCTCCCTTCACAGCTGCCAATTCAGCACCCCTGGGGAAATGGATATATCTGTCCCTGTATATCATCATGGCGGACAGAACATCATGCAGCACCATGCTGAACATCGGTTGAGACATACCACCAGCACTGGTCATGTTCTCCTGGAATGATCCAGTGGCAAAAAAATGGAGTGCTGCCATCACTTTATAAGTTGGGGGAAAGCTGTTGGATATGTACGCCGAGGCAGCAGGTGGTGCTCCAACATATCACAAAGGGTCTTCAGGGAGGCTCCATCTAGACGGAATTTGCGAATGATCGCCACATCCTCCATGTCCTCCAGCAGTGTCAAGTGACAAATCAGATTTGACCTCCTCCTAGTTGAGATGAAAGTGGACACATGTCAATGACATCCATCATGAGATGGCCACAGCAAATGACGTTCTGGATGACACAGCGACAACAAAGACTGGCTCAATTATTGACTGACATACCAGCTTACATGTGGGGATGCCTTCAGCTGCACAAAGGCCACACCTCCCTAATTACAAGACACAGGTACCTCAAACACAACATAGGTCAATGTGAATGCACATAGTCATCTGGCCACATTTCACATGTGCACACCTGGGAGCGTGACATCCAGCCAATGTGTGAAAAATCAACACCACTGTCTCATACTCATCTGTTGTACCTGTCACACCTCAATGCATCATTCAAACTTGACACACATCCACAACACAATGACCACACATGGCGGTGAACAGACAAATGTGTGTATGAGCAGACAGAAGAGCACAAGTAACTACATCATACAGTGAGACAAGCCTTGGCAAGGCCATCACTGCCCCACAACACATTGATATGTGTACACATTGTAGAGTCCACTACAACACTGTGTTGCCTCATTAACCATCTAATGCATTTGTGAGATGTCAGGGAATACAGACCAATGCATGTCAAATATACAGTACCATGGCATATGTAGGCACCAGTGGAGTCAAAGGAAAATTGGCATTGTGTGCACGATGATGTGCCCTTCACCATGTGGCCACTGTGCACTATTGAAGTGTTCCCGATGGACAGTAGCATTGTATTTGCCCCAAATTGCGGTAGCTACTGCCTGGCCCCGGCGGTGTGTCACCGGCACCCCCCTGACACAGGTGCGGTAGTCATTGGCATGGAGACATGCCCAAATGTTGGTTGGCATGCTCCGCCAACCAAATTGTGGTGCCTCATGTCATTGTATGTGCCCCATATCGCATTAGCTACCGCCTGGCCCCGTCGGTGTGTCACCGGAAACCCCCTGACACAGGTGCGGTAGTCATTGGCATGGAGACATGCCCAAATGGCGGTTGGCATGTTCCGCCACCCAAATTGCGGTGCCTCATGTCATTGTATGTGCCCGAAATCGCGGTAGCTAGCGCCTTGCCCCGGGGTTGTGTCACAGGCACCCCCCCTGACACAGGTGAGGTAGTCATTGGCATGGAGACATGCCCAAATGGCAGTTGGCATGCTCCGCCACCCAAATTGTGGTGCCTCATGTCATTGTATGTGCCCCAAATTGCGGTAGTTACCGCCTGGCCCCGGGGTTGTGTCACCCTCACCCCCCCTGACACAGGTGCGGTAGTCATTGGCATGGAGACATGCCCAAATGGCGGTTGGCATGCTCCGACACCCAAATTGCGGTGCCTCATGTCATTGTATGTGCCCCAAATCGTGGTGGCTACCGCCTGGCCCCGGCAGTGCGTCACCGCCATGGAGCATGCCCTAGAGCCAATGGGAACGATGATTGCGGTGGCATGATGCAATTTTGAAATTTGTGGTAGGCGTAAACTGCCACCGCGGAGGCGGTCATTGGATACTTTTGAAAGATGCACCATCGCGGTAGCGCACCCCGGGCCCCTGTGGTGCATCACCGCCATGGAGCATGCCCTAGAGCCAAGGGGAACGATGATTGCGGTGGCATGATGCAAATTTTAAAATAGCGGTAGGTGTGCACCGCCAACGCGGAGGCGGTTATTGGATGCTTTTGAATGAGGCAGACATGGACAACCAATTGTTGCAGCTTGGCACCTTTGAAACGACCCCAGGGGGCTATATATGTGTGGGAGTGAGCCTCACAATTCCCCTGCTCACAGAGCCTGCTGCCAGAGACAACTCACCTGCTGCTGCCTCCAGGGACTGCTGCCTGAGACCCTTCACCTGCTGCTGCTCCAGGGACTGCTGCCTGAGACCTCTCACCTGCTGCTGCCTCCAGGGACTGCTGCTAGAGACCCCTCACCTGCTGCTGCCTCCAGTGACTGCTGCCTGAGACCCCTCACCTGCTGCTGCCTCCAGGGACTGCTGCCTGAGACCCCTCATCTACTGCTGCCTGCAGGGACTGCTGCCTGAGACCCCTCATCTGCTGCCTGAGACCCCTCATCTGCTGCTGCCTCCAGGGCCTGCTGCCTGAGACCCCTCCTCTGCTGCTGCCTCCAGGGATTGCTGCCTGAGACCCCTAATCTGCTGCTGCCTCCAGGGACCGCTGCCTGAGACCCCTCATCTGCTGCTGCCTCCAGGGACTGCTGCCTGGGACCCCTCTCCACCCAATTCCACCACAGGTGTTCCATGTCCACAGGGATGGCAAGGACAGAGAAGATCCGTACCAGTCCATTCACAAGCGAGGAGTTGGAGGTCCTGGTGGACGAGGTGCACGCACAGTACCCAAGGCTGTATGGTGCCCCAAATGTCGTGGTAAGTACTCAAGAGCAGGGACACACACATGTAGTTGGACTGATGTAGTATATACCTGAGGGGGTGGGGTTGTGTAATGCACTGACAAACATGCTGTCTCCAGGGAGAAGGAGTGTGTGTCCCAATGTCACAGGTTTCCCTTCCTGCAGTTATAGGTATGAGTGAAGATTGTGGCATTGTTAGCCATACAGTGACACTGTATGTTGGCCATGCAGGTGCCAGGACAGTGATTGCTAGGCTGAATGGCTATGTGTGCGCCTGTTGTCCATCTCAATGTACGCTCAGTGCCCGCCCACCAAGACGAGGTCACATCACTGCACTTACTGTGTCCTTACTATTGTTTTTTCATAGTCAAATCCAACAATGCACCACCTCAGCCCTGCATAATTGCACCCAACCACACTTGTGTAGATCTATATTTTGTTTGTGAGTCCATGTCCCTCAAAGCCACACACATGACATACTGATATATTCACAGGGCATGGACATTGAGTGCTGCACAGTATTGCACTGAGTGAGTCTACCCGAGGAGACAGGTCGAGATGTGATGTATGTTGTGGCTAGACATGCAAAGGACTGGAGATATGTGCAAGCCAAATAGGGGGTTCAGTGCTGGCATCCTGCATGTGTGTGAGATGTGCAGGGAGTCTGCACGCCCTCATAAATGCATGCAATCCCATCAGCTTAGCCCATGCAGAGTGCCCATGTGAGATGTGCCCCAGGGTGGGATGGACAGAGTTGGATTTGGTAATGATTCTGTGTCTTGCTACTGTACTGATAAATGTTGGCACATGACACTGTGTCGCTGATCATTTCCCCCTCTCGTCCCCCATGCCTGCAGCTCAAGGTACACCAGCGTAAAGCCATGTGGAGGGCCATTGCAGCAAACGTGCGAGCTCTGGGGGTATCTAACCGACGGCGCACCCACTGCCACAAGAGGTTGAACATCAGCCGGCTTGCAAAGAAAGTGGCAGAGATTACCTTGGGGCTGCTCCTCGCACTGGACGGTTGGCATGGTGCAGCATGACACCACTGATGGGCCGCATCTTGGCATTGACTCATCCTGAGCTGGATGCACATCTAAAGGAGCATCAGCAGCAAGGCAGGGGTGAGTATTTGGGGAGGGTGACTTTGGCTGGGAGCGGCTGCATGTGTACAGGGCCTGTGCTAGCGCTGGCCTATGTGATGTTGTTGGAGTGGTGCAGCACTGTGTCATGTAAGTGGCTGCTGGGATGGGTGCCAGTGTCATGCATTTGCCCAAACTGTTCTTACAAAGGTGATCATCCCTGCTGTGCATTCCCATTGCCGTATGTGTTATGCTCTTCATGGTTATTCTGCATTGGGGTAGTTTGGGTAATCGATTTGGGAGTGAACAGCAGTGTTCCCAATCTGAGTGTGACTACATCTATGCGTACATTGCATGCACCATGAATGTTGAGGCCTACACATCTGACTAAAATGTACACTTTCATAAACAAAAAGGAATCCACTAGGTGGACGGCGGTTGTTACCACAATGGTGGGGAGCAACCAGTGTTGTTAAAATACCCCTCACACACCAACAGGCCCCTTGGTGTCATGCTTCATCATCGGGGTCTTCGCAAACCTCTACGGAATGCGGCGTGCTACGACTTCACGACTACGCAGGAGCACTTTATGAGTGAACTATGTGTTTGGTGTGTGTGAGGGTACCAAGATGTGAGTGGTGAGGTGAAAGTGAGGGATTGTTAAAATGTACACTTGTCTTTAGCCCCATAGTACAACATGGTGTTTGGCATTGGCTATTTGGCATTGTGAACTGTCATGTCGTAATAGGTGTGTTGCCCCCTCCTGTTCCCTCAAGGTCTGTCAGTGGCAGCAAGTGGTGTGCCCACAGCATGTCCATAAGTGTGGGCAGTGCAAGTTGTGTGTCTGGTGGACATCAGCCACGGGCAGGGTGTTGTGCTGTGTGGCCTTAACATGGCTCAGTCATGACAGATGATCTGGGTAACATGCACTGTTGTGGTCTATGTAGTGAGATGCTGCAATGTGCAGAGTGTGGTGTGCAACAGGTAGATTTGGGCATCTTTTGTACTGCATTGATTGCATTGCGTTGTCCTGTTGATGCCACTAACCTGACCATGCATCTCTCTCTCACCCAGATTCACCAGTGGTCATGGAAGGACAGGAGCCGGACACCAGTGGGGGTGAGACTAGCACTACAGTTGCACAGGGGCCCAGTGACACAGAAATCGCCAGCTCCTCAGAGGGGGACCGGAGTATGCAGGAGGAATCCCTGCCTGAGACACAAAGTACCACATCATCTGATGCCAGCGGGGATGTATCCATGTTGGCGGGCACAGGGAATGGAGACCCTGCGTCATCTTCTATCACACAGCGGTCAGTGCCCATCCTCCCATCCACTTCCTCTGGTGCTGCCCGTGTCTGTGTCAGTAAGAAGGGACGAGTTACATTCACACCTGGCACCGCTGCCCCTGCACCTGTCCCCCCTGCTGCCCTCAGTGCTGAGTCTGTTGAGTTTCTGCACCAGCTTTGTGTGGGCCAGACAGCCCTTCTCAATGCCTTCAGTGACAATGACAAAAAATTAGCCCAATTGGTTCCCTACATGGAGGGCATACACTCCGATGTGGGTGGGCTGCACCGTACTGTTCAGGCTCTGTCGTCCACAGTGACATCTGCCCTTCAACAGGCACATACTCCCATTCCTGCTCCAGGGCCTTTGTCCACCCCCCAGTTAGTGCCACATCTGATGATAGTGACCACGGATCCCATCCATCACAGTCATGATACAGCACAAGAAGCACCCAGCAGAAACAACCCGAAGAAGAGCAAAGCCACCCCAGAATGCAAAGACCAGAGCCCGTCAGGGAAAAGCAAGGCCAAAAAGCAAAGAAGCATACCTCAGGCTCACATGCCTCAGAGGCCTCCCCAGCTAAGGACTCTCCTGTCCCTAAAGCTTCACGCAAAGCAAGGCATGCAGTTTCTGTGCCCACTGAGGAGGTGTTGTATGGCAAGGGTGCACCTAGAAAGGGCTCAGAGCCACATTCCCCCACCACATCGACTCCCATTCCAAGTCTAGTGAAGCAGGTGAAAGAGACCCCCCAGGATATAGCGGCATGGATTAGCAAATTTAGCGGCACAAAAATGGAAATTTAGCGGCACAAATATGGAAATTTAGCGGCAATTTTGCGGCATTTTATGTAGCCATTTTTCCTACAACAAACATAGATATCTTACTTTTTTTAGTTATTTAACAACATGAAGCTATGTATATTTGGTTTCTTTACAATGTAGACACTTTGTTTCCTCAAGAATACGGTCTCTCAGATTGAAAAACTGTGATTACTTGCTGCACATGCAAATTAACAGACCTTGCCAGAAAGGCCCATGTCACATATGACACCTTAAAGAACGGTCTAGGCGTTTTGCTAGCAACAGCATGCTGGGGTTGTAGTTTTCGCTTTTTTTAAAACATTTTTACTTTAGAGCTGTTAAGAAGAGACCTTGAGCACCTAAGGAGGAGTACAAGGGTGCACGCCACTGACGCAGATTGTATTAACCATTTCTAAAATGTTTAGATCAATAGATGCAAAAGCTATTCATTTAAAAACATCAAGTTTCTTCACACAACCAAAGACTATATGCGCACAACCATGCACAAATAATATGACAGCTATTTAGAAACGGTTTGGAAGCTGTTATACATTTTCTAAGTGTGAGACCATTTTTATAAACTAAAACTGAGCCGCTTTTAAAATTGGCAACACAGCAGATTGAAAGACATTTTACCTAGAGGTCCCTCCCACCTGCAGCATTAAAAGGTGAAAGATAGCAGTGGAGCCGATTTACCCAGCACAATGACGCCCGGGAAATCGCCCATTCGCTGAGTACTTTATCTCGCTGTGTAAAACATCGCAGTTTGGACCAAAAGAATCCTGTTGCCTTGACTTGTGTTTAGTGCAGAACAGCGGGAGGTGAGGCCCAGCGCAAGAAAGTTGATTCCGGACTGAGGGGTCTGCTGCCCACCTGCTGTGTTTCATGAATGATAGCTATTAGCGGTACACTCAGATACTGTGTTTTTTTATTTTAAAGCTAGTCGTGGCTATCCCGAAAAATCCAGAGGGGCTGCGAGCAGATGAGGTGACCCCAGCAGATCTCCCTTCCGTCGTCTTTCTGCAGACTGGCCGACAGAAGCAGGCACAGTATAGGCAGACCCCCCCAGGATATAGTGGCTTTTGTAAAAATGCAGCGATTTTTACAAAAGTGCCGATTTCGCGGGCACTTTTGTAAAAATCGCGGCATTTTTACAAAAGTGCAGATTTCGCGGCAAATCGCGAAATCGTGAAATCCTTGAGGGTCTGACTATACGGGGTACACCTGGCAAACAGGGGAAGGAGGGCACTGTATGGGAACACCTGGCAAACAGGGGAAGAAGGGCCATAGGTGTAGCCAAAAGAAGCGTTCCGCAGGATCCAGCATGTCACCAGTGGGAGTGCCAGTTTCTGCACCTGATGCGGCTATGTTGGTGTGTATGCCTGCTGTGTCAACACCAGTTCCCTTTAACCCCAGTACAGGGAGGCCATTTCGAATTCCCAAGAAGTGGAAAGGCACCCCTCAAACCTCTCCCACCCACACTGTATATCAGGTCTGCATTACTTCACCTCCACGTGCCACTACACCACCTGCTCCAAGCAGCCCTCCGGCTTGCCAAGCCACTGATAGCCCTACCTCACCTGGGCAGCTCGCTCCCCAAGCAGGTGCTTCTGATGTCCCCGATACACAGCCAGCTCCCAGTCCACCTGACAGCCAAGTGTGAGTGCAAGTCCCCCTCACACACCTGTCTCTCTCACAGGTGTGCCTGTTCTGCCCATTGTTACCCCCTGACTGTGTTGCTGCCGATGGAAGGCTGCAGTCGCACACACTCCCCATGCAGATTCTCATGTACTCGCTCTGCACTTTGCCATGCCCACTGGCCTTCGTGTTCTGCCCTTGCCTGTGCAGATTCTCATGTACTCGCTCTGCACTTTGCCATGCCCACTGGCCTTCGTGTTCTGCCCTTGCCTGTGCAGATTCTCATGTACTCCTCTGCACTTTGCCATACCCACTGGCCTTAGTGTTCTGCCCTTGCCTGTGCAGATTTTCATGTTCTCGCTCTGCCCTTTGCCCTGCCTACTGGCCCTGCTGCTCTGCTGTGTTGGACTCTTCCCTGTGCAGCCTCTCATGTACTGACTCTGACTGTGCCCTGCCCACTGGTCTTGTTGCTCTGCTGTGTTGGACTCTTCCCTGTGCAGCATCTCATGTACTTGCTGTGCACCCTGAACTGGTCACTGGCCTTGTTGCTCTGCTGTGTTGGACTCTTCCCTGTGCAGCCTCTCATGTACTTGCTGTGAACCCTGAAATGGCCACTAGCCCTGTTGCTCTACTGTGTTGGACTATTCCCTGTGCAGCCTCTCATGTACTGACTCTTTACTTTGCCCTGCCCACTGGCATGCTTGTCAATAATGAAGTATGTATATGGGCCCTGTGTGTTGTGCTGCTGGTGTACTCCTGTGATGTAGTTGTATGCATGTGTGGCTGTTCTCAGTTTGACTTCCAGGCCTTACTTTCTTCATTGTGCCTTTACCTGGTATGCCTTGCTGTCTCCCTGTGTTGTTGCACTATGATGCCTGTGGTTTGACTTCACTGACCGTACCAGCCATGTGTGGTTTGATGGTCTGAGGGGGGTGTTCTGTGTTCCTTGTCTTGCATGTGATGGGCACATGCTTCTTGTGTGTCTCCATGGCCTTCCATTTGTGTACATATCACTTTGGCTTGCTGATTTGTTGTGCTCCATTGCTGTTTTCATTTTGGGTGTCTGTGTCAGTGTTTGGTATATATGTGTGACTATGCAGGCTGTGTGTCCATTTGTATGTTTGTTCCTTGTAGGTGTTCATTTGCTGCTTGTACTCATGTTTGTTTCCATGTGTGTGGTGGTATTGTAGTGTCTGCGTTTCCCTGGCACTGTGATGTGTGTTGTGTGTTCCTGTGCAGCCACTCCTGCAGTGGCTGTCTCCCTGGTTGTTTGTTGTGTGGTGCAGAGTGTGGATTGACCTGGCTTGTTGTTGTGCATGGGAGTGCACAGGATGGGCACATGACCTGTGCCTTCATTGGATGTGTGGATGTGTGGTGGGAGGAGGTGTGTCCCTGAGGTCTTTGTGCCCTGCCCATGCCTTGAACTGGCCCTGCCTTCTGCGTTGTGTACATGTATTCCCCTGGACTGACCGATGCTGTGACGTGACCGGGACATTGCTGCAAGTTCACGGTAGATGTGTTTCCAGGATGCAGAGGGGTGACTTGGCAGGTGGGTCATGTGTGGCTGCCCTTGTGGATGTGTTACTGCCCCCAGCTGGGTGTCTGTTGTGGATTTGGACCCTGTGTCAGCCCGTGTGTTGTGTGTTGTATTTGTGTAGTTGCGTACCTGCTGTGGCGTCTGCAGCGGGCCTTTAGTTCATAGTGATGTAGCAGGTACAGCACCGGGAACACGTGTAGAGCGGGGTCCATGGCTGTTGTGACCGTGTGGAGGGGACCGGAACTCTGGTTTCGCGCTCCGCTGTCGAGCTTCAGCCGTCTCTGATTGTGCGGTGTCTCCGCTGCTGTGCGTCTGCTTGTTTGGTGCTTCCTAATTTGTGGAGCGGGGCGGGAGTCATCCCGCACGGCGGTGAGTCTCCACTGGCTCACTCCACCGTGGTGGCGGGCGCACTTTGATGACGGTGCGCGTCGCTCCGCGGCAGATGGGAATTGACCCATGTTTGCCAATACTAATATGGCGGACGTGTTTACCGCTGCTCGCGGGTGTACAAATGTGTTTTCCCGCACCGCCAGAACTGCCGACATCCTAATGGACCCCTTTGTGTTCAGAAACAGAGGTTAGAAATCAGTTTAGGTCTTCTTACAAATACTTTTTTTCTCTGACTGCAGAGTTCCCGAACTGTCTTGCATGCTACACAAAAAGTGTGAAGCGAAAGTCTTTATATGATATTAACATATTTCCTGAAAAAACGGAATCTCTTAACATTGAACCTTTCCTACTCTATGATAACTAACATGCTGAAAAGTGTATACTAATCTTTACAACCCCACATAAAACGTAACCTGGAAAATAGTGACATTTGCATAACCGATGGCATACTTAAATCCACCTCCTTTCATTTAGCTAAATTGGCCCTACACAGGTTAACAAAGATAACACTACCTTCCCACTAATATATGATTTACTGCCTGACAAACAATGCGCAACTCATACTGAAGTTTTATCAGTTGTAAAATCTAAAACTGTTAATATTAGTCCTAGAATGACCTTCATTGTCTTTGAATCTTCAAATAGTAAATACAATTACTCACATTTATCTAAACACCTAAATTCAAGGATTTTTTTCCACCTTAACCAGGCATAATGGAAGGAAAGACATTTAGAAAGCATACTTGGCTGAAGATAATATGTCAAACAATAAACTACAATTTGAACTTGGAAAACCCACTGCTTTATGTTTTGTACGTCCTGATTGTGTAGATGCTGTCAACTCATAAATTATACAATCGGAATATGTTACACAAAACAAATCAAAATTGGCACAACCTTTAAAGTACTTTGATTGTAAATGGATTAGCCATCTAAGAACCATGTTTTCCAATTGAATAGTTGAACTCTTACTCGACCCACTTAGAAGGAGTTTCAAACCAAACAATGTCATTGAGGGTTGGCATGATTTATTTAACAGTTCCATTTAAAAAAGACACCCCAACCAGTGGCAGTCGGTATGTTTTGGGGAGAGGCGGCAGACGGGACACAGACACAGACAGCTAACACTTACACCCACAGATTCGCACATGCACACACACACAAACACATCCATTCACAATACTCTTTACCAAACATTCATACAAACGCGCACGCATGTACCAAACATTAATTTAAAAGAAAACACACATTTACCTGCAGCCAGCTCTTCCTCTGAGGTTTCAGGAGGTTTGAGACAGCTTCCTACCCTCATTGGTTGACCTAAGGTCAGCTGATGAGGGATGGCAGCAGTCCCAAAGCCATCACAGAGTGGGATGGGGTTGGTGAGACTGCTGACTCCACCCCACTCTGTGATGAAGTGTCACTGAATGACACTCGACCCTGGGCGCTTCAGGGCTTAAGACTGAAGCGCCCAGGTATGAGGCAATCCGTGACACTAACCCTCGTCACTGAGGGGAGGCCTCAGGGACCTTTGCTGAACTGAAGAAGTCAGGCTCACAGGAGCTGTGACTTTCCTAGCCCAGGAAAGTTCAGCCCAGGCAGCGAGGAGCGTGCGTATTTAGTGCATGTCTGGCTCCCGGCTGCCTGACGTGATAATAAACAGTGTCTGTCAGGCTGACCTTTGTTCAGCCTGACAGACTGTTCGTGGGGGGCAAAAGGTGGAAGGGCATGGCCCCTCAGCCCCAAAGGACTGGCTGTGGCTGACCCCAACCTGTATAATTTCCCCGGAAATTCTGAAAAAGATGTGACTTTCTCAGCCCAGCAAAGTTCAGCTCAGGCAGCCAGGAGCCTGTGCATTTAGCTATTTACATAATTTTTTATTGACATTAAATAAAATAAAATAATTAAATTAAAGTATTAACACATAAGCCTTTAATTACTTCCTGAATATTAATACACTTCTTTGCCCACCACCCTATGGGCCAGATGTAGGTAAATGGCATTTACCGATTCGTAAATACCGAATTTTACCGATTCGGTATTTACAAATCGGTAAATGATATGTAGGTATTTTTACCGATTAATTTAACGAATCTGTAAAATTCGGTAATTACCGAATCGGTATTTACCGATTCGGTAATTGCCATTGATTCCTATCGGCCTTGAGGACCATAGGAACCTATGGCAATTAGCGAATCGGTAAATACCAATTCGGTAAAATTACAGAATTGACAAGGGGGACAGGGTGTCACTTTGACACCCTGTTGCACCCCTGATTCAGGCTTGTGTGCCATGTGACACACATACATGCCCTCAGGGCATGTATGTGTGCCACATAGCACAGGTGTACATGCACAGATGTGCATGTACCAAGGAATTCGTTATTTACCATGCAATAGTATTACATGGTAAATAACGAATTCTTAGGGGCCTGTGGCACTGTTTCCAGTGCCACCTACATATAGATTTACCGATTCGGTAAATTTACCAAATCCGTATTTTACAGAATCGGTAAATTTACCGAATCAGTAAATTTACCGATTCTGTAAAATATAGGCCCCCTACATCTCAATCACCAAATACCGGTTGGTAACGGCCGAAATCAGCCGTTACCGACCGGTATTTGGTGACCTACATCTGGCCCCTATGTCCCTTACATACCACTCCCCAAATATTTATTTTGCATATTTGAAAAATTATGCATTGATTTTTATATAACGTTTTACTAATTTACATGAATAATACAAAAGTATTATAAATAATACCCAAGTACTAATACAGTTCCCCACCCATTACCCCTATATCCCTTACATCCCACTCTAAAATTATTTGTATAATTTAAACTAATATGCCGTGCTATTTAAATAGTTTTAAATTAATGTACTTATTTAATTCACATATATTATAATTATTACCTGAGTACTAATACACGTCCCCACCTATCACCCCTATAATACTTACATTCCACTCCTTATTCTTTATATTGCATAATATAGGCTAATATACATTAATATTTACATAATTTTTATATAAATTAAATAATTCATTTTCAAGTATCAACATTAGTAACTGAGCAGGGCTCCAGAAATCTACTTGCCCACCTGCCATGGTGAGTCTGATTTTCTCAGGGCGAGCTATATTTAGGGCCTACCCTCCTGTTCTGTGGAGCTGACAAAGAACAGGAGTTCTGTTCACTCAGAAAGTGAAGTAGCAATAAAGATACATTTAAATCTTGTTTTTATCTTGTCATATTTACTTTGTGTTCAAAGAGTGAGGTCAAAAGTCAGTTTAGGTCTTCTTACAATTACTTTTCTTCTTCTGACTCCAGAGTTCCAGAATTGTCTGACATTCTACACAAAAAGTGTGAACCAAAAGTCTTCAAGGTTCCATTTATTTTTGTAGCATATAACATTTTAATCGCTAATAAGTGAACTGAACAAACATTTCAAAATGTATTTCAGTAGTCATAAAAGCCCATTTTTTGTCATTTTGTGTAATAAAAAAATATTTTAATAGAATGAAAACCAATCAGAACACTTTACTTTGTGATGTGCAAACTATTATATGTTTGCTGAAACCTAATTTTCACCAATTATTGTTTATGCACTACACAGTTTAATGAGACAAACTGCATGGTAGTGGGAATGTTTTTGGTCATTACAATGGGTTATTTACTTTCTGTAAAGGATTGTGCACTACCACATCTTGCTTCAGTGATATAGGGACAGTTGCAGAATCAAGGTTGTTTGCAACCACCAAAAAGGTTTTTAAAACGTACCAAAGCCAAATTGTGCTTTGCTAACCTGTTATCAAATCGCAATTTGGGTTTGCGAACTGCTATTCGGAAAAGGCATGTGTAGGGCTTACCTTCCTAATGCTGATTTGCAGTGGTATGTATGAATGTTTTGCGACCAATTTTCAATCAGAAAACATTTTTTTTACCAACACCCCAAGCATGGGGGTTGTAACCATTCGCAAATGGGAAAGGTTCCTCATGGACCCCTTTGTGAATGTTGACACATATTTCTTTTAAGAGCAGGCAGTGAATGTTCCATTTTCTTTCTTTTTAAACACATCCCGGTTTCCTTTAAGGGAAATGAACTGCATTTAAAAATAAGGTTGCTTTATTGAAAATCACTAACTGACATGGTGGTTTGCTGACCCCAGCAGGCCACCATCCCTATGATGGATGCAATTCCCAATGGATCACAAACTGTCACCTACCTCATTCCTATTTATGCGGTGAGTCTATTGCCACCCCATAAGGAATCTCTATTTCCAACTTCTAGGTATTTTAACCTTGGCAATTGTGATTTCCTAATTCCAATTGGCAAAGAATTGCAATTAGGAAAGCACAATCCCTAAATTCTCTACAGATTGCTCCATATTAATTAAAAGTGAGTTTTTGAACATGAACTGAGAAAAACACCTGCCCTTGCTCTGATGGCAATGTTATTAGTGAACTAAGATGCAAGTTAGGGATCATGTGTACCCTGTACGTTGACCAGATTCTTATTATACAAGGAGAAAATGTTTATTGTATTTAATCAAACACAGGTTTTTTTTGTACCGCAGAAATGCTTAACTCACATATTTGAAGGGTGCTTTCAAATGTGATAATGAAGTAAAAGGCAGTTCTGTAAAATAAAATGTTTGCCTAGGATTTCACAATTTGAGACCAGTTTACAGGTCAAGTACATTACAGTTAGGTCATGTAGATTATTCTAGTTAGTAGACCTTCAGGTCTAGTAACATTTTTACGAGACCTGCTGGGTATTAATATGCTTCCCCACCCATTACCCATAATTCTCTTACATCCCACCCATAAAGCTTTACATTGCAGATTTTAAAATAATATTCATCACTGAATACATTATTTAAAATGCATGTCAATAATTAATACACATGTTTTTTTGATTAAGACATGAGTACTAAAACACCATCCCACCCAGTACTTCTTGTTCCTTATTTCCTGCTCCTTAAACATTATTTTGCAAAATTCATTATTATGCATACATTTTAAAATAATTTAAACATTCAAAAACAAGTAATTTTATAAATACCCATTACCCCTAAATCCCTAACATGCCACTCTTAAAAGGGAAATTAGCAGATTGTAATAATGATATGCAATTTTTTTTTGAATAGCTCTCAGCTTGATAGCACATGCACTGCCTCGTAGGGACATGTTGTGTTTAATCTGTGGGCTTCTGCCTACCCACAGGATTCCCATTTGTTCGCTACTTTATTTGTCTCATAGTCTTTGTCACCATTTGTCTCTGGCATGCATGGTCATGATTCTTCTTGTGTTTAGCCCTCCCCCAGAGCATGGACCAAGTACTTGTAATTATCCAATGGTTTTTATGACCATTTTAAGACCTATTTTATCATTTACCGATTCTAAAATTCCGAATTTTACCGATTCGGTATTTTAGAATCGGTAAATGGTATGTAGGTATTCATTTGGTAATTTTTACTGAATCGGTAAAATTCGGTAACGATTCAGTATTCCCCATTCATTCCTATGGGCCTGGGGGCCCATAGGAATGAATGGGGAATACCGAATCGTAATACCGAATCGGTAAGAGGAGGAAGACCGACAAGGGTGGCAGGGTGTCACATTGACACCCTGTTGCACCCCTGAATAGTGCATGGGTGCACATGTGGCACACATACATGCCCAAAGGGCATTTATGTCTGCCGTATGGCACTGTTAAAAAAGAACAAAATTGCTTTTTCAACGGTTTTCGTTATTTACCACCAACTTGTAGTTGTTGGTAAATAACGAATCCTTACAAGTGAAAAGCACTCACTTGAGTGCTTCCTACATTAAGGATTTGGTAATTTACCAAATCTGTATTTAAGAATTCGGTAATTTACCGATTCCTTAAATTACCGATTCGGTAAATTACCGAATCCTTAAATTAGGCCCCTACATCTCAAATGCCTAATACGGGTCGGGAACGGCCGAAATTTGGTAATTCCGTCCGTTACAGACCGGTATTAGGCTTCCTACATCTGGCCCTAAGTGATTTGCCCAGAATCAAGGCTGTTAAGATGACGAGAAAACTCAAACCCGGTTTTTACAGCTCCATAGGTGCCAGCTGTGGCCCTTATCCACATCCTATCCCAAGAAAATGCCACTACATCTCCCTAGCCTCAGTTCCACATTTTGTGATTACACACAAATCACTTAGGGCCTGATTCCAATTACGGTGGTCCACTGGACCGCCGCAGATGTGGTCTACCCACCGTATTACAACTCTGTTTGTTTGACTGGCACAGGACTGCTGCAACCGCTGGGGATCCTTGTTCCCATGGTAGTGGTGTAGTGGTCAGAAGCTGCAATATGCTGGCAGTGTTGCTGTGGGACCATCAAGCATATTACGAGTTACCTCCCCGCTATCATTTGCATGGTGGTGAGCTCGCCATGGAAAGGATGGCGGTTAGGCCTGTTGGCTCTGTGCATGGGGATGCATGCAAGTGGCACATGGTGCGCCCCCTCTATTTCTGCAACACCTGTTCCTCCATGGGAAGAAATGCTCTTCATGGTGCATTTATTCCTGTGCGGGAATGTGCTTGGGCACTCCCACGGCGATGCCTTTCTAAGGCTCTCCCTTGGCAAAGGTAGAAGTCTTCACCAGTGAGAAATCTATTGTTTCTAGGTCTAGGCTGGACAGCGCATGCACTGTCTCGATGAGATGCGTTGTGTTCTATCTGTGGGCATGTAGGCCAGCCTCCTCCTACAATTGGTAAACTCCAGTGTCGCTCTCATTTTCTTTGATGCCATTCATCATGGGATGCGGGCATCATGCCCTCTTTTAGTGTATGGCCATCCCATAGCTCATGCACCAAGTACATGTCTCCTTACATTGTTAGTGGTTTGCGCAGCAATTATTTCTCCATAAGAGTTTTTGTTGTTTTCAGGTCTTCCCCTGTGCATACATACAAACATACTACTAAACTGCATGCAATTGTAGATAAACTACTGCATTTCTTAAACACTTGTTATAACACGAACAACACTTGTTTATTTATTTTTTGCATGATCTGATGGCATTGGAGAGCTCGCTCTGTCCTCCATCTTACCACTGCGTGTACACGAGACAATGATATGGAAGTACTTTAGGTGCTCACCAGTTACACTCCACAATGACACTCATTTTTGCAGCTGATCCTGCTTCAATTCAGGTATATTTTTACCCCTTCATTGTTGTTTTCTCTTGCCCTCTCACATTGTTACTTGCCCATCTCCCGATTCCCTCCTGCTTCCATGCTTGACCCGTCCTTCCACTACCTCCCTCATCCCTGCTGTTTTAAAAAAATATATTTGTATGATCTGATAGTGTCCTTTGTCTTGCCAGAGTCTCCCTTATACACATACACATATACCACTAAAATGCATGCACGTGTACATAAACAAATGCATTTCTTAAAATGTTGACAAAACATTGTTTATTTTCGTTTGACACAATTCAATGGAGTGCTTGTTCCATCCTCCGTCTTGCCATAGCGCAAACACGAGTCAATGGTATTTGAACACTTTAAGTGCTTGTCAGTTGTGTTCAACATTGATACATTAATTTGTGTCACTGATTTTGCTTCAACAAAGGAATTATTCTCCCTTCATAATTTCTTCTCCCACCCGCTCCATTTATTACTTGCCCATCTTCCCATCCCCTCCTACTTCCCTGCCTAACCCACTTCCCCACTACCTCCCTCATCATCGATATTATTTTTTGTTGCACAATCCAATGGTATTGGAGCACTTGGTCCTGCCTCCATTTTGCCATAGTGCTAACACCAGCTGATGGTATTGGAGCGCTTTAATTGTTCACCAGATACATTACACAATGACACATTAATTGTCGTATGTAGGGGAAATCATAAGTTATTGGGCCAGAATCACAAACTGTTCACCCAACACTGAGATTTGGACCTGGTTCCCCAGTTCCCGTATCAATAGCTCTGGCCATTATGCCACAACCCACTTCATTTTAAAGCTCCTCAGCTGTTTCTCACTATCACTTTCACATTTGTTCAATAAGAAAATATAATTCCAAAGCAAGAGTAGTTCTGGCTATACGCGACTGCAGAGATGATAATCTGGTTAAGTGATACTAATAGGCACTCACCCTTTAACCCGTTGACCGCGGCGCGAATTCCGCCGCGGTGCGGGTGAATTATGACTGGGCGTGGTAAGAACGGCCCCCGGCCGTCCTCCGCACATGCCCACCGTGACGTCTGACGGCCGCATGCCATCCGACGCACGCAAAGGGTGAATGGTCAAACTACTCTAAAACCATAAATACAAATAAACAAATAAGAAAACAGAAACGGGAATGCCGCAATAGTCCATCAATTTTACTATAGAGATTTTTCTCTATAGGCTCTCTGACTGATTACATTCAGGATTTTATTCAGTATGTATTGCAAGTTGTCATACTTATAAGTGCCTTAACCTTAATACCCCCTTAAGTGGAAAATTGTACTGTAATTTCCTTCTAGCAAGTTAATATTCTAGTTTAAATCTGCAATAAATTTTCTATTACCCTCTTTGAATACCTGTTTTATTCCTTTGGATTCATAGGAAAAAACATAAAATAACATATAGAAAAAGCAGCTTAATATCCACACCCCATTGAGTTCTGAAATATAAATAAAGGTCATTTGGTCGTACCTTACAGGTTAGTAGCTAAAGATGTGGAGAGCTGTTGCCTTTTGCCTTGATGATTATTGCAATTATTACCTTCACTTTGAACTCTCAATATAGGAGGATGATGGTAATGCTGTCTCCTAAATTTTATTTATAAGTCAGTCAGTAGAAAGTATTTGAATGGATGGGGGATTTTTAAGACTAAGAGGTACAGACAGTGCTTAAGATATGATGCACAATGCAGAAGGGTAGAGTGTGCTATGAAATGCTTGATGTTTTCCCTACTGTGTGTCCGAGGTGGAAGATATTAGAATTATTTTTGTTTTCTAATATATTTCAATGGATTTTTGAGGGTACAGGATAGTTTATTGTGGTATAAAAAGAGAAAGTTTGATCTAGGGGAAATTCCATTTTCTTTATTCATATTTCAAAACCCAAAAGGGTGTGGATTTTAGGCTGCTTTTTCTACATGGCCTTTTATTATTCTACTATGAAACAGGTATTCAAAGTGAGTAACAGAAATGTTCCAAGTAGATTTAATGTAGCTTACTAGAAGAAAATTACAGCAGCATTTTCCACTTACTGGCTTATTAATGTTAAGACACTTAAAGGTAGGACAACTTGCAATACATACTGAATAAAATCCTGAATGTAATAAGTCGGAGGTCCTTACTACTCCCTATTTCTCTTTGCTTTAGGAAGTTTTGGGGAGAACTGATCCCTTCACACATCTTGCTGCAAGGAGATATTTTGCGATGCAGGACGCGCTACGAAATTCATTTTATTAATTAAATTGTTTACTTACCTCCAATTAACCATACTCCAGTTTTTAGCAACCCCCACCCCGCCCCGCCTTTCGCCCCACTGCAACTCCCTCCATGTGCCGCGGCTGCTAAAAGGTATTTGTATTGACAAAGCAAATAGCTCGGACACTGCTAAGACCTATTGGCTTTGCCAATGCTTGTAATAAATGTCATCCATTATTTTAATGAATTTTATGTAATATTAATATAATGCAAAATAATGCTAAAACAACATTAGAATATTCATAATTATACTTACCATTATGCGTGGTAAAGGCATATGTGTTTTAAAATCTTTGTAAAGGCAATTCATAGTAAAGACTGAGGGGCCGATTCCGATTCTGTCCGGAAAACATTCTGTCTGACTCGGACCGGGAATTTAGACCGACGGACACCGTCCGGCACCTTACGACACGTGTAGTACGATGAAAGTCAGAGATTTACACCCGAGCCGAACAGAGGTAAGCCGTACGACCGAACCGTACAAAAACAAGAGATCCGGCTGGAAAAATGTTGCGATTCGCACCGACAGACACGTACCTGTGGGGAAACCAGACCGACACGTACACGCGAAGTCTGACACGCGCAGTATGATGTAACGTGCATGAAATGTGACCGAATCGCACGGAGCACAAACCGTACGACCGCCACGAACAGAAAATGGGGAGCCGAAGCAACTGAATGCTCCGCGACCAAAACGTACACCACACATTAAACGCATCAGAAAGTCAGCGTGAACTACCCGGAGAAGCCCGTATGAGCCAACAGCAGTGTCCGTATCGGTCGCAAGAACGTCTCCTTCATGACAACAAAACACAAATGAAAAAACACAAAACAGGACCAAATAAGCAATCACAAAGTCAATAAATACAAAAAAAAAAGTCTGGAACAAAGACACACCCACAGCTCCACCCATATAAAGGCCACACATTCCCTACCATGATCCTCTGCAATTCCCACAGACTGCCCAGCACAGAACAGCAGACATCAACCACAGACACACCCACAACTCATCCATCACACAAGCCTCACACCATTTGCACCTCCCTAAGAGCACTCTCACAAACTCACACAAAACCTCTCACTCACTCACCCTCACTTGCACACCCACACGCCCACACATCAATCCCCACCACCACCTATCACCATGCCCCCAAAGAAGAATCCAAAGTTCACAGACAGTGAGTTGGATGTCCTGGTAGATGAAATCATCAGAGTAGAGCCACAGTTGTTTGGTACATTGGTACAACAAACCCCCATGGCCCAGAACACTAAGATGTGGGAAAGGATCGTCGACAAGGTGAATGCACTAGCCCCAACGTTGCGCACAAAGGACGACATCCAGAACAGGTGGTATGATGTGCGAGGAGGGTCAAGAACTTCATCCGCAAGGACCACAAGTTGACTAATCGCACCGGCAGTGGCCCTCCTGCCAAACCAGTATACTTCCGGTCCTGGAAGGAGAAGATGCGGGCCATCCTACCACCAGAGAGCGTACATGGAATATCAGACATCCCAAAGCCTGGTGAGTACACAACCTAAAGGCTCAATATTGTGTGCCAATACACACACATCACTGGCAAGGGGACAGTCAAACCATGCACCGTTAGCAAAGCCACACTAACCAGAAGAGAATCATCCCAAGATGTGTATGCCAGTCAGATAAACACAATACCTGCCATCACTTAGTGATATATAACTGTGTCAGGACATGTACAAACCTAACAACAAATAGAGCAAGGCAGTGGCACTAATCTAACTAACAAACACTGGCAGGGAATTTGCCACCACTAACACCACACCACATGGAAGCTAAAATGAATGAAATGAAATGAAATTTGGTTTTCTATAGCGCACTCCTACCCTAAGGCCTCGTAACGCTTGGACCGGGCGAGCAGAAACAAAACCAGGCTGTACAAATTAGTGAAAGAGAAAAGTTTTCAAAAGTGCGAAACTTTTGTAGATCAGTTCCGCTGCGCAAAGTGAATGGCAAAGAATTCCAAGAGGTGGCAACATTCCATGAAAAGAAGCGTCCCCTCCATCTGGCTCGTTATACTTTCCGTGGAATTGCAAGTGAGGCTGTGCTAGAGCGCAGATTTCTAGAAGGATGATAGGGAGTCACTAAAGAACGAATCATAGCAGGGAATGAGTGCCACATAGCTTTATGGGCTATGCACATCACCTTAAATCGAATCCTAGCCTGAATTGGAAGCCAGTGGAGCTTCTTCAAGGCAGCTAACCCCGACTGCCTCCGAGGCAGCTCCAAAAGTAAACGGCCGCACAGTTCTGGGTCACCCTCAGTTTTTTAATGGTGGCCAGTGGTGCACCCAGAAACAGGGCATTCCCGTAATCTAGGCGGGACAAGATAAGAGCCTGCCCCATAATCCTACGAGCCTGAAAATGAAGAAGAGGCAGAAATTTTCTCAACACCCTCATCAGACTGAAGCAGGTGGCGGAGAGCTTGGTAGCTTGATGGTTGAAGCAAAGAGTACTATCCAGCCACACTCCGAGACTCTTAATCTGATCTTTAGGCACCGGAAGAGTGCCCAGACAGGTCGGCCAGCCCAAAGCTGCTCTGGGTGACGGGGACTTACCCAAGAACATCAGTTCTGTCTTTTACCCGTTTAACTTTAGATGAGAAAGTGCCATCCACTCGGCTACCGCTTCTAGGCAGCTACCCAAAGTGCTAGATGATCCCTCCGGGTGGTTAAAAGCAACCACCAGTTGGGTATCATCTGCATAGGTGACAATTTTGATGCTGAAAGGAAGCACTATCCCAGCTAATGGCGCAATATAGATATTAAAAAGCGTAGGGTCAGGGAAGATCCCTGCGGATTCCCACAGCTAAGGGGCCATAGTTTAGAATGAGTAGCACCCTCCGAGACCTGAAAAAATCGGTCTTTCAAAAAGGATTGCAGCCAAGTGAGGGCCAAACCTGTCACCCCAAGATGTTTTAGTCGGGAGAGCAAGATGTTATGATCCACAGTGTCGAAGGCGGCACTGAGGTCCAGCAAGATAAATGCTGCTATGCCGCCTTGGACCAAATGCCTTCGAGCGCCCTCTGTCACTGCCAAGAGGGCTGCTTCCGTCCCAAGCTTAGGACGGAAACCTGCTTGGGAATCATGGAGTAGATTGTTAGACTCCAGGTAATGGACCAGGATGGTATTGATATGTTTGTCTGCCGATATGTAAGCTGACTGCCAGGAAGGAAATGTGGGAATGCTGGTGAAGTGAGTGTAGCCAAAAACATGATGGGAGTTGTAGTCACAAATAATGGACACCCACCCAATTTGCCCATCAACAACAATAAGAACCATGCTCACATCACAGGGAGTGGAAAATAACTCACAAAATGGCTGACACTGGGTACTGCTGTGGGGAGAACCAGCCCCTGCTTGGAGTTGTGTTCAAACAAACAGCAGGGCACCACTGCCTGACATCCTGAAAGAAAACTTGCACTCCTTGCAATGGAAGCATGTATCATGGTGGGATGGCTGGCCGGGGGGGGGAAGGAGGAGTGCTAGCTCGGACTACGTCTACCAGCAGGCCCTGAGACACACACCACTACCACTACACTGCACACCTGGGACCATGCTCTACAAGACTGAGTGAAAATACACTTCCAAGATGTATGACACACTGTTCTGCTGTGGGGAGCAAAAGGCCCGGATGAGAACTGTGCACCAACAAACAGGACCACACTGTCAGCCATCTTGTCAGCACAAGCACACCCACTCACAGGGAAGCAGAGTCAACAGGAAGGAAGTGTGGGTATGCTGGGAAAGTGCTGTAGCCAAGAACATGATGGGAGTTGGAGTCACAGCTCAATATCCCCCACCCACATGGGTCAGGAACCTCACACTGAACCATACACACCTCACAGGGAGTGAAAAGCCACTTCCAAGATGTCTCACACTGGGCTCTGCTGTGGGGAACACAAGGCCCTACTGGGCGTTGTGTTCAAACAAACAGCAGGACATCACTGCCTGACCTCCTGAAAGACAACTTGCACTCCCTGCAATGGAAGCACGTGTCATGGTGGGATGGCTGGCCTGGGGGAGGTGGACTGGCAGCTCTGACCATACTTCCCAGCATGTGTTTGTCACACACACCCCTTAACACAAACAACAAACAACTCACCTAGGATAATGCATTGCCTCACAGTCCATTGAATTAGCCCACAAAGATCTACCACACTGGCTCCTGTTGTGTGAAGCACATGGACATTCTTGGGACTTGTAGCCAAACACCAGGACACCACTGTCAGCCATCTCGTCTGCACAGGCACACCCACTCACAGGGAAACAGAGTCAACAGGAAGGAAGTGTGGGAATGCTGGGAAGGGGGTGTAGCCAAGAGCATGATGGGAGTTGGAGTCACAGCTCAATATCCCCTACCCACATGGGCCAGAAACCTCATACTGAACCATGCACACCTCACAGGGAGTGAAAAGCCACTCCCAAGATGTCTCACACTGGGCTCTGCTGTGGGGAACACAAGGTCCTGCTGGGGGTTGTGTTCAAACAAACAGCAGGACACCACTGCCTGACCTCCTGAAAGACAACTTGCACTCCTTGCAATGGAAGCACCTGTCATGGTGGGATGGCTGGCCTGGGGGGGGGGAGGAGGAGTGCTAGCTCGGACTACATCTACCAGCAGGCCCTGACACACACATCACTGCCACTACCACTAAACTACATACCTGGGGCCATGCTCTACAAGACTGAGTGAAAATATATTTCCAAGATGTATTACACACTGTATTGCTGTGGGGAGCACAAGGCCCTGCTGCGAACTGTGCACCAACAAATAGGACCACACTGTCAGCCATCTTGTCAGCACAGGCACACCCACTCATAGGGAAGCAGAGTTAACAGGAAGGAAGTGTGGGTATGCTGGGAAGGGGGTGTAGCAAAGAGCATGATGGGAGTTGGAGTCACAGCTCAATACCCCCCCCCCACGGGCCAGGAACCTCACACTGAAACATGTACACCGCACAGGGAGTGAAAAGCCACTTTCAAGCTATCCCATACTTGGCTCTGCTGTGGGGAACACAAGGCACTTTTGGGAGCTGGGTACAAATCAAATACAGGACACCACTGACTGATATCCTGAGAGTCAACATGCACACTCTGCAAGGGTGGCATGCTTCTTGGTGGGATAACTGGCCTGGGGGTAGAAGGAGGTCAGGATTTCAGTAAAAAAAAAAAAAAACTGTCTATTCACACACCGTCTCAGCTAAACAACATCTCAAACGTGGGACCAGTCACTCCTAAAGTTAATGGCCTGGTAAGATGGCTGACACATGGCCATGAGAAATGATGTGCCTGCAAATCGCCCCCATGCACTGGCCAACCCAAACACGTACACATTCACACCCATTGCAACTGTATTTCAACAAACACATTCTGGGGATGCCTCCTGGCCTGGCTGTGAAGGTGTGTCATGCACATGACAACTGTGGAGAATCAGACAGACTACATAGCACAAAACACACTGGAACTCACAGACATCATTGTCAGGGGACACCTGACAGTGACTGGAATGGACACACCAATATAGCTGACACTGTAGCATTGTGTCATTCACACAAGGTGCTGTACTGAGCTGAATTCCACCCCTACATTGTTCTGCGACGTATGCATCCTGCATTCAACACACCACTCACTGTCATTGACACTTTAGACACAAGGACTAACCTGGACTGCATTGTAGGAGACATGCCACTCACTGCAACACACACCACGGCCAACACTTCCATGTACATGGAAAAGCCAGAGAACCTCTCTGCCCAATCCCAATCTCCATGGAGGACAGTGACAGTATTAATCAGGCCTGCATGTACTAAACTCAGCAACCACTTCATTAGCTACGGTAACATCACCACACGTTGTAAATGAGACGTAAACTAGTAACGCAGACAACAACTCAGTTCCACAAAAGAGATCTCAGGCATACTGGACTCTGACCATGTTGTTCACACACATCGGTGGGACGCACAAAGACTTGCAAACACTGACAATCCAGAAAAATATCTGAAGTGGAATTGCATGTATGTCACCGTTAAAGGACAAAGTTGGACAGGGATGACACACCTGTGTAAGGCACGTGATGGCCCTTGAGTAGCAATGGCCATCTACAGCAATCAATACATGAGCTGGGCATGCACACACCTCCACATGCAAATTGAAGAGCTTCTCGTTGGCAGGACAATGTGCTACATCAACCTCTGTCTGTGACAACTAGGACAATGCAGTGCGCAGGCATACATCCTGACGTACAGTCACAACTGTCATGTGTATGAATCATGGATGCCTGTAGATACATTAGATACTTTGTGTGTCTCTTCCCAACACAGCTGATGCTGAGGACATATCAGCCAATGAAGAAGAGTCCTAGTCCAAGGCTCCGGTGGAACATCTGCTCTCTGGTGTGGAACATTCTCTGTCCTCTTCTGATGACGAAGGCCCTGGCACCTCCGGTGTAATTCGACATGCAGCCCCAGCAGTACCATCATCTGCACCCACTCCTCCAAAATCTTGCAACAGACACACCACCCCCACTGACACGGACAGACCACGGACACAGGATTCCACCAGCACAGGGCCCCAGCCGACCCTGGAAGCAACAGACACCAACAACCGGACAGAATCCCAGGTGGGCCCAGGGTCATCTGTGCGTGCCACCGAAGGCCCTGCCCGCGTGGCTTGGGGTGGTACGATGGGTGGTAGGCAGAGGTCACGCCTTGCAGAGGGATCTGGACTGTATGATGACCCCCAACTGGTATGCATCGTCGATGTGTTCCAGGTTACCACCGGAGAGGTCAGCCAGGTTGTGGGGATCCTCAAGGACATTCAACAGCAGCAGGCTGCCCATCATGGCCGCTTGGACTCCCACATGTCCTGTGTGGAGACACACATGTCTCACATGGCATCCAAGTGGGACACATTGGAAGAACTGACAGCGGTGCATAGGGACATATTGATATGCCTCCGCCAGATTGGCACCAACATGTCCACACCTCCCTGTGTTCCCAAAACATCTGGTGCTGCAACATCTGCAACTGCCACAGGGAGGGAAGATGACTCTGGCGTAGAGTCCTCTGCACCGAAGCAGCCTGCACTTGAGGGTCCCCCCAGGAAGAAGAGGGGCCGTCCGAAGAAGGGCAAGTGAGACAAACATGGCCATGCACATACCCCAGGAACCCAAAACCTGTTCTGGAAATTTTCCTTTGTGTGCAAACTGTTCACCTTGTCGAATGCTACTCAACTCTCCCACATGACATGGAGGGTTTCAGTTGGTCTGATGTATCAGATGACTGTGTACTTTACATTTCATCTACCAACACTTCCTGCTCATCTGTGAATTTTGGATTCCAATCCATTGTACAGCACCCACCATCCCGTGCACTTTCCTCACGCATGCATGTTAATAAACTCGCTAATACACAATACTTGCCTCTGATGTGGTTCCAAAGTGGTTTGTGTCATGGAGAAGATGAGCTGCTAATTGACACTGTGCATGCTAACTGCTACAGCAATGTAAACACCGTCATGTGGGTAAGGACGATGTGACACATATGAGGGAGACACACCACAAGGGCACCACTAGGTCAACACATACACATCATGCCCATCTGACCCATCTCCTACACTGATGTTGCCAGGAAATACAGTTTAATGCAAACACACCACACCTATCCAGAGTCGGTGGTAATTAGCCCACAGGTGCAGTAAGCAAATGCCAGCCAGGAGGGGTGCTAGATGGCGCATGACAAGATGGCCGCACCTCTGTGATGCTCTGCCTGACCGAGCCACAATCCGACCAATATCTGCTGCATCGCGCTGTCTTTGGACCTAGAAACAATTGAGGCTGCCTTCCACTGACCTGCGGCATTCCCTGGAGGTGCTGGAACCCTTGCTTGGCCCTGCTGTGTGCATAGCGGAGACCGCACCGTGCTGCTGCGCGATAAAATGGCGGCCGCTGCGGAATTGTAACTGCCTGGTGCTGCAGATCCTGCCCGCCTACTTCATACCCCTGCGCGCCCCGTGCGGTGTTGGGAACCGTGCTGAGGAGGGGTGCCTGCCCGTGCTGTGTCCTCCCTTGTGCTTGTCACCGGGGGAGAGGAGGCCTGGTGGCGACGAGTGGTGGTGCGGCCTACGGGCCTCGATTCCTGACGAGCTCGGAGAATGACCCGCGCTGCAGATTACAGAGGCCTCCGATGGTGGTGAGCCCTCGCTGGGGCATCCTTTCTGTCCGGCCGGGGTGTGACTGAAGCCCGGGTCACGGAGGCGGATTCGGGCCCCGGTGCTCGTCGGGTCCTGCGATCTGCAGCTGGCGCGGGGCCTGGTTGGGGGGCACGCCTGGCGGGAGGGCTGCGCGAGGGCCTGGAGAAAGAGGACACTGGCTGCAGGGACGTCAGTGGTCGTCTTCTACCTGCCTAAGTATATCACTGTGGGGCCTACACAGAACATACGGCTGGAGCTCCTGTGGAGAGAGTAAGGAGTGGGCCTACCACGGGGGGTTTCCCCAGGGCCCTGCTGGAGCGGTGGGCCGTCTCCTCCTTATAATTGCCTGCCACGAGGATGCTGCTGTGCCGCCTCGCCCTATAGAGCGTATAGTGACATTGTGACATTGTGACCTGGGCCTTAGTGTACATACCGGCGCAGTTTGAAAGCATATGAGCAGTTTTTACCCGTGAGGCACCCATATTTGTGCACCAACTGTCCCTGTGTGGTACACCTCGGAGCAGCTGTGGGGGGGCATAGAACTGGAGGCTAGGAGACGCTGTGGCACTACAATATCCGATTCACCCTGAGGCCTGTGGGGCTGACCGGTTGACCTCAGCTGTGGGGTATTCCTGGGGGGAGTACCTGACCTGGATTGTCGCTGTGTACTAGGGATCTGGGCCTGGAGTTGGCTACTGCCTGGTCCCCTCTGGGCCCTTGACCGTTTGGAGTGCTATCGGCTGTAGAGCCCCAGTTTCTGTTCCCCCTTGCAGCAAACTGCACACGACGACTTACACTCTCTAGTATGGGGAGGACAGGCAAGAACCAGTCACGCCTAACTTTTGAGTCCCGCAGGGCTCCAAAGACACCGCAGAAGGCGGCCTCAGACTCAGAGGCAGATGTACACATGGATGGCCCCACCTCGCTCGAGGCCACGTTTGTGGCAATGCAACGCACGTTGCAGTAAATTGAAGGTGCGATGACGGCTGTGAACCATAGACTGGACCACATGTCTTTTCAGTTAGAGAAACATAATGTCCGAATGGGGGAGATGGAGCAGCGTGTCTCAGCGGCGGAGGATGGGCTGTCCACAGTGTCCGACAAAACCTTAAACATGGACAAGGTGCTATCTCTTATTCAAGCTAAGAATGAGGATTTAGAAGTGCAAACCCGGCACAATAATATTCGCATTACCGGGATTCCGGAGACCACAAATGTAGGAAAGATGGAGTCTTATGTAGAACACCTCATTACCGACATCTTTGGCGCGGAACAACTGTCCCGGATGTTCATTGTGGAGAGAGCTCATCGCTCCCTGGCGGCGCACTCGGTCCCGGGGGCCACCCCCGACCCATTATAGCCCGGGTTTTAAATTACAGGGACCGTGATGTCCTTTTGCGCATGGCTAGGGAGAAGGGCCCAATTTCGTATCAGGGTAACACACTGGCCTTCTTCCCTGACTTCACGGTGGCAGTCCAGGCCGCCCGACGGGAGTTTAGCGCTGTGAAGCAATTTCTGCGAAATGAAGAAGTTCCCTATGCCATGCTCTATCCCGCCCGACTTGGCATAGGTGCGGTGGGAGAGAATAAGATCTTTACCTCCCCGAAAGCTGCAATGGAGCATGCCAAGTCCCTGAAGCATCGGAAATGAGACTCTATGGTGACACTGGAAGGAGAAGACTAGTAACTGATTGACTCTCCTGTGGTATTAGATGTCATGATTACGTTTCTTGTTTGTTTTTTTATCTCTACATATGGGGCAATGAGTGCATAGCTTGCTTATGATGTTATAGGAAGCTTCTGATAACATGTGCCCTCTACCTAATGTGAGATTTATCTTGTTCAGTTAACAGATATTCTCTCCTGCCTTTTACAGTCCATTTTAACATAAGGGTCACTGTACTGGGGTTACGGTGGGCGTTGCTGTCCTTTAAGTAGGGACCTGTTTGAACAGTTTGGATTTGCTGTGCGCTCCTGTAGAGGTGTCTGGCACTATTTGATTGCAATGCAGTGTCCTTGGACATGCAATGTTTAATTTCCCATTGATTGCTCGGTCGAATCCTGCTTGCAGGAGTGTCATGCCTCTGTGCCCCCTGACTTATGGGAGTACCCCAATTCTATTTCACTAGGGTAGGGTGGGGGGGTGTTGGGTGATGGGATGGCTTTGGCATGGTTGGGGTGCTGAAGTGGGTGGGGGATGGGGAAATACAAGTTGGGGGTTGAGAAATGTTTTTGGTTCTCTTCCAGCCATGAAATTAGACTGTATGGATTTACTAACTGCGTGTTACCTGATGATATCAGATCTACTGCCATGTCTCTGCTTTTGTCCTTACCTTGTCATGTGTAACGCTCTTAAGTTTGTTACCTGGAATATACATGGTCTTAACACGCCCCAAAAAATTAGGTTGGTGTTTGCGAACCTGGAGCGAATGGGGGTGCATGTGGCCATGTTGCAGAAGACCCATCTGACGGCTGAATCGGCCAACCAAATAGGTGTGCCCTGGGCGGGTATGAGGGTATCATCTTCATATTCGTCCTACGCTAGGGGAGTGCTGATTTTGGTGAAAAAGGGGGTTCCCTTCACGGTGTTACGTACGGAGACGGATGATTGTGGAAGGATAGCGATCGTGCATGGTCGATTGGGTGGTGAGAGTGTGCTACTTGTGAATGTCTACGGGCCTAATATTGATGAACCTTCATTTTATTCAGATGTGTGGCACAGAATATCGTTGTTTCCGTCTGCGGCAATTGTGTGGGGTGGGGATTTCAACCTGTGTTGGATGTCAATATGGACAGACATGGAGTTGCAGAGGTCAGGCGCAAACGGGCGACAGACACGCTACTGAGGCTTGTAGACGCAAGTCATTTGCGCCATATATGGCGTTTTCATCATCCCGCAGCTCGGAAAGCACGTTTACATCGGCGGCGCATGGTTCTTGGTCCCGCATTGACCTCTGGCTGATATCAGAGGAGGTTTGTAATTGGACAACATGGGGTGTTGCATGCAGCCAGCTCCTTGTCGGATCATTCTCCGGTGTTACAGGAGATGCGGATTCCGGAGTGCCATTTACCAGCTTTTGCCTGGAGGCTGCAACCTTCGGAGCTTAAGGTTCCTGTTTTTAAATAGACCATAGCGACGGCGATCAGGAATTATTTTGTTGAGAATGAGTGCACCGTAGAAAGCGCTGCAGTCCTTTGGGAGGCCTTCAAGGTCACCATCCTCGGTGCCTGCACTGGGGCTTAATCGGGGGTCTTGAGGGACATTCGACATAGAATTAGGAGACTAAGCTGCGGATATTTTGCAATTGGAACGTGCATATGACTTGGACTCTTCAACATCCAAGCTGGCGGAAATGTGTGACCTGGTCTCTGAACACAGTGAAGTGGTTGATCAGGACCTGCTATATTGCTCGAGGGGTAAGATAGCTCAATACTACGGCGAGGGTGGGAGACCTAGTCGATCTCTTGCCCAAAAACTTGCGGCGGAACCGCGCCGTCAGGAGGCTGTCACTGAACTGCTGGATGATAGTGGTGAACCCCGGCACTCAGCTGAGGATCTTTGTGATATTGTGCTAAAGTTTTATACTGATCTATAGGCAGCTAGGGAATCTCCCCCCGCTGAGGAGACACATGACTATTTTGACGATGTGCCGCTGGTTTGGTTGTCCAATGGGCACCGGGAATACCTAGTGCAACCTTTTGATGAGGAGGATGTGAGAGAGGCCATCATGTCCCTACCGACCTGTAAGGCGGCGGGGCAGGATGGCCTGCCAAGTGAGTTTTATAAAGCATATGCGGCGGTGTTGGCCCCACGACTATTGGCAGTCTACTCTGAAGCGTACGAGACCGGAGTACTGCCACCCTCTTTCCGAGAGGCCCTCCTTGTCACCTTACTAAAACCTGATAAACCCCCTAATCAATGCAGGTCGTACCGTCCACTTTCAATAATTAATATAGATAGGAAAATCCTCGCCAAGATGATCACTACACGACTCCAGCCTTTGATTCCCCTGTTGGTCCTGCCGGACTAGTCAGGTTTTGTGACGGAACGCTCAACGACGCACAATTTACGAACACTGTTTTAAAAGTTACACTACTTTGAGCCTGACTTCCAAGCGGTAGCTGTGCTGCTAGATGCAGCAAAAGCTTTTGATTCCGTCCATTGGTCCTACTTGTTTACCGTACTGAGTAGGATGGGATTCCCCCCCTTTTTTACACAGTGGCTAAAGGTACTATACAACGGTCCGGTTGCTCGGTGCGTGTGAATGTCAAGGTGTCGTCTCTATTCCCAATTGGGCGTGGCACCCGGCAAGGATGCCCCTTGTCCCCCGCTGGCATGCAAACTGCGCTGGCATGCAAACTGCGCTGGCATGCAAACTGCGCCAGAAGCATTCAGCTGCCGCATTGATATTTAGGCAGCGGCCAGTGATCGTCTCCTTATATGCGGACGATATGCTGCTCTACGTCCGAGAGCCATCAGTGTTTCTGTCTCCACTACTCAGGAAATATGTCCAGTTTGAGAGATTTTCGGGACTTGGAATTAATTGCTCAAAATCAATGGTCTTTCCACTCACGAAATACACTAAGGAGGTTGACCTCGATTTCCCATTGTCCTGGACTTCTGATCCCGTGAAGTACCTGGGAGTGTGGGTGCATCGTGATCCTGCAGTGGTGATCAATGAGAATTATGGGCGTACAGTTACCCGCATATCTGAGCAGTCTGAGCGGTGGTCTCACCTTCCCCTTTCCTTGGCAGATAGAATAGCGGTCATAAAAATGGTCTTTTTGCCTAAGCTGCTATACTTTTTTGTCAACATACCCATTCGCCTGAACATAGTATTGTTCCGCACCCTGCAATCAGCTCTTCTGACGTTTGTGTGGGGAGGGAAACAGCCTCATTGCCGATGGGATCTTTTAGTGCAGCCATTTGGTAGGGGGGCTTTGAAGCTCCTGATTTAAGATTATATTATTTATGTGCGCAGGCTCATTTCGCGCATTACTGGCATTTCTGGAAGCGCTTTCAGCCACATGTGGCTATAGAGGCAGATGCAGTGCTGCCTGTCTGACTGCAGGCGATCGTCCTGTCGGGAGGTTCAGGTGTGCCAAGAATTGAGATAAACCCCCCACTATGCACGTCTTGGGCCTGGCGTGCGCTGGCGGCCAGAGCTCAGCTGCCCTACCTGTATGCTCCATTGCTGCCTCTAGCATCTCACCTGAAGATAACAGCGGCGTGTAAACCTACTGCACTGAAGCAGCTGGCAACTGCGGGCATTACCAGAGTGGGGGATTTATATAAAGAGGGACGCTTTAAGACACTGCGCGAGGCACAGGGTGGTGCGGAGCGCGGATTCATGTTTAATTTTACATATGTCCGCGTACGTCAGTCTGTTCGAGCGGTATGTCCTGACTATCCGGCGGAGCCAACTGTGCTTCGTGCACTACAGGCCTTACTATCAGGTGAAGACCGCAAGGGATTAATCACGAGGTTATATAATTCATCGCTGCGGGATCAAGATCATGAAGAGTGCTCCTCATGCCTGCGCTGGCAGGCCGCGATAGGCCACCCCATCACTCCGGAGATCTGGACGGCGTGCTGCCAACTTACAGGCCGGCTCACAGCCAACTGTAACCTCAGAATTACTCACTTTAAATACCTGCATCAGGTCTATTACTCTCCCATGCAGCTCTATAAATATAGTCTGAGAGAGTCGGCGAAATGCGTGAGGTGTGGGGCTGCAGATGCAGATTTTTATCATGTCGCCTGGCTGTGGAAGGGTGTGTTTGCGTATTGCATTTCGGAGACTGGCATCCTGTCAGATATGGTGTTGGAACCAGTGAGTTGTACGCCTGAACGGTGCGTGCTGGGATATGTAAAACAGCTGAAACCAACTAGTAGACGTATTGTGGCGATCTCCACTTTATTTGCAAAAAGAGCAGTGGCGCAGCAATGGGGATCTAGGTCAGTGCCAACTATCAAACAATGGCTCTGGGATCTAGTTTACTGTAGGGATCAATTGAAAGTGTATGAGGAGGAGCTGCCTGAGTCCTCCCGACCTAAGGACTTTTGGGCACCTGTTACATCCTATTTGCTGTCTAACCCTGATGTACTTTGAACGTCACATATCATAATCTGGGTTTTTTCTATCATCTTTGGATTTCCCCTGTATGGGATAGCGTTCTGTAACTGGCCTCCCTCTGGCAGGCGGACATTAAGACAATTTTCTTGGGGCCTGCCTCTCTTTTATTGTTCAGTGCTTTGGCATACAGACCATGTGCAGCTATGTTTAGGAGCAGAAGTGGCTATATTACGGATAGTGGCTGGGAGAGGGTAGGGGGTGGGACGGGATGTTGGGTTTATTTCAGACTGTAAGTACTGATTATGCAAATGTACTGTCTAGACGTCTACCATGTATGACCTGTAAGAAACCAATAAATAGATTTAAAAATAAAAATAAAGGGAAAAAAAAGCAAATGCCAGACAGATGTGTGAAGACAAACAACACACATCCCAAAGTGTAGCACTGGTTTATTACACATTTGCAACAGGTTGACTTCACAACAGATGCTGGGCAAACCCATGTGGCAGTGGCCACACAGTCACCGTGTCCTGAAGATATGAAGTCTAGGTGTGCGGGGCACATCACTTGTAGTGAAACGACTACTTCCACCCTGGAAGTGGAATCTGTGTGTCGGGAGTCAGAGTTGAGCAAACAACATCCAAAGGACCCTGTGAAGGACAGACATGAGACACAATCAAAAGCACAGGAGAACAAGATAGAACTGCAATACACATGCCCAAAAAAATAAACCTTGTCAACACTGTTGGTGAGTACAGGCAACCTGTAGGGACACATCACTGCATGCATCCAGTCAAGTAGCACATAGCCACACTAAAACAGCAACAGATCACCACCAGCACATAGCAGGCAAACTCTAGAAAGTTTTAAGATAACGTAGGCACCTGGCACACCTAATTGTTTATAGGGTTTTGTCTAAATTTGATACTTATTATTGCTACACTTTCTTCCACCTATTGCGTGCTATCAGGTGTCATGGGGCTGCCAGTCCCCTATGTGTATAGAACTCAAAAGAAACGGGTAGTAAACAACTGCTACTCCCTGACCTGATGCACTGCTGAAATATATTCAACTACTGATCAAAATGAATTTACAATTTTTACTCAATTTGTCATCAATTTATCTTGTTTTTTATTCACCATATTTCTTTTTCTGATGCAAACATAATTTCTTCACTTTTTATCTGATCGTAATTTAAATTCCATATCAGACATTTTTCATTGCCTATACATTTAATCTTTGGTGTGATGCTTCTCACACTTTAACACATCCCATAACAAATGTTATCGACGATTGAGGAATGATTGGCCCGATGCATTTCGGGACCCTGTCCCTTCTTCGGGGGCCTTCCTGTGAATCAAATACATATGTATCACTTACTGTTTCACTTTTCGATATTTACATCTTGACATTTGATCTAAGGTCACTTTTCAGTTTCAAATCAACCACCAATGATATTTGTGTAGTTCTATCTCCTCACATTGCATTCTTAACTGTGGAGTTAATTTATGATGATAAACAAATATTGCACCGGTGCTCACTGAATCAAAATTCAATCTTATTTCTTGGTTTTGCACACGTGTTAAAACAAATACTTCATTCGGTATGTTTTTCATATTGCATTACATTAATGACTGTCAGTTATAAGATGAGTTGTTAAAGAAGATTAAACATTGCATTCCCTTTGTCCCAAACAGATGCCCGTGGTCGTTAAACATGACGAATTTAAGTGTGGGGTAATTTACCTTATCGTATGCTTTAAGAGTTCTTGTAGGTTAGGTTTCACTCTTATTGTGCATCTACAGGGAAGCTGTAAAATATAGTACACCCGTTGAAATGCTACTATGCATCTAATAGATCCCCAGTTAAATATGGTCTCTACCGAGCGAGTCTTACCGCGTTAAATTGCTTGTTCCGCGAATATTTGCAAATGATGGATGAATGCTCCGTTCTCAGCACTTTCGCTCTGCGTTTTACCTACAGGGGTAACATGGAGTTAGATTCAAGGTTAACTCCTGTGTGATCTGAGATACTGTGAGACCTCTAGGGTTATCACGGTGTATTCGCTTACCGACTGACGTTCGTATTCTCGGCTTGCTCGTAGGACTCGGTGATTCGATCTGCTACTCTGTAATCGCGTACCAAAATCTCGAGGGATTTGGATGCGCAGCTTTCTTTTAAAGTGTTTTGCTGTCTACTGCCTGAGTTTATAGTTTTGTGATGGACGCCATCTTAGAGTGGTGTGAGGGTGCACAGATAATGTGGCATTTTAGTTTAATAAAGGGTGAAAATTGCACTATGGGCTTACTAATGGTCACAATCTAAAAAGGATAAGAACGCGCTGTTAATTGTGAGAGCATAACCAGATTAACGCGAAGACCCTGAGTTCGAGCGTAGACAACCTCGTAAACAGCGGTATTGGTGCATGATAAATGTCATGAAACGGGTGTATATGTATATAACATAAAAGCGGGATCTGCTTTCTCACTGATAATCGATAGAATGTAAGAAGGATAATTACACTATTATTCATCCTTTGTTAGAACAGGTTGAATTGCGAGCCTGGTAAATGTAGGCTCTGTGAGTATTGCTGTTATATTCATGCCCATTGTTTGACAAGACTTCATCTTAACATCATTTAAAGAACATCTAAAGGTAGTGTACATGTATTTCCAAGATGAATGGCTATATGTGTGATTCATCCTGCCTGTGCAAATTATACCGGTGCAAATTATATATCATTCTGTATTTACATTCATGATCAAAAACTCCATTCTCATAAATCAACTATAAAAACTTATATGAAACATGCCATATCCAGTTTGTCATTTAACCCTAATGGTTCCATGGTTTGAAACTTTTTTAATTAGCATTACCTCCCTTTGGGACAGGAATTTTTGATTATCCCTTCCTGGTTTTATTTCAATTTTCTCAATCACTAAAAATCTTAACTGAAAGATGTTGTGATGCTTTTCTAGCCAGTGAGTTGCTAGGTACATGTACATGTATTTATATAGCGCAAATCACCGACACGGTATCTAAGTGCTTGGTTAGGGAACCCGTCCTGGTATTCCCCTGTGAGATACCCCGGCAGGGTGTCCACAAGGTGAAAGCCAGGCATCCCGCCGCGAGGGGCCGTAGTGGAGATTAAGCAAGCTATTGCCCAGAGTCGCAGAGTGTGACCCCGTGAATCGAGTAGGCACGGAACGAGAATTATCGAGTCTGTGGAATTTTTGAGCCCGAGACCCGCCGAGGCGGGGAATCGAACCCTGGTCCACGGCCGATCTCAGCTTCCGGGTCTGCCGCCTCTAACCACTGAGCCACGCTTCTCCACGAGGTTGGAGTTGGTGTTCTTATTTCTTATCGTACTTTTATGCTCTCCTATTCTAATTTTCACTTTTCTCTCCGTTTTTCCAATATACATGAGTCCACACGGACATTTTATGCTGTAAATGACAAAGTTGGAGTTACAGTCTGCTGTTAGTTTTAGGGGTATTTGTTCACCTGTTCTCGGATGAGATACAAATGATTGTTGCATAACGTTATTGCAGTGGATGCAATTGTTGCATTTCTTCATTCCTTTGTATTGCGATGTTTCTTTCTTGCTTTTATGTTTCAGTTCCTCCTTTAAAGTCCTGCTTCTGGTATATGCAAAAATTAGTTTGTCTTGAAATATATTATGAAAATCCTCATCTTGTTGTAGCAGTTCTCAGCGTTTCAGTATCATTTTTTTGATTTTTCTGGATTTCATTGAGTACTCAGAAACAAAAACGTTGTTAGGCTTTAGTGATGGTTTTCTAGTGCTTTTGAGCAGACTTTCTCGACTAAGTTTGTTTGCCTTTTCTTCTGCTTTATTAATACTCATCGTCGAATATCCTCTTTGTTTAAATCTAGTTTTGATCCTCTGCATATCTTCTTCCTGCGCTTCGATTGTAGAACATATTCTTTTGCTTCTTAGCATTTGTGAAAATGGTAAATTTTCTATGAGTTGAGGTGAATGGAAGCTGCTAGACAGTAATGTATTGTTCCTGTCAGTTGGTTTGACATATGTTTGTGTTTGTATTTCGTTTTCTCTCTTGGTTATTTTCACATCCAGGAAGGATATTTCTTTATTGTTTATTGTATGGGTCAATTGAATCCTGTTTTTTTTTATTTAATTCCAAAATGTTGCTTTCAAGTTCCTCTTTTGATCCTCTCCAGATCAAAAATATGTCGTCTATAAATCGACGATACATCAATAGGGAGGTATTCCATTTTGTGTCATTGAGAATATGTTGCTCTTCAAATTGCGCCATGAAAATATTAGCGTATGTTGGTGCTCCTCCAAAACCCATGCTGGTTCCACTGATTTGTAGAAAGAACTTATCTTCAAATTGAAAGTAGCTATGCTGTAGACAGAACAGTAGTAATTTAAGTAAAAAAACTTTATTGACTCCAATGTCCTCTGTTTGCAGTAGTGCCCATTCAATGGCTTCTATTCCTTCTTTTAATGGTATTGACGTATAGAGTGAATTCACATCAATCGTGCAGAGTAACCATTGATCAGTGTTTTCCATTGTTAATGTTCCTAGTAGATTGAGAAATTCTGTGGTGTCTTTTATGTTGGTTTTCCACTGGATCACAAATTTTTGCAGGAAAAAGTCTATATATTTGCCTAGGGGCTCAAATATTGATCCTACTCCTGAAACTATCGGTCTGAACGGTGGATCTTTCAAATTTTTGTGCACCTTTGGGAGCATATACAAATGTGGTTGTCTAAGTTCTGTTTCTGAAAGAAATTGTAGAGTTTTTGTTGTAATCCAACCCATGGTGAAGGCGTTTCGAATTATTGATTCTAGCGTTCTTTTTATTCCATTTGTGGGATCCATATCCAGTGGTAAATATGTTGTCTCATCCTTTAGATGTTCTTCAACTTTCCTTCGGTAAAATGTGGCGTCCATAATAATCAGGGCTCCTCCTTTGTCTGCTCTTTGGAATTCTAGGTTGTCCATTTCCGCTAATTGTTGGAGAGTTTTCCTTTCGAGTTTGGAGAAATTAGTTTTGCTTTTGGTTTGAAAATGTAACTTTTGAAGGTCTTGTAAAACTAACTTTTCAAACATGTCGATAGTTTTGTGTGATGTAGGAGCTGTGAACTTGCACTTGGGTTTGAACTCTATGTATTCCTTGGTGGTTGCTGGTGTGGAGTCTGGTAATACATTGCTGAAAAAATGGCGTAGTCTGATAGTTCTCATAAATTTAAAAAAAGCTATTTCTGTCTCTGGTAGGTTAGAGTTGTAAGTAGGTACAAATGATGTTCCTTTGTTCAGTACTTCTATTTGCTTTTTGCTTAGTGGAATTGACGAAATGTTTATTACAATGTTTTCCCGCTCCTCAGATAAGGTGTTTTCTTTTCTTCTGGTTTTTCCTCTCCTGGTTTTTGTACGTTTGTACCCGTTTTTTGGGTTGTTCGATCCGGTGGTTGGGTTGTTTCTTGATCCTGTAACAAAAAAGGATCTGTTGCTGTTACTCCTGTTTGTTTTGCTTGTTCTTGTGTAGTTGCGATTGCTGGTTCTCTGCTTTGGATCGGTGCTCTAGATGCAGCTATATCACTGTCTGACACAACACTTTCATTAGAAGATGTGTACTGCTTCTTTTGCGGCCTTCTTTGAGCGTACATCTCTGCCCATGTATATACCTCATTTAAGCGGTAATCTATGGTATCTCTCTTGAATTTTCTCAATTTTCTCTCTTGTAGATCTTTTTCGTATTGTTTAAGTCTTTTGTTGATTTCCTCAAGGTTTTGTTTCCATTTTTCGTTTTCAAATCTTTTAGATAAATCTCTTTGGAGATTGAAAATCTCTTCTTCTAGTTCTTTTATAGTCTTCGCTAACTCTTCTACTATTAGAAGGATCAAATCCAAGGAACATTTGTTTAGTACTGAATACCACTTGTCCATGAATATTTTGTTGTGTTGTAATCTAAACAGGAGTGGTTTGATAGCTAGTCTTAGTCCTCTTGGAATTCGCTGATGTTTGTGGTATTGAATGAGTGTGGTTGCGTGCAGACGTTGATTCAATTCTCTGCGCATAATGAACTCCATGTGTTTCAATTGTTGTATTGCCAAACCTTGGTGGGACTCAAAACTTTTTGTGGCCTTGATTAAACCATAAATTTCTTTTGCTTCATCTTCTGTGAAGGCTCTTGTATTTGCTCTATTTTCTGTGGTGCTTGCTATGTTGTCGAAAGTCGACATGATGTTATTTCGGGTGCACTGGCCTAGGGTGGCAGTTAGGGTACCACATTATCTGTGCACGCTCACACCACTCTAAGATGGCGTCCATCACAAAACTATAAACTCAGGCAGTAGACAGCAAAACACTTTAAAAGAAAGCTGCGCGTCCAAATCCCTCGAGATTTTGGTACGCGATTACAGAGTAGCAGATCGAATCACCGAGTCCTACGAGCAAGCCGAGAATACGAACGTCAGTCGGTAAGCGAATACACCATGATAACCCTAGAGGTCTCACAGTATCTCAGATCACACAGGAGTTGACCTTGAATCTAACTCCATGTTACCCCTGTAGGTAAAACGCAGAGCGAAAGTGCTGAGAACGGAGCATTCATCCATCATTTGAAAATATTCGCGGAACAAGCAATTCAACGCGGTAAGACTCGCTCGGTAGAGACCATATTTAACTGTGGATCTATCAGATGCATAGTAGCATTTCAACGGGTTTACTATATTTTACAGCTTCCCTGTAGATGCACAATAAGAGTGAAACCTAACCTACAAGAACTCTTAAAGCATACGATAAGGTAAATTACCCCACACTTAAATTCGTCATGTTTAACGACCACGCGCATCTGTTTGGGACAAAGGGAATGCAATGTTTAATCTTCTTTAACGACTCATCTTATAACTGACAGTCATTAATGTAATGCAATATGAAAAACATACCGAATGCAGTATTTGTTTTAACACGTGTGCAAAACCAAGAAATAAGATTGAATTTTGATCAGTGAGCACCGGTGCAATATTTGTTTATCATCATAAATTAACTCCACAGTTAAGAATGCAATGTGAGGAGATAGAACTACACAAATATCATTGGTGGTTGATTTGAAACTGAAAAGTGACCTTAGATCAAATGTCAAGATGTAAATATCGAAAAGTGAAACAGTAAGTGATACATATGTATTTGATTCACAGGAAGGCCCCCGAAGAAGGGACAGGGTCCCGAAATGCATCGGGCCAATCATTCCTCAATCGTCGATAACATTTGTTATGGGATGTGTTAAAGTGTGAGAAGCATCACACCAAAGATTAAATGTATAGGCAATGAAAAATGTCTGATATGGAATTTAAATTACGATCAGATAAAAAGTGAAGAAATTATGTTTGCATCAGAAAAAGAAATATGGTGAATAAAAAACAAGATAAATTGATGACAAATTGAGTAAAAATTGTAAATTCATTTTGATCAGTAGTTGAATATATTTCAGCAGTGCATCAGGTCAGGGAGTAGCAGTTGTTTACTACCCGTTTCTTTTGAGTTCTATACACATAGGGGACTGGCAGCCCCATGACACCTGATGGCACGCAATAGGTGGAAGAAAGTGTAGCAATAATAAGTATCAAAATTAGACAAAACCCTATAAACAATTAGGTGTGCCAGGTGCCTACGTTATCTTAAAGTTTAGTACCCTAACTGCCACCCTAGGCCAGTGCACCCGAAATAACATTATGTCGACTTTCGACAGCATAGCAAGCACCACAGAAAATAGAGCAAATACAAGAGCCTTCACAGAAGATGAAGCAAAAGAAATTTATGTTTTAATCAAGGCCACAAAAAGTTTCGAGTCCCACCAAGGTTCGGCAATACAACAATTGAAACACATGGAGTTCATTATGCGCAGAGAATTGAATCAACGTCTGCACGCAACCACACTCATTCAATACCACAAACATCAGCGAATTCCAAGAGGACTAAGACTAGCTATCAAACCACTCCTGTTTAGATTACAACACAACAAAATATTCATGGACAAGTGGTATTCAGTACTAAACAAATGTTCCTTGGATTTGATCCTTCTAATAGTAGAAGAGTTAGCGAAGACTATAAAAGAACTAGAAAAAGAGATTTTCAATCTCCAAAGAGATTTATCTAAAAGATTTGAAAACGAAGAATGGAAACAAAACCTTGAGGTAATCAACAAGAGACTTGAACAATACGAAAAAGATCTACAAGAGAGAAAATTGAGAAAATTCAAGAGAGATACCATAGATTACCGCTTAAATGAGGTATATACATGGGCAGAGATGTACGCTCAAAGAAGGCCGCAAAAGAAGCAGTACACATCTTCTAATGAAAGTGTTGTGTCAGACAGTGATATAGCTGCATCTAGAGCACCAATCCAAAGCAGAGAACCAGCAATCGCAACTACACAAGAACAAGCAAAACAAACAGGAGTAACAGCAACAGATCCTTTTTTGTTACAGGATCAAGAAACAACCCAACCACTGGATCGAACAACCCAAAAAACGGGTACAAACGTACAAAAACCAGGAGAGGAAAAACCAAAAGAAAAGAAAACACCTTATCTGAGGAGCGGGAAAACATTGTAATAAACATTTCGTCAATTCCACTAAGCAAAAAGCAAATAGAAGTACTGAACAAAGGAACATCATTTGTACCTACTTAAAACTCTAACCTACCAGAGACAGAAATAGCTTTTTTTAAATTTATGAGAACTATCAGACTACGCCATTTTTTCAGCAATGTATTACCAGACTCCACACCAGCAACCACCAAGGAATACACAGAGTGCAAACCCAAGAGCAAGTTCACAGCTCCTACATCACACAAAACTATCGACATGTTTGAAAAGTTAGTTTTGCAAGACCTTCAAAAGTTAAATTTTCAAACCAAAAGCAAAACTAATTTCTCCAAACTCGAAAGGAAAATTCTCCAACAATTAGCGTAAATGGACAACCTAGAATTCCAAAGAGCAGACAAAGGAGGAGCCCTGATTATTATGGACGCCACATTTTACCGAAGGAAAGTTGAAGAACATCTAAAGGATGAGACAACATATTCACCACTGGATATGGATCCCACAAATGAAATAAAAAGAACGCTAGAATCAATAATTCGAAACGCCTTCACCATGGGTTGGATTACAACAAAAACTCTACAATTTCTTTCAGAAACAGAACTTAGACAACCACATTTGTATATGCTCCCAAAGGTGCACAAAAATTTGAAAGATCCACCGTTCAGACCGACAGTTTCAGGAGTAGGATCAATATTTGAGCCCCTAGGCAAATATATAGACTTTTTCCTTCAAAAATTTGTCAACCAGTGGAAAACCAACATAAAAGACACCACAGAATTTCTCAATCTACTAGGAACATTAACAATGGAAAACACTGATCAATGGTTACTCTGCACGATTGATGTGAATTCACTCTATACGTCAATACCATTAAAAGAAGGAATAGAAGCCATTGAATGGGCACTACTGCAAACAGAGGACATTAGAGTCAATAAAGTTTTTTTACTTGAATTACTACTGTTCTGTCTACAGCATAGCTACTTTCAATTTGAAGATAAGTTCTTTCTACAAATCAGTGGAACCAGCATGGGTTTTGGAGGAGCACCAACATACGCTAATATTTTCATGGCGCAATTTGAAGAGCAACATATTCTCAATGACACAAAATGGAATACCTCCCTATTGATGTATCGTCGATTTATAGACGACATATTTTTGATCTGGAGAGGATCAAAAGAGGAACTTGAAAGCAACATTTTGGAATTAAATAAAAAAAAACAACAGGATTCAATTCACCCATACAATAAACAATAAAGAAATATCCTTCCTGGATGTGAAAATAACCAAGAGAGAAAACGAAATACAAACACAAACATATGTCAAACCAACTGACAGGAACAATACATTACTGTCTAGCAGCTTCCATTCACCTCAACTCATAGAAAATTTACCATTTTCACAAATGCTAAGAAGCAAAAGAATATGTTCTACAATCGAAGCTCTGGAAGAAGATATGCAGAGGATCAAAACTAGATTTAAACAAAGAGGATATTCGACGATGAGTATTAATAAAGCAGAAGAAAAGGCAAACAAACTTAGTCGAGAAAGTCTGCTCAAAAGCACTAGAAAACCATCACTAAAGCCTAACAACGTTTTTGTTTCCAAGTACTCAACGAAATCCAGAAAAATCAAAAAAATTATACTGAAACGCTGGGAACTGCTACAACAAGATGAGGATTTTCATAATATATTTCAAGACAAACCAATTTTTGCATATACCAGAAGCAGGAATTTAAAGGAGGAACTGAAACATAAAAGCAAGAAAGAAACATCGCAATACAAAGGAATGAAGAAATGCAACAATTGCATCCACTGCAATAACGTTATGCAACAATCATTTGTATCTCATCGAGAACAGGAGAACAAATACCCCTAAAACTAACAGCAGACTGTAACGCCAACTTTGTCATTTACAGCATAAAATGTCCGTGTGGACTCATGTATATTGGAAAAACGGAGAGAAAAGTGAAAATTAGAATTGGAGAGCATAAAAGTACGATAAGAAATAAGAACACCACCTCCAACCTAGCAACTCACTGGCTAGAAAAGCATCACAACATCTCTCAGTTAAGATTTTTAGTGATTGAGAAAATTGAAATAAAACCAGGAAGGGATAATCAAAAATTCCTGTCCCAAAGGGAGGTAATGCTAATTAAAAAATGTCAAACCATCGAACCATTAGGGTTAAATGACAAACTGGATATGGCATGTTTCATATAAGTTTTTATAGTTGATTTATGAGAATGGAGTTTTTGATCATGAATGTAAATACAGAATGATATATAATTTGCACCGGTATAATTTGCACAGGCAGGATGAATCACACATATAGCCATTCATCTTGGAAATACATGTACAATACCTTTAGATGTTCTTTAAATGATGTTAAGATGAAGTCTTTTCAAACAATGGGCATAAATATAACAGCAATACTCACAGAGCCTACATTTACCAGGCTCGCAATTCAACCTGTTCTAACAAAGGATGAATAATAGTGTAATTATCCTTCTTACATTCTATCGATTATCAGTGAGAAAGCAGATCCCGCTTTTATGTTATATACATATACACCCGTTTCATGACATTTATCATGCACCAATACCGCTGTTTACGAGGTTGTCTACGCTCGAACTCAGGGTCTTCGCGTTAATCTGGTTATGCTCTCACAATTAACAGAGCGTTCTTATCCTTTTTAGATTGTGACCATTAGTAGGCCCATAGTGCAATTTTCACCCTTTATTAAACTAAAATGCCACATTATCTGTGCACGCTCACACCACTCTAAGATGGCGTCCATCACAAAACTATAAACTCAGGCAGTAGACAGCAAAACACTTTAAAAGAAAGCTGCGCGTCCAAATCCCTCGAGATTTTGGTACGCGATTACAGAGTAGCAGATCGAATCACCGAGTCCTACAAGCAAGCCGAGAATACGAACGTCAGTCGGTAAGCGAATACACCATGATAACCCTAGAGGTCTCACAGTATCTCAGATCACACAGGAGTTAACCTTGAATCTAACTCCATGTTACCCCTGTAGGTAAAACGCAGAGCGAAAGTGCTGAGAACGGAGCATTCATCCATCATTTGCAAATATTCGCGGAACAAGCAATTCAACGCGGTAAGACTCGCTCGGTAGAGACCATATTTAACTGTGGATTATCAGATGCATAGTAGCATTTCAACGGGTTTACTATATTTTACAGCTTCCCTGTAGATGCACAATAAGAGTGAAACCTAACCTACAAGAACTCTTAAAGCATACGATAAGGTAAATTACCCCACACTTAAATTCGTCATGTTTAACGACCACGGGCATCTGTTTGGGACAAAGGGAATGCAATGTTTAATCTTCTTTAACCACTCATCTTATAACTGACAGTCATTAATGTAATGCAATATGAAAAACATACCGAATGCAGTATTTGTTTTAACACGTGTGCAAAACCAAGAAATAAGATTGAATTTTGATTCAGTGAGCACCGGTGCAATATTTGTTTATCATCATAAATTAACTCCACAGTTAAGAATGCAATGTGAGGAGATAGAACTACACAAATATCATTGGTGGTTGATTTGAAACTGAAAAGTAACCTTAGATCAAATGTCAAGATGTAAATATCGAAAAGTGAAACAGTAAGTGATACATATGTATTTGATTCACAGGAAGGCCCCCGAAGAAGGGACAGGGTCCCGAAATGCATCGGGCCAATCATTCCTCAATCGTCGATAACATTTGTTATGGGATGTGTTAAAGTGTGAGAAGCATCACACCAAAGATTAAATGTATAGGCAATGAAAAATGTCTGATATGGAATTTAAAATACGATCAGATAAAAAGTGAAGAAATTATGTTTGCATCAGAAAAAGAAATATGGTGAATAAAAACCAAGATAAATTGATGACAAATTGAGTAAAAATTGTAAATTCATTTTGATCAGTAGTTGAATATATTTCAGCAGTGCATCAGGTCAGGGAGTAGCAGTTGTTTACTACCCGTTTCTTTTGAGTTTTAAACTCTAGAAAGTGACATAACATCCCTGTACACTTACATTCAGCTGAAGAAGTTGTTGATGAGCTGTGTGCGGACATCAGCCTCCTCATCATCATCACTGGCATCGTGGCCCAGGCCATGATCCTCCACAGGTGGCGGATGTTGGTCATCGTCATCCCGGATGAGAGGCAATTCTTTCCGCACTTTCAGGTTGTGTAGCATGCAGAAGACTATGATGATTTTGCACACCTTTGCAGGGTCATATGGGAGGGCTCCTCCTGTTTTGTCCAGGCATCGGAAGTGGCTTTTCAGGAGTCCAAATGTCCGCTCAATCACTCTTCTGGTCCGACCATATGCCTCATTTTAGCGCATCTCGGCTGGTGTCACAGGGTTCCTGAGTGGTGTCAGCAACCACGGCATGTTGGGGTATCCGGAGTCACCTACAGACAGACAATTGCACATTAGATGAGCCGAAAGAGAAGGTGGAATACAACGTTGCCCAACACACACAATGGTAAAACGTCGGTACACACTGACAAGCCAGGCACGTTGGTTCTGCATCTGTCCCATCAGCCTCGGGATGCGACTACTCCTCATGACTCTAGAAAGTGACATAACATCCCTGTACACTTACATTCAGCTGAAGAAGTTGTTGATGAGCTGTGTGCGGACATCACCCTCCTCATCATCATCACTGGCATCGTGGCCCAGATATAGATATTATTACGGCTTGCTCAGGGTTTATTCCAGTATTAGTCAGTATTATACTGCTACTTGTTCAGCACTTGTTTATAACCTACATCAAACTCACCCCTATTCCTAATCGTACTGTCGGCTTTCTCTCACATAGTCTTGTCACTGATGTAACCTGCAATCACATTGTCCCTTCCCATATACACTGATTACTATCGCATATATGTTAACTGCTCACTTTATTCTGCTCCCTCATATCCTTAGTGCGCACCCTATACTTGTGCAACTCGCACCCATATCAAGTGTTAATCTCGTATGCACCGAGTACTACCTCAATTACCTTGGCAACTCACTAGTGTCAGTTGTTCTTGCACGCACCAACTACTACCTCAAATACCTTGGCAGCTCACTAGTGTCTCTCCCAATTATCTCACTATTTTCGTCGGCTGTACTCTGCACATAGCATTACTGTGAACGCACTAGTATCACCTTAGGCCCTCGCAACTGTCTAGGACAGTGCACCCTCCCTACTACACCCTCCTTCCTACACCCCCCCCTACACCTATCTAGACTGTTCTCCCATTATGGAACCCGTCGGCAAACACACATATAAAATCAACTACCCACCAGCACTCACTAAAAAGGCCGCTAAACGCTTTAAACACAACTTCCTGAGGTCCCACCCTGAAACTCCGTGTGCAGACACCTACTTCTCACCAGTCAATGGTTCACTGAACATTGATATTATCTTCCACACCACACGCAGAGCCCAATGGAGAAACACGTTCCGCACCTTACTCTCCGTCTCCACCTCCAGGAATTTCTCGCATGGCCTAAAACTTACCATCACCCCATCACAACTTTTCCCTGGCAGAACAACCATCACTATATACAATAATGGGATTATCCTAATTCAATCCACAGACAAGAACCTGGAACTACTAGACAATCTGTTCCCCACGTTCAAACAGCACCTCACCAGTCATCGGACACCCACTCATAGCATCCGCAGGCCCATCACTCCTAAACTCACAGCCCCCAACCACAACCCTCCTAACCTAGCTCAACCACAAAACGGCACGCACCTTCCCTCCATCCCCGGCACCTTAGACATTCACCCACCTAAGGTAGCTATCGCGCACTCCACATTTACAGACATAGATCCCTCACCCACACATTCCAGCGATACCCCCTCCCCCCCTACAACCTCACCCTGTCACCCTCCCATACCACACCCATTCCCGTCACCCCTGACACCGCAGCCTCAAACCACACCCATTCTAATCCACCCCAACCCCTAAACTACATGCGCCTCTCCTTTACTCCCGACACCCCAGTCACTCACCCACCTACCATACCTACCTCACTCCCGTCGAGCACAGCCATAGATTACTCACCCTCTTACACCAACCTCACCCCTTCCCCCCACACACCAGCCCTCATCCACTTTCCCACCCCTGATACCACAGCTCCCACCCAAAAAGACATGCACCACCCCTCTATTCCCGGCACCTTAGTCATTCCCCCACCTACCATAGCTATCCCACATCCCTCAAGCACAGACATAGATCCCTCTTCCTCTTACAACAACAACCCCACTCCTTCCACCTACACACCAGCCCTCATCCCCGTTCCTCTCACCCATGATACCACTGCTCCCACCCGCATCCCGCCTATCCTAGATCAACATCAGACCGACACACACAAAGGCAAACCCCACCCTTTATCCTCACCCATTCTCAGCCCCCACTTCCTCCCACTAACTAACCACACAGAACACTCCACCTCCATCAGCTCAACTCGACCCTCTCTAAATAGAACCATCTACAATCCCACTACCCCCCCCAGTCTTACCCCCCATCACCCAACCTCCACCCTCTTCACCACTAATAAACGCCCATCCTCCACCATGCATTCTACGCCCACCACCAATACTCTCATCCACACCACCAACCTCCCCCCTATGTCATCTACGCCTGACCCTCCCATCCCCACCTCCAACACATGTCCCTCAGTGGACCACATTACGGCCTCCCTCCTCCAACTCAAAGAAGACATGTACAGCATCAAACAACAACTACTCTGTCTATCACACTCCAGCCACCCCCCACCCAACACTCTCCAACAGATCAAACAAGACATTCACATCATCAAACATTTACTCAGCACACACCCCAGACACCACTCACGCGTCTCCACCATCACCTCCCCTCCCAACTGGTCCTCCACCCGGGCGGCGAACTCACGCACTCGACTTCCACCACACTGGACCTCAATCCCTGTTCACAATCGTGAAAACCGCCCCCGTCGCTCCTGCAACCCTCTTTCGGACCTAGACACAATCACCCTCCTCCGCTCCTATGACCCAGCTCCCCTCAGCAACACACCCGACACACTCACTGCCATACCTACGATTCACTCCAATCCCCTTAGACCCCCCACACTGAACAACAGAGTCGCTATCCATAGTAACCTGAGTAAAGTCCCCCTCGCCCTAGAGCACCCTTCCACCCTCGACACACCCCGTCTCAAATGCACTCTCCTAAACTGCAGATCAGCCGCTAGACACTCCGCCGCTATCGCCGATCTCATCCTAAAATTGGATCTGGACTTAATCATCATGACTGAAACATGGCTAACAGAGTCTTCTACACCTATAATGGACATTCTGGTTCCCCCCAACTACCTCATCACTAGACTCGACAGGTCTGGCAATAAAAAAGGTGGCGGAATCGCATGTATATACAGGAGCAACCTCTCTGTATTGAAAGTATCTTCACCTTCCCCGCCCTCCCCATCGTCCTGTGAATACATCAACCTAGATATTATCAGTCAGGGCAAACCGATCTGCACTCTTCACGGCGTTTACCACCCACCCGGTGACAACCTCACCTTCTCCCAACAAATCATGGACATGATCTCAACCAACGCCGGGCGGCAACTCACACAAATATACCTTGGGGATGTCAACCTCCACTGGAATGATCATAATGATGCGGTGGTAAAAGGTCTGAAGAATTTCCTCAACGCCCTTGACCTTGCACAAATATGCAACAGTCCAACACACAAGAAAGGCTCTATCCTCGACCTTATCATCTCCAAAGAGGCCGCTATCCAACTCGAATTTATCCAACCCTGTGACTGGTCGGACCATCATATCATCACGTTCTTCATCAATGAAAAAGTTAAATTTAACCCTATCCAATCCGCCAGGCCCAAAGTCTGGAAAAGAGACATGAAAAAGCTAAACTCAAACTCTCTGCCCTCCAACAGCTACAACTTACTACTTCCTCCGGCTGGCGTGAAGGACGTCCAATCCTTGACTGATCACTATCTTAACAATATGACCGCAATAATTAATGAAGTCGCGCCCTTGCAGCTAAAAAAAGCCACCACAAAAATCTCCAATCCCTGGTATGACGGGAGTCTCAATGACGATAGACGTGCCATGAGATTGGCAGAGCGCTCCTGGAGATCAGCCCCCTCTGCACTGAACCTAAAAAACCTGAAGAAAAAGAGAAATGCCTACTTCAGGAAAATAAAACGATCAAAATCAGACTTCTTCAGCCGTCAGCTAGACCAAGCCAAAAACCGTCCGAGAAAGCTGTTTGAGCTTATCCGTTCACAAACCAAAGAACAACCCCAACCTCTCAACACTATGTGCAATGCCCCTTCCTGAGAAGACTTCGCCTCTTTCTTTAACCAAAAAACGGATAACATAAAGAATGATCTCCTCATGGACGCAAGCCTCTATCCCAAACCCCACTACATAACACCCACTAAACCAAAAAACAATGCAACCTGGTCAACCTTTGTCACCTACACGGAAGAAGAAATTGGCAAACTGCTCAGCACTCTGAAACCATCCAATCACCTCACGGACCCCCTTCCTGCTAATGCTGTAAAAGTCCTTACCCCGTCGCTCCTTCCACTCTGGACCAAAATCATTAACAGCTCACTTCAACAAGGGATCATTCCCGACTCCCTCAAAGTTGGACAAGTAACACCTTTGCTAAAGAAACCTACAGCCGACCCTTCTGACCTAAACAACTACCGTCCCATTACCAACATTCCGACTCTTGCCAAACTGCTGGAAAAATGCGCACAAATACAATTGACTAAACATATTAATCAATTTGATCTCCTCAACTCTCACCAATCAGGCTTCCGAGCCAATCACAGTACGGAAACTGCCATGATTCACATAATCGATGACGCCCTCCAAATACTAGATCATAACGATACCTGCCTCCTCATCCTCCTTGATCTCTCCTCCGCATTTGACACCGTCAAACATGAGAACCTACTCGAACTATTAAACACAAGAATGGGCCTATATGGAACTGTGCTCAAATGGTTCACTTCTTTTCTGCATAACAGGTCGCAGAAATTCAAGAGCAACAACTTGATGTCCGCACCAAGACCTGTATCGCTAGGCGTACCACAAGGATCCTCCTTATCCCCAACTTTGTTCAACCTAGTTATGGAACCTCTCACCACCTTGCTGCAAGAATCCAATGTACATTTCCACATGTATGCTGATGACACCCAACTCTATCTCAAACTACAATCACCCAAAGACATCACGCTTTTGAACTCAACAATCAGAAGCACCCAATCTTGGCTGGCCGCTAATCATCTCAAACTCAATGCCCTTAAAACAGAGTTCCTCCTGATCGCACCTCCCGCGAAGATCACTACCGTGCAAATGTGGCTTAAAGACCTAACGGCACTCAATGTCCAACCCACCATCGTGGACTCAGCGAAATCCTTGGGCATAACACTTGACACCAATCTCAGCATGCAGGAACACATCAACAAAGCAACTAAGGGAGCAAACTACCAAATCAACACCCTCAGGAAACTTAAACCTTTCCTTCCAGCCAAAGACTTCCAAACTGCGGTACAATCACTAGTCATACCTCAAATAGAATATGGCAGCACCGCCCTCTGCGGTCTCCCCCTAGCTACTACGGCACCCATAAGAGCCTCTCTAAACGCCGCAGCGAGACTTATCACTGGATCAAAAAAACACTCGCACATTTCCCCCGACTTCAAATCCCTGAACTGGCTGCCGTTTGAAGCCAGAATACACCTGAAAATCGCTTGTTTGACCCACAAGGCTGTACACCTGAGCTCACCTAGATACCTCGCTCAGAAGCTGACGATTTCTGGAGGCTCCAGGAACACTAGAGGCACAAACAATCTTTTGCTAAAGCCTAAAAGATTCCGCAAGGAAAAAACCTATAAACGCTCCTTCTCAGGAATGGCCCCCAGGATTTGGAACTCGCTCCCCCCTGAAACTAGGCTCATCACCTCTACCATACTGTTCAAGAGAGAAGTAAAAGCAATCCTCATGGCTAAATACACTTGAACGACTATTGGGGAAAACTACAAAGACTCGATACTCATCTGTACTACTTGTTCGAACCCTTGTATTTTATGTTGACTCTGAAATTGATTTACTTGATTGTTTTATGATATCACCTCGATGTACTCCTAACATGATTGATGTATCTGCGTATACATGCTCCCCTCCTCTGTAAAGCGCTCTGATATCTGCGAAGATCTTGTTCGCGCTATATAAAACTTTCAAAATAAATAAATAAAATAAATGACGTAGGCATCGTGTGCAGACCCAGGGAAACGTACACACACATGAGAAATGGTCATATCCACCAGACATACCACCAGAGCATTGATTGAGTGGAAATGTTTCCTGTTCCTGTATGTCTGCTCCTGTGCCTGTGGTGGTACCAAAGCCACATGTGTCCCATCAATGGAGCCAATGAAATGTGGCATCCTCCCCAGTGCATAGAAGTCACTCTTGACGTCAGCGAGTTGCCGTGGTTTAGGGAAATAGATGTAGTGGTTCAAGAAAATTAACATTGCCTCCAACACATCTCGTAGCACACAGCTGAACATGGTCTGTGATATCCCACCAGTGGCAAAGAAGTGTAGAGCTGCCATCACCTTCACCTTGAGGGTCAGCGATGTAGGGTATGTCCGGCCAGGTTCAAATATGGGTCCAACCACCCCCCTAATTCCTCAAACAGCGTCCTGATGAAGCGGTACCTTCGGATGCAGTCACATTCCACCATGGTTGCAAGGTCAGGGAACGGTCTGTGGGCAGCTGGTGCCCTGCAGCACATAGGGGAGCAAAGAAAAATTGTCAGTCCCCACACCTATGTTGCATTGACCATACTCAACATCACATGCAACGCCATGACGAGACACAAGTACTTGATGTCTGTGCCGTTGTGTATGGACATATATATCACCAACATGCCCATCATCTAACATCTCAGTTCAAAATGTGTACACAACAAATTCAATGTTGTGCTATGGCACATCATTAGGCTGTGTAACATTACCTATGTACTGCTGTCACGGCCCAAACATACACCACAGTGACAAGTGAGGACAGATGTGTCCCAGGCATCACAGCTCTTCATGAGGTAGATTCCCAGGGACCCTGGATTGCCACATGGACACTGGCATGACATGGCGTATTATGGACATGCCACTAAACAACCATGACTCCCACAGGTAGTGACCCCTGTTGTCTCTGCAGGACATACATGGACTTCTGTGAGACACAAACATAGAAACACCATCAATGTTGATGCACACACCACATGGATGTGAAAACTGTCTCCCATTGGGCACATGGAATCAGAGACATCTGAAACACAACATGCACACAGACTGTGTATGTATGTCACAATTGTGGCAATGGGTCACTCTGTGATGCACATGCCATCCCACCTATGACTCGTGGGGTATGTGACATGACATACACATATGCACACAGGAGATGTGACCATGCCACATGCTCTGAATTGACCAGGTGCACATTACAGTGGTCATGTGCACATCACACAAAGGATTCTGTCCCCATGATCACGTGCACAGTCTGGTGTTGTATTTCTATCTAGGACCCTAGTTCGATATTCCTGATTTATGCCTTATGTGGTCATAATAAATAATATGCATAAACATAAGGATTCTATCAATGTGTGGTGGTGGTAATTTTATTTTTTGGGTTTTTATATATGCGGGTGGTGTAGGTAATAAGCTCTCTCTTAGAGTGATAAAGATGAGAGCACAGTGTGCTTGTTAAAATACCCCTCACACACTAAAAAAATCCTTTAGTGTCATGCTTCATCATGGGGGTCTGCCCGTCCCTCTACGGGGCGGGGCGTGCTACGACCTACGAACTACGTGGGAGCACTGTTGTTTGTGACGGAGGCTATGTGACAGTGCAGTGTAAGTGATGTCAGTGAAGTGTAGGGACCTAGTTATGTGAGGGTTTGTTAAAAAAGGGTAAAAAATTCCCTGGCTAGTAGAAAAAATATATTTTATTCACTTCTCTGGCTGTGAACGTTAAGAAGGGGGTTTTGGGGTAGAGCGATTAGCTTGCTACCTGGTCTACATGTTTCGTAAGCAGTCCCCTACTGCTTATTCATCAGGACCTTATAGTGGTCCCTACTAAAAAGTACTCGGTTTCTAAAGTAGTAAGCCTACAGTCCTACAAACCAGCAGCAAAAATCGTCTTGTAGTTTGAGCTTCTGGGCATGAGCTGGCCCGGTTGAAGCGTGATAAATGTATCAAAAAAGTGGACCTATTGCGGTCTCTGTAAAGAAAATGGAAAAAAAGAGAGAAATACACCAGATTTATACAAATATATAGATAATCTGTCATTCAGCACAAGTTAATAACGCTGGCACTGATCTCACTATTTATCGGTATTTGCACGTTTCATAAAGCTTTTTCTCAAAAAACGTCATGTACAGGGGAAAGGTACACTATACCATCCCCTGATTGTTCGTTTGCACTTGGTGACCAACATCTATCATTCAACCCCACAGATTTAGGGCTGACTTGTATCAACACACACACCCATAACTCAATGCACTTAACAGCAACCCACAGGGCTATGACTGCAGGGACCCGAATTATTCGAGAGAAATATCTTTTAAAAGAGTAATAAAAGTTACTATTAGACAATGGAAAAGGGTTAGGATACATACTACTTTGGCAAACGTTGCATAACCCATGAGCTGGCAGGCAATAGGTATTCCACTCGGTAATCTGTAAAAGAAAACCGTGCCCTTTGCGTGAAATACAGATGTCATAGTAGTTCGTTTTTACCTGGTGGACCATATTTGTTAAAGACTCATGGTCAGAGTCTGTTACTCACATTTACCGCATAAGTACACTGCCTTAGTCCTACCCGTGTTGCCGCCCCGAGGATTGTTGGCATCTTACTCTCGGCATCAATATAACCTCTGAACTGCATTGTCATCCCAATTGACTTGTGGCGGCAAAACACTAGAGCGCTGACCAAAGATGGCCGCCTTTCGCGGAACATCGGGTGGGTTAAAGGTACATTAACGGAAGTCTTTCTTCCAAAGTTGTTGTGTGCAATGAAGATTTCTGATATCTCATTTTCATCAATTGTTCTTATTCATAGAGGCCAATGCTCACAAAGAAACCAAGTGTTTCCTGTATGTTGAAATGTAATCTTAGGAAAATGTTGCTATTCGTATCTGCGGTTGGTGGCACAGTGTAGAGTTCGTATATTGATGCATATAGTGGACTGCTTTCAGAACTACATAAAAACGCTGGAGTGAACAGGCTGACTTCCGATTACTTGTGGAGCCTACATATTTATTAGGGGGCTGTTTATAGACATAGCAGTGCTACCACGCGGAGTGTTTCATTTTATAGGTAATCTTTTTGAACACATCTTAGTCGTTTCCACGGTGATATGGCACAGTAGAAAGTTCGTACGCCCGATGTATGCAGTGGGCTACATGCGGAACTGTACAGGGTTGGTAAAATGAACGATCTGGCTTCAATGCTAATGTGGAGTCTAAAAGTTGTTTAGAAACAGTTGTCAGCCCTGTTAGAGCATTGGCCACTATGAATAAGAACAATTGATGAAAATGAGATATCAGAAATCTTCATTGCACACAACAACTTTGGAAGAAAGACTTCCGTTAATGTACATTTAACCCACCCGATGTTCCGCGAAAGGCGGCCATGTTTGGTCAGCGCTCTAGTGTTTTGCCGCCACAAGTCAATTGGGATGACAATGCAGTTCAGAGGTTATAGTGATGCCAAGAGTAAGATGCCAACAATCCTCGGAGCGGCAGCACGGGTAGGACTAAGGCAGTGTACTTATGCGGTAAATGTGAGTAACAGACTCTGACCATGAGTCTTTAACAAATATGGTCCACCAGGTAAAAACGAACTACTATGACATCTGTATTTCACGCAAACGGCACGTTTTTCTTTTACAGATTACCGAGTGGAATACCTATCGCCTGCCAGCTCATGGGGCATGCAACGTTTGCTAAAGTAGTATGTATCCTAACCCTTTTCCATTGTCTAATAGTAACTTTTATTACTCTTTTAAAAGATATTTCTCTCCAATGATTCGGGTCCCTCCAGTCATAGCCCTGTGGGTTGCTGTTAAGTGCATTGAGTTATGGGTGTGTGTGTTGATACAAGTCAGCCCTAAATCTGTGGGGTTGAATGATAGATGTTCGGTCACCAAGTGCAAACGAACAATCAGGGGATGGTATAGTGTACCTTTCCCCTGTACATGAAGTTTTTTGAGAAAAAGCTTTATGAAACGTGCAAATACCGATAAATAGTGAGATCAGTGCCACCGTTATTAACTTGTGCTGAATGGCAGATTATCTATATATTTGTATAAATCTGGTGTATTTCTCTCTTTTTTTTCCATTTTCTTTACAGAGACTGCAATAGGTCCACTTTTTTGATAAATTTATCACACTTCAACCGGGCCAGCTCATGCCCAGAAGCTCAAACTACCAGCCGATTTTTGCTGCTAGTTTGTAGGACTGTAGGCTTACTACTTTAGAAACCGAGTACTTTTTAGTAGGGACCACTATAAGGTCCTGATGAGTAAGCAGTAGGGGACAGGGACTGCTTACGAAACATGTAGACCAGGTAGCCAGCTAATCGCTCTACCCCAAAACCCCCTTCTTAACGTTCCCAGCCAGAGAAGTGAATAAAATATATTTTTTCTACTAGCCAGGGAATTTTTAACCCTTTTTTAACAAACACTCACATAACTAGGTCCCTACACTTCACTGACATCACTTACACTGCACTGTCACATAGCCTCCGTCACAAACAACAGTGCTCCCACGTAGTTCGTAGGTCGTAGCACGCCCCACCCCGTAGAGGGACGGGAAGACCCCCATGATGAAGCATGACACTAAAGGATTTTTTTTGTGTGTGAGGGGTATTTTAACAAGCATACCAATAAATACAAAAGAAGGCACCTAGTCAGAAAAAGTGTGTGCTGTCGTGGAATACAGTAAAGTGGAATTACACTCGGCTGAAAAAATTCCCATCAGCCCACCATTGTGGCGGATCGATCATCATCTGGGGTACGGATGGTATATTCCAAGTCTCACCCAACACATCAATTGATGGTGTAGAGACAGGAAAATCGTGATTACCTTCTAGCCACAGTGTATTTCGAAGTGGTATTGATGAGTGTGCAGTGCTCAGTGAAAAAAATGTGTGATAGAAGTGTTAAAAATAACTACCAGAACAGAAAATATGTTTATTAGGCACTGTTCTAGTGTCATGATTAAAACAAGCGCTGTATAGTTCGAAAATATAACTATGATGTAGCGCTGAGCAGTGTGGTCAACATGTTTCAGCTGTAAAGGATATTACCCAGCTTTCGTCAGGACCATGATGTCAAAGAGAGGCAACTGCAAATATAGAAAGTAATAACGACAATTTAAATGATAAACAGTACTCCTACCAGGAACTTGGAGCCCCAATGTTAATTGGAGGAAACTATAAATGAATCGTCCTTTCCTAAGGAAACAAATACAGACAAAAAGCGTAATGTGAGAACTGTTATCCTTAGTCTTCCACAAGTAACGCAACACACGACAGACAACACACGTAGAGTGGTGAATGAATATTCTCACCACTGTATCAAGAGACAGAATGTTCTCCTGATACAAAAGTTAACAAAAATGCTTACTAATTTTGAAAAAAGTGTACTCACCCAGCATTATGTGGGAAGTAACCTCACATCACCCGGCACCCACTCGGGAAGTTGAGGCCCCGCTCTGTAAAAATAGGAGACATAGCTATACTATAAGGCTTTGCATTATGAACAAGCTCTAAAGCAAAGTCTTGCTATGTTTAGATTGTATGTCCTTTATTAAACATAACTCAGTTGTCTTAAAAAAGTAAAATGGCTCCCCCTTGTCAAAAAAGGCTAGCTGTAGGAGGTAGTAGAAACTGTAAGCTATAACCTACAGCCTAATGATGATGAAACTCAAATGCCATTAGGAACAAGGTATATAGATAATCAAAAGGATAGCAAAGTACAGAAGGAGCGAGCCCACCTACCTATCCGTCGGTACCTCAGGCGAGCGTCCAAGAGGGTGTGGAGGTGACGGATAGGAAGGGGGCACGCCCTTTTATACCCTATCTCATTGGCCAAACGCGCCAATTTGCGCATTAAATAATCAATCAACTCCTTCAATTATGTCGTGTTCGAAGAAGCGCATGCTCGGAGCTTGTAAGACTACCGACGCATGCGCGACACACCGACAGTTGACTACATTACAGCGCATGTGCCGAGCCGAAGCTAAAGTCAAGAGGCTTGCACGTGCGCTGTTAGGATTACTGCACAGAGGTAGTGTATCATGAGGGCAGGATCCAACACGCATGCGCGGCGGCCCAAACACAAGTTGAGTGTTCGGCTCGCGCATGCGCTCTGTAATACAGTACGCGAAGGCGGCAAGCAGGAATTGTTAGCCTACACGAACTAGTTCTCTCAAATAACGCTAGTTCCATATCTAGTAGTTTACTAGATTGATTTGATTTGATTTGATTTGAATTGGACTTGTAGAGCGCATGGCTGCCCTGGAGCGTCCCAGCGCTCCTGTCTCCTGAGCCTCGCTGAGGAGCGATACAGCCCCCACCTGTGTTCCTGACCCTTCACTTACTTCCTGCCTCGCAGTGCCCGGTTCAGCCTGGCTCTGCCTCTGAGTCTGCCAAGAGTATGTTATGATCCTAGTTATCAGTCCAGCCCTCCTTCTCTGCATTCCTAAGCTACTGAATCGCATCAATAGTTTCCGTCATTATCTAGCCTTTACGTCTCCATGTAAGAGAAATACTGCATTTAATGGTCATTTAATATTCTTCATCACGCACTACATGTAGAATAATGCATGCTCCAGTCTTAGAGTCTGTTAGCCTTTACCCCGATAACTTTTGGATTCTATCAACATGTTCTCTAAACATCAGATACTAGATACTGCTTAGGTACATGTCGCCCTGACTCTCCAGACTTCAGTCTCTGCTCCTAGCACAGAGTTCATAGCCCCCAGCTTCTCCTAGTAACACGTCATTGCCAGTTTGCGCGCACCATCAGGTTAGAGGTCCCGGCTCCTTAGGTAGCCCCCTCCATGTTTCCGCCCCATTTATGACATATTCTGTTACGTTTGCATCACATGTCTATGTATACGCCTCTGTTACACCTACTTTCACCCTTATCTTTCGCGACTGCTATTGACCACACCCACTGCTCCGCCTATCATATGTATTGTAATGCAACTGTTTTAGTATATATGTTCGTGTATTGTTATTAAATGTTAGCGCGCTCATCCCAGATCCTGCCCGGCAGCTGTCGGGACCCCCCTGTCAGGCCCTGCCATCCTATTCCTATGCAGGTTGTCCTGTTCCTGTCCTTTATGCTGTAATAAACCTGCAAACTCCTACTACCTCGAATCTTGACTCTTATTTATTGAGCTATCTGTTATTGCTATGCCTAGACAAAAAATAGATCCGGTATTATTTATTTATATACCACATAATGCAGTACTAGGAAAAACAAATAGCGAAAAACTGAGGGAAACATCAAAGAAAGAACAGCGCGATGTATCAGACTATCATAATGTAGTGTGTATAAATGCACAGTGTGGGCAATGCTTAGGTAGACCTACATGTCGACAGCGTAAGAAAGAAATCTCAGAGTTATCTAATTACACTTATCTCAGAGTTGTCTAATCACACTTATAGTCATGCACTGGTACATATTATGATGTTATGAGGGGCTGACATATAAGTGAAAAATCCTGCAACAGTATATCAAATGAGGATGTTCATAATGCTGTCCATGTGATGTCATCATTGAGACCCCGACTGTCACTTTTCAAGGAAAATATCCATTTCTGTTCTTTAATGAAGAGAAATCTAGAAATATCACCGATATGTGATGGTATATAGGGCTGTTCCAAGACAACCCACCTGAGGTCTTCTGCAGTGTGTTTTTGGTTTATGAAATGGTCAGTGAGTCTAGTCGACTGCTTACGGCAACGGATGGTGCTTTTATGTTCTCCAATCCTGAGTTTTATCTTTCTGGTGGTGAACCCTATGTACCTCAAGGAACAAGGGCAAGTGATCATGTAAATTACTTTTTCTGTGTTGCAATTCGTGTGTTTTTTGAGCAACCACATCTTGCCTGTACCCAGATCAATTTGCTCCGTTTTCGCGGTTTGTGGACAAACGCTGCATGATCCGCATGGGTAATGCCCCTGTACAGGTGGTAAATCCCAGAGCGTCGATGGTCTAGACGTCTCCTGGGATCTCGGTCTTGTGTGTACAAGACTGTCACGCAGGCTGGGTGCTCTTTTGAAAGAGAACAAGGGTAAAGAGATCTTCTCATTGGTAATATTGAGAATATTCCAGTGTTTGCGTATAGTCTTTTGGATGCTATTGGGAAGTATGCTAAAGGTACTGACAAATGTAAGTCGATCCAAAGGGGGTTTCTGTGGTCGTTTCTCCAACAAAGCGTCTCGATGGTTATTCGAGGCGAGTTTCCATGCTCTCTTGACCAGATTTTTGGGATAGTGTCTTGTTTGTAATTGTTGAGATAATTGGTTGGCATGATTGTTGAACACATCTCTGGACGAGCAGTTCCTTCTAAGGCGAAGAAACTGGCCTACTGGTAGGTTGGCTCGAGAAAAGAGCGAGGGTGATGGCTTTCGAACAATCGTAGAGAGTTCCTAGCAATAGGTTTGGTGTACAATTCGCTCTCCAGTTTACCTGCAACTGGAAAGATGGACAAATCCAGGAATGAAAGTCTCTCGTGGCTAAATTCAACAGTGATTTATAACTATGGATTTTGAGTGTTTGACCATTGATGGAACTCTTGTACCTCATCTGATGAGCCTCGCCAGACCACAAGGACATCGTCGATGTACCTCCTCCATAGCAACAGCTGGTGTAAAAAAGGGTTGCTATGGTGGAGGACTCGATCTTGTTCAAATTGGTGGACGTAGAGGTTGGCGAGGCTCGGAGCAAAAATACTCCCCATTGAGGTCCCAGAAATTTGAAGGAAGAAGTCATCTTCAAATTTGAAGAAGTTTTCGGTCATTGCTATTTTGGCGCAGTCCATGATAAAATGGATAGGCGTAATGCTGTTAAGATCGCGTAGCGACAACAACTGTCTAATGGTCTCTAAGGTCTCCAACTGTGGAATGCAGGTGTAAAGTGACTCAACGTCGAAGCTGACTAGCAGATCAGTCTCGACGTTGAATTCCACATCAGGCAGCATTCGCAGGACATCAGCCGTGTCCTGGAGGAACGTAGGCATTTCTTTCACAATTGGTTGAAGGAAATAATCCACAAAAGTGGAGAGGGGTTCCAAGAGAGAGCCAATGCCCGAGATAATGGGGTGGCCGGGCGGTGGTCTAGTGGCTTTATGTATTTTTGGTAAGCAATAAAAGCCAGGTGTAACCGGAGTGTGTGTCACCAAGAATCTTGCCTCTTGCGGTGTTATCCAACCCTCAGCACTAGCCTCATCCACCAGTGTCCTGATCTCGCCAAGTAGTCGAGGGGTGGGGTCTATAGACAATCGTCGATAGAATTGTGGGTTGTTCAATTGTCTAAGACATTTTTGTCGATATTGGGTGGTGTCAAGTATAACTATGGCACCCCCTTTATCCGCCGGTTTGATCGTAATCGATGGATCTTTTGATAGGCTGATGAGGGCATTTCTTTCTTTTCTCGGGAGGTTTTGGAAACTCTCTTGCGCTCCTTCATGAAGCTTCATGATATCATGTAGGACTGCCTGCTCAAAAGTCATAACATAAGATGGAACTTGATGACTGAGGGGGGTAAAAGTTGACTTAGGACGTAACCCTGTGTTGGTTTCATCTTCTCCTAAACATTTGTCAGAGTCAGATTTATTTCTGAAGAAAAAATGAAGGCGTATTTTTCTAAAGAACTTTTCCAGCTCAATCCTGAATTGAAAGGGATCGCCTTTATTTGTCGGGACAAACCCAAGTCCTCTCTCCAAAACCGTTAGCTCGTCTGATGTCAAAACTCGCGAGCTCAGATTCACGGTTAGGTTATGGTCGATTCTGTGCTGGTGTTCTGTTGAGCAGCCCTCCTGCTCCGTGTGTTCGGGAAGGAGGGGTCGGCCTCCCACTGGAAAACTTGGTGCCCTTTCCTTTTGCCGCGGTTTGATCCGCGGCCACGTCCTAAAAAAGGCGGGTCAGGGAAAAATTGTGGGGGCTGCATGTAAGGGTTCATATGCGGTGCAAATTGTGGTGGTTGGAAACCCCAAGGGCCCGGGGGCCACCATGGGCCCGGATTCTGGTATCCACCTGAATGATTGCCCTGCATGCCACCTCTCTGTCTATTTACTCGACTACTTGGCGAGATCAGGACACTGGTGGATGAGGCTAGTGCTGAGGGTTGGATAACACCGCAAGAGGCGAGATTCTTGGTGACACACACTCCGGGTACACCTGGCTTTTATTGCTTACCAAAAATACATGAAGCCACTAGACCACCGCCTGGCCGCCCCATTATCTCGGGCATTGGCTCTCTCTTGGAACCCCTCTCCACTTTTGTGGATTATTTCCTTCAACCAATTGTGAAGGAAATGCCTACGTTCCTCCAGGACACGGCTGATGTCCTGCGAATGCTGCCTGATGTGGAATTCAACGTCGAGACTGATCTGCTGGTCAGCTCCGACGTTGAGTCACTTTACACCTGCATTCCACAGTTGGAGACCTTAGAGACCATTTGACAGTTGTTGTCGCTACGCGATCTTAACAGCATTACGCCTATCCATTTTATCATGGACTGCGCCAAAATAGCAATGACCGAAAACTTCTTCAAATTTGAAGATGACTTCTTCCTTCAGATTTCTGGAACCTCAATGGGGAGCATTTTTGCTCCGAGCCTCGCCAACCTCTACGTCCACCAATTTGAACAAGATCGAGTCCTCCACCATAGCAACCCTTTTTTACACCAGCTGTTGCTATGGAGGAGGTACATCGACGATGTCCTTGTGGTCTGGCGAGGCTCATCAGATGAGGTACAAGAGTTCCATCAATGGTTTAACACTCAAAATCCATACTTAAAATTCACTGTTGAATTTAGCCGTGAGAGACTTTCATTCCTGGATTTGTCCATCTTTCCAGTTGCAGGTAAACTGGAGAGCGAATTGTACACCAAACCTATGGCTAGGAACTCTCTACTATTGTTCGAAAGCCATCACCCTAGCTCTTTACGAGCCAACCTACCAGTAGGCCAGTTTCTTCGCCTTAGAAGGAACTGCTCGTCCAGAGATCTGTTCAACAAGCATGCCAACCAATTATCTCAACAATTACAAACAAGACACTATCCCAAAAATCTGGTCAAGAGAGCATGGAAACGCGCCTCGAATAACCATCGAGACGCTTTGTTGGAGAAACGACCACAGAAACCCCCTTTGGATCGACTTACATTTGTCAGTACCTTTAGCGTACTTTCCAATAGCATCCAAAAGACTATACGCAAACACTGGAATATTCTCAATATTACCAATGAAAAGATCTCTTTACCCTTGTTCTCTTTCAAAAGAGCACCCAGCCTGCGTGACAGTCTTGTACACACAAGACCGAGATCCCAGGAGACGTCTAGACCATCGACGCTCTCGGATTTACCACCTGTACAGGGGCATTACCCATGCGGATCATGCAGCGTTTGTCCACAAACCGCGAAAACGGAGCAAATTGATCTGGGTACAGGCAAGATGTGGTTGCTCAAAAAACACACGAATTGCAACACAGAAAAAGTAATTTACATGATCACTTGCCCTTGTTCCTTGAGGTACATAGGGTTCACCACCAGAAAGATAAAACTCAGGATTGGAGAACATAAAAGCACCATCCGTTGCCGTAAGCAGTCGACTCGACTCACTGACCATTTCATAAACCAAAAACACACTGCAGAAGACCTCAGGTGGGTTGTCTTGGAACAGCCCTATATACCATCACATATCGGTGATATTTCTAGATTTCTCTTCATTAAAGAACAGAAATGGATATTTTCCTTGAAAAGTTACAGTCGGGGTCTCAATGATGACATCACATGGACAGCATTATGAACATCCTCATTTGATATACTGTTGCAGGATTTTTCACTTATATGTCAACCCCTCATAACATCATAATATGTACCAGTGCATGACTATAAGTGTGATTAGACAACTCTGAGATAAGTGTAATTAGATAACTCTGAGATTTATTTCTTACGCTGTCGACATGTAGGTCTACCTAAGCATTGCCCACACTGTGCATTTATACACACTACATTATGATAGTCTTATACATCGCGCTGTTCTTTCTTTGATGTTTCCCTCAGTTTTTCGCTATTTGTTTCTCCTAGTAAACTACTAGATATGGAACTAGCGTTATTTGAGAGAACTAGTTCGTGTAGGCTAACAATTCATGCTTGCCGCCTTCGCGTACTGTATTACAGAGCGCATGCGCGAGCCGAACACACAACTTGTGTTTGGGCCGCGGCGCATGCGTGTTGGATCCTGCCCTCATGATACACTACCTCTGTGCAGTAATCCTAACAGCACACGCGCAAGCCTCTTGACTTTAGCTTCGGCTCGGCACATGCGCTGTAATGTAGTCAACTGTCGGTGTGTCGCGCATGCGTCGGTAGTCTTACAAGCTCCGAGCATGCGCTTCTTCGAACACGACATAATTGAAGGAGTTGATAGATTATTTAATGCGCAAATTGGCGCGTTTGGCCAATGAGATAGGGTATAAAAGGGCGTGCCCCCTTCCTATCCGTCACCTCCACACCCTCTTGGACGCTCGCCTGAGGTACCGACGGATAGGTAGGTGGGCTCGCTCCCCCTGTACTTTGCTATCCTTTTGATTATCTATATACCTTGTTCCTAATGGCATTTGAGTTTCATCATCATCAGGCTGTAGGTTATAGCTTACAGTTTCTACTACCTCCTACAGCTAGCCTTTTTTGACAAGGGGGAGCCATTTTACTTTTTTAAGACAACTGAGTTATGTTTAATAAAGGACATACAATCTAAACATAGCAAGACTTTGCTTTAGAGCTTGTTCATAATGCAAAGCCTTATAGTATAGCTATGTCTCCTATTTTTACAGAGCGGGGCCTCAACTTCCCGAGTGGGTGCCGGGTGAGGTGAGGTTACTTCCCACATAATGCTGGGTGAGTACACTTTTTTAAAAATTTGTAAGCATTTTTGTTAACTTTTGAATCAGTGTGGAAAAGTAAATTTTGCCATGTTGTATGTGCCTACGTGTTCCCCATCTTATGTTATATGTGCATGATCGATATGCATGTATTCCCCTCTGATCGATTAAAGACGCAATTATAGTTGTGTCCATCTCTAGTATGCCAGTTTCCAGTCCTCGTGAAAACAACGAATATTAGGCCTATGTAAACCTACGTTGCCACATTTTACAGTGTGCACGTAAATTCATTGAATTGTCCCCGTTTCTAGGCCTCAAAAGGGCCCGGACACCAGATTCAGCTCCTGTCTCCTGAACCCTCTCCGAGGAGCGATACAGCCCCCACCTGCATCCCTGACCCTTCGCTTACTTCATGCCTCGCAGTGCCCGGCCCGGCCTGGCTCTGCCTCCCAGTCTGCCAAGAATATGTTATGTTTCTAGTTATCAGTCCAGCACTCCTTCTCTGCATTCCTAAGCTACTGCATCGCATCAATAGTTTCCGTCATGGTCTAGCCTTTATGTCTCCATGTAAGAGAAATACTGTATTAATATTCATAGAATATTCCTCGCACACGCAATACATGTAGAATTATGCATGCACCAGTCTTAGTGTCTATTAGCCTTTGCCCTGATAACTTTTGGATTCTATCAATATGTACTCTAAACACCAGATACTAGATATGCCTTAGGTACATGTCGCTCTGACACTCCAGACTTTCGTCTCCTCTTCTAGCGCAGAAGTCATAGCCCCCAGTTCTCCCTGGTAACACGTCATTGCCCGTTTGCGCGCACCACTAGGTTAGAGGTCCCAGCTGCTCAGGTAGCCCCCTCCATGTTTCCGCCCCATTTATGACATTTCTGTTACGTTTACATCACATGTCTATGTATATGCCCTGTACACGCCTTCTTGTTACATCATTTTGCCCTTATCTTTCGCGACTGCTACGAGTCACGCCTACTGCTACGCCTACTGTATTGAATGTAATGTATTTGTTTAAGTATATATACTGTGCACCCATATTAAAAGTTGCCTATTGCTAGCCAATTCCCAGATCCTGCCCCCGGCAGCTGCCTTCATTCCCTTCCCGTACAGGCTGTCCTGTTCCTGTCCTTTATGCCTGATTAAAGCCTGTCGACTCAAGATACCTCGAATCCTGACTCTTATTTATTGAGCTACCTGTTTTATTGATTATATAAAAAAATAGCACCGGTAATTAATTATTTATTTACCACATAATGGCGCCCGAATAGGGACTTGCCCTTTCCCCACGCGCCGGAGAAGCCACGCAGGCCCCCTGGTCCTCTGCAGCCGTGACGGAACCATACCGTACACGTGCAGATATTTCTGCTTCAAGTATCCCTCAGGCCCACGGAGGAGACGGAGGTTGCGGTCCAGCATCCAGACGAGGCGGTGAGGAACGCGGCGAGTCCCGACCAGAGCCCAAGCCGAGAGTCCAAGGTCCGAGGTATCCGGAGGCCCACCTGTAACTGAAGTCCGAAGTTCGTAGTCCGTCGTCATAGCAGTCCAGTCCAGTCCAAAGCCTTCCGTTCTTGCTGCCCGGTGAGTACCGTTGCTGGGGTAGTATCTAGACAGGGTCAATTCATTTGTCTCTGGTCCGTGGGTTTGGGTACGCAAATCCAACACGAAGTGTTCACCTAGGTGGACGCAGGTCCTGACGTGTCTCTTTATGGGACCGGTAAGTTTCGTGCTGTTTTAGCAGTACATCTAGTCATTCTAGTAAGTTCTGTTCTCGAGAAAATTCATGTGTTCTGTTCTCAGTATACCAGGTAGTATTCTGTCCGAACTGTTATTTTAAATGTTATTTCAATATGTTTTCCATGTCGTGGTATGAGTGATTTGTTTTTCCAGTTATTATTGTGTTTATCGTGTATTGTATTGTGTCCAGACTCCAGCCTAGACTATGCCTCTATTCTCGAGGTAACGTCAGTTAAAAACCAGAAAAGGATTGCTCGAGGAAGCAGTTCCTGTCCCGCCTAGGGACAGTCCAGGTCATTTAATGTATCATAAGCATGGCTTAAGTGCCATATTATATCTAGACTTATGGGTGGATTACACCAAGGAATTAGAAGAGAAATATAGATGGCCCGTATCAGGTACGTGGGATGCCGAGTGCATCATGCGAGTAGAAGAAGCATTATGGAAAAAGAAAGCCGGACAGTCCCAGAAAGATGCCATCGAGTTATGGCGCAAAGAATCTCATAGAAGAACCGAAAAAGAAATCAGAAAGACAGAATTAAGTAGGGAATCCTCAGAAAGAGCCCAAGAAAGGGAATTAATCGAAGTAGGTGAACGAGTTAAAGCCGAACAGTCAGACAGACAGAGAAATGCCCTTATTAAGGGTATGTATCCTCTTCTTGCCGAGGGCTTGCCGAAAGCAACCCCGGAAGCACCATGTAATTTTCCGCCATTAGTTCCGATTAAGCTACGTCACAAACCGACCGCAGCTGATATTTTTCTCTCGTCCTATTTGGACGACACAGTCCCAGCATATACAAATCCTGTTCCGCCAGCTCCCGTAAATAATGTAATTCCTGTTCCTCCAGCCACGGGGCACCCGTTACAGCACCTGTTACGGTACCCCCGGTCCAGCCTACAGTACATGTACCCGCTACATCAGTCACTCTCCCAGCACGTACAATACCCGTCAACGATTCTAGTCTAGGGGCCACGGGGGGAAGTCCTCCTGGAACCCCGCCTCAACACAGACGTCTAACGTTACTCGAGTTACATGAACGAGCGTTACAGCGTTCGCCCAAACTTCAGTCAGTTGCAGATATCAAGAGAGCCCTTACCGAATGCCGTTATGATCCAGTCCCAGGCGATGATGATATGGTCCTGTATTCATTGCGTGTAAGACGGGTGACCGAATATTTGGACACCCTGCCGAATATGAAAGGTTATTTAGACAGAATATACCGTTTCATCCGTACAGGAGTAGATCCAGACAGTATTGGCGACGCCATGGTCCAAAGAAAAGTCGAGATCCAGCTCATGCTTTTAAAGTTTCTAATTAATTGTTTAATAAGAGAACAAGATTATCCGGATAAGGATCCGGAAGAAATGAAAGTCCTGACCAGGTGGAGTGACCATATAGCCGAGGGAAGACACAAGACACAGAACTGTATAGAGAGTATGTACAAGAAAATCCGTAGGGAAATAATAAAGTTACACGAGAAATGAGAAGCAGCACAAGTAACTGAGAAAGAAGACGACTCTTCTACTGAAGAGGTGAACGACGAGAATCCCTCCAGAATAGCGTATGTAGGTAGAACTAGACTTCCCGACCGACATTCACGCCTAGAACACAAGAAAGTTTTCCCTCCTCCAGCACCAGAACAAGGTTCTCTTGAGCAAGTATTTCAAGTTACCGATCACATTCTGAAATCACGAATCGGTTATAGTGAACTTAGTACCATGCATGAACAAGAACTAGCCCGATCAGCAGTCCGATGGACTACTGATTCTACCACTTTTCCAGACGAAATAGTGGCACAAATGTTTCTGAAACGGCCCCCAGCCGAGCAGCGACTGGTGGGTATGTATATGATCCAGCACCTCATTACACTGTATGAGGGACAGCATTCTGATCCAGGTCCGTTACATGATGTTCTGAACGAGTTACTCCAGTATAGATGGAGAGGTCTAAGTACTGATTTAATTAGTATCATTCTAGAACAGCGCCACAAATATAGAACGTTTCTGAATCCGCATTTTGTTCATGTCTCACCCCCAGAAAGTAAATCATTTTACATAGATAGACAGCATCCGTTACGAGAAGTACACCCAGTTAGGACAACGGGTGGTGATCTAGAACGAGTATTTGTTTACACCCCTATCACAAAGATGGAACTCTTAGAGATGAAAAAGTTAATTCCCTGTCACGACAAAGATCCAGCAGGGTTCCATCGAGAATTAAAAGACATGCTCCGTATGGGAGAATACACGTATCCTGATATCATTAAAATGTTAAAGGTCCTGTTGCCCGCAGGGGTATATGAAAAACTCAAGGAAAAAGAATGGGAGGTGGGAGAGAAAAAGATAGATTGGACAGCTCTAGAAGCTGAAGATAATTCACGAGTACCAGGTACCGGTCTTGGGGGTAAAGTTAAAGAATTGCCTGAGTTATTGATACAGGTTTTGCCAAGATTACTAGCCACGAAAAAGGAAGATTGGGATGCAATCTCAGCTTGTAAACAGAAACAGGATGAAGACACTAGTGATTTTTATTCTAGATTTGAAAAATGTTTTATTATTAACAGTGGTCTGAAAACGTACCCTCATCTTTTTGTTACCAAACTAGTCGAGAATTCAAGTCCACAAGTTAAAAATCGAGTATTGAAAGTCGAAAGTAGTTGGCAAGCTAATACTCCGTCACAAATGTTACAAATGCTCCAGTATCACCAGAACAGAATCAGGGAAGAGCAAGAACACGAAAGGAGACGTATGAAAGACACGAAAATGAAAGTATTAGTTGCACAATCTGTTCCACAAGACAGTCAGAAGAGGGGTCCGAATCAAGCCAGTCATCCTGCAGCTCCCGTTAAAGGGACTTGCAATTACTGTAAACAGCCAGGTCATTTTATAAACGAGTGTGCAGTTCTGAAACACAACATAGCTACTGGTAAAACTAAAGAAAGACCACGTCCGCCTAGACAAGAACAAGTTTCACAGACTTCTCAGCCACCACAGAATGCACAACAGACAGTTCCAGCACCGCAGCCTATCGCTGCAACACAGCATGTTACACAGCAGATGTACCAGTATGCCCAGTCAGAGTATCCAGAGTATCAACAGTATTCATGAAACAGCCTAGAGAGGGAGGTAGGCTTGCCTCTCATCGAGATACCTGTAGATCAAGAGTGTCCCTATGTACACAGTCAAGTATTAGGGAAAGACAGAAAGTTTTTGATTGATACAGGGGCAAGTAGGACTACTATCAGTCATGACGAGGTTCCAGGGGCTCCGCTCTCAGGCTCTAAAAATGTTTCCCTTGGATTTTCAGGAAAGCCGATTGTTAATGAAATTTCGAAACCAGTTACTCTAGAAGTTGGTCCATTGTCCCGAACTACTGATTTGTTACTTACGAAGTCATGTCCAGAAAATTTGTTAGGCATTAAAACGTTAAAAGAATTAGGTGCAGTAATTTGCTGCTCCCCAGAAGGGGTCCGATTGTTCCTGAGAGACTTTAAAGGTCATTATGTATTACGTGATTTTGATCCAAGATTATTGAATGTACCACAGCATTTATGGGCGCAAGGTCCAACTGATGTAGGTTGTATGCATATCACACCCCATCGTGTGACTCTCAAGAAAGGTATAGTTTTGCCACGAATCAGACAGTACAGATTGCCACCTGAGGCTGTAGCAGCCTTATCCAAAATTATTGACGAGCTTATCGCTCAAGGAGTGGTTGTAGAAACTGACTCCAATGTATGTAATTCTCCTATCATTCCGGTCCTGAAACGTACTGATCCAAATGCACCTCCAGTATATCGATTAGTGATTGACCTTCGAGAGCTTAATAAATGTATCATACCTCAGTACCCAGTAGTCCCAGATATTTCTTCCCTATTGACAGCCATTGATTCTGAAGCTACGTTTTTCACTGTTATTGATCTCAAGAACGCATTTTTCAGTGTTCCCATTCATCCAGACAGCCAGTACCTTTTCGGTTTTTGTTTAAATGGAAGAAGCTATAAATTCACACGAGCTCCTCAAGGTTTCACAGAAAGCCCTAGTATTTACAGTCAAGCACTTAAGAGACAACTAGACAATATTCACATGCCAACTGACACTGCCCTGCTCCAGTATGTCGATGATCTACTGATCACAGCCCGTTCTGAACGTGACTGCGAGCGAGCGTCACTTACAGTTCTGTATTTTCTGGCCGAGCAGGGGCACAAAGTGTCCCCTTCCAAATTACAATTCTGTGTCCAGCAAGTGGTCTACTTAGGCCACTTACTGTCCAAGTGGGGTAGGCAGTTGACACCTGACCGTATCCAGTTAATAGCAAGTCTTCCCCAGCCCAAGACACAGAAGGAGGTACGAGCTTTTATTGGCCTCACTTCTTACCGCAGACAATGGATTCCTCAGTATGCATTTCTAGTCAAGCCACTGATACAGTTAACGACACAGGAGGCAGCCGTATCGACTGTCCTCCCTTGGACCCAGGAACATACACTTGTTTTCAATGAGTTAAAGAAAGCCTTATGTCAAGCACCTGTTCTAGCAACACCGAACTACAGTAAGCCTTTTACACTTTTTGTCACAGAACGTGATGGTACTGCATTATCTGTTCTCACACAAGATCAAGCAGGACAATACAAGCCCTGTGCTTATTTTTCTAGCACATTAGATCCAGTAGCCCAGGCTCTGCCTGCGTGCCTCAAATCAGTTGCAGCCACAGCTCTAGCTATCAGACAAAGTGATTCCATAGTATTAGGACACTCCCTGACAGTACAAGTTCCACACTCCGTGGAAGTTCTTTTAAACCGAACACAGACTCAGCACTTGACAATTGCACGTTTAACAGGTTATGAACTGACACTGTTTCAGCCACACATAGAAATCAGACGCTGCAACATTCTAAATCCTGCTACACTGTTACCGTCAGTTACTTCAAATCCTGCCACACATGACTGTGTGGAAGTTGTTAACACTATGACAAAGCCAAGACAAGACCTGACAGACATTGCATTACCTAATCCTGACCTGACACTTTATGTGGATGGTTCATGTATGAGAACAAGTACAGGAGAACTAGTAGCCGCGTATGCAGTGACTACTGAAACCGAAGTTATAGAAACACATCGTATTGACACCCTGTCTGCTCAAGCAGCAGAGCTAGTTGCTCTGACCCAAGCCTGCATACGTGCCAAGAACCTGAAAGTAAACATATATACAGACTCACGTTACGCATTCGGAGTCGTACACGACTTTGGAGTGCTCTGGCAGGAGAGAGGTTTCATGACTTCTCATGGAACCAAGATCCAGCATGGTCTCCTCATTCAAGCTCTGTTAGATGCAATACATTTACCGACAGCTATCGCTATCATGAAGTGCAAGGCACATACGAAAGTTACTGACATCATTTCCCAAGGGAACGATCTAGCAGATCGAACAGCCAAGCTTACAGCTCAGACCCCAGACATTCCAGTTAACACGACACAGACACTCACTCCAGATCAGACTACTTGTATGACAGTTAAGGACCCTACACAAGATGTCATAGACATACAGTTACATGCTACTCCCGAAGAAATTAAGAAATGGTCCGAACAAGGAGGGGTCCAGACAGATCAAGGATGGTTGACGAAGGGAAAAGCCACATGGTTTCTCCCCGACTCTATGGTTCAAGTCATTATTAATACCGCACATAGTCCAGCACATCTAGGAGAAAAAGCTATGTTAGACAGTATTCAGAACCTTTGGTTCAACAAGCATTTACGAGCTGCAGCCAAGCAGAAAGTCCGTACCTGTATGATATGTTGTCAGTTCAATCCAGGTAAAAGTGTCCCGGTGGAACAAGGTGGATTCCAACCTCCTGACCACCCTTTTGAAGTCCTCCAGATGGATTATATTCAGATGGAGCGATGTCGAGGTTTCAAGCATGTCCTCGTAGTTGTATGCGCTTTGTCCAGGTGGACAGAAGCATATCCAGTTCCAGATTACACAGCCGCGACCACTGCCAGGCAGTTGGTTCGTGAATTCTTTCCCCGCTATGGACTCCCTAGGGTCGTGTATTCAGATAACGGCCAGCCATTCTCATCTGAGCTCATGAAACATGTTTCCCTTCTGTTAGGGTACCAGTGGAAGTTCCATTGTGTGCGCCATCCTGAAGCAGCCGGTCTCGTAGAGAGACATAATCAGACTCTGAAAATACGCATTGCAAAAGTATGTAAAGAAAAAGGTGTAGACTGGCTAGTTGCCCTGCCAGTTGCTTTATTTTATATGAGGATGGTTGCACATTCCAGATCAGGTCTGTCCCCGTATGAGGTCGTATTCGGCCGCCCCCCAAACATGTGGGGTACACCTAGACCCCGCAGTATTACAGATGTTTCCAGTAATATGCTGACAGATTACCTAGCTTCCTTGATGTCTGCCCTACACTCTTGTCGTTCACAGGTTGCCGCCGCATTTCCAGACAACACCGAGGTGAAACCGCATGAGGTCATTCCAGGCGACCTGGTGTTGGTGCGGAATTTTGATCGTTCAAGTCCGCTGGAGCCCCGCTGGAAGGAGCCCCGCCTCGTTTTGCTTACAACAAGGACTGCCGTCAAGCTCGAGGGGAGAAAAGGCTGGGTCCACCTGAGCCATATAAAGAAATTCCATGGAATACCAGAAAAGACTTTTGCTAAGGACTGCCTTATTCCTAAAGACTGCCTAAAAACAGAAGTTCCCCTGTTAGAGAAAACTCCGCAACAGGAGTATAAAGAGAAGCTTCGGTCTAGTAAAATAAGTCAGCCAGTTTAATTGTCTAAGTCCCTCTCGGGTGAAACGGTTAGACAGGTTCCTGACATGTATGAGATAGACCCCCATAGTGAGAGAGTTAGTCAAAACTCTATAAGATGTATTATTGTTCTAAGTTTCTTATTATTTTTGAGTCTTATGGTTACCTGCACAAGTTATGCTTTACATTTATGTTTTCCAATTTCACATGTACATATGTTTTCTAATGCTACAGTAGAGCACACATTTAGTGATCTGCCTCCTCACGAGCTATCCTATCGTCTTGCTATGCGAAATAATACATTCATCCGAATGTTGCACTATTCACACCAGACCAGCAATGCCACTAATTGTTGGGTGTGTGGTCGACTCCCCCCTTTCCAGACACCGAAGGGAGTTCTGCCACTCTTTCCTTATCCGTTTTCACACAATGGTTCGTGTGGAGCATGGACCATGGTCCACTTTAACGTCATCCTCCAATGATATGTCCCTTCTGAATAGAACATGTTTTCCAGACAAGCAAGGTCTCTCCCATAGAACAGGGTTAGATCTAGAAAATGAAGTATATGATTTAGGTAATTATTCTTCGAATTTCATGGTCCTGAATGTTCAGTCCGATACGACTCCAGATTTGCCTGCTATTTCAGTACTACCAGTCAAAGGCGAATTATGTGTCAGAAAGAATGGTTCCGCACATGTAGGACATAGTGATTGTACTACTACTGTCGAGTATAGTGACAGTGGGAAATCTATTTTCAAAGCCTCACGTCATTCTTATTTTGTTTGTGGTCAGACCGCATATGTTCGTCTGCCCCTCGATTGGGATGGAACATGTTACATTGCCTTCCTACTGCCACCAGTTTTCCTAGCCCCATCTGATTATCACAGACACACACATCTAGTACACGTCAGACATAGAAGAGAGATCGAGTCCCCAATTGTTGATCAAACTGAAACTATTCTAGAACAGTATCAAGACTTCAATAAAGGTTTCTTCTTCTTTATAGGACCTATCCAGAATAGTAAGCTAATCCGTAGGTTAACCAGAACCCTTGAAGCAGTAGTGAATGAGACTACTTCTGCTCTAGGTAACTTAACTGAAGAGCAATCTGCTATGAGATTTGTCGTGCTCCAAAATCGTCTCGTTCTTGACGTCATACTGGCCGATAGAGGAGGAGCATGTAGAGTCATCGGATCTAGTTGCTGCATTTTCATTCCTAATAACGCGCCGTCTGTTTATTCAGCTATAACCAGACTTCATAAAATTGCCCATCAGTTACACCAGAACCCAGGCACCTGGACATGGTCCGGTTGGCTCTGGAGTATTATATCTGCCTGGGGATGGAAAGTATTGTCATTCCTAGGTATTGCAGTAATGATCATATTCAGTTGCTGCCTCTGTATACAATGTGGCCCTGCGATTTGCGGCATGTGTGCTACCTCTTGTATTCCTAGTCCTAAATCCCGTTCCAAGACAATTCGAGACGAGCAAATGATGCTATACGAAATGATAGATGGTATCATGAATATTGATGTTTCCTGATGGAAACGTAGGGCACAAGGAGGGAATGTGGAAAAGTAAATTTTGCCATGTTGTATGTGCCTACGTGTTCCCCATCTTATGTTATATGTGCATGATCGATATGCATGTATTCCCCTCTGATCGATTAAAGACGCAACTATAGTTGTGTCCATCTCTAGTATGCCAGTTTCCAGTCCTCGTGAAAACAACGAATATTAGGCCTATGTAAACCTACGTTGCCACATTTTACAGTGTGCACGTAAATTCATTGAATTGTCCCCGTTTCTAGGCCTCAAAAGGGCCCGGACACCAGATTCAGCTCCTGTCTCCTGAACCCTCTCCGAGGAGCGATACAGCCCCCACCTGCATCCCTGACCCTTCGCTTACTTCATGCCTCGCAGTGCCCGGCCCGGCCTGGCTCTGCCTCCCAGTCTGCCAAGAATATGTTATGTTTCTAGTTATCAGTCCAGCCCTCCTTCTCTGCATTCCTAAGCTACTGCATCGCATCAATAGTTTCCGTCATGGTCTAGCCTTTATGTCTCCATGTAAGAGAAATACTGTATTAATATTCATAGAATATTCCTCGCACACGCAATACATGTAGAATTATGCATGCACCAGTCTTAGGGCCAGATGTAGGTAATTTTTATTTACCGACCTCTTAAATACCGAGTCACACCGACTCGGTATTTAAGAGGTCGGAAAATAAAAATACCGAGATGTAGGTAATTGCAGATGTGCAATTACCGAATCGGAAACAGTCGGTAATTTCCGATGTGGTAAATACCGACCAGTTAATGCCCATGCATTCCTATGGGCTTTGAAGCCCATAGGATTGATTGGGCATATACCGGTCGGTATTTACCACATCGGAAAATACCGACTGTCACAAGGGTGCAGGGGGTGTCACTTTGACACCCTCTGGCACCCCCAAAAGAGGCTCGGGTGCCATGTGGCAGGCATACCTGCCCTAAGGGCAGGTCTGCCTGTCATATGGCATAGGTGTGCATGCACACATGTGCATGCACACCAGAAACGGTATTTTACCATCAAGTAGTATTTGATGGTAAAATACCGATGTGGTACTGCTTGTGGGACTCAGAAGAGTCCCACCTACATACCAATTGTCCGGAATCAGTAATGATACCGACTCGGTATTTTACATACTCGGTAAATTTACCTACCGGTAAATTTACCGAGTCTGTAAATTACAGGGACCTACATGTCAAATTGCTTTTACCGGGTGGTAACGGCCGAATTCGGCCGTTACCACCCGGTAAAAGCCTACCTACATCTGGCCCTTAGTGTCTATTAGCCTTTGCCCTGATAACTTTTGGATTCTATCAATATGTACTCTAAACACCAGATACTAGATATGCCTTAGGTACATGTCGCTCTGACACTCCAGACTTTCGTCTCCTCTTCTAGCGCAGAAGTCATAGCCCCCAGTTCTCCCTGGTAACACGTCATTGCCCGTTTGCGCGCACCACTAGGTTAGAGGTCCCAGCTGCTCAGGTAGCCCCCTCCATGTTTCCACCCCATTTATGACATTTCTGTTACGTTTACATCACATGTCTATGTATATGCCCTGTACACGCCTTCTTGTTACATCATTTTGCCCTTATCTTTCGCGACTGCTACGAGTCACGCCTACTGCTACGCCTACTGTATTGAATGTAATGTATTTGTTTAAGTATATATACTGTGCACCCATATTAAAAGTTGCCTTTTGCTAGCCAATTCCCAGATCCTGCCCCCGGCAGCTGCCTTCATTCCCTTCCCGTACAGGCTGTCCTGTTCCTGTCCTTTATGCCTGATTAAAGCCTGTCGACTCAAGATACCTCGAATCCTGACTCTTATTTATTGAGCTACCTGTTTTATTGATTATATTAAAAAATAGCACCGGTAATTAATTATTTATTTACCACATCAGGAGAACATTCTGTCTCTTGATACAGTGGTGAGAATATTCATTCACCATTCTTCGTGTGTTGTCTGTCGTGTGTTGCGTTACTTGTGGAAGACTAAGGATAACAGTTCTCACATTACGCTTTTTGTCTGTATTTGTTTCCTTAGGAAAGGACAATTCATTTATAGTTTCCTCCAGTTAACATTGGGGCTCCAAGTTCCTGGTAGGAGTACTGTTTATCATTTGAATTGTCGTTATTACTTTCTATATTTGCAGTTGCCTCTCTTTGACATCATGGTCCTGACGAAAGCTGGGTAATATCCTTTACAGCTGAAACATGTTGACCACACTGCTCAGCGCTACATCATAGTTATATTTTCGAACTATACAGCGCTTGTTTTAATCATGACACTAGAACAGTGCCTAATAAACATATTTTCTGTTCTGGTAGTTATTTTTAACACTTCTATCACACATTTTTTTCACTGAGCACTGCACACTCATCAATACCACTTCGAAATACACTGTGGCTAGAAGGTAATCACGATTTTCCTGTCTCTACACCATCAATTGATGTGTTGGGTGAGACTTGGAATATACCATCCGTACCCCAGATGATGATCGATCCGCCACAATGGTGGGCTGATGGGAATTTTTTCAGCCGAGTGTAATTCCACTTAACTGTATTCCACGACAGCACACACTTTTTCTGACTAGGTGCCTTCTTTTATATTTATTGGTATGCCTAGGGTTGTGAGGCACCTTGGTCAATAAATTAACCCACACAGACCCCCCTACAATTTGGTATTTTAACAAGCACACTGTGCTCTCATCTTTATCACTCTAAGAGAGAGCTTATTACCTACACCACCCGCATATATAAAAACCCAAAAAATAAAATTACCACCACCACACATTGATAGAATCCTTATGTTTATGCATATCTATTTGGAGGGTGATTCTGTCAATACCTCTACACTTCCTCTATTGTTTTGGAGTATAATAAATAATATCCTTATAAAGGCATAAGAATCATATCCATATTTAGTCGGAGCCCATGCAGTCCAACTTAAGCAAGGCTACTTCCCCAGACTCCTAGAGAGTACAACGAGTTCTTTAAACAAAACAAACCTCCAGCAACCTGGGAAATCCCCATGCTTCTGTTTTGATTTGTCCTAGAACTCATGCGAACACTGAAAGAACGGCCAGTTCTTAGTGACATCTTTATTGACGTCTTATGTCCAACCTTACGTCAAACCCGGCACCTTTCAGGTATAAATATACCAACGTTGCCTTAAGCAAACACACGGTGGTTTGGAGCAGAGCGGCTATCTACTTGCTCGAGAGCCCAGCTGATGCGAGAGCCCACGGACGCCGCCCCTCCCTTTTGACGCACTGGGAAAGACGCTGTCTTTTTCTCCAGCCGAGAAAATCCAGCTCCGATGTTCTCAGATACCCTTGCGGGTTGCTGGGATATCGAGTCCTGAGAGAGAGATACCAGACCTCCTACTTTCTATTACCCAGGTACGGAGCTGACTAAACCCTTAAAGAGAATTCTTGACTCAGATTCTTGGCAAAAACCAACTTAACTTAAACTGCTACTTACTTACTCTTTCCCACGTATTAGGCTTAGGTCAGGTACACCGGGGTAGGCGTATTTATAAGCACCAGTTGAGTACGTTAGTCAATGTATGTATGTATGTATATATCTTATCCATTTTAAAGTATCATATGGCTAGGAAACCACATCAATGCTTTTACAGTATTATTTCATAATACTCCTTTTACTGTACGCACTTTACTTCATGTTAAGTATTGCAATTGTGGCAATTAATTTCTCTTTCATGAGAAAGAAGACTGCTCAATAAATAACACCTTTTATTGAAAACGCCCGTCTCTCTATTTCTCTGCCCTCTGGTGAAACTAAGTATGCACAATTCACTGAGTAAAATAGCTGTCTATTGTTTTCACACGACTCTAGAGATACACTCTTATTCTGAGGGAGCAAAGTTGTCATGTTTATGGTTGTCAGAAGCCAATCCCTTCTTGTCTATCCAGGGAAGTTAAACTCCTCCTTGTTTATTCGAGAAAGTTTCTAGTGACCTCTGAGCTAGCTGGCAAAACTAATGAAGTCTAATATAGTCAGTAGAGACCCAGTCGACCTCAGTCCTACGTCTACACTGCTGTTTATATTATTCCAATGCGCAGAGCCTATTGGGAATATAGGAACTACACTACACTGGAGTGGCTGCCCCCAAGTGACACCCAACAAACCACATGTTGACCCCCCCACACACAGGTAATGCTGCCTTTTCTGACTTAGGACACAGTGTGGCACAGGCGGTGGTGTTCTGGTTGTGCACCGGAATCCCTGCCAGGTAATTGTGGCTGCCATCCGTTTACCAGTGACAAATATGCTGACCGATGTGTGTGACTTGTACAGGCATGCGTGTACAGCAATGGACCAAGCCGTGCGCACGCCTTGGCCATTGAAGAGTATAGAGATGGGTGTGTCTTGTTTTTTAAAATAAGCGCTGTACGAAATTGGAACGATCCATGCGCACGCCTTGGCCATTGAAGAGTATGGAGATGGGTGAGTGTTGTTTTTCAAAATACACGCCGTACAGCAATGGACCGAGCCATGCGCACGCATTGCCTATTGACTGTCATGGAGATGGACGCGTATTTTGAACTAGTATGAATCGAATCATGTGCATCAAATTCAGTTGGCTCAATACAACAATGTTGCAAGTTCAATGGTGTAATGATTTTTAACATTTGAACGATGCAGAAGGCATGTACGAGTCATGCAGTGAAAGAGATTGGGCACATTCATAAGATGCAAAAGTGTCGGACCTATCACTTTGAATGCATGGGACAGAGCCTGCCTCTGCAGCACAGATATAAGGCTGTCTGGTTCCCTGAGAACTCATTTGTCTGCACTACATGCTACAGATGAACATCTCTGTTACCACTGCTGCTGTCTCTCAGCATCCTCTGGCTTCAAGAATGGTACATACTGTGGAGAGAGCACCAGCCTTCAGAGAGGAGGAGAGCCAGGCCCTGCTGCACAGTACAGCAAGCTGTATGGGAAACCAGGGGAGCAGGTGAGTGTGCAGTCCACTGCCTTCCTAATTGTGCATGTTGTCTGACGAGCAGTACTAGCAGTGTGTACACCAGTGGCTAGTATGCTCACTGAGTAGTTGTCACCCCCAAAGTGTGTAGTTACATCACTGAACAAGTGCAGTGCAGTCACAGTGCATCTTTTTCTTCCCAGGCAATGTTTCCATGTTGTAACTTCAGGGCAACTGTTCATAGCTATAGTTGCACTACCTGTGTCCATCATAGGCCTCTCTGATAGAGATCCATAAATCAAACTGTGTAATGCACCAATATGTTGCACGTGTACTTATGGCATTTTCACTTTGTCATCCTCACAGGTTGATGCATCAGAAGCAGGATACCTGGTTGACCATCGCCCGGGCAGTCAGGTCTGTGGAGGTCTACAAACGCCGGATCCGCAACTGCCAGAAGAGGTGGCAGGACATTCGTGACTGGACCCGAAGGATCGCAAGGGTCCAGCTGAAGCTGTCGCCTCCTCGCAGGAGGGACGGACACCGCACCCTGACCCACCACATGTTCCAGATTCTGGTGGTGGTCTTCCCTGACCTGGATGGGCAGCTGAAGGCCAGACAGCAGCAAGGAGGGGATAAGTACTAGCCTTTTCATGTCTCACATGCTCTTTACACTCCTTTAGCCTGGTTACACTTCCACAGTACCTCTGACTTGTAGTCCAGGACTCATGTCCCTCACTTGTGTCTTGCCCCCTCCTCATCTCATACACAGGTGTGGCCCTAATAGTCTGTGTCTCAGGTCACTTGGGTACTGTGTCCTTTTAGTTACCTGAGGTCAAAGTTGGGGACAGCATCCGTTACAGGATCTTTGTTGTAGGCTTAATGGGTGATACAATTGCTCACACAATGCCTGTGATCTGACATGTACTCTGTGTGTGCCATCAATATTTTTCCAATTGCTGCCCTGACTCACCACATGTGCGGGGTATTTGCCACACACCCATGGTGCAAGTGAGACCATTGTTGGAGCCTCTGGCGTATGTACTTCATGTGTGTTACACATGCATAGCCACCTGCTTAGTGTTCAGGGTAATACCATGTTGCACATGGACCAGGACAGTAATGCCTACTCCAGCCATTGAATGCTCTATGTTTTCCCACTCCCATGTGTCACCTCACATATTGAGCATTGTGAAAAGTGCACTCATGTGTTTGCCTCTGTGTCATTGTGGTGTGGCCTCGCAAAGTGGACTCCTGGGCTGTTTTAACAGTTTGGATTGGGCTGCCATCTGAGATGTGACTATAGGATTTGCACATTGGTTCATACATAGGTGTGTCACCCCTTGACTGTGCACAATGGTACATGCAACATTGCGGTGCAGGCTGTTTTTGTTGAGTCTCATCAGACTGTGAAGTGCCCATGTGTAGGGATTGTTGATTTCAGTCACTGAAATGTCTAATTGGTTAGATGTGTGATAATCTGAGTCCTCATGATGTGGGTGACAGAGGGTGAACATGTGCACTTGTCATCTACAGAGCTTCCATTCCACAAAGACCGTTGATTGTTACACAGTGCAGACAGTTGTTGTGTGGATGCACTGCCCCTGTGACAGGAGACAGTAAAGACTGACTTACCAGACAGGCCTGTGCCATGGCATTCAACTTATGAACGTGTGATCCGGCAGTTGTGTCAGCTGTCCTGCAGGAACTTGTCGCATTGACTATCATGACATGAGTACATCATTGTGTCTGGTGATGGAAGCATATCCCGCATATCAACGTAGACTCTGCCCATCCCTTTTCCTAACACATGTACTGAGTCATTGGCAAGGGATGGCATATGTGTGGAGTGACACATTTCAAGGTGTTATCTTGCATGTCCAACAACTGTCTATGTGGTGCATATGTGCGCAAAAAATTGTTGGTATCCACCATGTACCAGATAGATGTCTCCATGGATAGGAGGGAAATGAGGGGAGTATTGGAGTGGCAGACTGTCAAGTGTATTGTTCACATAGGTGTTTGCACCATTAGCACATGATGGAAAGGCTTGGTCTCAGATGTGCTGTACTTACTGTGGTGTGTCAGGTCAATACAGGTGACTGATGGGGATCTGTTTCTCCTGCTTATTTACAGATACATCTACAGCCACGGGGAGGCAGCTCCATGGACCAAGAGGAGCAGCAGAGCCAGACTGGGCCATCCTCCGAGGAGTCGGAGGAGCTCATTGGCACGCAGGGTAAGGGGAGCCACACCAATGAGACCTCAGCGCGATCCAGCTCAGCTGAGGAACACAGCTCGTCGGATGATGACTCCCTTGTGGAGGTGGGTGCCAGCAGTCAGCAGACACCAACAATCAATCAATCAATCAATCAATCAGGGCATTTATATAGCGCATTACTCACCCAGAGGGTCTCAAGGCGCTAGGGGAGGGGGGTCCGCTACTGCTCGAACAGCCAGGTCTTGAGTTGTTTCCTGAAGGCGAGGTAGTCCTGGGTCAGGCGGAGGTGGGTCGGGAGGGAGTTCCATGTCTTGGCGGCGAGGTAGGAGAAGGACCGTCCCCCTGTGGTGGCTCTTCGGATGCGGGGGACGGTGGCGAGGGCGTGGCTGGTCGATCGAAGCTGGCGTTTGGGAGCGTAGAAGTTGAGGCGGCTGTTGAGGTATCCTGGGCCTTGGTTGTGTAGGGCTTTGTGTGCGTGGGTGAGGAGACGGAAGGTGATTCTCTTGTTGACCGGGAGCCAGTGCAGGTCTCTCAGGTGTCCGGAGATGTGGCTGCGACGGGGGATGTCAAGGATGAGTCGTGCTCGCATAGGAGTTTGTGGAATCCTGCTTTGGTGGACCTAGCTGTGACACCGGCCAGCGTGAGGAGTAGCTGCGCCAGGGGCAAAACTGTTGCTATCGAGGTCGGGACTGCGAGGCTTACAGGTTGTGCGCGGAACACCAGGCACACCTGCAGCCTCTTCCCGTGACCCCTCCCCTTTTCCCAGCTCAACGTATAAGACCTGGAGCTGCAGCGCGTGTGTGGGACATATCCCGGTACAAAGCCCGGACTAAGGGCGGGCCCTCTTAGGCCCTCATAGGTCGGATTAGGCCGGGCCGGGCCGCTCCCTTGTTTATGTTCTAGGTACAGGTATCTACTAAGTCTTTGTTTTACAAGCGCTCCCATTTATTTGTCATGCCTTCCCCAGCCTTGGATCAACCTTTAGTGAAGCTGGGGGGCTCCAAGCTTAGAACACTGGATAAATACTTCTCACGCTCTCTGGCAGACGAAGAGGGGGATTTGGACACCGCCCTTGCAGAACGCAGGGTTGAGCGCCGTCGCTCTGTTGATAATCTGAAACGCAGATCCCTGGCAGATACTCTAGATGGTGGCTCTCCGCAGAATGTTAGTGAGGAGACATCATCACAGGAAGGAGTCCCTCTTTTGTTGAGGGATTGTACTGTTAGTCCCTGTCAATCTGCTGTGCAGGTTCCGAAGTCTACCTCTCCTACTAGCCCTTGTTGCACGGCTATTGATCTTACATCCCAACCTACTTATACTTCTAAACCAAGGAAAGCTAAGCCTAAATCAGTTGTAGTGGCCGAGTTGCACGGCCCTCCCCCTAATAAACGAAGAAGGAAGACGAGGGGAGGTAAGGGCAAACCTAAACTTTCCCATTCCGATTTTGGAAAACCTACTAAGCCCGTTCCAATTCCCGATAAACCTATTGAAGTTACGGGTCCTGTCCCTACCATTACAAATAACTTGCCCACTCTACTCCCACCAGTTGTCCCCCAGGGGAACCTCGAATTCCTACTCAGATCTCTACTGCTACCTATCAGCGAGAGTATAAAGAGAGTGGAGATCCGACTTACTATTCTTGAGGCTACACTAAGTAGTTTGAATTCGCAGGCTAATACCCTTGGAAGATTCCCTGAGACTATCCCTCCTCCCACCCTGCCCCCTCCTACCCTGCCCCCTACCTTACATCCTCCCTTAGCTATCCCAGGACCAACTGTGGTGCCTTCTGCCACCCCTCTTTTGCATCCTCTTATGACTAAACCAGTTCTCCCATGTCATAGTATAATTACCATTCCCCCACCTCAATCCTTAGGTATAACTCCCCCAGTTACAAACCTCAATGGGGCTGTAAATAGCGACTGTATTCCACCCCCTTTACCAGTGAAACGGGCTCCTAGAGTTCAGAGACCCGACCTTCCCCCCGAGGCTAACGACCTCATGGTGGTTATGGCCGGGGCTCCCCTCCTTGAGTTGGGGGAAGGTGAGAATTTTTTCTCACTAAAAAACCAAGTAATTAAATGGTTGAACTGGAATAGGCCTCTTCCAACATTTTTCAACAATGAAATCGTGATGGTAAGAAGGGTACCCTGGCTGGGTAAGACCAGGAAGTCAATTGTAGGGGATTGTATTTTGGTAAGTTTTAGAGACCCAAGGACTGTTCACTACATCTGTTCAGGGTCGAACAGGTCATCTGAATCCACCATTCGGACTCTGCCAGTATCTTTTTTCTTCCCTCCGGTACATATGCATCGTGACCAAGCTCAGGACAAATGGACAAGGGTTGAACGGAGGGGTAAATTTTGTGGGTATTCAGCCCAACCTGTTTTCCAACCACCTATGACACCATTCCATAATTATAATCGTTTTAATTATTTGAGTAGCCTCAATGGTGTTGATTGACTGCCCACTGCTGTTGACCCCATTATTTCCTCCTTTGTTAAAGAGCCTACGGTAATGTCCGACAGTAGCCTTTCTCCTGTCCAGGATCTTGTAATGCCTCAAACTGCCCCGATAATTCCTATGGCTTACCCAGTCTTGTTGGACCCTCTACTTGTTAATAATGCTTTGATTACTACGGCACCAGCGCCTATTCAACCCCCTTCTTGTTCTTCTGGTCTGAAGTTTGTTAGCTGGAATGGTGCAGGGTGGAGTAGGCAAGCGGCATCTCTGGGGTGGAATGAGATCCTCACTGACTTTGATATTCTATGCTTGCAAGAGACCTGGGCAACTGCTGATATTAAACTAGATGGGTTTGTGTCTTATAATAACCAGGCAATAAGGTCAGGTATGGGTAGGGCTAAAGGGGGGTTAGTGATTTTTACATCAGTTAAACTCCCAGTATGCTTGATTTCCCACCTCCCTGTGGGACATCATTCCCAAATTCTAACACTAGAACATACCAATGGCCATGTTTTAGTGGTGGTCAACCATTATAACAACTTATTTAATGCCTCAGATACCTCAGTGGCAGAGGAGCTGGGCCCTATCTTAAGGAACATGCGTAATGATATCAGGAAACCAATTGATATCATTTGGGGTGGGGATTTTAACCTCCGTACCTGCCCATACTCCTTTACTAGAATTTGTGGATATGATGGGGATAACGGGGAAAACAGAGCACATTTTGTACATACTCCCCATGGTGATTCCCTTAATTCTCTCGTGTTGAACCTGGATCTTATGATCCATCCCCCGGCCTTAGATGCGGACGGTAAGTCCGTCCCAACTTTTGTAGGACCCAGCTCGTCTTACTCCACAATGTACGGTTCCTGTTGTCACTGACTTTGGAGGTAGCGACCACCATGCGATCACCATGCTTATTCCTGCATGGCGGTTTTCTGCCAAGAATGATTATCTGGTAATAGAAGATGTTACCCCATGTAGACAGAATGGATTCCGTATTAAGTGGAACCTGGATAATTCCGAAAAGTTGCAAGCTAAAATTATAAAAGAGGGGATTGCTGAAATGTATAGTTGCCTTCACCCTGAGGCCCTTAACGGGTGCATCATAACTAATTTTGTGGCACTGGGTATTGTTGTAAAAAGGTGCCTTACCATTACTAAAGCCCGAATTAGAAACCAAAATGTGGGTTGGTTTGATAGCCTATGTACCCCATCCCTGAGGGAACTTAAGTTGGCCTTAACTAAACTCCCGAGAGACAGGGAGGCCGTTAAATTACTTAGGCTTACCTACAAATGCAATCTTGTTCGTAGGAAGCAGGAACTCAGGGAACTTGCCTGGGATGCCCTGAACCAAGCTTCGGTGTTACGGGATAGTAGGCTTTTTTGGTCCACGATTAATAGCCCTTTCCTTGCCAATGACGAGTTTCCTAAATTGTCAGCGCAGGTCAGTGAAGCCAATTGGATTTCCCATTTTTCTGGTATTTTTAACCCATCCGGGGGAGATTCTGTCGGCCCTACTATCCCGACGTCTGAAACAGGGATACCTTTGGATATTACCCTATCAGAGGTGGTTACTTCCCTAAGCCAGAGCAAAGGAGGAAAGGCACCGGGACCCGACGGGGTCCCGGTCGACCTGTATAAATCTAACCCCACTCTCTGGTGCCCACTCCTGACCCAGGTGTTTAATGCATCAGTCCTGGAGAATACCCCTCCCACGTGGAGTGAATCCCTAATTCTACCCATTTATAAAAAGGGAGATAGAGGCGAGGCAAAGAACTACCGCCCTATCTCCCTTCTTGATTCCTCCCTGAAGATTATGAGTAGGGTTCTCCTGGTAAGGCTGGAGGAGTGGGTAGAGGAAAACAATATCATGGCTGAATCCCAATTTGGTTTCCGCAAAGGTCTGGGGACAACGGAGCAGTGCCTCAATCTTGACCTCCTCATAGGGAAATACACGAGAGCGAAACAAGGTTCCCTATTTCTCTGTTTTGCCGACCTTACGAGCGCCTTCGACCTTGTGGACCATAAACTTTTGTGGTCCACTTTATTGGCCATGGGCACCCCTCCGGCAATCATCCACTTTCTGGCTCGCCTCTATAATAAGCTGTCGGCCCAGATACGCTTTGGTTCGTTGGGTGAATGTACTGAGAAAATCAAGGTTAAGTCAGGCATAAGGCAGGGCTGTGTACTGGCCCCCCTGTTATTTTCCCTTTTTATCAATTCTATGGAATCTGAACTTAAGAAGGTCCAGGCAGACTCCCCACAGGTTGGTGGACTTCCCGTACCAGTTCTGCTTTATGCCGACGATACGGTGCTCCTCTCGCGTACTCCTAATGGGCTACAGAAATTAATGAATACTTTTTATAATTTTATTAATGAGAAGAAATTGAAAATAAATAACACCAAGACTTTTATTATGGCCTGTGGTAAAAGGGTGAAGTCTGTCATGCCGTTCCATTTTAACAACCATAATATTGAGGTAGTGGATAGGTTCTGCTACCTCGGTGTTACCTTTAATAATAAGGGGACTTGGTCCCAGGAGATCTCAAATGTTAATGGTAGAATGGCCAAAAGCTCATCTGGTATTTTTCGCTTTGCTGCAAAACTAGGGAGCCGCCGTATACCTGACATGGTAGACATTTACAGGCATAGATGTGCGTCTATTGCTCTGTACGGCTCTGGTATTTGGGGTTATAGTCAGCATAGGGTATTGCAAAATACCGAGAATGGGTTTCTTAGAAGATTGCTTTGCCTACCTCCTTCGGCACCTACTGTATTGTGCCACAGTGAGGTCTGTTTGAATTATCTGACTGATCTGATGGGATTAAGACCTCTTATGGTATGGAGGTCAACTTGGGCAAAAGAAGAGACTACTTTTTCTAGGAAAATTATCACCGATTGTTTGAAGTTGGACAAAGCCCTTAAGATTCCTTGGCTAAGCTATGTCTCTTCCACCTTTGGTGATGTATTTAACCTTGACATCATTAAGGATCCTTATTGTGTCGTTACCTTATCAAAAAAGGAACTTAAAGATGTTTTCATTCAAACTAAGTCTGATATGCGTAGGTTAAAGAGTATTGCCATGTCCACCTATGTATTCTATCATACCATTAAACCAGAAGTAAAGGGCATGCCTTTGTATCTAAAATTCATAACTAAACAGTCCCATCAGTTTGTTCTGACATGATTCAGACTTGGTATTGTTCATAACTTAGTTGCCTTCCCTGAGATGAAACATCATAGCCATTCCCCTTGTCCCTGTGATGGTCAGACTAGGCAAAGTACTCTGCATTTCTTGCTTATTTGCCCACTTTATATGCATCTTCGCCGTCTCTATCTTAGACCTATGTTTTTAAGATTTTCAGTATATACTATTACCCAAGCCATGGAATTGTTATTTGCACTTGACTTTGCAGACATCTGTTTTTTTACTGCTACTTTTTTACTCAAAGCCATTTCTCACAGGAAAAGTCTGGTGTTTTAATTTTCCGTAATCTTTTCATTGCTGAGCTTTTTTTATTCTTATGTTTGTATTGTGTTTATTGTACGCTTTTGTGATTGTTTGTAATAGTCGAATAAAGCTTGAAAATGAATGAATGAGTCGTGCTGAGGCGTTCTGGATCCGCTGGAGTCTCTTCTGGAGTTTGGCGGCGGTTCCGGCGTAGAGGGAGTTGCCGTAGTCCAGACGGCTGGTGACGAGGGCCTGGGTGACCGTCTTCCTGGTCTCGGTGGGGATCCACCGGAAGATCTTACGTAGCATGCGCAGGATGTTGAAGCACGACGAGGAGACGAAGTTGACTTGTCTGGTCATGGAGAGGGAGGAGTCCAGGATGAAGCCCAGGTTGCGTGCGTGGTCTGTTGGTTGGGGTGCGCTGCCTAGGGCGGGGGGCCACCAGGAGTCGTCCCAGGCGGAGGGTGCGGATCCCAGGATGAGGACTTCCGTCTTGTCCGAGTTCAGTTTCAGGCGACTGGTCTTCATCCATTCGGCTACCTCTTTCATCCCTTCGTGAAGGTTGGCTCTGGCGGTGGCGGGGTCGTTGGTGAGGGAGAGGATCAGCTGGGTGTCGTCGGCGTAGGAGATGATGTTGAGGTTGTGCTGGCGTGCGATGTCTGCGAGGGGGCTCATGCAGAACAAGCAGATCTGTTCCCGCCACCACCACCACTATCACCACCCTCCCATCTGCTCCAATCCCAGAGGTCCGTGGAGTGTACCATGTCATAGACCATGTCTCCTTTGTGCCAGGCAGCGCACCCCCTGCCTCTATCTGCCCTGCTGCCCTGAGTGTGGAGTCTGTGGACTTGCTTAAGCAGATCCATGTAGGGCAGACATCTATGCTGAGTGTCCTCCATGCACACACCAGTCTGTTGACACAACTGGTGTCGTTCATGGAGGGCATCTCTTCTAGCATGTCAGCCCTACAGCGGACCAACCAGTCCATGGACTCTTTACTGAAGGCGTCAGTGTCCCTCCTCCAACAGTCTCTCACCCCTCCTTCCTCTGCCACATCGTCAATCCCCACTACCCTACCTGTCCCAAGCACACACACACCGGCACAAACACGCACCACCACAGACACACAAGCCACGATACTGATACCTCACTCACAGGGGAAGGGGATCAGACACACACACAGGCATCCACAAGCACTCTGCAGTCCTCAGATACTTCTCCCTCCAAAACCCCTTCCCTTGCTTCACCTGCAACCCCCACCTCCCAGCAGCTCTTCCTCTTTGACCTTGGCCTCTTCCCCACGGACCCATCAGCTAAAACTCGCAAGGGGAAGAGGCAGTCAGCAAGCAAAGAGGGGACTGTCCCTCACACCCGGCCCCCCTCCACCAGGCACAGGAAGACTGAGGCCCCCACTCCCAAGTCCACAAGGAGCAGGAGGAGCAAGACCCCACCACCACCACATAGCTCCACCACACTGTCTCTGTCCTCCAGGCCCCAGCCCACCACTCCACTGGTTGACCCACCACACCCTGACCCAGGTTCCGCCACACACCCATACCACAGCCCCAAAATCATCCGCCCCTCCCCCCGACATATGCACATCCACACCCACCCCAGATGCTCAGCTCGTTAGTGCCACTGGTGTGGAGACCATGTCCCCCCCCCCTCTGTCCTGCCCACCTCATCTGCACCCCCTTCCACTACTGTGGAGTTAGTCACTGCAGTGGAGGCCGCAACAACCCTGTCTGACCAGCCCACTGCAGTGGTGCCGGCACCCACCACATCTGAGTCGTGCCCTACAGTGATGCTGGTGTCGACCACTCCTGACTTGAGCCCTGCAGTGCTTACTGAGCCCACTGTGTCAGAAACCTCCACTGCAGGTGCCAGTGACCACCCCCTGCACCCACCACCCCTCCCCTGCCTCATTCAATTATCCCCTGATCCTGTCCCTGCGGTGCCTGGCCTGGCCCTATGTGTGCCCCTCCAAGTGGAGATGTCTCCTGGCTGTAGCAGTACAGGCAAGCAATGGGTTACAACTCGTCCCATGTCTCCCTGTTTGGACTTTACTAATGGACTGGCCATTGGCCTTTGTGTTTTCAGGACTGCACGTTTGTCGTCCTGAAGTGCTGATTAAAGCTTATTTTTGTTATCCGCTGATTTTGCTTTTGATATACATGATGTTGATGATGAGTATCACGAACTTGCAGTTGTAATAGTGTTTTTCAGAGGAAGAAACTGAAGTGTTGATGTGATGTACTCCATGTGATCTTTGGCATTTGTGTCCTATTCTGGTTGGTATCCATTTCATCCTGCGCAACAATCTGAGGGGGTCTGAAGTGGACATGCAGGTTTGCGCATCAATGGTGTAGTAGTCAACTGTGTCATCAGTGCAACTTGCTATACATGTGTGCTGAGTATGTGCAGGTGACTTAAGAGCCACTCCTGTACACAGGCTGATGTGACCAGAGACTTCACTGCGGTGTTATTGTTGGCTCACTGACCACATGTTATGCTGACATGACCGAGCCCTGCAGAGACAATGTTTGGCACAGTTGACATTCTACAGGAGTGTAGTCACCTCATGGGAGTGTGCTATTCTGTGGCATTGCCTGAGCCCATGGTGTGTGTTGTGTTAGTATGTCTGTGTGTGTTCCCTTCCCTTTTCCTACACAGCCTGTATTCCCTTCAAATGTCCCAGTTTGTGGTGCTTGATGAGTTGTCCATTGTTTATTCAACATCTCCGCCCCGGGTTGTCTTGGATGTGGGTGCATGGCAAACTACTAGTCACCAGGGTGTCCTCACTCAGTGTTTTTGTTGAGAGGTCGTGGGATGTGGGAAAACACATGTGGGACACATTCAGGGGTCTCCAAGTCCCTTTTGTGTTACCGCCATCATGTTGTTGTGGCAATGTGGTATCTTTCAGTGCTTGTGACACGTATATGTGTGTGTGACTGCTCCCACTCCTCAGGTCCAGCGATGCAATATTGTGAGGTGTCAGCATGTGTTCATCATGGGTCTCCTTGTGTTCTTGATTGGTGTGGGACTGTGTCTGGGATTTCAAGGATTCTGGTACATTTCAGGTAATGGACAGGCACCAGATACTGTGCATTGTGTCAGACATTCACAAAGGTTGTCTCCTGGGCACGTGAGATAAATGATGGGTAAGTTGGAACCCACCACATCCCAGGTTTAGTCATCCGTGCATGTGCAGTGTCACCAGTCCATGTGTGCTTCCCTGATGCACATTGGTGCAGATTCAGGTGTGTGATGTTTGGAGTGTCCAAATGTGAGTTGTGTGGTAGGTAGGTAAGCATGGGCCAAAAATCTGTTCCGCTCGCGAAATTTGCAGATTTTCGGCTATTTTGCGATCCGCGAATCTCGCGAAATTGCCGAAAATTCGCAAATTCGCTCACGGGCGGATTCGTTTTTTTTTTTATGGCCAGCTCACTCAAGGGACACCTGCGCCCTTCGGCGTGATGGCAGTAACACACACATGGTCACTGGAGACAACTCTTCTGGCACTTTACGCAGCTGTAGTGTAGGAAAAGCACTATACATTTACCCAACGAGGTAGCACTTACTGATTAGCCAGTAGAAAGTACTCCAGTTGAGTAGAGGTATCGCACAAAACAATGGCGTCTTCTTGAATAAATAATATGAAGGGCAGGGTTTATTCTGGCATGATGCTCCTGCCACAAAAATTAAACTTCAACAGGAAGCACTTACAGATATAAAATAAAGCAGGTGCCTGAGTTGATGCTCAAATTCAGTAACGCATTCATCAGCCCAAAAACAATTGTGAGCTTTGTCAAGGCCGGGCAGGTGTGCTTTCTCCCTACACCATGTGAGGGCGGGGCCAAACGGGGGGGGGGCTTCTATGCGAGTTCACATGCCTCTTGTGTGTATAAAAGATCAGAGACCAATCAGAGCAGCAGACGAGGAGAAAGAAGCTCCTGGTCACAGGAACTGCACAGGGATTGGGCTCGTGAAAGTGAAGGATGCAAAGTGGTAGTAGTGATAGGCATCCATCCTTCTATGAGTGGGGATGGTAGTACTGGTAGGCATCCGGCCCCCTAGGAGTGGGGATGGTAGTAGTGATAGGCATCTATCCCCCTATGAGTGGGGATGGTAGTAGTGGTAGGCATCCAGGCCCCTGTGAGTGGGGATGGTAGTAGTGATAGGCATCCATCCCCCTATGAGTAGGGATGGTAGTAGTGGGAGGCATCCTGCCCCCTGTGAGTGGGGGTAGTGGCAGTTGTAGGCATCCAGCCCCATGTGAGTGGGGGTAGTGGTAGGCATCCTGTCCCCTATGAGTGGGGATGCTAGTAGTGATAGGCATATATCCTCCTATGAGTGGGGCTGGTAGTAGCAGTAGGCATCCTGCCCCTGTCAATGGGGGTAGTGGTAGTTGTAGGCATCCAGCTCCCTGTGAGTTGGGGTAGTGGTAGGCATCCTGCCCCTTTGAGTGGGAATGGTAGTAGTGATAGGCATCCATCCCCCTATGAGTGGGGATGGTAGTACTGGTAGGCATCCTGCCCCCTATGAGTGGGGATGGTAGTAGTGATAGGCACCCATCCCCCTATGAGTGGGGATGGTAGTAGTGGTAGGCATCCAGCCTCCTGTGAGTGGGGATCTGCCCCCTATGAGTGGGGATGGTAATAGTGATAGGCACCCATCCCCCTTTGAGTGCAGATGGTAGTAGTGGTAGGCATCCAGCCCCCTGTGAGTGGGGATGGTAGTATTGATAGGCATCCGTCCCCCTATGAGTGGGAATGGTAGTAGTGGCAGGCATCCAGCCCCCTGTGAGTGGGGGAAGTGGTAGGCATCCTGCCCCCTATGAGTGGGGATGGTAGTAGTGATAGGCATACAGTCCCCTATGAGTTTGGGGTTGTGGGAGTGGGAGCGAAGAGGCCCCTATGGGTATGTATTGTACTGGTGATAGCCATCCCGCCCCTATGGTTCAACTGTTGGTAGTGTACGTTATTTCTGCATCCCTATGTGTGTGTGACATATGGCAGGTATGTGTAGTTTGTTTGTGTGGTGGGTGTCAGACTTACCGTCTGCACCGTACGCGTCTGTTTCTGATCCGGTTATATATGTACAGTACTGTGAGGACCAGCGCAGCGGGATTCATGGTTGGTTCGTCTCGTACATGTTGATTGTTGCTTCGACTCATACTCGGTTCTGGCTCGTCTGTTTCATAGCCGTGGATTGTGTTGTGGCGCGAATCATACCTGATATGCAGCTCTTCCAGATGCTTTGACGTGCTGTACGTGGCGACCCGCTCGGTGCGCAGGAAGTTACGCATCGTACTTGTCCGCCCAGAAACTGCTGTGTGTTTACGCCCTTGCAACTCGAATCTGCATCTATGGAGCCGCTTCAGATGGGTAACTGTGGTAGTAATCGGAGCGTACGGATCGGTCGGGATATTTGCACTGATGCGCATCGGACTGCTTCGCCCGGATGGACCTGCTCCAGGAAGGAGTCGGTCGTAAGGTAGGGCTCCTGCCGGCTCTTTCAGGGCACTCTGGCCGAGATCAGAATCGGTTCCTGCCTGGTAAAGGCATTTTCCCCTCTGGCACTAGGGCACACAGAGACCTTCATTACAAGTGGCCTGTTAAACTCTACTATGTGCAGTAACTCCAGTTATTGCACTTACTAGAATTATACGTTTTTGGCCAATACAGCGCATCCCCATTTTTTCCCAGGGTAATTTCAAAAGGTCAAAATTGCTGAAATTTACCAGTTGAAAATGCTCAGATTTTTGTATAGTAAGCACCAACACCCACATTAATCGTCAAACACTTATAATAGGTGATAATTTTAGTGCCTGATAAGTTCAGCCCATTGTTGAATTTATCTACCCAATAATCATGAGGGCAAGAGTTGCCTAAGAGAGAGAACAAAATGTGCATTTGTAGGACGCACATCAGCAATGGGTTTCCTAACAGTGAATAAAATATATTTATTATTACCCAACCCAATAGTATTCATTTTATCAACTACGGGAGCATGAAAGGCTGAAGAGGCTGAAATATTTCACTTATAATGCTTTATTCGCCTTCTTAAATATTGTAAACAAAGTTATCGTGGTTTGATTACATTTGATTTGACATTTTTATCGTTCAGTTGAGAAATAGGTAAATTTTCTCAGTCATTTATATAAAGTATTTGGGGGCATATTACCAACAACTAGCGATAATTTTTGTCTCTAACTTGTTTAGAGACAAAAATTATCGCCGCACATCGGCGATTTTTATCGCAGATAAACCTTGCTATTAGCAAATGCGATAAAAAACGGCCGCAATGCATGAATATCGCTGAAAAGTCAGCGATATTCATGCATTATCGAGCAAATGCTCTTAGCCATGTTATCCACCTCCCATTGGATAACATGGTGAAGAACTGCTCAGGGCAGGTGTTAGCTTTTGGAGATATTCGCGCTTAGCGCGAATATCTCCAAAAGTTGGTAATAGGAGATAGCGATGTTAGCGACTGTTTCCAGTCGCTAACATCTTGGCACGCCCACTTTGCATGTCATTAGTGATAAATATCACTGACATGCAAAGCGGGGCCCGAGATGGTCGCTATCTCCTATTAGCTGTCACTAACTGGTGTTAGCGACAGCTTGGTAATAGGGAGATAATTTTATCTCCGCTTTCTTGGCTTTTAAAGCCAAAAAAGCGGAGATAAACCCCCTTGATAATATGCCCCTTGGTTTTTGCCCACAGATATTCCGTTTTACATTTCTGCACATTTTCATTTATTTTTTTAAAGGTTAAGCCTACCAGCGCTTATAAGTCAAACAACACCAATTAGATGAAAAGTACAGGCCACTAGGCATGTTTTTTTTCAGAGAGCTGGCTGAAGTAAGGAGAGATTGCACAGATGTCCTCATCCCAGCAACTTGAAGGGGTAAGAATACTATGGCCCCTTCTGCTTTTGTCTACGCTTGGGAATGTGAACTGTAAGCATATGCTTCCGATACAAATCCTAGGACAGATAGTACACATGTACCTCAGCTCCATGGTGCAAGGATACGCTTGGCACACCTCAGATCAGAGCCGGACTGGCCATAGCGGGCACCGGGCAATCCCCCGGTGCGCCGCATCAGATGGGCAGAATTCGTGGAGTTTGATTCTGCATTGCAAAGTGGCCAGTGGTATGCAGTGGATTCTATACTTTAGAAGCCTCTGCATAACTCTTATTTCTGCTGGCACAGCAACAGAATTTTAATTAATCAGTAATAACGCTTTACAAGAGTAACGCAGAATTATCAAAACATTTTGGATTGTGATGGCGGAATAAAAAATGTCACCCAAGCCTACACATTTACCCTGTTTGTGCACTGGCACATATATGACTCTGTGCTATGTTTTTCAATTCACACAACGCAGTGCAGCTAATTTGAATATAAAGCTGGGAGAGCATGTCAAAAGGCAGGAAATACAATTATCAAAGTAGTAAGTTTACTTTAAATCTCCCCCTCCACCATCATACCTGAAAAGTGGCAGACACATGGCAATTACACAGTGAGCGAAAGTGACACTTTCAATAATTCACCTATTAAGTTGTTAGAGTGAAAATGAATATGATTGGTAATAAGGTAACTGCATTATTCGTCTCGGTATGTATTGTTATTTACTCAGACTTTGTCACATTGATTACATCACTGCAGTTTTTTTGTGCGCTGATGTTCTAACGTATGTTATTAATTATTAATTGCATCTAATGGAGCACTATATGACCGATTGTGCTTCCCTTTCTCACCGAAAACTGAAACCCCACATCTATGAAATAAAAGAGTGATTTAAGTCATTCTGTTGCTGTAGAAGAAGTACCAGAACAAGCACAACTATGAAGACTATTAAACTATGATATCAATTATCTCCTTGCTGTTGATAGCGTCATACAGCATCATACTGAATTTTTTAACTGCTACCATATGTAACAAGTTATCACTGTAAATTTGCCATTTGACATGAATCTTTTCTTACATACCGTGGATAGTGCAGAACATATATATTCCACTATATCTCTTATCAAGAGTGGGCGGTAGGTTCAACCTCTGTTGTGACAGATCTGGATTTTCTCGAGAGATACCATTAATTCCCTGGCGTCCTGCCCCCCTTGTACGTAGTTGAACACGAGGACTGCCACTCAAAGCCATTTGAGTAGCTCTATCCTCTTCACTGCTTGAGGAATCCTCTTCTATCCAGTCTAAGGCCCCCATTAGGATGGCTGGTGGATCGCCCCCGCCAGGCCGGCGGTATCCACTGCCGCCCTGGCCGGGGCAATCCGCCCACCATCCGTGCCGGAATGACCCCCCTGCCATATTAGCATTCCTAGGGGATCTGTGGCATACGGAAAGACCATCCGCCGCTATTCCCCACCGGTCGCCTTGCGACCTGGGCGGAAAAGGGTTTATATGGTGGCGGTGTCTATCCCGCAACGGGCCCCCAAAGTAGACTCCGCATGCTTTTCCATAGCTGCATTGCCACCACAGAAAGGCATTGGTAAATGCCGATCCAAATATGGCTGGCGGTGTCTGATAGAATCCACCACCATATAAACCCTTTTCCGACCCGGTCGCAAGTGGCGGGCGGTCTTTCCGTCCGCCGCGGACTCCCCAGTCATGCTAATATGGGGGGGGTCATTCCGACATGGATGGCGGGCGGATCGCCGCACGCCTGTTGGGGGCGATCCGCCTGCCATCCTAATGGGTGCCTTACTGTTACATTCCCCTCTTCCGTAATGGCCTCCTCCTCTTTTTGAGTGCCTTTAATACATTTTACAGTCTTTCCTCGTGGCTATACCTAGGGTAGCCAGTCCAGGAAGACCCACTTTCTTCTGCTCTTTGTATACTGATACTGGGGCTATGCTTAGCACAACCAGGGTTGCATTACCCCCCTCCCCCATTATCCCTGAGGGTCTGTTGACTGCTGTCAAAGTAGAATTAGAGGGTGAGGCAGTTAAGACAGACAATGCCGCTCCCAAAGGGGCGGCCTCCAGAGGGACTTCAGCTCCATCAAACTCCATCCAAACACTCTCGTCACACATTGTTAAAGGCACCAGGGAGCATTCCCCTTGGAAGCTGAGATTCCACTGCACTTCCCCCCTTTGTTGTGGTCACATCAATAACATTAATGGCTTGACTAACCTGCACTGCAGCCAGTCCGTTGTCCTTTGAGGGGGAGGACTTTCATACCAATGCCGGGGAATGCTGCTTTCCAGGTCCCACATGCATCACAGACAGTTCTGAGCTTATGCTCTGACCCAGATAATTGCCAAAAGAACCAGCCTCTCCTCAGCTACTATGGGTAAGTCCAGAGGCTGAGCTTGTAATGGCTGCTGACCATTCTCGCCCAGCGTAGCCCTCAGGAAATCCGTGCTCGAAAGTCTGGCTCCTGCAGTGCCCGTAATAGCAGCAATCTTTTACAGAGGTTTCTTGCTCACTTTTAATGTAGTCACCTTGGCCGAAAGCGTTTTCATTTCTGGCTTGGATTTTGCTTCTGTCTCATTTCGGGAGACACCTAGCAGTCTTCCGTGCTCCAGACTGCAAAGTTCGCCAGCACTCACTGCAGCGCAGCCAAGCCATTTGCTTTCGTGCAGCACTTAGAGGCATTCTGTGAATGTTTCTCTCTCATGTGCTCTTCTTCTGGATTACTCCGTTCCCACTACAGCTATTGCACATTACTGCCAGTAAGCACCAAATTGCGACCGCAAACTGGCAGGCCATAATAACCTCACTTGCCTCATTTAGCCAGTCACACTGCTTGTATCCCATGCCTAATATGTGAGGGGGACGAGGGCCTCCTCTGTCTCTCCTTTCCCTGCCTGCCTGTCACCTCGAAGAGGGTGAGGGGCTAACACTGGGCCTATCAATTAGACCGCCCTCTTGTTTCATGCCCGCAGAGGTTGATCGTACCTCCCACTCTTGATGACATATATAGTGGATTCATGCTCCAATGATAGGAGACACAAGCTAACAACCGATGAGCTAGAGCTGCAAGAAGCTTCAGGGGAGGTAAGGGGAGTATCCAAGACATGCTCTGAAATTGGAGAAAGCTATTCAGTAGTAGAAAATTAAGCTGCACTAGAAGAGGAACGTGCTGTAATAAGGTCCAGACTGTGGTGCACAAGGTGCAGTTTGTGGATATGCTGTGGAAACTGGAGGACTTTGAAAATCGGCAGTACTGCAATAACCTGGGGATTCTGGGGATTCAGGAGGGGATGGAAGCTTGAGATGCCAGATAATTTATGATTAACCTATTTCAAAAGGCCTTCCCTGACCTTGTAGGGTGAAATTGGGATCACCAAATCCAAAGGACTCATAGATTCCCTCTAACACTAAAATGCACGGAGCAGGGAACCGCATCAGTGAGCACAGACCCCAGGGCTGGATTGGTCTTTTTTGGCAACTATCTTCTAAGGCAGTCAGTTTTTTGAAAAGTCGGTCCAGACTCTAAACTATGGGCAGAAGGCCATTATTTCTTTGCTAGGCTGGACTTCTGCCATATGACTGTCAAGAGATGATGGAGGCTGCAGGAGTTGATTAAGCCATGTCAGCACAAAGGGGCAGAGGGTTATCTGATGGATCCTGCAAGGCTTAAGACTATGCACAATGGCAGGTGTTATTTAGTTTATGCAGTAGGAATCCACCGGATTTGCTCTGGGTAGTCGGGGGACACACAAACCATCAAACAGACCAGCATGGGTCTGACTCCTTCACGTGAGTGGAGGGGCGAAATGAAGAGGGTAGGGTGTGGAGGGTAGGCAGAGGGGGGCAAAGAAGGGGACAATGGGAGGGACAAGTAGAGTATGGAAAAGGGGAGCAACTTGCAATATAGAAAATTCTCCAAAGAATACAAATGTAGGTCTATAGCATCTGAGCAATCAAGACTAGTCAATAAAAAGATATGGGTTTGGATGGGAGAGGCATACATAGGGGCTGATTCTGATTCGGTAAAATCCCCTACGAATAGCCATACGGACCGTCTTTCCCGTACGAATCGTACACCTTCAACGTCCCCATATGTATCATGAAGTACGATCCGAACCCAATGCAGTTCCCCGTACGAATCGTACGGAAGACCGTACGACTCAATAATACGCACAAATCATACTCGGAACACGCAGTACACGACGTCCGTATGGATCAAAGCAGCATATCCCGACCCAGCAAGTACGATTCGTCTCTTCAACACTCCGTATGACTCTTATTTTACGGGAGCTGAAAACATCCGTAAAAGCTGATTTCGCCTCGAACCACGTACGAAACGGACCCCCCCCGGGTACGGTGCGTACACCCCCTGATTACAGGGGTATGGTGCGTAGGGGTACGGTGTATTGTGGTACGTTGTGTAGGAGTATGGCGTATAGGGGTACGGTGCAGGGGTGTACGTTGCGTAGGGGAACGTAGCGTTGTGGTACGGAGCATGTGTGTATGGTGCGTATGTGTACGGTGCGAAGGGGTACGGTGCGTACCCCCATGTATGCAGGGGTACGGTGCGTATGTGAATGTGTGTATCTCCATACGAATAGATAATACGACGTTTTCCGTACGAATTGCGTTTTCGGTCCCCGGTCCGGATCGTACTTGTCGGGTCGTTCAGCATGTTTACAATTCGTACGCGTCACCGCGAGGGTCCAGTACGTATGGATTTTCAATTGTTTTTCGTACGGTTCGCACAGATTCGGATGTATTTCGTGAATAAGAATCGTACTACGCGATTCAGACGGATTAGTACGATTCGTACGGAAACGGCTACGGATCCGAATCGTCGTACGGATTCGTTTCCCGAATCGGAATCGACCCCATAATGTTACCATGTTGCTGAATGGTACGATTTAGGAAACTGCGTATATGTACTACATAGATCTGTAGCTTGAACGATCAGTCCAAAAGGTTCAGATCAGCAGCTGAATTGGGAACCTTGGGTCCAGATATAGGGGCCCATTAGGATGGTGGGCGGATTGCCCCCACCAGGCGGCCTGGTGGGGGCAATCCACCCGCCATTCTAACCTAAATGACCCCCCGCCATATTAGTATGGCGGGAGGGGCCGCGCCGGACGGAAATACCATCCGTCGTTTTTCCGCCCCGGTCGCAAGCCGACCGGCGCGGAAAATGTTTAATATGGTGGCGGTGTCTATCAGACACCGCCAGCCATATTACAATGGGCAGAAACAGATGCCTTTCCGTGGCATGCGGTCTTCACTTCGGGGGCCCCCTGCGGGCCCCCGAAGTGAAGGCGAGGTGGGGGTGCACATGGGGGGTACCTGTGGTACCCCCCAGCATTTGCATACACAATGCAGCAGGCACCTCGCGGTGCCTGCCGCTTTGTGTATGCAAATGTATACATGCATTTTTAGCATTGTGGCAGGCGGTGCTGAGAGCACCGCCCGCCAAATGTTAAAAATGCAAGATGCGCCTGCCACTGTGGCAGGCGCATCCTAATACCCCCCATGGGACCCCCGCCCTTATGGCGGGCGGTCCCGAGTCATCCTAATGACCCCCATAGTGTGCATACAAGAAACACATATTGAGGGTCCAATAAAGATCTGCTTGAAACTCTGGGCTATGTGCTCTTAGTCCATACTAAAAGGGCAACCACAACTAGGGGGTGGCAATTTTGGTGCGAAAGGGTATCTGGGATGTTAAATGCAAACTTGCAGATACATTGGGAGGTGGGCATTAATGGATTGTTAGGTGGCCAGTTCAGGCTTCACTATCTGTTCAGTTTATGGCCATAATCATGATGAGCCTGGGGTGCTTGAACATCTGAATTTAGAGCTGGCTTTAAGGCCTACCCAACTCATTGTGTGCAGGGACCTGAATATACATGGGGATTGTACGCAGGGGTCATATTCATCTACGAGATATGTGGGCAAGAAGCCCAGAGTTTTTAGGGCATTGTAATAGTTTAAGAGGGATCATGGGCTCAAGGATGTTTGGGCAAGTTGGGGGCTCCAGACTCAGGATACACATTTTTTTGATATCCTCATAAGAAATTTGTAAGATTGGATTATTTTTGTATTTCAGCTGGGTTAATTCATGAAGCTCACACCGAGAGGCACCCAATGATAGTTTTAGATCATAATCCCCTTGCTATTGAGCTTCAGGTAGTTGGGGCAGCAGAATAACCTAAAACGTCTTTTGCCAGAGGGCTGCTATTCAATATGTAGAGCATATGAACATGTGGTTGGTTAACGTTTTGGAGAACAATAGAGGGAGTGCCTCAACTGGGACAGTCTGGCATGCATTGAAAGCAGAGATCAGGTGGGAGATCCTTAGTAACAGTTTATATGTTCAGAAGACAATGGGTGATGAGATGAAGGCACTGGGCAAGGATTTGAGGGGAGCAACTTGCAATATGGAAAATTCTCCAAAGGAGACGAATGTAGGTCTACAGAATCTGCCCAATAGAGGCTAATCGGTAAAAAGATATAGCTTTGGACGAGTGAGGCACACATAATGTTACCATATAGCTGAATGGTACGATGAATGGAAGCTTGGCTGGTCACAATGATTTCAGAAGGGAAGGAGGTTCTTCAAATGACTTCAGTGGTTAAGGCGAGCATTAATAACATTTACCTGGCAAAGGCAGCAGAGAAACTTCAAATCCGGAGGGTGGAGGGGTACTAATATAATGAGAGAGTAGGCAGGTTTCTTGCTATGCACACTTGGCAGTAGCATCCATACAATAAATGGCAAGGGAGAGCTTGAGGTTAGCACAGAACAAGCTATTTTATATGTTTTCATGTAGTTCTATGAAGACCTGTATCGGGCAGAGGAGCTAGCCACTCCGGTAGACATTGAGCAGTATCTAGAATCAGTCAAGGAAGGAGGTCGCCGTCGATGCCCCAATCATGGGAGTGGAAATTAAATCTCCACTTAACCCCTTAGAACTGGGAAATGCCACAGGCTTAAATAGGATACACATGGATACACTTGGGGGTCGATTCCGATTAGGGAAAAAGCACTCCAAATAGCCGTATGGAGTCTTTTTCCCATACGAATCGTACCCTGCAACGTCCCCGTACGTACGACGTAGTACGATTCTCACCCAATGCTGCTCCCCGTACGAATCGTACAAGAAACCGTACGACTCGAATTCCCGTACGATTCGCCGCAGGAACACGCAGCAAGCAACGTTTGTACGGTTCGAAGCAGGTTTTCCCAACCCAGCAGGTACGATTCATCCCACCGACCCTCCGTACGACTCTTTTCCAACGGGAGCTGAAAACTGTCGGAAAAGCAGAGTACGCCCCAAAACAGGTACGGAACGGACCCCCCGGGTATGGTGCGTACACCCCATGATCAGAGGGGTACGCACCGTACCCCTGCGATCATGGGGTATATGCACAGTACCCCATGATAGCAGGGTGAACGGTGCGTACCCCATGATCGCAGGGTGTACGGTGCATATACCCTGCGATCATGGGGTACGGTGCGTACACCCCATTATCGCAGGGGTACGCACCGTACCCCTGCGATCATGGGGTGTACGCACCGTACGGTGTGTATGTAAATGTGTGACCCTCCATACAAATCGCACTTACCTGGCGTGTACCGTACGAATCGCGTCTCCATTCCACGGTCCGGATCGTACTCGCCGGGTCGTACAGCATGTGTACGAATCGTACGGTCCACGTTGAGGGTCCGAGTCGTACGGAATCTCCGGTGCAATTCATATGGGTCGCGACGATTCAGATGGAAACTGTCCGTACGAATCATACTACGCGATTTGGACAGACATGTACGATTTGTACGGAGAGGGCTACAGATACGATTCGGACGGACGCTTTTTTTCCCGAATCGGAATCGACCCCATGAAGTCTTTTTTGCGATACTAGAGATGTATATGGTTGATACTTTACTTGAGACACATAGAGGACACTTGGCCCCAGCTTCTTGGATAACAACAAACAGAGGTGGTCATGCAGAAAGGGAAATTCCCACTGTTTTATGGGGTCTTATATGCCCATTTCTTTGATTAACTGTAACATAACTCTTAACCTTTTCCCTTTGATGACAAAAAGCAAGAGGTATCTCATGCAAATAAATATTTTGCATTTAACACTGTGAGGATGGTGTAATGTCGTCAAAATGTTGATTTTACCAAATAATTTGTATCTTTTCAGGGCAATCCCTCTGGAATTTCAACAACACTGGTTCAAAATAATTAGACTAAATTTGTAGCAGTTTTGACTGAGAATATAAAAGGTTGAGGAGAACACTAAAATACTTGACCATCCCCTGGGCTAGAGGTGGAAGGAAGGGTGCCTAATTTTAGACCTCGTTATTGGATAGCAATTCTTCAGCATATGACGATTTTTTATCAAACTAAAGCTTCAGGGCCTGATAAGTGACTTTCTATTTATGAGATATCTTTGGAGGTCAAAGTTAAAACATGTTTTCTGAGGAGTATCAAACCAAGCTATTTTAAAAAGATCAAGTTTAAGGTACTAAATGCTGCATATAAGATCTGGTGAAAGGTAAGAAAGACGCTGTGAATAAAGAGGTATTCCTACTATACTCCCCTTTGGTATTCATAAGTTTTCCCAGAGATTTTGTGTGCTAAAATTCATCTTGTGTGAGGTAAAGCTAGGCGCTCTTAATGGATGAAATAAAATATACGCATTTGAGGAGTTGCAATCTAGGTAGGGGCTGGGAAAGCATAGCTTTTTAAAGTATTTACAGATAAGGGATTGCTTCTGAAACTAGACAAGGATGATATTTCGACTGAGCCTGATCAATTGGACTGTACCGGGAGGGGTAAGCTTAGGCAAATTTCTAAAGCCTTGAGCGACCTGATTTCAGATGATATGAAATGTCAAGAAGTAGAGTGGGAGTGGAGATTGGCTATTCAAAGGTGTAGTTTAGGGACTCATGGAGATGGACAAAGAAGCGTTGCTATGAAAGGGCTTCAAGGTACAACATAAGACACTTTGCAATCTCTATTACACTCCAGCAAAAATTGTGAGCTGAGGGAAAAGATCACGCTAGCTGTCCTCGGTGCGGTAGCCTCGAGGCAGATTTAATACATATGCTATGCAACTGTGGAAAGCTTCAGGACTACAAGAAGGTTATCAGTCAGTATCTAGGGTCAGTTCTTAGCATTCAGATCAAGGTGACGCCACAGCTAATGTTAGTCGGTACTGATAGTAGTGTGGTGGGAGACAAAAGGTCACAGCATGGCTATGGTGGTCGCCTGCATTTGCATTGCACCTGCCTGACTTAACTCAGCCCCACACCCTCGCATTCCATCAGCGGCTAGAGAGGTTACTCTCAATGTATCAATTGGAGTTCAATTTGTATTGATGTAAGGGGCACAGAGCGACGAGGCAGGACACCCAGGTTTGGGCACCGGTTGCTGAATGGATTGCCAGAATGAACATAAATGGGGGAAGGGGCATCTGATAAGGTCTGCATGAATTAAGAAACTCTATCTTACTGTATACTGTTAACATTAGGACATTACCACATGTACCAGTAAATGGAGTTTAGTACTGGGCAGCTCGGGCAGTGCTGTATGTCTACAATAAATTGAGACATGCTGGAGGTTTCTTCATAAGCCATGCTGATGAATGGATGAGTTATTAAATTATTTGATTGTACTACTTAATTGTTGTTTGATACTCACAATAAAATATATATATATATATATTCCAGCGTATCTTGGTGAGAGTTGATGCCTTTTAAGTGATTTAGACATAGGGGTCGATTCCGATTCGGGAAAAAACGCACCGAAAAGCCGCTCGGAGTGTTATTCCCGTACGAATAGTACCCTGCAACGTCCCGCGTACGTAGGACAAAGTACGATTCGTACCAGGAGCCGGACTCCATACGAATCGTACAGAGACCGTACGACTCGAATCCCCGTACGAGTCTCCATCGGAACCCGCTGTACGCGACATCTGTACGGCTCGCGGCTGGTTTATACGACCCAGCAAGTACGATACGTGTCGGGTACGCACCGTACAACCTTTTTTTTACGGGAGCTGAAAACATCCGTAAAAGCAGAGTTCGCGCCGAAACAGGTACAGAACGACCCCCCCGGGTACGGTGCGTACCCCTTTGATCGCAGGGGTACGCACCGTACACCCAGCGTACATGGGGTACGGTGTGTACCCACCATGATCGCAGGGGTACGCACCGTACCCCATGTACGCTGGGTGTATGGTGTATACCCCTGCGATCATGGGGGGTACGCACCGTACCCCATGTACGCTGGGTGTACGGTGCGTACCCCTGCGATCATGGGGGGTATGCACCGTACGGTGTGTATGTGATTGTGCACTTTTCCGTACGAATCGCCCTTACCTGACGTGGACCGTACGGATCGCGTCCTGATGCCCCGGTCCGGATCGTACTCGTCGTGTCGTACGGCGTGTGTACGAGTCGTACGGAGAGGGCTCCGGATACGATTCGTACGGATGATTTTTTTACCGGATCGGAATCGACCCCATAATATCGAATTGCAGTAATATCAAATTTTTTATATCGATATTACCATTACATCAAATTAATTAATATCAATGTAAAAATGATCGTTTTTTTTTAAATATCGAAGTATAAAACATCGAATCAAAATATCTTTAGTAGAAAATATTGTTTTTCAGTGTTGTAAAAATTATTGGACGAAAAATATAGAATGTGTAAAATATTGTTTTTGTAAATATCGAAATAGTATTTATTGATATAAATTCTTGTATTTTTATTGTATTAATTTTGTATATATTTTAGGATCAGGATGTTGGGTTATTAGGGGATAAGTGTGGGGAGTTGTTTAAAAATATTAGTATAAAATTACACATTAATTTAAAAATTTGAAATTTAAATTTAAAATCGAAATTATATTTTTGGTTTAGGAGTGGGATGTTGGGTTATTAGGGGATAAGGGGTGGGGAGTGTTGTAAAAATATTGCCATAAAATTACAAAATTAAATAAAAATTACAAAATTTAAATTATTTTAAAATTAAAAATTTAATTTGGAATTAGAAATTATAGTTTTGTTTTAGGGGTGGGATGTTGGGTTATTAGGGGATAAGGGTGGGGAGTGTTTTAAACATATTACCATAAAATTACACATCAAATTAAAATGTATACATTTGAAATAATTTTAAAATTCGAAATTTAATTTTAAATTTGAAAATATATTTTTGTTTTAGGAGGAGGATGTTGGGGTATTAGGGGATAAGGGTGGGGAGTGTTCTAAAAATATTACCATATCATTAAATATTTAAATAAAAATTAGACAAATTAAAATAATTTTAGAATTAAATTTCTATTTGGTTTAGAACAGGCATGTTGGGTTTTTAGGGGAAAAGGGTGGGGGGTGATTTAAAAATAAAAAATATAAATAAAAAAATGGAGAAAATGTTTTTGAAATAGAAATTTGATTTTAAATTTGGAAATAAACATGTATTTTTATGAGTGGAATGTTGGGTCATTAAGGGATAAGAGTGGTGGTTTTATTAGAAAATGGTTTTTATTAGAAAATGTAATTTACATTTTTAAATTTCAAATTTAAATAAATACATTTTTTTGAAGAGTGGTATGTTGTGTATTTATGGGAAAATTCTGAGGTAGCTAAAATAGTAATTAATAAATATTTGGGGGCCTTATGTCCTCCCGCCACCCTAGTGATGCTGGGACCAGCCACCAGTGGTGTGGCGGTCCCGCACCGGCGATTACGATGCCACCGCCACCATGGCTGTGAAATCCTCTATTCCCGGCATTGTGGCGGGCAGTGTTCACTGCACTGCCCGCCACAATGCTGGGAATGCACTGTGTGCATTGTCATGCACAAGATGACAGGCACCGCGCAGTGCCTGCCACCTTGTCCATGACCATGTAGGATGGTACCATAAGTACGCCCATAGTAACCCCACATGTGCACCCCCCAATACCCTGGGGGCCCGCAACTGGCCCACGAAAGCAGACTCTGCATGGCTTTCCATTGTGGGGTCTCCGCCATGGAAAGCCATGCACCACTGCCCATGCTAACATGGTTGGCAGTGTCTAGCAGACACCGCCACCGTACCTAGCCCCTTCTCCACCCGGTCGACTGGTCGACCGGCGGAAAACCGGCGGACGGTATTTCCGTCTACCGGGGTCCCTCCGCAATACTAATATGGCAGGGAAAATGGGTGGCGGTCAGGGTATGATGTAGGGCGGATCGCTACCGCCATGCGGGCGGTGGCAATCTGCCCTACATCCTAATGGACCCCTTAATCTTAACTGGAGTGGGAATAGTACATTTTACATGGTAAGTGTCCAGCACTTTCCCTGACTTAATCCTAACTGGAGTGGGAATAGTAAATTATATATGGTTAGTGTCTAGCACCTTCCCTGACTTAATACTGACTGGAGTGGGAATAGTAATGTATATATGGTTAATGTCCAGCACCTTCCCTGACTTAACACTAACTGGAGTGGGAATAGTAAATTGCATATGGTTAATGTCCAGAACCTTCTTGGACTTAACCCTAACTGGAGTAGGAATAGTAAATTATATATGTTAGTGTCAAGCACATTCCCTGAATTAATCCTAACTGGAGTGGGAATAGTAAATAAAAAATGTGTTCTGTCCAGCACCTTCCCTAACTTAATCCTAACTGGAGTGGGAATAGTAAATTATATATGGTTAGTGTCCAGCACCTTCCCTGACATAATACTGACTGGAGCGGGAATAGTAATTTGTATATGGTTAATGTCCAGCACCTTCCCTGACTTAATACTGACTGGAGTGGGAATAGTAATTTAGATATGGTTAATGTCCAGCACCTTCCCTGACTTAATCTGAACTGGAGTGTGAATAGTAAATTATATATGTTTTGTGTCCAGCACCTTCCTTGACTTAATACTGACTGGAGAGGGAATAGTAATTAATACATGTTTAGTGACTAGCACCTTCTTGGACTTAACATTGGGTGGAGTGGGAATAGTAAACTATATATCTTTAGTGTCCAACACCTTCCCTGACTTAGGGGTATTAGGATCTCGGGCGGATGGCCACCGCCCGCATGGTGGTGGCGATCCGCCCGAGATCTGTCCCCGCCTGCCACCCATTTCCCCCCCGCCATATTACTATGGTGGGGGACCGCGGCGGACGGAAAGAACGTCCACCGATTTTCCGCCCGGTCAACAAGTCGACCGGGCAGAAAAGAGTTTAATATGGTGGTGGTGTTTGTTAGACACTGCTAGCCATATTACTATGGGGGCAGAAACATGCACTTCCGTGGCGGCATTGCCGCCACGGAAAGGCATGCGGGAATTGCTTGCGGGGGCCCGTTGCAAGCCCTCAGGGACTCTGTGGGGTGGGGAGTGCACATGGGGGGTGCCTGCAGTCAATGCAAAACATGGCAGGCACCGCGCGGTGCCTGCTATGTTGTGCATGGAAGTGCACGACATGCCTTTCTGGCATTGTGGCGGGTTGTGCTGAGTGCACTGCCCACCACAATGTCAGGAATGCAGGATGCGCCCGCCACTGTGGCGGGCGCATCCTAATGGCCCCCAAGGGACCCCCACCCTTATGGCGGGTGGTCCCATTTCACAATAGGATGGCGGGCGGACTTTGTCCGCCCGCCATCCTAATGACGCCCATAATACTGACTGGAGTGGGAATAGTCAATTATATATGTTTAGTCTCCAGCACCTTCCCTAACTATCATTTAAATACAGTGGGAATAGTAAATATTATACATTTATGTTAAAAAAATCTGTATTTTTTTGTAATTGATCTAAGATTATTAAATTTAACCCTGGGCAAAGCACTACGCTACGCTCGCGGAGTTTGCGAAGTTTTCGCAACTTCGCACTACGCGAGCTGCACGTAGCACAGTGCGAAGATGCGTAGTGCAGTGTAGCGTAGTGCAGCGGTCATTTTTTGCTTGTTCGCGGTCCTGAACGTCATGTTCGCGACCGCGAGCAAGCAAAATGACATCCCGGCGAGATTCTCAACGCGAGGAGGTCAGGTTTCTCATTTTTGAGTGGTTGCGCATGCTCGCGACCGCTCTCAACGAGAAACTACCTGTTCGCGTTGAGAAAGCTGCCTCTCGAGTAATAATCTACTCGAGCAGCAGAAAACTACAGCTCGCACTGTGCAAGATGCCGTTTTCAATGCTTGCACAGTGCCGGATGCTTGTCCGCACTGTGCAATCATTGAAAACGCATCTTGCACAGTGCGAACATGCTACTACGTAGCTCGCGTAGTGCTACTTGAAGTTGGCGTAGTGCGAAGTGCACTTTGCGTAGCTTTGCGTAGCGCTACTTCGCGAACTACGCCCACCCTTAATTAAATTACTTATATGTTATTTGTAGTGAATTTACTAAATTAACATAAATTGCTGAAGGAATATAACATTATGGGGCCGATTCCGATTCAGCTTGTGACAACACCCACCCACGCCACCGGTCACACACTTGACCTCATGTTCTGCAAGCCGCAACGTCTCCTTCAACCACACCACCGAACCCCACTGGACCGACCACCGCTGCGTACATTTCTCCTAAGGAAGCCCACCACACACCACCGCATCTAACAGATGCCTCATCGCTGCTGGGGAAAAGTCACAGAAGAGCAGCTAGTCACCACCCTCTCCCAGAGCCCACCAGCTGACCCCACCAAACCCAACACCGCCGCCCTCAACCTCGACAGTGGAACGACGACTGCGCCAACACTCTCGCTCCGCTCAAGACAACCGCCAACAGCCACACCAGCAAGAAAGCCACCTGGTTCACTGAAGACCTCCAGGCCTCCAAGCGTACATGCCGGAAATTGGAGAAGAACTGGCTCCGCGAACGATCACCAGACAAATACACAACCCTCAAGAACGCCACCCGCAGACACCATCAACTAATCAGAACCGCCAAGAGGACCGCTTTCAAGGACTGCCTGGATAACAACGCACACAACAGCAAAGAGCTCTTCAGCATCGTGAAGGAACTCTCCATCCCCAGCTCCAACACCAAGGACATCCCCCCTTCGCAGGACCTATGCGACTCACTTGCCACCTTCTTCCACCGCAAGATCGCCGACATTCACGACAGCTTCAATGCCACGACTCCCCCGCCAACCACGAGACCTCCACCCCTGCGACCACCAGCCGCCTGATCGCCTGGTCCAACATCAACGAAGATGACACCATAAAGATCATGAACTCCGTCCATTCCGGATCCCCGTCTGACCCATGCCCACACCACGTCTTCAACAACAAAGCCAGCACAATCATTGCTCCCCATCTCCGGAAAGCTATCAACATTTCCTTCAAGACAGCAACCTTGCCGGAGAGCTGGAAGCACGCCGAGATCAACATCTTACTCAAGAAGCCCAAGGCGGACCCCAAGGACCTCAAAAACTTCCGTCCCATCTCCCTGCTCCCGTTCCCGGCGAAGGTCACCGAGAAAATTGTCAACAAACAACTGACCCACTACCTTGAGGACAACAGCATCCTGGACCCATCCCAGTCCAGTTTCCATAGCAACCACAGCACCGAAACCGCCCTCATCGCCACCACCGACGACATCAGGACCCTGCTCGACAACGGGGAAACAGCAGCCTTCATCCTCCTGGACCTGTCCGCTGCCTTCGACACGGTCTGCCACCGCACACTACGAACACGCCTACGCAGCGCTGGGATCCAAGAGAAGGCCCTGGCCTGGTCCACATCCTTCCTCTCCGGCAGAACTCAGTGCGTCCGCCTCCCACCCTTTAGCTCCACCGCCACCGAGATCATCTGTGGCGTACCCCAGGACTCTTCCCTAAGCCCAACGCTGTTCAACATCTACATGGCACCCCTCGTCCACGTCGCCAGACAGCGCAACTTCAACATCATCTCCTACGCCGACGACACCCAGCTGATCATCTCCCTCACCAAAGACCCTCACACCGCCAAAACCAACCTCCATGAAGGAATGAAGGCTGTCGCCGAATGGGTGAAGAACAGCCGACTGAAGTTGAACTCGGAAAAGACAAAGGTGCTCATCCTCCGCTCCACCCCTTCAGCCTGGGACGAATCCTGGATGGCCAACATCACTGGGAACAGCCCCGACACCCATCGACCACACACGCAACCTGGGGGTCATCCTCGACTCCGCCCTCTCCATGTCTAAACAGGTCAACACCGTCTCCTCTTCCTGCTTCAACACCCACCGAATGCTCAGCAGGATCTTCAAGTGGATCCCCACCGAAACGAGAAGAACAGTCACCCAGGCCCTCGTCACCAGCCGGCTAGACTAAGGAAACGCCCTCTATGCAGGAACATCAGCCAAGCTCCTGAGATGGCTGCAACGCATCCAGAATGCCTCGGCGCGACTGATCCTCGACATCCCCGGCCGCAACCACACCACACCCCACCTGAGAGACCTACACTGGCTCCCTGTCAACAAGAGGATAACCTTCAAGCTCCTCATCCACGCACACAAGGCCCTCCACAACACCGGCCCAGCGTACCTCAACAGATGACTCAGCTTCTACACCCCTACCCGCAAGCTCAGCCGGCCTCGCCCTCGCCACATTCCCAAGCATCTGAAGAATGACCACCGGCGGCAGATCCTTCTCTCACCTCGCCGCCAAGACCTGGAGCAACCCTTCCCACTAACCTACGGCAGACCCAAGATCTACTGGCCTTCAGAAGACTTCTCAAGACCTGGCTCTTAGATCAGTAGCAGCACCCCACCAGCGCCTTGAGACCCTCACGGGTATGTAGCCCGCTTAACAAATGTCCTGATTGATTGATTGATTGAATCCTACGACGAATCAAATCCGTATCCCCTTTCCGTACGACTCATACAATTCCGTCCGAATCGCGTAGTACGATTCGTTGAAAAATATACTACCGAATCGCTGTGAACCGTACGAAAAGCAAGGAAAAATCCATACGATACGGACCCTCACAGTGAACCGTACAAATCGTAAACATGCTGTACGACCCGACAAGAACGATCCGGACCGAGGAATGAGAATGCAAATCGTATGGAAAACGTCGCGTATGAGGGATTCGTACGGAGAGCCACACAATCACTTATGCACCGTACCCCTGCAATCATCGAGTGTGCGCACTGTACCCCTATGCACCGTACCCCTGCAATCATGGGGTGTATGCACCGTACCCCTGCAATCATGGGGTGTATGCACCATACCCCTATGTACCGTACCCCTGCTATCATGGAGTGTACACACTGTACCCCTACGCACCGTACCCCTGCAATCATGGGGTGTATGCACATACCCCTATGCACCGTACCCCTGCTATCATGGAGTGTACGCACTGTACCCCTACGCACCGTACCCATGCAATCATGGGGTATACCCACCATACCCCTATGCACCGTACCCCTGCAATCATGGGTGGTACGCACCGTACCCGGGGGGTATCTGTTTCGTACACGGTTCGAGTCGAAATCTGCTTTTCCGGACGTTGTGAGCTCGCGTAGAAAAAGAATCGTACGGAGTGTTGACAAGACGAATCGTACATGCTGGGTCGGAAAATGCTGCTTCGATCCGTATGGACGTCGCGTACTGCGTGTTCCGAATGTGATTCATACGGAAGTCGTATGGTCTTTCGTACGATTCGTACGGAGATCTGATTTGGGTCCGAATCGTACTTCATCGTACGTACGGGGACGTTTAAGGGTACGATTCGTACGGGAAATATGCTCCGTACGGCTATTTGTAAGGGTTTTTGCCGAATCGGGATCGGCCCAAATGTGTTTTTATATGTCTGCAAATATAACATATTTTTATTATGTGGGGTGATAATGGGTTTGTATTGCGAACTAATCTATATTTTTATATTTTAATCATTAAAAAAATAAAAATTGTTCTTCAATATCAATTTAAATATACATTTAAATAAAATATTAAGTAAAAATATATACATATACACATAATTAGACATTTTTTAATTTTTAAACAAGCTTTATTTTTGGATAAGTAGATAGAAAGATAAAAAATATTTAGAGGATGGAATATACATTAGTAAATACACACATAATATGTGCATGTTTATTGAAGGAACATAAATGATTTTACATACATTTATTAGTTAACAGAATATTTTAAGGAAAATAACATTTTGTAACATTGCCAAATTTTATAACACATATATTTCATATTTTGAAATATAAAACATATTTTTAAATTATTTTACAATAGTTTTTGGAACATAATATATTTCTACAATTAATATAAACATTTTTTGACAATTTTTACATAACATAAAGGATTATATTTATTTAATATTGTAACATTATAAGGATGTAGTGAACATACTTTAACATTTTGAGGAAATATTAAGTTTATTACATGTAATAATAATTGTAATTAATATTATTAATATATAAAATATTAATAATAATAATTAATATATTGTTGCATTGCATATTTTTTTTCAAATAAGGTACGTTTTCATTTAACATTTGTACATAATTAGTATGTATGTTTGATAATCATTGTAAATGATAAAAATACATATATAATCATAATAATAATAATGAATAGATATTTTATATTATTTATTATTACAACTTTACAAAGTAGAATTTTTTTTCTAAATATACATACAATATTGTACTTTATTAAAAAAATATATGTAACGTTCAAACATTACTGTATTGCATTTTTTTAACATCATTTATTTCTTTTTCACAGTGACTATTTTGTAACCGCGTAATGTTATTTTGGGTCATTCAGGACCGGAGAGGCTCGCAGTTGGGAGCTGCGTCGTGTCGAGCAAGGTAAGGGGAATTTTATTTAATTCAACTTACTTATTACTTATGTTTAAGTGTAGTTAGGATCTAGAAAGTGTATTTACTGTTAGGTCGTTGCTTTTTTGGTGTGTTGTAGGTGTTATATTTTAGTGAGATGTCGTGAGCTAGTGATCGAGGCCTAGGGGCTCATTAGGATGGCGGGTGGACAAAGTCCGCACGCCATCCTGACATGAAAAGGGACCGCATGCCATAAGGGCGGGGGTTCCATGTGGGCTATTAGGATGCGCCTGCCACAGTGGCGGGCGCATCCGCATATTTAACATTGTAGTGGGCGTTGCTGAAAGCACCGCCCGCCGCAATGCTAAAAATGCATGTTGTGCATTCCAATACACAACGTGACAGGCACTGCACGGTGCCTGCCACGTTGTCTATTGAAATGCAGGTGGGTACCATGCACCCCCTAGAGTCCCTGGGGGCCCGCAACGGGCCCCCGCAAGCAATTCCCGCATGTCTTTCTGTGGCGGCAATGCCGCCATGGAAAGGCATGTTTCTGCCCCCGTAGTAATATGGCTGGCGGTGTCTAACAGACACCACCACCATATTAAACTCTTTTGGTGGACGAGGTGCTCATACACTACCCAAGGCTGTATGGTGCCCCAAATGTTGTGGTGAGTCCTCAAAAGCGGAGGTGTAGGGCAGGGGGGCACACATGTAGTTGTACTGATGCAGTATATGCTTGGGGCTGTGGGGTTGTGTCATGCACTGACATACATGCTGTCTCCAGGGGGAAGGTGTGTGTCCCAATGTCACAGGTTTACCTGCCTGCAGTTGTAGGTATGAGTGAACTGTGTTGCGTTGTCAGCCATACAGTGACGCAGTATGTTGGTCATGCATGAGCCAAGACAGTGATTGCTTGGCTGAATGGCTGTGTGTGCCCCTGTTGTCCATATCAGTGTGAGCCCAGATGGTCAGCACAGTGCCTGCCCACCAAGACAAGGACACATCACTTCACGTACTGTGTATTTCCTAAGTTTTTACTCATTGCACTCCAGCTATGCACCATCTCAGCCCTGTAGATTGCACACGACTGGACTTGTGTTGAGGTATTTCTGTTTGAGAGTCCATGTCCGTCAATGCCACACCCACGACATACCTATCGATTCCTAGGTCAGGGACATTGAGTGCTGCACAGTCTTGGACACAGTGGGTCCACCCCCAGACACAGGTTGATATGTGATATATGTGTTGCTCAACCATGCAAAGGACTGGAGATGGGGGGATGCTTACCAGAGCTGCTTGCACACCTGTGGGGGCATTTTCAAACCTGCGCCTGCTCCCCTTTTTCCTCCGTGGTCTCGCTGCCTCGCCCTTGCCCTTGCTCACCTCCCACCGCCGCATTTCATCAGACCTGTGCGGCCGCTGTGTGGGGGAGAGCCTGGACTGGTGGGGACCACAGTTCCCAGCTCTCATCGCGGCCGGAAGCCGCCTACCGCTAAAGAGCGACAGGAGGTGCATAAATTACAGCCTCTCTATCGGTGGAGCGGGGGACGCTTACCGGAGATGCTTTCACACCTGTGGGGGCATTTTCAAACCTGCGCCTGCTCCCCTTTTTCCTCCGTGGTCTTGCTGTCTCGCCCTTGCCCTTGCTCACCTCCCACCGCCGCATTTCATCAGACCTGTGCGGCCGCTGTGTGGGGGAGAGCCTGGACAGGTGGAGACCACAGTTTCCAGCTCTCATCGCGGCCGGAAGCTGCCTACCGCTAAAGAGCGACAGGAGGCGCATAAATTACAGCCTCTCTACCCGCGTTGCGGGAGCGTCCCGGGAGAAGCCCGGGACAAGGGCTGGACAGTCTGTGGCAGTCCAGGGCAGAACGAGGCTGGGCTGGGCCACAGATCTTGGTTATCGTTTCCAAGACATCTATACTTGCTAAGTGAGACATTTAAATACTTTATTAACATCCCTGGACTCATAAGTCTTTGGAATGTGAACTGTTATTAATATATTTTAGTTTTTATTTGTATTTTGCAACTCATGATAGCTTTAGTTTTAGCTTTTTGAATATAAATATTTAAGGATTTGTCGCTTGAAATAACAATGTCAAAACAAAAGGCTGTAAATACCCCAGCAGTGTCAGCTACGCTAGATAACTACCTAGTCAAGGTGGTTAGTAAAATTAATAAAGAGCGGAGATTATCCCTTGGCCGGGGGAGTTCTCCGGCTGCATTCCCTGTATCGCCCACCCCACTGGCTGTAGTGGCATTGGATGATAATTGTGCACAATGCAACCCTGATGCTTCAGTAACGGAAGTGCCAGCTCAATTATTGCCCGAACAGGATTTACTGGATAAATCTTATGATACCTCAGTATTGCGTTCCCCGGCCCCAAGAGTAACGAGGGCGTGCAGGAAAGCACAAACGAAACATGGGGGAAACCGCAATAAGAAAAGAGTAGAAACACCACCTAAAAGTATCGTAGGTGATGAGGAGTCAATGGATAAGAACGGTACGGTTAAAATGAATTCTGAGCAATTTGATCTTCTTGTTAGTATTATAGATGCGAAGATAGAGCAGATCATTAAACCCCTAGTTGCTAAACTTGATCTGATCTCTGCGGAAGTATTAAGACTAGGGGTTCTCTTGGATACCCATATTAATTCGGCTGGCAAATCTAGGTTTGCAGAAAAGGGCTCTGGAACTGCTAAAGACATCCTACAGACACCCAATGGAGGGATAAGTGTAATTAAAGTAGCTGCGCCTGTTCTCCCTCCAATAGTTTGTCAAAAAACGCAGGTAGAAGCAGCATCAGCCAGCATGGCGGGCCAATAGAAGTAAAGAAAAGTCATTTTATTAATCTCCCCCCGACTGTGCTCCCTATGTGGTCGTTTTAACTAATGTACCATCTTGTGAACACCCGATGCAGTCGCAACAGGAATCACATGAATCCCTTAAAAACAAAACAGTTGCTTGGCTGCATAAGCAATGTGGCTTCCCAATTACCTATTCGGATCAAATAATAACTACTAGAAGGGTAAATTGGATTGGCAATTCTAGAAAGAACTGTAGGGGTGATTGTGCTATTGTTAATTTTAGATACCCCCAACATGTAGCAACTGTCTTGTTAAGAGCTTCCTCCTTACCCCATGACGAGTATGGTGTACGTGTCCGCCCACTTGGCTTTTTCTACAGCCATCTAATAAAAGCGCCCCTTGATAACAACAGAAGTAGACCTTTTATACCTATAAATCGCCCAGTTTTTGAGGTTCCTACCCAAAACCGATATCAAGCCTTAAGTTCCTTGGATTTAAATGATTGACTAAACCAGGTCTGTCGGTCCCCTCTGTGCGAGATTTCAAATAGTCAGGAGACCAAACCATGTGAAAAGTGTATAGATCCTGTGCCAACCATGAGGGTCGATCCCAACCCCATAAATGACAACGGGGATATATCAAACGAAAACCCCAATGCGGGTGATGGCCTGAATGAAATTATCAACCTGGTTGGTAACAGAACTAGTGGTACTAAAGGTGTTACAATTGTTAGCTGGAATATTGCTGGATGGAAATCCAAGGGGAATGTTCTGGAGCGGAAGAACTTTATTGACATCTATGATATTTTTTGTTTTCAGGAAACCTGGTGTAGTGAAGATGTTAATTATGATGGATATTCTACTTCAGGGAGAGCTAAAGGTGGCCTTTTGATATTAGTCTCAATTAAACGGCCAATTAAAGTAAAAAGGTATTTAACCATTGGAACACATGTGCAGATTCTTTGGCTTCAGGAGGACTATGGACGCAATATTCTATTAGTAAATTATTACAACAACATTTTTGACAATTCTAGGACGTCAGTTGTAAACGACCTGGCTAGCGTCATTGATAATCTGAATACAGAAACTAATATTATTTTTGATTTGATTTGGGTGGGTGATTTTAATATCCCGCTATGTAAATTGTCTAGCCAAAAAGTCTGGGGAGTTATAAATAATGCTGGTTCGGATGACCTGCATTTTAAACATAACAACTATAGAGAATCATTACATAAATGTATGGGCTGTCACGATTTGGAAATCTTGGATTTCTCCAGAGATGAAAATGGTCAAATCATTCCTACTTTTAAAAACCGGCAGTCTAGTTCAGTCATTGACCATGTGATTGTTTCTTCTAATATCATCTCCTACTGCACTCCCCCCAGGGTAGAAGTCACTTCTCTAAGTGACTATAATTGTATCATCTTAGAATGTACCTTCTGGGGTGGAAGCCCAGTTAGAGTAGGAACAATAGTTTCCAATGTGGAGCCACACAGACCAAACGGAGTAAGACTAAGATGGATAGGGGAGAAAGCTGACAAATTAATACATTCTATCGTTAAAGAATGCCTGATAGATATTACCCTTATCCTTGATAATAGTGCTGATTTTGAGCGGGTTTTATCTGTTTTTAACGGTCTTAACAAATCTATTGATGCCAGGTTCACCAGAACTAAGAGTGTACAGCGTAGAAATGGACCGGGTTGGTTCGACCATACGTGTACCACTCTATTAACAGAGCTAAAATATGCCCTTGCCAAAAAGCCTAGGGACACTAATATTATATCTGTATTAAGATTAGAGTATAAAAAAGCTTTGAAACGAAGGAAGGGTGAGTTGCAGCAGCAGGCTTGGGATTCTCTCAACCAAGCCGCTGAGCTATCAAATAATACGTTATTTTGGGCTACCATAAACTCCCCTTTCCTCAAAGAGGATAACATTCCAGAGCTAACCTCTAATATCCCTAGCGATGGATGGGTCTCACACTTTTCGGAAATTTTTAACCCTGATAGTTGTGTAGACACTTTGCCCAGGAGGTGGGCTATTCTACCACTGGATATTACTGTCAGCGAGGTTGTGCTTGGCATACGTACTAGTAAGGGGGGAAAAGCCCAGGGACCTGATGGGGTACCTATCGACGTTTATAAAGCAGCCCCAGAGATGTGGAGTCCCATCCTGACTATTGTATTTAACGCAGCAGTATGCACTGAGGCTCCTGAAACCTGGGGGAATCTATCATAATCCCGATATATAAAAAGGGCAGCAGGTCAGAGGTTAAAAATTATCGTCCCATCTCCCTTCTAGACTCCTCAGTTAAGATCATGAGTAGAGTTATGTTGGTTAGACTGGATGAGTGGGTGGAGAAAGAGGACATTTTGGCCGCTAGCCAGTACGGTTTCAGGAAGGGTCGGGGTACACTCGATCAGTGTTTAAACCTCGATTCATTGATAGGCAAATACACTGAAGCTAAACACGGATCGTTATATCTCTGCTTCGCAGATTTAAGTAGTGCTTTTGATATGGTTGACCATACTTTATTATGGCCAACCTTTTTACAGCTAGGAGCACCAGAGGGTATCATCTTTTTTCTTGCCAGGCTGTACGAGAAATTACGAACTTGTGTGCGCTACGGCACCAAAGGTGAATGTACCCCCAAATTTAGTGTTAAACGAGGGATTAGACTGGGTTGTGTTCTGCCCCCCCTACTTTTTATACTGTTTATTAATGAAATTGACGTAATTTAAAAAAATTTAATTGCTGATGCCCCCATGATCAAAGGTGTTTCTGTACCGGTGTTGTTATACGCTGATGACGCCGTACTGCTCTCCAGAACTCCTCTTGGACTTCAGCGTTTAATTAACAGATTTTCTACCTTCATTAAAGATAGAAAGCTGATGATCAACAAGGGGAAAACGTACACCATGACTTGTGGGTCAAAAAGCAAACTTTCCAATGCCTTTTTTATCGACTGTGAAAAGGTGCAACAGGTAGATACATTTTGTTATCTTGGGATTACCTTCTCCAAAGATAGAAAATGGAATAGTGAGTTTGTCAATATCCGTAATAAAATGGCTAAAAACACCCACTGTGTTTTTAGATTTGCGGCAAAAGTTGGGGACAGACGTACCAGAGATATGCTCCAGATCTACCAAGCAAGATGTGTTACAACGGCATTATATGGGGCAGGTGTTTGGGGCTACAGTTGTGATCACAACTTGCAGGTGGAGGACAATTTGTTTTTAAAGAAGCTCTTGTGTTTACCCCCTAGTGCCCCTACCGAGCTAATTCACCGGGAACTGGATATTAATTTCCTAACTGATCTGTTATCCTTAAGGCCACTTATGATATGGCGTTCAATTTGGCTCCAAGATGAAAAGTTTTTTAACAGGTCTATAATTCAGGATTGTTTATTATTGGATAAATATCTAAATATCCCTTGGTTGAAATACGTTGTAGATTGCTTCTCTGAAATATTTAATATAAACGTTCTGATTGACCCAAATGCCGCATCTCTGATACCCAAAGTAGAGATGAAAATCAAATTCTTAGCTTTCAGAGCAAGGAAGCGGGCATTAGCTAGCAGTTCTATGTCCACTGTCATGTTCTATAGCAGATATAACATCACTGAAGGTTTCCCTCTTTATCTAGCTATGGTGACGAGGCCATCCCATAAGTTCGTGCTAACGAGACTGCAATTTGGAATAGTCCATCACTTGGTGGCTCTACCGAACCTTAAGAAACACCCGATAGGGCCGTGCTTGTGTGACGTCGTATCCAAACAAAGCACTTTGCACTTTTTATTATTCTGCAAACTGTATATGAACCTCCGTATTGGCTATCTGAAACCTATGCTTCTTAAATATGGTGTACGTACAGTTAAACAGGCATTGAATTTAGTATTTAATTTGGAATCTGTCGACATCTGTTTTTATACTGCTACATTTTTAAATCAGGCTATTTATGTGCGGAAAAGCACGTCATTTTAATGAATTTATGTCTGTATTCTATCCCCCTTATCTGTATTTTGTATAATTGTTATCTCATGTGTTTTATCTTGTGCTTTTATGGTCATTATATATGTACCGAATAAAGCTTCATGAATTGAATTGAATTGACTGGAGATGTGTGCAGGCCACATAGGGGTTTTAGTGCTGGCATCATGCATGTGTGTGAGATGTGCAGGGACTGTGTTCCCCCTCACAACTGCATGCTATCACATCAGCTTATCCCATGCAGATGTCCCATGTGAGATGTACCCTAGTATAATGGACATATTGTAGAATTTGAAATGACTTTGTATCTTGCTGCTACACTGATGGATGTCGGTACATAACACAGTGTCACTGATCATTTCACCCTCTTGTCTCCCAAGCCTGCAGCTCAAGGTACACCAGCGTAAGGCCGTGTGGAGGGACATTGCAGCAAAGGTGCGAGCTCTGATGGTCTCTAACAAACGGCGTACCCACTGCCACAAGAGGTGGGACGACATCAGCCGGCTGGCAAAGAACGTGTCAGAGATGACCTTGGGGCTGCTTCCTCGCACTCGGCGTTTGGCATGGCGCAGGATGACACCACTGATGTGCCGCAGCTTGGCGGTGACTCAGCCTGAGCTGGATTCATGTTTGAAGGAGCATCAGCAGCAATACAAGGGTGAGTATTTGGGGAGGGTGACTTTGGCTGGGAGAGGCTGCATGTGTACAGAGCCTGTGCCAGCGCTGGCCTATGTGATGGTGGTGTGATGCAGTGTCATGTGAGTGGCTGCTGAGCTGTGTGCCAGTGTCATGCATTGGCCCTACCTGTAATTACAAAGGTAATTCTCCATGCTGTGCATTTCCATTGCAGTCTGAGTTATGCTCTTCAGGTTTCTTCAGCATTGGGGTAGTCTGGAGAATCACATTTGGGGGGAACAGCAGTGTTCCCAATCTGAGTGTGACTTCATCAATGCGTCCATTGCATGCACCCAGATTGTTGAGGCCTAGACATCTGACAACAATGTGCACCAGTCTTTGGGCTCCAAAGTACAACATGGTGGTTGGCATGGGCTCTTTGCCATTGTGGACTGTCATGTCTGTGTCTGTGTTGTCTCCTCCTGTTCCATCCAGGTCTGTCAGTGGCAACAAGTGGTGTGCCCCCATCATGTCCCTAGGTGTGCACAGAGCTAGTTGTGTGTCTTGTAGACTAGAGCCACAGGCAGGGTGTTGTGCTGTGTTGCCATCACATGGCTCAGTCATGACAGAAAATCCGGGTTACACGCACTGTTTGGGTCAGTGTAATGAGTTGCTGCAATGTGATTGCAGAGGGTAGTTTGCACATGTCGATTTGGTCCTCTTTTGTATTGCATTGCTTGCATTGGTTTGTTCTGTTGCTGCCACTGACCTGACCCTGCATATCTCTCTCATGCAGAATCACCTTTGGTCACAGAGGGACAGGAGCCGGATACCAGTGGGGGTGAAACTAGCACTACAGCTGCACAGGAGCCCAGGGACACAGATGTCACCAGCGCCTCAGAGGGGGACCGGAGTCTGCAGGAAGAATCACAGCCTGAGACGCAAAGTACCACATCATCTGATGCCAGCGGGATGCATCTATGTTGGCGGGCACAGGGAATGGGGACTCTGCATCATCTTCAACCACACAGCTGCCAGTGCCCACCCTCTCAGCCACTTCCTCTGGTGCTGCCCATGTCTGTGTCAGTAAGAGGGGATGAGTTTCCTTCACACCTGGCACTGCTGCCCCTGCCCCTGTCCCCCCTGCTACCCTCAGTGCCGAGTCTATGGAGCTTTTGTGACAGCTGTGTGTAGGCCAGACAGCTCTCCTCAATGCCTTCATTGACCAGGATAAAAAATTGGCCCATTTGGTTGTTTTCATGGAGGGCATACATTCAGACGTGGGTGGGCTGCACTGTACTGTCCCGGCTTTGTACTCCAAAGTGACATCTGCCCTTCAACAGGCACATACTCCCAGTCCTGCTCCAGGGCCTTTGTCCACCCCCCAGGTTTTGGCCACGTCTGATGATAGTGACCACTGTTCACATACGCCACAGTCATGAAACAGTACACAAAGCACACAGCAACAACAATCCAAGCGGTCCCACCCGCAGACACCATCCCCACAGAAGAGCAAAGCCACCCCAGAGCGCAAAGACAAAAGCCCGTCAGGCAAAACCAAGGCCCAAAAAGCAAATAAGCAGACCTCAGGCTCACATGCCTTAGAGGCATCCCCAGCTAAGGACTCTCCTGTCCCTAAAGTATCTCGCAAAGAGAGGCATGCAGTTTCTGTGCCCACTGGGGAGGTGGTGCATGGCAAGGGTACCCCTAAGAAGGGCTCCAAGGCAGATTCCCCCACCACCTTGACTATCATTCCAAGCCCAGTGAAGCAGGGGAAGGAGGGCACTGTAGGGGTTACACCTGGCAAACAGGGGAAGGAGGGTCACAGGCAAAGCCAGGCTAAGCGTACCGCTGGATCCAGCACATCCTCAGAGGGAGTGCATGTGTCTGCACATGATGCAGCTTCGTTGGTGTGTGTGCCTGTTGTGTACACACCACTTTCCATTAATCCCAGTACAGGGAAGCAATTTTGAATCCCCAAGAAGTGGAAAGGCACCCCTCCACAATTTCCCAGCCACACTGTGTCTCAGGTCTGCATGATTCCACCTCCACATGCCACAACACCACCTGGTCCAAGCAGCCCTCTGGCTTGCCAAGCCACTGATAGCTCTACCTCACCTGGGCTGCTCTCTCCCCAGTCAAGTGCTCCTGCTGTCCCCGACTCACAGCCAGCTCCCAGTCCGCCTGCCAGCCAAGTCTGAGTGGTAGTCCCCCTCACACACCTGTCTCTCACACAGGTGGGCCTGCACTGCCCATTGTTAGCCCCCTGACTGTGTTGCTGACCATTGAAGGGTACAGTCGCACACATTCCCTGTGCAGATTCTCATGTACTCACTCTGCTCTTTGCCATAAACATTGGCCTTGTTGCTCTTTGCTGTGTTGGACTATTCCCTGTGCAGCTTCTCATGTACTCACTCTGTACTTTGACGTGGACACTGGCCTTGTTGCTCTTTGCTGTGTTGGACTATTCCCTGTGCAGCCTCCCATGTACTCACTCTGCACCCTGAACTGGCCACTGGCCTTCCTGCTTTGCCCTTGCCGGTGCAGATTCTCATGTACATGCTCTGCAGTTTGCCCTGGACACAGGCATTGGTTCCTTTTTGCCTACAGTATGGCATGTTGTGTATGGTGTCATGCTATCCCCTATCTGTGCTTCAGATGCCTACCCATTGTGGGTCTGCACTCCTTCTATTTGTGTATGGTTCATTCCTGCCATGTCCACTACTGATGTGCAGTACACTTCACTTAGATGTCAGCTGTCCTCTAGGTTTCCATGTGTGTGTGCCTCCTCATCACTTCTTTTGTGACACTGTGCTTTGCGATGCAGTTCGTTGGCCAGGAGCAATTTGCCAATCAGGATATTTCCCCAGTTGTTTGTTTGTGATGTTCTTGTGCTGTTTGTCAGTCATTGTTGCTCATCGGCTGTTCAACTGTGTGTGCTGCCCAGTCCTCTGGTCAAGTCGCTTCCACCTTTGTATCCCAGACTTGTGCATCTGTTGTTATTGTGTTGGATGGCTGTGGTGTTGCTTCACTTCCAGGGTGTGCTGTTGTCTTTGTGCTGTGCTGATTTGTGTTGTGTGGGTTGATGTTGTGTCACTCATGTCTGTGTGTGGCTGGTATGCTTGGTGTGCACACACTGCTTGTTGTGCGTGCAGTGCTGTGTGTGTACATTGGCTTGTCATTGCCTGCTGTGCATCCCCTGATGTCCTGCTGTGTTTGCTCTGTGAATTGTTTGCCTGTGCATCTGTTGCTTGTTTGATGTGGTTGTGTTGTTCTGTGATGGTGTACGTCTTGTGTGTGTTGTAGTTTGTTGTCTGTGCATTGTTCCTGAGTGATGAGGTTATGCACTCCTGTTGTGTCTGTGCTCCCATTGCCTTTCCATAGTTTGGCTGCACAGGGCATGTCTGTTTTTGTTGTGGTTCTGTGTGTGTTTTTGTTGGGTTATGTATTTGTCTGTGGGTTTTATGCAGACATTTGTTCTGGCATCCCAGTGTGTGTGTGATGTTTGTGGCTACAACCAGGGAGTGTGTTTGTTTGTGTGTGTATGGACTGGCAAGTATTGCCACCATTCAGTGTGTTTGGCACTGGTGTTGTGCGCTGCTGGTGTGAGGGGGTATGTATGTACATTCCTCCTGGTGTTTGGCAGTCATGGAGTGTGTCAATGGGCCCTGTGTGTTGTGCTGCTGGTGTACTCCTGTGAAGTGGTTGTATGCATGTGTGGCTGTTCACAGTTTGACTTCCGGGCATTTCTTTCATCCTTGTGTCCATGCATGGTTTGCCTTGCTGTCTCCCTGTGTTGTTGCACTGTGATGTATGTGGTTTGACTTCACTGACTGTACCAGCCATGTGTGGTTTGATGGTCTGAGGAGAGTGTTCTGTGTTCCTTGTCTTGCATGTGATGTGCGCATGCTTGTTGCATGTCTCCATGGCCTTCCATTTGTGTTCATCCCACTTTGGCTTTCCTATATGTTGTGCTCCATTGCTGTTGTCATTTGGGGTGTGTATGTGTCTGTGTGTCAGTCTGTGGTATGTATGTGTGACTATGCAGGCTGTGTGTCCATTTGTATGGTTGTTCCTTGTATGTGCTTATTTGGTGCTTGTATTTTTGTTTCCCTGAGTGTGGTGGTGTTGTGGTGTGTGTGTTTCCTTGGCCCTGTGCTACTGTGCTGTGTGTTGTGTGTTCCTGTGCAGCCACTCCTGTAGTGGCTGTCTCCCTGGTAGTTTGTTGTGTGGTGCAGGGTGTGGTTTGACCTGGTTTGTTGTTGTGCATGGGGGTGCACAGGATGGGCACATGGCATGTGCCTTCATGGGGTGTGCGAATGTGTGGTGGGAGGAGGTGTGGCCCTAAGGTCTTTGTGCCCTGCCCATGATTTGGACTGGCCCTGCCTTCTGCATTCTGCGCATGTATTCCCTTGTGTTCTCCGCTGCGGTTACGTGATCATGATATTGCTGCAAGATCGCAGTGAATATGTATCCTGGATGCATAGGGGTGACTTGGTGGTAGGTGGGTCATGTGTGGGTACCCTTGTGGATGTGTTCCTGTCCCCACCAGGGTGTCTGATGTGGATTTGGACCCAGTGTCAGCCCATGTGCTGTGTGTTGTGTTTGTGTAGTTGAGTACCTGCGGCGGCGTCTGCAGCGGTCCATGAGTTGCTGGTGATGTAGCAGGTACAGCACTGGTAAAACGTGTAGAGCTGGGTCCATGGCGGTCGTGACCGGCTGGTGTGGACCGGGACTCTGATTTCGCACTCCGCTGTCGAGCTTCCGCCGTTTCTGATTGTGCGGTGTCTCCGCTGCCGTGCGTCTGCTTGTTTGGGGCATCCTAATTTGTTGAGTGGGGCGGCCCTCATTCCACTCGGCGACGAGTCTCTATTGGCTCCCACCGCCACGGCGGCAGGCGCATTTTGATGGCGGTGCGTGTCGCACCGCGGCGGACGGGAAATGGTCTATGTTTGGCCACACTAATATGTCAAACGTGAGTACCGCTGCTTGCGCGCAGAAAAATGCATTTTTCTGCACCACTCGCACCACAGTGGTGCCACCGCCCCACATCCTAAGGGACCCCAATGGAGGGTTATTGGCCTGATGCATGTTGAGGTACTTTTAATAATTGCTCTTTGAGTATCTGTACTAGTGCTTGCTTCCTCAATACTTTCAAGAGCATCCCTAACCTCAATCTCTGTTATATTTGGGGGTGATTATGCTATTTTACAGAAAGAAATGTAGTTTCATTGGTATTAGCTCTTCCATAGCATTTGTTAGAGTAATATTTGCTACATTTCCCCCAAAACTTTTTGACCACTTTGTTTTTCCTGAGTATACACATAACCCATATAACCTAATAATAATTATTTTTTTTGCGACATTACAAATTCTGCGCCTTCAGTCATGTTGTTCTGTTTTATGCTAGGGGAAATTAAAATAAAATGTACTTAATATAATAAATGATACATTTGTATTTAATACACATACATTTCATTGAATATACTTACAATGTTTATTTGATGTAAAGAAAAAAGCCCAGGAAATTATTTGAAGTTTTGTTTTCTATTTTCTTGATGTTTTTTTTCTGTTGGTAAGAGAAAAAATAATTTAAAAAATGTATTTACATTGTTTGTAGTTGATAGGTATTTTTAGGGAAAAGGGATATTTGACTGGGTATTTTAGGATGTTTAATAAATGAAAATTATGTACTCACTTTTTTGATCCTATTTAATTGGTGAGTGTTTTGAAAAAGATTTTGGATGCTTTTGCAGTTATCTGTAGAGGAGATAGATAACAAATGAAATATACATTAATTAATTATGTTCCAAAATTATTTTTAGGTGGACAGGAAAAAATATAATATACTTACATTGATTTTATATTTTATTGGTGAGATTGTTGAACATATTATTCTTGCTTTAGAAGATATCTGTAGAGGAGATATAAATGTAAGAAATGAAAGGTTAGATAAATTATGTGATATAAATAATTTAGGTTGAAGTCTAGTAATATTGTTATATTTTAGAAGCAGTTTTACTTACTGCTAGTGCAGTTCCAAAGATTTCTTGGATAATGAAAATTTAATTTCAGGAAACAGTCAGGCAGCGTTTCACCTTCTTCTTTATTGCAGGTTAGTAGTGTAAAATAAATGCAAACATTTCCAGGCTTATTTGGTCGCTATTCAATTGCTTGCTTTATGTCATTGATGTATTTTAAAATGTGAGCATTTCATTTGTTCCAGTAAATTGTTTTTATTGCTTCGGCAGTTTATTTCCTTATATGGGAAACGCTAATTAAGAACTTGTTAGTAGAGAGTGATTATTTTACCGTTTTTCATTTTTAAATGTGTTAAAGATTGATTTGAATGTGACATGATGCAAGCATTATATTTTTAAAGTTTTTATATAATAATTCTTAGTGTTATTTAGCAACAATTTTAAGTGTTATATTTTGATGTGGTTCCAAATTTTATGTCAATTAAGTGTTTAGTATTGTTTTATAATGTAAATCTATATTTATTGGTAAAGATATATTTAATTTACCTGTTTTTAAATAGTCAAAATAGTTAAAAAATGATAATATTGATGTCGATATTTTGGCTATTTTGTATGTGTTTTAAAAAAACAATATTTAGGGTCCGATTCCGATTCGGTAAAATGCCCTACGATTCGCCGTACGCAGCGTTTTTCCCGTACGATTCGTACACCTACAACGTCCCCGTATGTACGTCCAAGTACGATTCCACAACCAAGCTAATCCACGTACGATTCGGAAAAACACCGTACAACACAAAAATACATACAAGTTGCCTCCGGTTCACGCAGTACGGTACGTCCGTACGTAAAAAAGCAGCAGTTTCCAGCCAAGCCAGTACGATCCGTCCCTGCGATGCTCCGTATGACCCTTTTTCTACGGGACCCAAAATCTGCCATAAAAGCAGAGTCCGGCTCAAACCGCAACCCGGTACGCGACATACACGCCATGAACCCCCTCATCCGTGTCATCCCAGTCCTGTACGCCTACGACCTGGTGCATAGAAACCGACGACGACGCAGACGGTGAGAATGACGTACCCTAACAAGGGAAGTGTGCCTGTACGGTGCGTCATACATTGCCGCATATACCATCATTGTCATAGAGATACGAGCCGCGCGCACGCCATGAATGTCGGGGTACGGTGCATCAGATGCGCTCGCGTATGGCACCATTGTAATAGAGATAAGAGCTGCACGCACCCCATGAATGTTGGTGTCCGGTGCGTGGCACATGAGGGGTGGGTGGATAGGACTCCCAGCAGTGCCCAGACATAAGAGGGGTGGGTGCAGAGGACTCCCAGCAGTGCCCAGACATAAGAGGGGTGGGTGCAGAGGACTCCCAGCAGCGCCCAGACATAAGAGGGGTGGGTGGATATGACTCCCAGCAGTGCCCAGACATAAGAGGGGTGGGTGCAGAGGACTCCCAGCAGTGCCCAGACATAAGAGGGGTGGGTGCAGAGGACTCCCAGCATGCCCAGACTTAAGTGGGGTGGGTGCAGAGGACTGCCAACAGTGCCCAGAAATAAGAGGGGTGGCTGGATATGAATCCCAGCAGTGCCCAGACATAAGAGGGGTGGGTGGATATGACTCCCAGCAGTGTCCAGACATAAGAGGGGTGGCTGGATATGACTCCCAGCAGTGCCCAGACATAAGACAGGTAGGTGCAGAGGACTCCCAGCAGTGCCCAGACATAAGAGGGGTGGGTGCAGAGGACTCCCAGCAGTGCCCAGATGTAAGAGGGGTGGTTGGATATGACTCCCAGCAGTGCCTAGACATAAGAGGGGTGGCTGGATATGACTCCTAGCAGTGCCCAGACATAAGAGGGGTGGGTGCAGAGGACTTCCCGCAATGCCAAGACATAAGAGGGGTGGGTGCAGAGGACTCCCAGCAGTGCCCAGACATGAGAGGGGTGGCTGGATATGACTCCCAGCAGTGTCTGCTGGATATGACTCCCAGCAGTGCCAGACATAAGAGGGGTGGCTGGATATGACTCCCAGCAGGTCCCAGACATAAGAGGGGTGGCTGAATATGACTCCCAGCAGTGTCCAGACATAAGAGGGGTGGGTGGATATGACTCCCAGCAGTGCCCAGACATAAGAGGGGTGGGTGCAGAGGACTCCCAGCAGTGCCCATACATAAGAGGGGTGGGTGGATATGACTCCCAGCAGTGCCCACACATAAGAGGGGTGGGTGGATATGACTCCCAGCAGTGCCCAGACATAAGAGGGGTGGCTGGATATGACTCCCAGCAGTACCCAGACATGGGAGGGGTGGGTGCAGAGGACTCCCAGCATTACGCAGATATATGGGGGTTATTATCATCATCATACAACTACATGGGTGAATGTTTACATCCCTAGCGGTACAAAAGGGGATGATGGACGGAGCATTTGAGCAAATCAAACACTCACCCCCAGTCAAATGATCTGGGTTTAATCCATCACCATTCTTTAGCCCACTCAGCCACCCCATTTCAGACATGGCTATATGCAAATCAGTCTGACCCTGTGCCTCTTGGGAACAGTCCAGCCCGAACTACCAAGCCATGTCTTTCATGGACCGGAAACAAGCATCCTGGGACCGGTTTCGGATTCATAATCCTCATCAGCCATGCTATCTTGAATCCAGTTGCCAAGTGAGCAAGGGACTCACATCTGAGCATACCCTGCCACACTTAGGGCGAACAAAGCGATACAAAAGGGGATGATGGACGGAGCGTTTGAGCAAATGAAACACTCACCCCCAGTCAAATGATCTGGGTTTAATCCATCACCATTCTTTAGCCCACTCAGCCACCCCATTTCAGACATGGCTATATGCAAATCAGTCTGACCCTGTGCCTCATGGGAACAGTCCAGCCCGAACTGCCAAGCCATGTCTTTCATGGACCAGAAACAAGCATCCTGGGAACGGTTTCGGATTCATAATCCTCATCAGCCAGGCTATCTTGAATCTAATGGCCAAGTGAGCAAGGGACTCATGTCTGAGCATACCCTGCCACACTTAGGGCGAACAAAGCGATACCCTTTTGTATCGCTTTGGTCCACATCATCCCCATCATAAAATAGACATCTTCCCGAACCCCAAAACATTATCATGACACCAACTCCTAGGCCTACAGCACCGAAAGCAAGTACCTGTAATGTAATAGTTTAGAAAGAAAAATAAAATGCTTTATTCAGCTCTAAAGTAAAATGATTTAGAAAATGAGTCCAGGCTCAAACAAGGCCAATGGCCAGTCCACAGTAAAGTCTGTATGGGGGAAGTTGGGGAGCTCGTCGACCCCAAACTTGCCTGCACATGTAGGAGCTAAAGGGTTGGTGACCTGTGGGGGGCATCATCTTGGTCACGGCCAGGCACCGCAGGGACAGTAGAGGGAAGGTTAGGTGTTGTGGAGCAGGGGGGGAGGATTCCTCCTCAGTGGCAAGTGCAGCGCCAAAGGTGGCAACAAACTCAGCGCTGCACACTGCTGCCAGTTCCGCAAGACCACCACCTGCACCCGGGGACACAACGGGAGTGGAGGTAGAGGGCTGTGAGTCAAGCGGACTATGTCTGTGGCTGCGTGCATGCTGTCTGTCCCCAGTCCCTGTGGGTGTGCCTGCATCCCTCTGAGATTGCGTGCCTGTAGATCTGCGCTTAGACTTTGGTGGTGGTGTTCTGCTTGTGTATGTTGGTGTGCGTGATCTTGTTCATCTGTGTGTGCCTTAGACAGGTATGTGAGAGGGGGGTGTGGATGGGTCTAAAGGAGGGGGAACGGACCGTTGCAGGAGGGATACTGCTGCCGTCAGTGAGGACTCCATGGATGATAGAATCCGACGTTGGTCAGACATCATGGCTGACATGCCCTCCATGAATGACAACAACGGTGTCATGATTGTAGTGTGGCCATGGAGGGCAGTCAGCATTGATGTCTGACCAACCTGAATCTGCCGGAGTATGTCCACAGACTTCGCACTGAGGGCAGCAGGGGAGACAGGGGCAGGCGCTGCGGTGCCGGGGCCGAGGCCGAAGGAGACATGGGGTGGCAGCACGGACAGAAGGGTCACTAGCAACTGGGAGGGTGGAGATGGGTCTGGAGGAGGCGGGGACAGACACAGAGATGGACGTTGGTGTCACCGCATATTCCCCCTCCTCCTGGGAGTCAGAAGATGATCCGTCCGCATGGTATGAATTGTCGCCTTCAAAAGGTACGGATGGCTGACTCCCCTCACCCTCCGTGCCACTGGCTCCCTCCGACTCCTCAGCCATGGTGGCACTGTGGCTGGGTCCCTCCTCTTGGTCCGTGCTCATGTCTCCTCCTTCTGTCTCTGTTGATGATGCTGTGGGCAAGGAGAAGAAACAAAAATGCATCAGTCACCTGTACACATCTGACACATGAGCACAAAATCAGTTGGTCACATTGCAAATCATGGCATGCATCATGAGTAACAGCCAGATAGCTCTGCATATATTTGAGACTAGTACTAACCAGGTGTTATTGACACAATGCTACTTGGACACAAGGATACAAAGAACACACCAGGCCCCAACTTGAATGAGAGTTACACTTAGAAGATTCTGTTTGTTTACATGAGAGCAGATCTATACAAAGAAGTGATGCCACTTCAAGTTCACCAACAAATAAACAGTTGTGGTGGCCCTCAGGGCAAACTAACACACCTCACTCCCCAAGGTGACACCACATTCAGAGCCATGTAAGTACATTTGGGTTTTCAAAAATGTAACAAATAGTTTACATCTTGGGACTCACAATACTTCACACATTCAACATTTATTGAATGTGTAAATTCGACAACTTGTGAAGAGAACACGTATGTGCCTGCATGAAAGATCTCTCACAAGGAAATGCACAAAAAAAACATAGACACATTTATTGAAACAGCTGCCACCCTGGAATATGAAACACTGTTAGAAATAAATGTCATTGCAGATTTTCCATATACATGGGCCAACGGAGGTCTTTATGGCTTGACACACATTAGTTTGTACAATTGAGAACAAAGGAGTTGCAAGACCTCAAGACCACTGTGGGGACATGTATATGGAGATCAACGCACAACATTAATCACTAACACTGGCCTCATTCAAAATCTAGTCTGGAGAGTGGTGGAATAGCACACCTGTGTGTCTATAAGTCTGTGTGTATTTAATCAATGCTAAGGTTGTTTAGTGTGCTCTATGGTTAAGAAGGAGCGTGCCCCACCCCCCGAGTGGAATAAATGTCAAGTATGAGCTCAGGGAGACCCCGGGCTACCAGAGGCACAACTTTAAAGGGCCAAGAGGCCTCACCAAGTTAGTCAAAACCATAAACTTTATTTTGTATGTTCAAATTTAAACCAGAGGTTTATTTGCCATTGTATTTTCTAATCATCAGAAAGACAATGATGCTTTGATTATATATTCATACGTTCACATGCAATCTGTGTTTATACATTCTTTAAAGATTTCAGAAAAATCTGTTAATGGTGAACAAAAACATTCTTATTCTTGTCAATGTATGTATTTAAAATGCATATATCCGAATTTCAAACATGGATTTCCCAATGCATTTCGGGTTCACGTGGAACCCTTCATCAGGGGAAGTATCAAAATAAATGAATGCAATTAACAGTATTTTCAAACTTCACTTTCGGGGTTACTGTATTCAGAGGTACGATGTAGCAAGACCTACGAGGCAACAATGGTACAGATTTTATGAATAAATAACATACATTGATTCTAAGTATACATGCAAACTTAAGGGGAAACGAAACTGGGGAATTACGCTGAACCGGTGCTCACCCAAAGCGTCAAAAAAATCCAGAAAGATAGTGGTCGAGAATGCAAACGTGAAAAAGCCTCAAGGTAATAGTGCAAAAATAAAGGATAAAAATAAAAAATAGGTCATATCTGTTTGCTGTGCAAGTGTATGTGTAACAAACCATACACACTATGGATGTCCTAAGGTGGTGACTAATACTTATTTACAGGTTCGTACATATCAAGGTGCACCACATGCCTAAGTGTCAATACTCGACTAGAGGAAAGGTAAAAATCTCACCGATCCAGGTCCCAGGAGGGGAACACGGTCAGAAAAGCTGTAGGGAGATAAATGGGAACGAAACCTTAGTCAAAGCCATAAGTTCTACACTGTTTGAAGATGTGAACAAGAGCAAAAAGGTTGCTACATATCACAATGGTCACCGTTATAGTGCTGTAATTGTCCCGACTTACCCTCTCAAACAGGGGTGCCTCGACCGGAGCTACAGCTTACGGGTTACGACGGACGGGTTTCACATATAGCAGTTAAGTCAGCCTGTGAGAATATAGACAGGCGCAGTATGTATAAATAATTGAGCCGTGTTCGAGTGAATGTTTATTCTCTCAATTAAAAGAAACAGGACTTACCCTCATGGGGAAAGTGAAGCTACTCCTCGGAGTGATCGACTGTTTACTGGAAACAAAAAGATGTTTCCGTTAATAAAAATAAAGGGCAAAATCATTTATCAGGTGAAGCTTCGTGAGCGGTCAACACTCACCGAAGTAACTGCCAGGACGCCAGACATCCGTGATAACGCGACTCTGCCCATCTAATCACATGGTGTGGATGTCGTGTATTAGAGGAAAAGAAGATAATGGATGTAAAGCTCAACAACGGACTCAAGTGCCTCCATATTAAAGCGAAAAAACATGAGTCCTGAGTGAATGAAACATAATAAAGAAAACAAAATAAAAATGTGAATGTGAAAAGTTATCCTAATGTAAAATCCAACAGTGGGCAAAATCCTGCGATTACCCAGAAATCTCGTTGGTAATTTCAGAATAAAATAACCTGGCTAATACAGGAATGAAAAATGGGTACTCAGCAAAAAGTGTGGAACAGTGATAACTAGTGCAGGCAAATTAATAATAAGGTAAGAAAAGGAACAGCGTATTCCCGTACAATCTGGGCAGTTTAATACAAAAGTTTAATTTATAAAAAGCATAATAGTTCATAATGATCGTTCAGACCTCCTGGGCTGACTGTCCCCAGAAACTTTATCCAATGTGTCTCTCTTCTCGCTAGAGAAGTGTTAAACTCCATACCTGCTACCTTTTGAACCTTTTCCAAGATAGTGAACCGCAGTTGTGGTATTGTATGCTTGGCTGCTACCCAGTGTCTAGCCAGGGGAGAGTGAGTGTTGTGATTTCTAATCCGACTTTTGTGTTCCACTATGCGTGTTTTTACTGCTCTGATTGTTCTGCCGACATATACTAGCCCGCAGGGGCATTTTATCGCGTATATGACGCCTTCAGTGGTACAATCTGCTTTGTATTTCAATGGTATTCCTAGACCAGTGTGCGGATGCATAAATAAGTTGCCCATAATGACATTGCCGCATTGGCCGCAATTGTAACATTTCATCATCCCTTTCTCTTTTATTCTAGTGAGCAACTTCTTGTGTTTTAAGATTTCACGTAAATTCTTTGTTCTTGTGTGCGCAAACAGCGGTGTGCCTTGAAATACTTCGTTGAAATCAGGTTCATTGCTAATTAATTCCCATCGATTTCTGATGATATTCTTTATCTGTATTGCTTGAGCTGAGTTCTTTATTACAAATACCTCGCGTTTCATAGGAGTTTTGATTTTGGGAGTTAGAAGCTCTTCTCGTGTTTTCTGTGCGATGACATTATTAGCATTGCTTAATATCTCTTCTGGATATCCTAGCTCTTTGTATTCAATTGTCTGTTTGGCAATCATTTCTTGACATCGATTGGCATCAGATGTAATTCTCTTCATGCGCATTAACTGTGAGATAGGAAGATGTTTCTTCAGACTATATGGATGTGCACTTGAGAACATTAAGGCATTATTGACATCTGTGGGTTTCCTGTACATTGCTGTTTCCAGTCCTGCAGGAGTTCTCCTGATTTCAATGTCTAGAAAGTGTATTGTGTCCTTGTCAATAACATGAGTGAATTTGATGCGAGGGTTACACAAGTTTAAGATGCGAATGCTCTCCTCCAGTTCTTCCCTGGTTCCAGTCCAGAGTACTAAGATATCATCAATGTAACGGAGGAATAACGCTGCTTTGGTTTGCCAAGTCAAATTAGATACAATGAATTGCTCCTCGAAATGGGACATAAAGATATTAGCATACGAGGGTGCTCCCGGAAAACCCATAGAGGTTCCGGTGCGTTGGATGTAGAATTTTTCTTGCCAGGCGAAGAAGCTGTGGTATAGGGCAAAGTGTAACAATTCCAGAAGAAATATACCTTTATCATGAGTGATCTCCGAGTTCAGTAAACGCCATTCTACCGCTTCTAGACCCTCCTTGTGTGCAATTGAAGTGTATAGTGATACCACATCGATAGTGCAAAGCCAAATGTCTTCCATAAAAAGGTGACGTATAGTTTCAAGTTTCTTGAGGCAGTCAGTCGTGTCCTTTACGTAAGATGTCCATGTCTGTACTAGTGGTTGTAAATGGTGATCCAAGTAATATCCCACTGGTTCGTGGATCGAGCCACACCCGGCCACTATAGGGCGAAATGGAGGCGATGTCCTGTGTTTATGTACCTTTGGTAACATATATATAGTGGGAACCTTGGGTGTAGTGTTCAAAAGAAACTTCATGGTATTCTCGTCTATGACGCCTGTGTCACACGCCTTGTGTACTAGGGTACTTAAAGCTCCCATTAGTTCCGTAGTGGGATCATGCTCCAGGGATATGTATGTAGTTTCATCCTGTACATGTTGGTTGACATTCGTGTTGTAAAAGTCTGTGTCTAGTACTACCAGAGCTCCTCCTTTATCAGCTGGAAGGAACGTGATTGAAGTGTCTTGTCTCAGTTTGTTGAGTATCCTCCGTTCCTTAATAGTAAGATTCAAGTGTGTTACGGAATCATATTTTATGCTCTCAAGATCTTTCTTAACTAATGTTTCAAATGTGTCCAGAGTCTTGTGAGAGATGGGTGCTAAGAATTTGCTCTTAGGTCTGAACTTGCGTTGTTCTTCTGTCAAGTTGGTGGCACTGGGGTTGATGGTGAAAAATCACCTCAGTCTCATCTTTCTCATGAATTTAAAGGGAGCAACCTCTGTTTCCAGTGCGTTAGATACGTAGGTCGGAACAAATGAAATTCCCTTGTTTAATACAAGTTCTTCCTCTCTGCTGAGAGTTCTATTTGAGATGTTTATGACTAGAGAATTTATTTCTTCGTTGTTCGTTGTGGTCTGCCTTGCTCCTTGGTGAGTTTTGGTTTTTCCACGCCTGCATTTTCGTCTACAGCTGGTAGATTCTTGTCCGGTGGAATTTTGGTGCTGGGGCCTACCGATAAAAAAGGCCCACGTTCCGTTGAAGATATGGCGGATTCTTCTGGTGTCACCCTTGTTGTTTGCACAGATGTGGCACTAGGTCTTTGCATGGATAAGTCTTGGTCGGTGGCAATGCTTTCCTCGGAAGAAGTGGCTCCTGGTTGTTTAAAGACTCTTCTCTGTGCATACTTTTCGGCCCAAGTATAGACCTCGTCTAGTTTATAGTCTATAGTATCCCGGCGGAATTTCCGGGTCTTCCTCTCGTGAACTTCCTTTGCATGAGCATCCAGATTTTTGTTAATTTTTTCCAAGACAGCCTGCCAGTCTTCTTGTTCCATGCGTTGACTAATTTCATCTTTTAGTTTGTTGATGTCAAACGTTAATTCATTTAATAACGTGGAAATCTCCTCAATGATTAATAAAATGAGGTCCAGCGAGCACTTATTTAGAATGGCATACCAACGTGCCATGAAGGATCTGTTAAATTTAAAGAGCATGGGGCGTAGTGCGATCCTCAGACCACGGGGAATACGTTTTACTTTATGATACTCGATAAGGGTGGTTGCATGTAATCTTTGGTTGACTTCTTTTCTCATTAAATATTCTAGTTGCTTCAATTGTTGCGTCGCGGTACCTGTAGCTGTACCGAATTCTCGTACTTCTTTTACTAATGCATAGATTGTTTCTGCATCATCTGTTGAATACACCTTGGTTTCTGCCTGATTCGTCGTTAAACTTGCTATGTCTTGCCAAGACATGTTTGAATGTGGGTGCTGTTCCACACGATGGGCACTGAAGTTAAAAAATAGTCTGGAGAGTGGTGGAATAGCACACCTGTGTGTCTATAATCCTGTGTGTATTTAATCAATGCTAAGGTTGTTTAGTGGGCTCTATGGTTAAGAAGGAGCGTGCCCCGCCCCCCCCAGTGGAATAAATGTCAAGTATGAGCTCAGGGAGACCCCGGGCTACCAGAGGCACAACTTCAAAGGGCCAAGAGGCCTCACCAAGTTAGTCAAAACTATAAACTTTATTTTGTATGTTCAAATTTAAACCAGAGGTTTATTTGCCATTGTATTTTCTTATCATCAGAAAGACAATGATACTTTGATTATATATTCATACGTTCACATGCAATCTGTGTTTATACATTCTTTAAAGATGTCAGAAAAATCTGTTAATGGTGAACAAAAACATTCTTATTCTTGTCAATGTATGTATTTAAAATGCATATATCCGAATTTCAAACATGGATTTCCCAATGCATTTCGGGTTCACGTGGAACCCTTCATCAGGGGAAGTATCAAAATAAATGAATGCAATTAACAGTATTTTCAAACTTCACTTTCGGGGTTACTGTATTCAGAAGTACGATGTAGCAGGACCTACGAGGCAACAATGGTACAGATTTTATGAATAAATAACATACATTGATTCTAAGTATACATGCAAACTTAAGGGGAAACGAAACTGGGGAATTACGCTGAACCGGTGCTCACCCAAAGCGTCAAAAAAATCCAGAAAGATAGTGGTCGAGAATGCAAACGTGAAAAAGCCTCAAGGTAATAGTGCAAAAATAAAGGACAAAAAATAAAGAATAGGTCATATCTGTTTGCTGTGCAAGTGTATGTGTAACAAACCATACACACTATGGATGTCCTAAGGTGGGGACTAATACTTATTTACAGGTTCGTACATATCAAGGTGCACCACATGCCTAAGTGTCAATACTCGACTAGAGGAAAGGTAAAAATCTCACCGATCCAGGTCCCAGGAGGGGAACACGGTCAGAAAAGCTGTAGGGAGATAAATGGGAACGAAACCTTAGTCAAAGCCATAAGTTCTACACTGTTTGAAGATGTGAACAAGAGCAAAAAGGTTGCTACATATGACAATGGTCACCGTTATAGTGCTGTAATTGTCCCGACTTACCCTCTCAAACAGGGGTGCCCCGACCGGAGCTACAGCTTACGGGTTACGACGGACGGGTTTCACATATAGCAGTTAAGTCAGCCTGTGAGAATATAGACAGGCGCAGTATGTATAAATAATTGAGCCGTGTTCGAGTGAATGTTTATTCTCTCAATTAAAAGAAACAGGACTTACCCTCATGGGGAAAGTGAAGCTACTCCTCGGAGTGATCGACTGTTTACTGGAAACAAAAAGATGTTTCCGTTAATAAAAATAAAGGGCAAAATCATTTATCAGGTGAAGATTCGTGAGCGGTCAACACTCACCGAAGTAACTGCCAGGACGCCAGACATCCGTGATAACGCGACTCCGCCCATCTAATCACATGGTGTGGATGTCGTGTATTAGAGGAAAAGAAGATAATGGATGTAAAGCTCAACAACGGACTCAAGTGCCTCCATATTAAAGCGAAAAAACATGAGTCCTGAGTGAATGAAACATAATAAAGAAAACAAAATAAAAATGCGAATGTGAAAAGTTATCCTAATGTAAAATCCAACAGTGTGCAAAATCCTGCGATTACCCAGAAATCTTGTTGGTAATTTCAGAATAAAATAACCTGGCTAATACAGGAATGAAAAATGGGTACTCAGCAAAAAGTGTGGAACAGTGATAACTAGTGCAGGCAAATTAATAATAAGGTAAGAAAAGGAACAGCGTATTCCCGTACAATCTGGGCAGTTTAATACAAAAGTTTAATTTATAAAAAGCATAATAGTTCATAATGATCGTTCAGACCTCCTGGGCTGACTGTCCCCAGAAACTTTATCCAATGTGTCTCTCTTCTCGCTAGAGAAGTGTTAAACTCCATACCTGCTACCTTTTGAACCTGTTCCAAGATAGTGAACCGCAGTTGTGGTATTGTATGCTTGGCTGCTACCCAGTGTCTAGCCAGGGGAGAGTGAGTGTTGTGATTTCTAATCCGACTTTTGTGTTCCACTATGCGTGTTTTTACTGCTCTGATTGTTCTGCCGACATATACTAGCCCGCAGGGGCATTTTATCGCGTATATGACGCCTTCAGTGGTACAATCTGCTTTGTATTTCAATGGTATTCCTAGACCAGTGTGCGGATGCATAAATAAGTTGCCCATTCGAGGAGCAATTCATTGTATCTAATTTGACTTGGCAAACCAAAGCAGCGTTATTCCTCCGTTACATTGATGATATCTTAGTACTCTGGACTGGAACCAGGGAAGAACTGGAGGAGAGGATTCGCATCTTAAACTTGTGTAACCCTCGCATCAAATTCACTCATGTTATTGACAAGGACACAATACACTTTCTAGACATTGAAATCAAGAGAACTCCTGCAGGACTGGAAACAGCAATGTACAGGAAACCCACAGATGTCAATAATGCCTTAATGTTCTCAAGTGCACATCCATATAGTCTGAAGAAACATCTTCCTATCTCACAGTTAATGCGCACGAAGAGAATTACATCTGATGCCAATCGATGTCAAGAAATTATTGCCAAACAGACCATTGAATACAAAGAGCGAGGATATCCAGAAGAGATATTAAGCAATGCTAATAATGTCATCGCACAGAAAACACGAGAAGAGCTTCTAACTCCCAAAATCAAAACTCCTATGAAACGCGAGGAATTTGTAATAAAGAACTCAGCTCAAGCAATACAGATAAAGAATATCATCAGAAATCGATGGGAATTAATTAGCAATGAACCTGATTTCAACGAAGTATTTCAAGGCACACCGCTGTTTGCGCACACAAGAACAAAGAATTTACGTGAAATCTTAAAACCCAAGAAGTTGCTCCCTAGAATAAAAGAGAAAGGGATGATGAAATGTTACAATTGCGGCCAATGCGGCAATGTCATTATGGGCAACTTATTTATGCATCCGCACACTGGTCTAGGAATACCATTGAAATACAAAGCAGATTGTACCACTGAAGGCGTCATATACGCGATAAAATGCCCCTGCGGGCTAGTATATGTCGGCAGAACAATCAGAGCAGTAAAAACACGCATAGTGGAACACAAAAGTCGGATTAGAAATCACAACACTCACTCTCCCCTGGCTAGACACTGGGTAGCAGCCAAGCATACAATACCACAACTGCGGTTCACTATCTTGGAAAAGGTTCAAAAGGTAGCAGGTATGGAGTTTAACACTTCTCTAGCGAGAAGAGAGACACATTGGATAAAGTTTCTGGGGACAGTCAGCCCAGGAGGTCTGAACGATCATTATGAACTATTATGCTTTTTATAAATTAAACTTTTGTATTAAACTGCCCAGATTGTACGGGAATACGCTGTTCCTTTTCTTACCTTATTATTAATTTGCCTGCACTAGTTATCACTGTTCCACACTTTTTGCTGAGTACCCATTTTTCATTCCTGTATTAGCCAGGTTATTTTATTCTGAAATTACCAACAAGATTTCTGGGTAATCGCAGGATTTTGCACACTGTTGGATTTTACATTAGGATAACTTTTCACATTCGCATTTTTATTTTGTTTTCTTTATTATGTTTCATTCACTCAGGACTCATGTTTTTTCGCTTTAATATGGAGGCACTTGAGTCCGTTGTTGAGCTTTACATCCATTATCTTCTTTTCCTCTAATACACGACATCCACACCATGTGATTAGATGGGCGGAGTCGCGTTATCACGGATGTCTGGCGTCCTGGCAGTTACTTCGGTGAGTGTTGACCGCTCACGAATCTTCACCTGATAAATGATTTTGCCCTTTATTTTTATTAACGGAAACATCTTTTTGTTTCCAGTAAACAGTCGATCACTCCGAGGAGTAGCTTCACTTTCCCCATGAGGGTAAGTCCTGTTTCTTTTAATTGAGAGAATAAACATTCACTCGAACACGGCTCAATTATTTATACATACTGCGCCTGTCTATATTCTCACAGGCTGACTTAACTGCTATATGTGAAACCCGTCCGTCGTAACCCGTAAGCTGTAGCTCCGGTCGAGGCACCCCTGTTTGAGAGGGTAAGTCGGGACAATTACAGCACTATAACGGTGACCATTGTGATATGTAGCAACCTTTTTGCTCTTGTTCACATCTTCAAACAGTGTAGAACTTATGGCTTTGACTAAGGTTTCGTTCCCATTTATCTCCCTACAGCTTTTCTGACCGTGTTCCCCTCCTGGGACCTGGATCGGTGAGATTTTTACCTTTCCTCTAGTCGAGTATTGACACTTAGGCATGTGGTGCACCTTGATATGTACGAACCTGTAAATAAGTATTAGTCACCACCTTAGGACATCCATAGTGTGTATGGTTTGTTACACATACACTTGCACAGCAAACAGATATGACCTATTTTTTATTTTTTATCCTTTATTTTTGCACTATTACCTTGAGGCTTTTTCACGTTTGCATTCTCGACCACTATCTTTCTGGATTTTTTTGACGCTTTGGGTGAGCACCGGTTCAGCGTAATTCCCCAGTTTCGTTTCCCCTTAAGTTTGCATGTATACTTAGAATCAATGTATGTTATTTATTCATAAAATCTGTACCATTGTTGCCTCGTAGGTCCTGCTACATCGTACCTCTGAATACAGTAACCCCGAAAGTGAAGTTTGAAAATACTGTTAATTGCATTCATTTATTTTGATACTTCCCCTGATGAAGGGTTCCACGTGAACCCGAAATGCATTGGGAAATCCATGTTTGAAATTCGGATATATGCATTTTAAATACATACATTGACAAGAATAAGAATGTTTTTGTTCACCATTAACAGATTTTTCTGAAATCTTTAAAGAATGTATAAACACAGATTGCATGTGAACGTATGAATATATAATCAAAGCATCATTGTCTTTCTGATGATAAGAAAATACAATGGCAAATAAACCTCTGGTTTAAATTTGAACATACAAAATAAAGTTTATTGTTTTGACTAACTTGGTGAGGCCTCTTGGCCCTTTAAAGTTGTGCCTCTGGTAGCCCGGGGTCTCCCTGAGCTCATACTTGACACTCATTCAAAATCTGCCAGCTTGTAACAAAAACGTGCTATTGTTGTGTAGTGTGCACTACCTTGTGAGACAACTATCATGCAGGCACCCAAGTGTTACTTAGACAAATCGTCATATGTACACATTCAAAATGTAAAGAAATAATAACAAGTTTTGGGAGTGGCAAGGTATAATCATTAATAACAGTCAACTTGAAATATGTCAGTCCTCACTGGGGCATCTATTACCTGATCATGCAGTTGCTAGCACATAAGACCTACTGGCTGTCATGTGAAGTGGCCCACATGTCTCAAATCAGGACAATGCTCAAGCTAATGGGCCTGCAATCGTGAAAAAAAAATCCTAGCTGCATCGTGGAGACACCTCATCCCCAGGCAAAATGACAACACAGTAGTGTGCACACTAAGACAAAACAGTGTTCCACCAGAACTACATACATGTGGCAAAAATGAAGGAGGCACAATCATGCCTGGAAACAAATTACATAGGCTGTCAAGCACAAAATGAAAGCACTGCACACCATCACAGGGGAAGAGCATGGTGAAACACCGACCAGCCAATTCTCACCCACAGGTTAGACCTGGCAAGGCCAAATCAGGCAGGCCCATTAGACCTCTCCTGCACAACACACCCATCCCTCAGTCAATGTGATTGATACAGATCAAGAAGTGAGAACTCAGAATCTGGGTAAGAAAAACTGTGCAGCTACAATTCCAAAAGTAACACAAGCTCACCTCGTGAGGCTGGCAATACATATTAGTCACAAACAACCAACCACAGATTGTTGTGAATAGGCACACAGGCACTGCCTAATGTGAGCATGCACAAGCTAAATCTTGTATCCATGTACAGTGGGCACATGTAGCAGACACAGGATAAATACAAACTATGCCAGGGACCAATGCCACAGAGGCAGACCCATGCTGAACACACATTGAATGGGCACAGTGTTGGACGACACACATGATTAGGAGGCCAGGGTGTGTCTGGTGACTGTAGTGGGCACACTGATCCGTGGTTCTGGAATGAGCTGACTGTACCATGATTAACCGTCATGGCACTATGCATTTCTCACAAATGATGTACATCATGTCGGAGAACACAACATGGGTCATGCATGCTGCAAGGGTGTGCAGTTAAAACCTCACACTCCTATGTTGAGACTCATCATCAGTGCAAACAATTAAGAAGCACAAACACAGTGCACAGGTCATGGCACATGCAAGGTACCAACACATGTCACAGACCTACCTCCCACATGATGCGCTAATCAATGTGCAGTCTAATTACCTGGCTCCCTAGAAGAACATGTGCAAATGTAAAAAAACACAGACCAGGGGACACATGTGGAGGAGGGGGGTAAGGGATGAAAAGGGCACCAGCTGAATATGGGGAATTGAAACTACAATGCAAAAATAGCCTGTCTGACCAGACACCCCAACTGTGGGAGTGTTTCCAGGCTTCAGAGCACCTCAAGTAGCAGGTGACACACAACACTACAAACAGCCATGTACATACCCTCTCCCCGCTGCTGTCTCTCCTACAACTGCCTACGGAGGTCTGGAAAGACCACTTCCAGGACCCTGAGCATGTGGGGGGTGAGGTGACAGCTTCCACCATGCCGGCGTGGAGGTCACAGCTTCAGCTGGACCCGGGCGATTTGCCGGATCCAGCACCGGATGTCCTGCCACCTCTTCCTGATGTTGCTCAGCCGCCGGCGAGGGCCCCCCACAGACCTGACAGCCCTGACAATGTCCAACCAGATCATAGGCAGTTACCTGACAGGAAGACAAAGTGAAACAACATCACTACACCTGCTCCATGTCCCAGAGACACACACTTGCACTACCTTGATGATGTGAAAAGGCGGATGTATGACGTTACAACACATACTTTTACAACGCATACCATTACAACAAATTTTTTACAACGCAAAAACTATTACAACGCATGTATTTACAACGCATGTTTTTACAACGCAGGTACCTTTACAACGCATACCATTACAACGTAAGTATTGGTAAGTATATATTAATTTTTTTATTTTAAATTATTTGAAATTAATATACTTTAATTTAATTTAATTTTATTTAATTTAATTTAATTAATTTAATTTAAATGTAATTTAAATAATTTAATTTAAATTTAATTTTATTTTATTTTTACCCTGTACCCCTGTACCCCAAAAACCCAAAACTGACCCTTAACCCTAAAAATACCCCTGTACCCCCAAAACCCATTTAAATAAATTTAATTTAAATAATTTAATTTAAATTTAAATGTAATTTTATTTTATTTTTACCCTGTACCCCTGTACCCCAAAAACCCAAAACTGACCCTGAACCCTAAAAATACCCTTTTACCCAAAACCCCAAAACTGACCCTGAACCCTAAAAATACCCCTTTACCCAAAAACTGAAAACTGACCCTGAACCCTAAAAATACCCCTTTACCCAAAAACTGAAAACTGACCCTGAACCCTAAAAATACCCTTTTACCCAAAAACTGAAAACTGACCCTGAACCCTAAAAATACCCTTTTACCCAAAAACTGAAAACTGACCCTGAACCCTAAAAATACCCTTTTACCCAAAAACTGAAAACTGACCCTGAACCCTAAAAATACCCCTTTACCCAAAAACTGAAAACTGACCCTGAACCCTAAAAATACCCCTTTACCCAAAAACTGAAAACTGACCCTGAACCCTAAAAATACCCCTTTACCCAAAAACTGAAAACTGACACTGAATCCTAAAAATACCCTTTACCCAAAAACTGAAAACTGACCCTGAACCCTAAAAATACCCCTTTACCCAAAAACTGAAAACCGACCCTGAACCCTAAAAATACCCCTTAAAAAAACCCAAACATATAACATTTTAAATATAATTATATACTTACCAATACTTACGTTGTAATGGTATGCGTTGTAAAGGTACCTGCGTTGTAAAAACATGCGTTGTAAATACATGCGTTGTAATAGTTTTTGCGTTGTAAAAGTTTCGTTGTAATGGTAATGCGTTGTAAAAGTTGCATTGTAAAGGTTGTTTCCCGAAAAGGCCATAGGATGCTTACAGGACTTGCATCATCGTACATGTGAATTTGGCCTGCGGGCAAACCCCCATGCACTACATGCCTATGTAAGACAACAGATGGCATAAGGGGGGCAACACACTCACTGATCATGGCACACACTGTACAACACATGCAACAGCAGGGTGTGGGACAGCACGTGGCAAGCAGTCACATTTCCTACTCCACTTAACAACCCTCAGCAGACCAGACAGATACACCCTGGCACAGATCATTTGCCTGTCACTGACCACAGTAGGTACAACCCTCACTTTGCACATGTGCCACTTGACAAAGAGGTGTCACAGGTGTCATGCTAAATTGCTAGTCAGGCACACAGAACTGCATACTTGTCACATCAGATGGCCAGAGCTGATGCATATGCCGTGCAGCTGCGGTGCAACACATCACATATACACTCACCCAGATGACAAGGAACATTCACATACTTCAATCTCCATGAGGTCAAAAACATAATTTGTTTAATATCACCACAGGTCCTCACAAGTCATAAACATCGGTGAGTACATTCAGCTGTCAGCCCGGGGGAAACACTGTTACATCTCAGGACATTTGTAAATAAAGCCACCAAGGTCTTGCACGGCTGAATGTGTCATTCACTATGCAGTGAATGTCACAGTAAGCACAATGCAAGTGAGGAGTGAACACACATGAACTACATCATGCTCTGCATGAGAGACACCAACATGTACACCCCCTGGGACTCTCTCAAAACCACATTGCATGTCTGTCCCACCAATACACAATGCCTGTTGTGACACCCACACAACAGGTGCACAGTCAAAGCTAGTGCAGTCAGCACTCACCTGCTCCCCTGGTCTCCCATACAGCTTGCTGTACTGTGGTAGGAGGGCACCCAGCAGGGCCTGGTTTTCCTCCTCAGAGAATGCTGGTGCCCTCTCCATCGTACGTGACATAAGAGTCCAGGGAAAGCAGAGACAGCAGCAGTGTGGTCCACTCCAATGTTGTGCAGGCAAGTGCTCTCTCCCAGCCACATGCAGCCATAAATCAGTGCTGCTGAGGGGCTTTCAGTCTCAGGACTACAGTGTTATAGGCCAGATTACTTTGCATCCTAAGTTTCATCCAATCCCTTTCAACATAAGGCCCTGACTAACCCTGGGCGTAGTTCGCGGAGCCGCACTCCGCGGAGCTACGCGAAGACGCAGTTGCACTCCGCGACCTTCGCGTAGCTCCGCGGACATGCGTAGTAGCTTGCTAGACCCGTTCGCGCGCCGTTTTTCGTCTTCGGGAGCGCGGTGCGCGTGTTCGGGGCGCTGCCTGCATGCTCGAGATAGCTAGCGCGCTAAGTTATTCAAGAGGTTTGTTCCGCCTGCTTGCGTTCCCTTATTTCCAAAGTGCGTGATCGCGTCAAATATCGCGCAAACTTACCCCCGGCGCACGCGATAATGTTATTCAGCGCGCGAGAACTACGCTACGCACCGGATCGCGGAGTAATCGACAGCTTCGCGTTCTCCGTAGAACGCGGAGTTGCCAAAACTCCGCAAGCTCCGCGAACGGAGCGTAGTTCTTCGCCCAGGGTTAGCCCTGACACACATTTGCAAGGTTTAAAATTTGAGCTTCAGCTCCACAATAATTTTGTAACATTGTATATTTTAGACCAACTGACTTTTGCAGGACACCTGTAGCACACATTCAAATCTCAGTATCCATGACAACCAGACTGCATTCAGGGCCTACTACTTGTCCCCTAGGTGTCCCAGAGTATTTTTTGAGATCCCCTCACGTGTACGGTGCGTTTCATGTCGCGTATGGCACCATTTCAATAGTGAAACGTCCCGCACACACGCACGTAATGTAGGGGTACGCTTTGCTCGCGTATGGCACCATTTCAATAGTGAAACGTCCCGCACACACGCATGTAATGTAGGGGTACGGTTCGCTCGCGTATGGCACCATTTCAATAGTGAAATGTCCCGCACACACGCACGTAATGTAGTGGTACGGTTCGCTCGAGTATGGCACCATTTCAATACTGAAACGCCCCACACACATGCACCCCGCACACAGACATGTAATGTAGGGGTATGTTTCGCTCGCGTATAGCACCATTTCAATAGTGAAACGTCTCGTACAAAAGCACGTGATGTAGGGGTACACTTCGCTCGCGTATGACCCCATTTCATTAGTGAAACGTCCTGCACACACGCACGTAGTGTAGGGGTATCACCCCGCACACAGACATGTAATGTAGGGGTACGTTTCTCTCGCGTTTAGCACCATTTCAATAGTGAAACGTCCCACACACACACACGTAATGTAGGGGTACGCTTTGTTCGCGTATGGCACCATTTCAATAGTGAAACGTCCCGCACACACGCACATAATGTAGGGGTACGGTTCGCTCGCGTATGGCACCATTTCAATAGTGGCACATCCCGCACACACACACGTAATGTAGGGGTACGCTTCGCTCGCGTATGGCACCATTTCAATAGTGAAGCGTCCCGCACACACGCACGTAATGTAGGGGTACGCTTCGCTCGCGTATGGGCACCATTTCAATAGTGAAACGTCCCGCACACATGCACGTAATGTAGGGGTACGCTTCGCTCGCGTATGGCACCATTTCAATAGTGAAACGTCCCGCACACACGCATGTAATGTAGGGGTACGCTTTGCTCACGTATGGTTCCATTTCAATAGTGAAATGTCCCGCACACATGCACGTAATGTAGTGGTACGGTTCGCTCACGTATGGCATGATTTCAATAGTGAAACGTCCCGCACACACGCACGTAATGTAGGGGTACAGTTCGCTCAATATGGCACCATTTCAATAGTGAAGCGTCCCACACGCACGCACGTAATGTAGGGGTACGGTGCAAACAAGGATGGCTATCAAGATCCTGTCTTTTTTACTTACCAGAGCAGACCCTAGGGATTGCAGGCTGTGATATAGCACAGGGCATCTGATCCTGTTGTATAATCAATGTGTGATGTCCTGTTGACACATGTTATGTGTGCTTGGGCACTATGTGGTACACATCACCTTCACACTTGGACCATATGTATCATTATGCACATGTAGACATGCACATCAACACTGGGATGGCACAGTCATCACTACGGGCACCAGTTCCATGATGCCAGGGACCGGGGCACTTTGTCAATTGACAATCAGAGGCTCAGCATGACCCTTTGTGACTATGTCCAGTGTGTGTCATGTTAAAGATTGAGCTTGCTGTTTGTGTTACGCAAACTGCATTTGCTGTTGGTGCATCCATCATGTGTCTGTGTTGAGATGTTAATAGTTTGACATGTACGCACACCATGCCACATGGCCATTTCCACGGCATTTGGGTCTGATGGCATCATACATCATTTATCCCCAGGCATACATGTCTGCATCGTGACAATGGCTGTGGTGTTTTGTTGTCACATGCACACCTTCATTGCAATTTGTTTCATATGTACATTTGATATTCCATGTGACCTGGGCGTGTGCCTTGCAGTCAGCTGTCTGGATGGGATGACAATCTTCCAATGCAGGTCTGGTGACATGTGCCACTCCAGTGATATCTTGGGCTGATCACTCAGACCAGCCTAGCAGCTCTTTTGAGGGCATGTAATGTATATTTATCAATCAACAGGTGTATGTGGGTTTTTGTGCGAGGGCCAGCATGCTGGCATATGTGTGCTGGATGTATTGCACATGTCAGACTCCATAGTGACCTGATGTGTACTAGCAGTGTTGCATCTGCTATGTACATTGATATCGTTGTTGGCTGACAGTTGGTATCCATTCTTCACAAATATGTCCTGCAGGGCACCACCTCTACCAATGCAATTTCCAGACTTGGCTACCATGAGGGAACGTGACAGCATCCGACATTACAGATTCACTCGAGCGTTGATTCAGGACTTCACGAACAGGCTGGAACCACATCTCCAACCGCGACACAGGTATCCGACGGCGCTCACCCCCAAGGTAAAGGTGATGGCAGCCCTACATTTCTTTGCTACAGGTACGTTTCAATTTACCATAGCTGATGTCGGGATATGTCTCAGACGATGTTCAGTCGTGTCCTGTGTGATGTGTTGTCAGCCATGTTGGAGCACATTGATGAATTCATAAAATTTCCCACGCCAGAAGAGTTGACAGATGTCAAGGGTGAATTCTATGCCCTGGGAGGGATGCCACTTGCGATTGGGTCCATAGATGGAACACTTGTGGCTTTGGTGCCACCACAGGCTCAGGAGCAGGCTTACCACAACAGGAAACATTACCACTCGATAAATGCCCTGGTGGTGTGTCTTGCTAACATACTGATTTCCCATGTTTGTGCATGTTTTCCAGGATCGTGCTATGATGCATTTATCATGAGGCGTAGCAGGGTACCACGAATGATGCTGCAGCTGCACAACGATCTGGCATGTCTTGTTGGTGGGTAAAATCTGTTTGTACTGTGTGTCTCAGTATCTTTTGCTGTGACTGCATCTCCTGAGCCAATTAGTTACATGATGTATAATTTTAGGTGACGCAGGATATCCCAACATGCCATGGCTAATGACACCTCTGCGCAACCCGAGAACAGTTGCAGATCAGCGGTACAATAATGCATACGGGCAGACCAGGCAAGTCATTGAGCGGACGTTTGGCCTCCTGAAGAGCCGATTCCGGTGCCTCGATAAGACCGGCGGATCCCTCCCATATGCCCCGTCCAAGGTCTGTAACATCTTCATTGTGTGCTGCATGCTGCACAACATGGCAGTTGAGAAGGCCGTGCCACTCATCCTGGATCCTGAGGAGCTGGAACATCCACCCATTGAGGATTGGGGCTTGCCCACGATGCAAGTGATGAGGAGGCGGAGAATGATATCCGGAGTCAGCTCATACGCAACTTCTTCTCATGATGGTGAGTCACTGGGAATGAGTGTGCAAGCTCGTACCCTAGAGTGGCATGTGTTGCAATGTGTGTGTCCAGCAGACTGTATGCAAAGTCACTTTGATGTGTGATCCGATGTGTCACACAAGTTCTGATGTCATGCCAAACACAAATGTGCAATGATTGATCTTGAAATGTACATGTGTACTACATTGTTTGTGGTTTTACCATGACCATGCCTTTAGGAGAGGATATTGAAGGTGACCCCTTGTGTGCCTCTCATTCCCAGGTTGCTGTGCCTATTGTCTGTTTGTGTCACCTTAGTCCTCCTGCTATTTCTCATGATGAGTGCAACGTGGCCCGAATCTGCGTTCCATGCACGGACATGTGCAAATTTTAGTTCGGGTAAGATATCCAAACAGGCTGTTTGGGGTTGTTATGGTTTGGAAATGTGTGGAAACTGATTCTGTGCATGTTGTAGAATCATCCATACATGTCTCATCACCATGGATCAAATTTCATGTTGCACAACTCCCAAGACAGGACAGTCACCCTTCTTGGCAGTCATCTGCTGTTGAGTTTTGAGTCTGGTGAATGCATCAATGTGTGTAAAGCTTGACCCTGACACATTGCGTATACCAGCGGTTTACATTGTTTGTGACATCACAGCCACAGGCTCTGTGGGGAATTGCAACCTCACTGTGTGCAGCAGGATGTGTCTGGTCATCCCCTTAATCTTGTGTGCCAGTACAGTTAGATTTCCAAACAACCATGTTGTGAAGGTGTGGTCCAGTGTATGTCCCACATGTTCTGTCAACTGTCCTGTGAATCTGTTCGTATGGATGCATTGCCCCTTGTGCCAGTATGTAATGTCACTGTCACGTCGCTACCTCAGTGCCGGTGGAGAACACTGCTTTGCAAGTCTTCTCTGTAAGTTGATGTTAACTTTCTATTCCCATGATGGCAGGAATGTTGCGCATATGACATCACAACATTGTGGTGTAGCAAAATTGAACGCTTCCGTGGCACCAGTCGGGTGACGTTAATTCCAGGATTCTCTTGTGCTGTGCTGCATATCATGGTCACGGTAGGGGTGGTTTTGTGGCTTTGTTCCTCATTACTCTCTGTTGAGTTTGTTCCCACCTGCTTGTCATGTTAGGCATTGTAAAGGCCAGTTGGAAGAGCCAATGACTGGCTTGTGCGTGGCTTCCTTCTGTTTACATAATTCCCTCCCTCGTTATATGATCCTCATACGGCTCTTGCGGGTGATGTGCAATTTCCATTCATGACCCTCACTGATTCCCAGGGTTAACTACAGATTGCTGGCTTCATGTGAGTATCACTTACACACATTTGTTCATCTGTATATTGGCCCCAAATTCATACACTGTGACTCACTTGATGACCACATGGATCTGATTGCATTGCAGCAGCCTGGAGAGTGTTTTGCCCCCTTCATTTAGATGACAACCTCTGCTACCTTTTATGTGACCGTGTTCAATACACATATCTAGTATCATTTACATTTCTGTGTTGCCAACTAGGATACAGTGGCTGTTGTTTTCCTTTACAGGTGTAACTGTTACAGTATAGATCCTGAGGTAATTTGTGATTCAGTGACAAGAAGTGTAGAATACTTATGCTTGTTTAACTTTGTTGCATATCTCCCTCCCTGCTGTTCCCATCCTCTCCTTCCCTCGCCTGATCACCCTTTTGAGTCTTTTATTCATACTCAGACCAAGGGGCTATCGGGCGATGGACCTCTTTCAGCATCACACGTCTCTGAGGATTCAAGGTACCGACAGTCCCTGGCAGTCGTGTGGAGATTGTTTCACCAGCATCACAGGTAACATCATTGCATTACTGTTATTTTGTTTGGAGCAATGGCCCTGGCAATAGACATTGGCTGAAGCAGCATGGCCTCAACACAAACTAGATCCATTTGTGTATGAAATGTGTTCCCCACAGTACATTGTGCCTCATCACTGTCACCGTGGATATGTTGACAGTCTGCATGCGTCATCGATGGCATAATTTTGAATGATTGTGCATATGTGAGTATGTTTACTGTGGCAACATGCATGCAGTTCATAATGGCTAAACATCCATATTGTGCATGACGTACATGGTTATGTATGTATTGTTTGACCTTGCTACCCACAACGGTCAGGTAACACCTGCTGACGCTGTGTGTCCTGTGCCCCGCTTGGCCTTTTGGTGCCTGATCCTGTGCCTGTCATAATTGGTGATTGTTCATCCATGTTCTTTCAGTGACCCATGTCTAACCAGACACTCCTTCCTTTCCATACACATGTTACATGGTGCCTTTCAAAACTCCTTGTCTTTGTGTGCTACTGTTGCATGGTGTCTCACCCCTTCTGCCGTCATGTGTTCACTCGTTCCTGCTGCTGCCTCCCCTGTCGTGTATTTCTATAGGTTCTGAATCGATCCCCCTATTCCTGACCCTATTCTGGTTAAACTACCTAGCTAGTTAACTAACAGTCAGCCCATGAGGCAAGAAATTCCCCATGATGCAGATACCGTTATCTGACGCAGTCACACTACGGCACAGGAACGTGTTATCTGATTAGGTCATAACGCTTGAGATCTAATTAGACAAGCGATATCCCTCCAGCCCCTGATAAGGCATACGACGTTCTCATAACAAATCAAACCTATGACAACCTGGATAATCCGTGCGGCCATTGTTTTGATTTCACAGAGAACTTTAGTAAAGAATGTGCTAACGAGCAAGTCGTATGACATCTTTATTGACGTACCTATGTCCATCCTTACGTCAATCCCGGCACCTTTAAGGTATAAATATTGCCGATCTTGCCCTATGCAAAACACACGCGTGGTGACAAGACGGAGCAGCCATACTTGCCGAAGCCGAGAGCAGAAGCAGACCCCGCAGGCAGCAGCCCCGCCTTCCTGACGCGCTGAAAGACGCGCTGCTATCTCAAGCCGAGAGACCCAGCACCGGCGCTTCTGGGCAGCCCTCGCAGGCAGCCTGGAATATCGAGAGCAGAGAAAGAGATACCAGTCCTCATTCATCCTAAATTCCAGGTACAGAACTGAATAACCCCTCCTAGAGAATTCTTTAGTTATTCACTTGGCAAAAACAAACTTAACTTAAACTGTAACTTTCTATTCCCGCCCACGCATTAGACTTAGGTCAGGTACACGGGGTAGGCGTATTTAGAAACATCAGTTGAGTACGTTTAGTCAAATGTATATGTGTATGTAAATATATTTTAATCATTTTAAACATCATATGGCTCAGAAACCATATCAATGTTTTTACAGTATTATTTTATACTATTGCTTCTAATGTATGCACTTTACTTAACTATAAGTATCGCAATAATATCGATCCATTTCTCTTGTACGAGAAAAGAGACTGATCAATAAATAACACCTTTTATTGAACACGCCCGTCTCTTCCTTTTCTCTACATTCTGATGAGACTAAAAATGCACGTACTGACTGAGTAAAATAATTGCCTTGTGCTCACACGACTCTCGAGATTGACTCTTGATTAGGGGAGAGCAAAGTTGTCATGTTCTATGGTTGTCAGAAACTAAATCCCTTCTTGTCTAATCAGGGAAGTTAATCCTTCCTTGAACATTCGAGAAAGTTTCTAGCGAACTCTGAGCTTAGCTGGCAAACCCAAAAATTAAGTCTAGTATCGACAGTAGTAGACCTAGTTAACGTCTGGCCTAGGCCTTTACTGCTGTAGGTACTATTCCAATGCGCAGAGCCTATTGGGAAAATAGGAACTACACTACATGGCGCCCAACGCGTTTGGAAAGGGCGATAAAACTAACGTAAGACATTTAGAGTAACTCAGTCGTGCTTTCTCACTCAGACCCCTTTTCCCAATACTCCAAAGACGTCTGGAGTGGGTGAAAGGTTATTATATCCTCCAAAACCTCGCAGGAGGGAACTCCTATGTACGGTTCTTGGTCTAGTCAACGTTGAAGGATAAAACAGTTCCAGAATATTGTGCATCTAATCTCTGTTTCCATAAAGAAACCTGATCTGCAAATAAAAATAATACCATCCTGTCAGTAAAATGGGAGACAGTGATGGAGAAAGAGAGGCAATTAGATTAGCTACTGAAATAGCAGATGCTGATGCTACCATGCAAACAGCAGACCCGGATATAATACTCATCCAGGTCGCCAAAAGGAGATCTATAACCTTAAAACTTATAGAAAATGGACTGACACCTAGAGGTGGCACAGTCATATTCGTAATTGAGGCACACGAATATCGGCAGACAGAGGTATACTATACATGGATACATTTTCCAGCAGCAAATGCTGTAACAAAGTACTTCCACTATTACAAAGTAGAGGAACCTCCTGAAACGTACACTCCTTTCGAGGAGGTGGAAGTACCACTCAAATTCCAAGAGCATTTGCTCTTATTTGATGGCGCCCTAAAACATAATAATCACATTACAAGGCTCGGTCCTTTAGGAAGACCAGGAGCAACGTGGCCGGTCTTAGCCGGATACACACCACATCCAGACATCGACGAGATGACTGCACCAGAGCTATTAATACAGCTAAAACAACTACTAAAAATTCACAGACAATTAGTTCAGTATGTAATGCGGACTTCTACAATTCAGCCAGCGATTAAACTACCACAGCTGACCTCTCACCAGGGGAACACAAATAAAATTACACCACAGAACATCCAATCCTGCCTAGGTAAGGTTCCAGCTAAAAGGGAACAGATACCATTCTGGTTGGCACAGAAAATCACCCAAATAGAGGCGGTGTTTCCTGACACCACCCCGCTAGAGAAACACAGGATTCTGACTATATGTCTCCCAATGGGAATCGCACCACACATTGAGGACTGTGACACTTGGGGTACAGTCTTTGCTTCCATCTACACAAAAACGCACGGTGTTCCATCCATTTCGGTAATACCAGATGTGCTAAAACAAATTCAAGATGAATATGGTCCAGAACCTGCTTTAACTCTTGGTATGAAATTACTGAAAGACTTCAAGCAGGTCTCGGCTATATTACTAGCCAACATAAAGGGTGAAGCAGCAAACGTGGCGATCCGCCAGAGGTTAAAAGAGACAGATATAGCAGACCAACCAGCTGAAATTGCCAGAATCATAGAAAAATCCTATGAAGAACTAGGCAGAGATAGTCTAGGTGGAATACCAGTAAAACCGCAACTGACTACAAGTCCAGAAAAAATGTTTTTTAATAATAATAATAATTCACCAAAAAAGAACTGGGATGGGAACAAACAATCCAATCCAAAAGAAAAGAAATTCCAGTCCAGAGGAAGGTCTCCTAGGCGAAGAGAGAAATCTCCAAACCCGAGACAAAGGTCACCTCAGAGTGAACCCTCTGGGAATAGATATAACCTTAGAAATAGGGATAATATTAAAAAACCTGATAGATATCAAGACATTGATACACGTCCCTCTCAATCTTTTCAGAATTCCTCGCAGAAATCGGAAAGAAGAGGACGATCAGAAGAGCACGCCAAGTCCAAAGACAAGGAACCTGCTCAACTGAAAAAGAAATCACAATTTCCAAAAAAGAAGGTAGCCAGTATCAAGGTAGTTAACAATGCCGAGAATACTGAGGACACAATTGAAAAACGGAGAGTGGGCTCAGACAATGCTAGACAGCGCAGCAGAGGTGAGCATAGCTCGCAAAGTCCTTATGAATCATCTGGAGACAGTGGACACGAATGAATACCTTCAAGTGGAAACTGCAGATACCAGAGTTAGCAAGCCCCACAAAATATACGAGATAACATTACGTATAGAGGGAGATAAGACTAGGAAAATAAGGGGACTATTTTGGGATAACCTATCCAAGGGCTATGACATCCTTCTAGCTGAAAAAGACTGGCCACCGGAGTTTGTCAGGGAGTGCCCTCATGGCGAAGAAGTAATTATGCCTGCCTTCTCGAATCAAATACCGATTCATAAAAAATACACACTTGCTAGAAAGTGGGCAGTGGCCTTAGCACCTGCTTTATATAAAAATCACGTAGGATGGGATGAGGATTCTCCTCCTCACAAAGTCCAGCTAAAATCACAACCAACTGCACAAAGGCAGTACCCAATTAAGCAAGAAGCTAAAAAACAAGTAAATGAAATACTAGATCAGCTAGAATACCAAGGGGTGATTGAAACTTGCACCTCACAAATGAACAATCCTTTGTTTCCGGTCTCCAAACCAGACAATTCGTACCGTCTAGTTTTGGATTACCGACACCTTAACACATGTTGCAAAACTCACACAGTGCTGCACTAATGAATAACATAGTGTGCAAAAAATACAAAACAACCTTGGACATCTCCAACGGATTCTTTTGTCAAAACATAGCACCAGAGAGCAGATATTTAACTGCATTCTCAGTAAATGGCACTCAAAAACAATTCTGTCGGTTAGCCCAGGGGTACAAGAATAGCCCGGGGGTATTCTCAGCGAGAGTAACAGAATTACTACAACAATATGATGATGAAGCATTATCTTATGTCGATGACATTTACTTAACAGATGATGACTTGGAAACTCACTTGAAAAGAGTGAACACCATAATACTTGGTTTCGCTGCAGAGGGTTACAAATTCAACTTCAAAAAGTCCAGAATTGCCCATCTGAAAATTCAGTACGGAGGATATGAATTATCAAGTATTGCCTGGTTGACAGTCTTTTAAGAACTAGAAGAATTAAAAAATCTAAAATATGAAAACACGTATCCTCTGCCAATCGACATTCTGCCTCTAAGACATTACGCCTGTGTAATCTATACAGACGGACATGCTCAACCCTCCGTTTGGGGAGAACATGCATACAATCCCACATGTGAGATTACAAAAGAAGTGTGGCACGGAGGTAAACTAAGACCTCTATTAACAAAATCACACTCAGTAGAAACTAATTCAGAACTGCAAACTGAAATATTAGCTTTGAAAATGGCGCTAGATAATGCGGATCGCGAATTCCCGACGCTTATAGTGTCAGATTCATATTTCTGCGTCAAAGCATATAACAAGGATTTGCAGACATGGATTCAGAACGGTTACAAAGATGACACAGATGCACCAATAAAGCAGAGACTTCTCTGGGAACAAATAGCTCTTTTGAAGAAAGAACTACCAAAGACTCACGTGACTCACTCACTGAGTCATCAACGTGATGGCGTTCACGTTGTGGGGAATTCATTGGCTGAGACAGCCGCAGCGGCAGCCACTAAATCGGCTCCCGTAGATCGAAAAAAGCGTACATTAAAATACATTGACGGTGAAACATTGCTGGCGGTGAAAACGTCATCAAAAGGCGACTGCTCAGCGTTACCGATCAACTATCCACTCAATTATACATACATAATCGATGCAAACTCCGTCCCTTTTGCTCGAATCCCTGGAGTGGGGGATAGAGTGATTCCAAACATGGACAGGAGACACTTGTTAATCGCAGACGCACACATGGGCGAGGGTCACAGACACCTTAAATTAAAAGATTCTCTGGAAGAATTACAATCACGGTACTGGTGGCCAGGCATGAGCCTGCACTACACCATGTTTGTAAAAAACTGCCCAAACTGCAACAGAGATCGCAGTGGGGAGAGAAGCAGTTTAATACCTCGTCGTATCAAGGCAGATAACATCTCCACTAAAAAGAATGGCTTGCGATTAACATATACAGGCTAGTTCCCACTTATAATGTAGATCCACAGCACTCGGCTGACGTCCGGACTGTTATACAAGATTTGCGAGTCTAAATGGCATATACGCTAAGAGCATGCTACGTTCGACCATTTTTTTCTTTTTCTCAGGCAATCCAGCCTGGGGGGGGGAAAGAATGGCCAAATGAGCACAGCCCAGCGGGAATCTTCTCACTTCCTTCCTGAGGGTATGGGATGGTGTAAAGAAAAAACCAAGACAGAAAGCAATCTATAATAGAAAGGATATTAGGTTCGGGAGCTTGGTGGGTCAAACATCTAATAAGTGTCCAACGTAGTCTAAATAACTTGCCAAGAAATTCTCTGAAGGGATTCAGTCCGTAGGAATTATTATTCGGAACTAGGATGTTGATCTCTGACCTTGATAGTCAGACTTCAGTGGTAATAGAAAAAACCTTTGATGTCAAAGACCGTTTGGCTATTTTGCAGGACTTAAACAAAACAAGAAAAGACCTGAGCAACATACAGTTGAAACAACAGCCAACAACCACTGAAGAATCACCACCTGTCCCAGCAAGACCTGTCTGGATTCCAAAAGTCGGGGATCTAGTCAGGGAAAAGATCGCGGTAAAGAAGGAATTTGGGCCTTCTTACAGAAAAGCAGTTCCTGTCTTGTCTGTCAACGGGACAAGATCAGTTGTACTACCGCCACTTGCTGGAAAAAAGGAGAACCGAGTTGTATCCATCGACCTGGTAAAACCACAACATGTGGCCGATAACAAACAGTAGGCCAAGTGGACTCCCAATAAGTAGCAGAACACCAAGGTTTGCTACCAGTACAGAGGTCCTATCAAAGAGGCTCATCACATTCGAAACGCCTACAGAAGAACAACAAGGACTATGCAACAATGCAATAGAACTTAGACCTCTGAAAACCCAAATAAAGACATTTAGTAGAGACACACCAATCTATACAGAAGTACCAAGTGAAAATGCAAGAAACAAAAATCCTGAACCAATTGGAACAATTGACAGAACTGCATCCGGTTACTTCATCAACTTCGATGATTCCTCTGACGGTTTCAGCGAACAAAAGACACAGCCATCATCAAAATCCTTTAAAGACAAAGCGAAGGAACTTTTGAAACAACTAAAAGAAACATATCTGATTTCTCCATGGATTGAATTTTGGGTGGGTTTTGGTGCATTTATCCTCATACTTTGGCTCATCGTGGTATTTACTTTGGGACGCTTCATTGAGGGAAAATATGCTAAAATGGACACAGCAAGTCAGAACATCAACTTGGTCCTCAAACCACACACATCTTCACACGTCGAGAAACGAGAACTTTCTTCAGAACTTTCTTCGGCCAACTTCACAGCAATTCCAATACCTGGTGGGGTAGCCTGGGACAACACTGACTATGAAATTTATGGTCCGGTCGAGATCCTGAAATGTCCACACCAAATCAAGATCTCTTTGAGTGACTTTGCAAAACCAAACTCATTTGCTGATGATTGGGACTTTGAAAGTATTAACAATATGATGTCTGACTTAGTAATGTCTGCTAAATTTACAAAACATGATTATTTGCAAGGTTCTACAAATTATGATAGTATGTATTGCTATAACCACTATGGTAACCATTTCTTGCATAAATCTGCACAACCTAGAAATGTTTTAAATTATAATCAATGGGAACATTGTGCTACACCTCCAAAAGGGAGCTCTAGAACCGTATATGACAAATATTCATATTTTTCAGGTTTTAACATAACTAATGCTGAAACATTTTATTACAAATTGTCAAACAAGACAGGGATGAAAACCATGATAACCAACACAAAATTGATATATTCGGATTCTTTCTTTGAAAAAATGAATACTTTTGGATTTGATTATTGGGACAAACATGTTGATTTGAAAAGTGTTTGGGGTACAAAAGAATGGCAAGTACAGGGTATAGAAGCTTTGTTTAGAGCCTGCATGATCCCAGAACAAATGATATTTTTAAATGACACCGTCCAACAAACCACCTGTCTTGGCCTAGCAAAAATCAAAGATTTAAATAACCTATCTATTCCAAAGCCAACAATGTTTAGCAATAACTCTGATACAGATGAAGGAATAGACATAAACCATATACTTAACCAAAACAGAACACATCCTGATTGGAAACAATGGTTGATCTGGCCCACAGATACAAATAACTGTCAAGATAGATTCCTGAATAAAACACAGGGTTTCAAAATGACCAGGCCAGACCCTAGATATCCCCAAAGACATCACCCAGGGATAATAACAACCTACAGTGTGGGCAAATTATGCCTTCAATGGCTACAAACTTCCACACTGCCTGAAATTAAGCAACACCTAACTTTACTTACTAATGGTGCTGACTTGCGTGATTTCATACTGGGACCACGCAAACAGCGTCATAAGCGTTTCATAGCAGCCTCTGTATATGCAGCATACAATGAGGCCTGGAAGGTTACTCAAATTGAGACAGCAGAAAGAATACGGGAAATTGACCGTATTCATTTGGAAAAATCACTTTCTGTAGTGGACAATGGGTTAATGACTCTGTCCTCCAGAATTTTTTCATTGGACAGCATTGTGTCTTCAGCAATCGATATATTATCGCAAGACTTACTATTATTACAACATGGTCAGTCACAATTGCGTTCTATTGTACAGCTTGGTTGGACGTTACAAAATCTGCGTTCAGGCTATGTGCCTTGGCGTTTAATCAACACAACGTCACTATTCCAAATCTTTAACCTTACTGATAGACAAATCGGTATGGCGCAGAAGGGTGCTGATTATACAATCTTGAGCATTGAAAAACTAGAAAGATTACCAATGACAATGTCAGAACGACCTGTCAGTGAATGGATAATACACGGAATCATAAATATTCCAATCTCAACCTTCAGGTTTCAATACTGCCAAAAATATATACAGGCTGGCATGTACGAGAAATTGGGAAAAGGGTACCTTAAAACAACTTGGAACCTGCCCTATTCACATGCATGTGTCAGTAACAAAGGACAGAAAGTGTTTCTTAGTGGCAACAATTGTGCTATGTCACTGAGCGGCACGCTTCTGTGTAACGGTATTAGTTTGCACGGAGCCTGTGAAGGGAATTCATACAACCTTTCATGTCACCAGCAAGGCGCACCTGCAACTGAAATAGAACCATTCTTTCAAAGACTCTATAATGGGAGTTACATTCTTATTGTAGACCGCAGATGCTGTAGTCTTATGCCCGGGACTCCTTATCTCGTCACTACGACGGCGAAGGTCAAGTGCTGTGGACGTTCTTTGTTCCCCAGCTCCTTTCCAGACAGGGAGGCAAGGGCATGGCCCGGTCTGAAAATTACTTCTATTCGAATAGACACTTTAAGCAGAATGAAAACAGTGCTTCTTCAGACGCCTACAAGGCTCACGTCATCTAAAGAAACGTATGATCTACAAGTCGCAAGGACGACTGCAGAGATACATACATTATTATCAACCAATTCCCCCGTACATTTCGCGGAAATCCTGAGCGAAATCTTAAATATTTCTGATACCACTGGGGTCTCAAAGGTATTTAAGACAGTATTTTCGATGGCATTAACACCATTCAAAGCCATACTGGGTATTTTTCCAGACTTCGTCCATTCGATTTTTGGCGGACTTCCCCTGATCCTAGGACTAATTGCAGGAATCCTATTCCTAGTCCTTATTTTTCGTTATGGCAACCCATGTCACAGAACAAAATCTCACGACAATGGAAGATACGATCCTAGCCATTGGATACCGGGACCGGATATCAAAAATCCTGGGACTCTCCCGGCTTAGAGACCTAAACATGACTTGGTTTCTATCATTTCGACCAATGTGGCAAAGGTGTGTTTTACCTGTACTAAGGTGTCTGCTATGCGGAGAAGAATGCGTGTTAGACACCTGTCTGACGCTACAATCGGATGCGCCAGTGGATGCAGATACACTGTTGGTTCCTACCAAGGTTCACGCACTGTGCTGCCCTCAAAGGCTGCCAATTCTGATGACGGCATTCCTGGAATCTTCACCACTGCGATTGAAGAGTAGTGAAGTTCAAGATGAAAGCAGCATCGAACAGGTACGACCTTCTGTCAGCAATGCAAATCAGAATGTCAATGGAGACAATCATGCCCATGAATGCATGGTTACCCCTATTTCCGACTTAGTGGAACTTTCCCATGAAGCTGTTGACAGTTTTTTCGAAAGCCTGAATGATATGATGTTCTCTCCGGAACAGAAATAGAGACTTTTGAGTAAACTCGCACACGGCGTTCCCTGAATTCGGCCTTCAACTTTAAAAATAAAGTCACATGAACAATTACAATCCAGTTCACGGACAGCAACTTTTTTCAGCAAGCCCCTAAAATATTTTTCTATATATTTTTTCCCGGGACACTGATCTTCTGCTTAAAGTAAGAAACTATTCCTAGAGAACTAAGATTTCTATTTTTTTAGATTCTTTATAGACTTTATATAGACTTTAGCTGCCCACTGGTATGTTCACAATATATTTTATGTGATGAAATGGTTTCGACTTTTTTTCTGTATAGCCATATTAAGAGCCATTTCATGTGTATTTATCATATACCAACAAACAATAATGCATAACAATGCGTGTTTACTTTTGCATTTGATTCATAGCTTAAGTGCATACGATATATATGACTGCAATTTTTCAGTATATTTGAAAATTTCAAAATGCATTTATGTATTTTGGGGTGGTAAGGTATACACTATACTCTATAGTATGTTGTACTATGTTATACTATGCATAGATTAGTAGATATGACCATAGTTAGCGTGGAGTGGGTGTCGTGTATTTCTATAGGTTCTGAATCGATCCCCCTATTCCTGACCCTATTCTGGTTAAACTACCTAGCTAGTTAACTAACAGTCAGCCCATGAGGCAAGAAATTCCCCATGATGCAGATACCGTTATCTGACGCAGTCACACTACGGCACAGGAACGTGTTATCTGATTAGGTCATAACGCTTGAGATCTAATTAGACAAGCGATATCCCTCCAGCCCCTGATAAGGCATACGACGTTCTCATAACAAATCAAACCTATGACAACCTGGATAATCCGTGCGGCCATTGTTTTGATTTCACAGAGAACTTTAGTAAAGAATGTGCTAACGAGCAAGTCGTATGACATCTTTATTGACGTACCTATGTCCATCCTTACGTCAATCCCGGCACCTTTAAGGTATAAATATTGCCGATCTTGCCCTATGCAAAACACACGCGTGGTGACAAGACGGAGCAGCCATACTTGCCGAAGCCGAGAGCAGAAGCAGACCCCGCAGGCAGCAGCCCCGCCTTCCTGACGCGCTGAGAGACGCGCTGCTATCTCAAGCCGAGAGACCCAGCACCGGCGCTTCTGGGCAGCCCTCGCAGGCAGCCTGGAATATCGAGAGCAGAGAAAGAGATACCAGTCCTCATTCATCCTAAATTCCAGGTACAGAACTGAATAACCCCTCCTAGAGAATTCTTTAGTTATTCACTTGGCAAAAACAAACTTAACTTAAACTGTAACTTTCTATTCCCGCCCACGCATTAGACTTAGGTCAGGTACACGGGGTAGGCGTATTTAGAAACATCAGTTGAGTACGTTTAGTCAAATGTATATGTGTATGTAAATATATTTTAATCATTTTAAACATCATATGGCTCAGAAACCATATCAATGTTTTTACAGTATTATTTTATACTATTGCTTCTAATGTATGCACTTTACTTAACTATAAGTATCGCAATAATATCGATCCATTTCTCTTGTACGAGAAAAGAGACTGATCAATAAATAACACCTTTTATTGAACACGCCCGTCTCTTCCTTTTCTCTACATTCTGATGAGACTAAGAATGCACGTACTGACTGAGTAAAATAATTGCCTTGTGCTCACACGACTCTCGAGATTGACTCTTGATTAGGGGAGAGCAAAGTTGTCATGTTCTATGGTTGTCAGAAACTAAATCCCTTCTTGTCTAATCAGGGAAGTTAATCCTTCCTTGAACATTCGAGAAAGTTTCTAGCGAACTCTGAGCTTAGCTGGCAAACCCAAAAATTAAGTCTAGTATCGACAGTAGTAGACCTAGTTAACGTCTGGCCTAGGCCTTTACTGCTGTAGGTACTATTCCAATGCGCAGAGCCTATTGGGAAAATAGGAACTACACTGCACCCCAGCGACACCACACCTCCGAGTGCCCTGATTCTGCAACACACAGGCCTCAAAGATGCTCCTCCCTCCCTCCATTCTTAAGGCAGGCAGCAGCTGGTCAGTGCCAGTGTTGCAGCACCTCTGTGCCAAAGGCACGACCATCAGCGCCTGCATCATGCACAGTGCAAGACACTCTGGTCCTTCCATGACCCAGGTAACACGACAGACTCATGCTTCAGCCACCCTCCAAACAGTGAACACCAGACAATCATCCACCTACTATCAGGTAACCCCTAAGCGCACCCATGATAGCTTGTTAGGCAGTGTGTGTACCTCATACTGCCAACACTGCGCTGCCACACATAACAGTGCATGTCCGTACAAGCAGGTCATGTGCACACCTGCTACATCCACCAGCATGCCATTGGACTCTGTTACCTCATCAACACAACAGCCACACACATAGCCTTCATTACTGTAACCTGGTTTTACGCAACCTCAGTACACTACTTCTACATTGCCATCACATACGGATACTCGATCACCCGCAGGGACCACACCAACAATCTAGGCGTGTGATTTGAAATAGTGTCTGAAGTACCCCCTCAGAGTCACATACAAGACCAAGGACACACTCAGCATTGTCAGCCATCTGCACTTCATGTTTCACACCAACACCCTGACCACTCTCAGTCTAACTGTCATCTACAGGTCTCCAAGTCTACACCCACAATTCTGCTAAGCCAACTATGAATATGTGAATGATGATTTCTTGTGCGCACATCTAATCCAACGCGGTGTCACTGAACTGTCGGTCACCGAAAAGGAGGCAGCATACGGAGTAGCAAGTAATCAAGCATGCAAAATAGCCAGGTTTCAAGGCCTTTGCAAAACTCACATTCAGACAGATTCCAATGCAGCGGAAGAGGTGGCTTAGTCCCACATTGGGTGGTTCGTACCTGAAAGGTTTCACCTCCTGATCTTGGTTTTGCTGACCAAGGACCAATGAGCAAGTGCTTGTCTATGGAACGTAGAGGTCGTGAGTGACAATAGGGACGGAGCCTCCTCCTAAGGTAGACCGGCCCACGACCGAGTCCTGCACTGTAGACGAGTGTCAGCGCATTGAAATCTGTTTGTGTAGCCATGGGCAGCCAATGGACTAGTTGAAGTAAGGGGGAGATATGTTGTCAACGGAGACTCCACATACCATGCGGGCAGCCACATTTTAGACCATCTGCATTATACATAGCAAGCCTAATTTGAGACCCACGGATGACCCATTTGCTTAGTCAAAATGGGACTTTATCAGTGCGTCAACCACCGTTTTCTGGATAACGTGCAGATACTTATTAAATCCCTAGATTTTCTCAATCTTGCCAAAACAAGCAGCACCCGCTGCTTGTACCTGTGTGGCAAGGGATAGACGATTGTCCCATCTGAGTCCCAGATTCCTGACCAAGTCCTTGTGTGCCGGAGCAATGGCCAGTTCCTCTGGCCACCAAAGATTGGTAGAGAGGGGAGAAGGATTTGTGTAAACATATAGGACCTAGGTGTTATCTGGATAAATTTTGAAGCAAAGGTGGTCCATCCAGCCGCAAAAATCGTGAGTCAATTTTTGAGCAGGTCAAATTTTGCAACACACGCAGCATTTTAGGTGAATAGAGGCTGAAGATCATCAGCACATGATATGATGTTGACTTCAGACATGGCAATTGATTCAGCCAGCGGGGTTAAGCAAATATTAAAAGTCAGTGTGCTCAACGCAGAGCCCTGCGACACGCACCACTACAGTGGTTTGACTGGTGAGATAAATGTGTAGGTCTGGACCTGATGTGTGCGGTAAGTTAGTTAGGACGATATCCCATTCTGCACTAAGCCCCCCACACCTATTGTCTTAATGCGGTGAAGAAGAATGGGATGTTTGACGGTGTCAAATGCTGTAGACAAGTCTAACAGCACCAACCCCGCCTTGGAACCTCCGTTGCCCTCACAGCGAATAGAGTCTTCCATTTCTGTGAGGGCCGACTGCATACTATATCAGGGATGTGAGCTGGATTGCGAGTCGTGGAGTAGGCTATTATCTTCTACAAAGGGCATCATTTGCTGACAGACATATTTCACTGAAATGTTTGCCGGAGCTGTTAAAAGAGAGTTAGGTCTATGATTGGAAGGATATTCAGGATATGCGTTTGTTTTACTTAAGATGGGCAGGAGGAAAGCGTGTTTCCAGGCATCCGGATTAGAGCCCAATCAGATCTAAAGATTACAAATGGCGTTTATATGGTGATTGTGAATCTTAGCAAATGTGTTGTATTGCTTGGCGGACAAGGGGTCAGTAGGGTAACCGGATTTACACATCTGCTAATTGAGCAGAGAGGCTTCCTCAGGAATTGAGACAAATTCTGAGATCACAGAGCTGTAAAACGTATATACTGATTGCTCCTCAGACATTGGACAACGAAATCTGCACGCAGGGCCGCACCTACACAGACTACATGGGTCAGGGTGAGTGCAACTCGATGCTGGAGGACACCCACACCACCACCCTGCATTGGTACAACTATATTTGCATCCAGTTGTCCAAGTCACAACACACTGCACCAGACTCCGCTACAGATCCACCAAATAGTACTTTACCTGAGTGGACACAGACAAGCTGTGTGGCACCCTCACACAGGACACTCCAACCAACGCCACCGTCACACCCTGCAACCGCACACACTCGACTCTTCCAACACTCTTGCCACATTGGGGGACTTTCCTGTGTAGCACAACAACTGTTAAGCCACCAGGGACAAGGCAGACCTCCTGGACTCATACAGGTGAAGCCAGAATAATGTGCAAACCGTGTAAACCAAACAACCATAATTTACCTTTCATACATGAAATCCACTACACACACATTACCATATCATCAGCACGGACAAGAGGATAACCTTCATGTTTTGGCTAGGCAGCAACATACACAACATGAATGGCCTCATCGGCATTGTGTGTGAACTATCTAACCCCAGCTCTCCATCCAAACAACATCGCACCCTTGCAAGGCCAAAGGGAACCCTTGCAACTTACTAGCACTCCAAGATGGACCAAGTGGACATACCTGACAGCCTCGCCACACATAGGCAGACATTGCTATTTTCCACAGGACTTGCCCCCCCATCAGGTCCTGGACTCCCGCCAGCAGCTAAGACACCACCCGGCTCATGAACACCATCCACTCTGGCTCTCCATCAGGACCCTTCCTACAAAACATCTCAAGCATAGCATACACCATCCTTGAAGCCCACATCCAGCATGTCATGCGTGGCTCCTTTGCATATGCCACTTCTCATGGGAGCTGGGGGCATGCAGTAACCCAGGCCCTTCTTTGACAATGGACGTCAGTACTGCAGGATGTCCTGGGACATCAGCCTACTTGCCTACCCGGCAAATGTCCACAAGTAGACAGTCAAGGAGCAACTGACCATCTCCCTCCAAGCACACATCTCCAGGCAACCCGCCCCAGACCATCGTCTACTGGATTCACCCCACTGCCACAGCCCTCCTTTCCACCACCAACGCCATCTTGGAACCTGCTAAAAAATGGTGAGACCACCACCCTCACCCCACCGACTACTCAACGACATTCAACACAATGTGCTACCACACTGTCAGATCACACATCTCCAACACTGGGATACACATGGACCCAGGATGAAATGGCCAAGTACATCCCCAGCAAGGCCGTGGGTCTCCGCATCCCCCCTTCGTCATGTAGAACACTGGGGCCATTGGGCCCATGCCCCAGCCTCATCTATCAGGGTGACAATGTACAGTGTCTCCATGACCCCCCTCTCCACCATCACATGCACATCATTATCATGTCCTATGCCATTGACACCCAGCTGCACCTCACCCTCACCAAAGACCCAGCCACTCCCAGATCCAACATTCAAGTAGGCATGAGGTGCATTTAGAAATGGATGAACATCAGTCACCTGAGGCTGGACTTGGACAAGACTGAGCTCATCATCTGACTAATGTCCCCTTATGGCTGGGCCGACTCCTTGTGTCACAACGGCCTGGGCATCGCACAAGCACACAGTGGCCACACACGCAAGCAGGTGATCATCGTACACTCCTCGCTCACAATGACCATGCAAGTCAACACCATCACTACCATCATGCTGCAAGTCCCTCCGCATGCTGGAAATGATCTTCAGATAGATCCCCTCCTAGTAAAGACAGACAGCCACCCAGCTCCACGACACCAGCCAGCTCAACTACGGCAACACCCTCTACGCAGGAACAACAGCCAGACTCCAGGAGGATTTGTGCACATCCAGGGTACATGCGTAAAACTCATCATCAACATCCCCTGCCACAGCGACATGACCATCCACCTGAGATACCTACAATAGTATCACTGTCAACTGCAGGATCACCTTCATACTCCTCAGCCACACTCAGTAGGCACTCCACAACCCCAGCACCAAAAATGATTAGGGACGTCTCCCGTCCAGCCACCCTTGCCCTGGGCAATATTCACCACATCCACAGTACAACTGCATGCAGGAGATAGTTCTCCCACCTTACCAAACAGACCTGGTACTCCCTCCCTGGGTACCTACACATTACCCATGATCTCTACACCTTCATGAAACTCTTCAGGAACTGTCTGTCAGTGCAGTATGCCAAGCCCCCCCTCAGCAGATAGAAACCATCACGGGTGAGTATTGGCATCCAAATGTGTAGTTGATGATACATTGTGACCTGTGTAGGTCCTCAACCAGACTCAGAACCCAGTGTATGGATGGCTTGAGTTTGTTCCACACTCATGCATACTTTGACATATCCCCACACGTATGTTGTGGACTCAGGGAAAAAGACTGCAACATCAGGATCTATTGTGTTTGTTATGTTTATTGATCAATCTTGTACTGGAAACGTGAGTAGGAGCCAGGTGCTGTACAAAAATGGGAGGAATCCAAAGTTCACAGAGGGAGATGTGATGCCTTGCAGTTTGAGTCAAAAGAGTAAAGACCACAGTGCTCAGCATCATTGTTCAGACTGTGACCAGAAGTCCATGTGGTAGAGTAGGATAGTCAATAAGGTGATGCTGTTGCACACAAAGGCAAGATGCCAGCCCAGGTGACCTGGGAGATGCGTATGGCCCACTGCCTCTCACTGTCTTTTGCGTGGACGACCCACCTTCCTTGGGGGACCCTCATGTGCAGGCCTTGCCGATGCCTGGGATGCTCCGTCTGACAATTCCTCCTCCTCCTCCCTCCCTGTGCCTGGTGGCAGTCTTTGCCTAGATGTTTCTGGCCTGGTAACACAGAGAGGGTGCTGCATGTTGTCAGCGATCCGACAGAGTGAATGGCTTATGTCCCTCTGCACCGTCAAGAGCTCAGCCAGTCTTGCCTCCATCCGTCCTTGGTGTCGTCGTTGACTGGCGTGTTGCTCTGCCTGCTGGTTTATTATATTGTTGAGGGCCCCCAATACCTGGCTGAACTCCCTGGTGTCCTGCCGGTATACCTCCATGATGTCTCTGAGTTCAGACATACTGCTGGCTGGTCAGGTTCTCGCCTCCGCCTTGTGCCACTCCCACCACCCCTGCCCACACAACCCTGGCCTGCTGTTGTGGGCACATCGGGTCGACGGGACCCCTGAGGGATGGCAGTGGTGGTGTTGTCTGCCTCCTCCTGGGTGCCCGGCGAAGCTTGTCCCTCATTGTCAGACTGGCTCAGTTGTGGAGTGTGGGCAGGGCTCCGAGCTGTCTGCTGGGATGTGGCAGGAATGGGTGTGGTGGTTGGCACAGATGTCCCTGGTCCATCTGCTGCACGGATTTGGGCACCAGAAGTGCCAGGTGGGTTGTGGTTATCCATGGAGTGGTGAGAGGTGTCGCTGTCGGTGGGTTCAGGGTCCTGCGGAGCCTGGGACTGTGATCCATCTCCCCCTGGTTGGGGGTAGATTGCGCACATTGCCCTGTGGGTGTGAGAGACAGACAATGTTAATGCCATGTCATGCAACATCCAATTTCCATATATATTGTCATTGGCACTGTTCCACCTGCTTTGGATTGTTCTCAATGTTCACTTGTGGATGGGTATGTTGTGATGTCAGATTGATATGTGCTCAGGAGTCATTGACATGTGAGGGACTGTTTACAATGACTGACACTGCCATGCATGTCAGCAGGGATTTGACAGTCATTGTGCACCACAGCTATGACAGCATGGATGCAACACATTGACTATGCCGATCCCTATGGTGGAGAAAAAGAACGACTGCGTCACGCATATGTGCCATAGAGGTGGCACATTGCTGTGGTTGTGTCGCCGGCGGAACGCAGATCCAGCTATGCTCTGTGTGGCCCTATCTGCACAATGCAGCGTCAATCCTTGCACCTGCTTCAGGCATGCACAGGGTTTTAATGCAGCAAGTGCATGAAAGTGACTGAGTGAAATCTTTGTGATTTCACTCAGCAACTTTTGGGAGGTGTTGCTGCGCCATGACGGCCACCCACTGCCCACCCCCCTGGACCAGTATAGCTACTTGTGGCACAGGGCTTTAGAACATGCCACATCTCCCAGATGCCTCACCTTGTCAATACCCAGCACCAGGGCGCAACTTTTGTGCGTCTGCTGCGTCACAAAGGTAAAGCTACGGCATCATGTAAGTAGCACAAGGTACTTGTGAATCAGCACCGTGCATTTTTTGCTTGGATGCGTAATCAAATCTGTATTTGTTTTGTTGTGTTACATGACAATTGTGACAGTGGGGCACTCCATTACCTGTCCCAGGAGGCTATGTTTATGTAAGGGGTGTGTGCGACAGGCCGTGCTGGTAGTTGGAGTCAGATTTGCACCTGGGTATCCTTTGTGGTGTGGCTGTCCCCCCCCATGGAGCATGCTGCCATGACAGTGGTTGTGAGTTCCTGTGCGAGATATCTGACCTTCTCCTGGTGTTTGTGTTTGTACTGGTCACAGGAGGGCCTTGTGCTACCTACACCAGGGCCCAGTGTCAGCTATCTCGTCAGTACTTTCACACTTCCTGTGCATTGAGCAAGGTGCATGGGTGTGTACCTGGGCCATATGGGATGAGTGCAATTGGGCATGTGCGTACACAGTATTAGTGATAGAGGTGTACAACATGTTGGCTTCTTCACCATTCCCCTTGCACCCTCCTACCCTCCCCCTTGCACCCTTCACACCCTCCCCCTTGCAGCCTTCTGGCCCTGCCCCTAGCACCCCCCATACTGTTGGTCTATGCTGGAAGTCCTATCCAACCACCCCTCATATGTCTGGACACTGCTGGGAGTCCTCTGCACCCACCCCTCTTATGTCTGGGTACTGCTGGGGGACATATCCACCCACCCCTCTTATGTCTGGGCACTGCTGGGAGTCATATCCACCCACCCCTCCCATGTCTGGGCACTGCTGGGAGTCCTATCCACCCACCCCTCTTATGTCGGTACACTGTGGGAGTCATATCCACCCACTCCCATACTGTTGGCCACTGGTCATAGTTCTATCCACCACCCCCCCATACTGTTGGCCTATGCTGGGAGTCCTGTGCACACACCCCTCATATGTCTGGACACTGGTGGGAGTCCTATCCACACACCCCCATACTGTTGGCCTCTGCTGGGAGTCCTCTGCACCCACCCCTCTTATGTCTGGACACTGGTGGGAGTCCTCTGCACCCACCCCTCATATGTCTGGACACTGGTGGAAGTCCTGTCCACCCACCCCCATACTGTTGGCCTATGATGGGAGTCCTGTGCACATACCCCTCATATGTCTGGGCACTGCTGGGAGTCCTATCCACCCACCCCTCATATGTCTGGACACTGGTGGGAGTCCTATCCACCCACCCCCATACTGTTGGCCTATGCTGGGAGTCCTGTGCACACACCCCTCATATGTTTGGACACTGCTGGGAGTCCCCCCATGTTACATGATTTGTTTGTATACTCACCAGACTCCACTACTCCTTCAATTCCATGTACTCCCACCGGTGGTAGCAGGGCCATGACCTTCTCCTCCCAGGGATGGTACTGTACTGGTCTGCAGGGACCACCACCTCGAGTGTGCTGGCTCTGGGCGCAGTCCTCATTCATCTTCCTCTTGACCATCCTCCGCAGAACGTACCACCTGGCCTGGCAATCCCTCCTGGTGCGTCTGATGGGTGCAACAGCATTGACCCTATTGACGATCCTCTCCCACAGCCGTGCTTTATCAGCTATGCTGGTCTGTCTGACCAATGCGCCAAACAGCTGTGGCTCAACTCTGATGACTTCATCTGCAAGGATCTCCATCTCCGGGTTTGTGAACTTTGGATTCTTGTGTGTGGACCTGGTGTGGGGTGTTTGTGATTGGGTTGGTGTGACGGTGTGTATGGATGGGGGGTGTGGGTCTGAATGTGAAGGGGGTGTGTGGGTCGGAATGTGATTGAGGTGTATGTGTGAAGGTGTATGTGTGCAGTTGTTGGTGTGTTGTCAGTCTCTGTAGGCAAATGTGTAGGTTGCAAAGGATGATGGGTTGTGTGTGTGTGGGCCCTTTTATTGGTCCTTTTGTGGGTGGGGCTTATTTTGAATTTTCGGTGGGTGTGTTATAAGGGGTGGTTCTGACTTAGGCCCTCTGTTTGCCTGTTTTGAAGTGGCCTGGACATTCATTTGCAATGGTTTGTACACAGGAGACATGTTTTGTGGTGTTGTGCGCGTCGTTTGCACCCTGCTTGTGCTATTTTTATGGGTTTGCGTGCGCTTCATTCATGGGGGTTCGAATCGTATTTGCTTTTGTGGCTCGTGCATACGCGGCGTTTATACGGGGTTCGCGTGCGCTTTGTTAAGGGAGAGTGCGTTTTGTATTTGTTTGTGTGGTTCGCTGATATGGGACGTTTTCCGTGGGTTTGCGTGCTCTTTGTTAAGGGGGGGCACGTTTCGTATTAGTTTGTGCGGCTCGCTCATACGCAATGTTTTCCGTACAAATCACAGTTAATAGTTACGCGACTACGTTTACCCGTACAAATCGCGTCCTGGGTCCCGGGTCCGGATCGTACTTGTTGGGTCGTACGGCATGTTTACGAATCGTACGGTTCAATTTCCGAAGCCATATCGTACGGATCTTGGGTTGTTTTTCTGATGGTTCGAAAACATTCGCACGTATTTTTTGGAAATGGATCGTACTGCGTGATTCAGACGAGTTTGTACGATTCGAACGGAAACGCCTACGAATACGAATCGTCAGACTTTTTTTTCCCCGAATCAGAATCGACCTCTTAATCTAACGATATTTGATAGTTCAATATTGTGGTGTGCGATATTTGCAATAGACGATATTGTGTATTCAATATTTTTGTGTTTGTTTAAATAAGTATTGGTAGTCGATATTACTGTAGTCGATATTATGACGTCGATATTTTGTCCAGACGATATTATCGTTGTCGATATTATGTCAGTGATCTGTCTTTTAATCCGTGGTTTAAGGAATTTGGTGCTACCAAGTGAAAGAATATTTTACCATGTGGATCTGTTAGATAACTTGTTTTTCCAGCCAAGAAATAGGAAGTAGGAAGTCAATACACTCCTGTTAAGGTTTGTAGGTCACCATACATTGTGAAATAATAGGATGACAGATGGAGTCAACACTTTGTTACCTTTGTAAAAATCTATAAAAGTGTTAGGAGCAGCAGCAGGCCGTTCACCATATTGTTTAATGGCTCCAGAAATGGAAAAAAATACTTATATTTTGTAATTAACCATTGTGGGATTTGCCCATAGACCTACCTGGGTTACGTAATTCCACTGAACCAAACAGCTAGTGTGTTGCTGTAAAGAATGCAGCTGGAACAGCTAAAAATACAACCAACATGTCCAGTATAAAGAGCAAGATCCTTGAACCTGACCAAAGGCATTGGAAAATGTGTATTTATTTGTAGTACTCAAAACCGATTGTGTTAAGTAGAGATTCTGCTCTTTGTGCCTCAAGCACAGCTTGCTATGTCTATTGTTGTGGTCTAGGAAGGATCCTGGATTGCAGGGTTCTGGAGCGTTTGGAACAAGAGGTCTGAGGATGGGCAGTTGGTGACTGGTCTGCATGGGGAAGTCCACTCTTACCTGTATCTCGTATTAAAGCCACTTCTTCACTTCATCCAAGGTGTCAGCATCCATTCTTCATAACAATTTCGGCAACGATTGGCTGGCCAGTCTGTGAAGTGTCTAGAGACGCTTTGCGTATGTGTGGCTTATCATATGAGACAGCGGTAATAGGAGACATTGAGCGGCACTTAAGAAAACAAACCCTGCAACGGTAAACCTTGGGTGTTGGCTTAATGGGTAGAATTCATTAAATCTGTGTCTGCGGAAGGAGAATCACTTAGAATAATATCTTCAACCCAAACGTTGAGGAGAGTGATGTCATCGTCAGAGGCAGCGTCGGATTAAGTCTGGTGAGTCAGCTAGGATGACATCATCGAAGCAACAACTATATTGGGATGTGGAACTAGACGCGGTCTAGTGTTTCAACCTGGACACGACGTGCAACGCACGACGTGCATGATCGGCAACCATCTTTTCTTTGTATCTGATGAGAGACAGCGCTTCAGCAGCTTTTCACCATTTAGTGCACTTTCACAAGCGGTTAATGCAGTGGTGATGTGCAAACCATGAAGAAGTAACGATATTCTGCATGCACTCACAGCGTTGATGCACACACCTTAAAGACACAACATTGAGGTCATACAGAGGTACTTATACATTACAGGCTTTCTCATTTTTTCTATTTTTTTTTTCCTAATACAATTTACCATTCATTTGTCTTTTGATATTCCTCAAGTGGTATTATTATAGATATGGAATCATCAGGGAGCAGTCGCACTGAGGTTGCTACAATACCCTCAAATTTGCATGTGCCAGTTATTTCTCCAACATGTTTTTTAATGCAGTCTGGCAGTCCAGCCATGCACTGGGAAGATTGAATTTTAATGTTTGACAATTATCTGGCGGCATTGGAAGATGATGGGTTTAAACCATGGCAAAAGAGGGCATTACTGTTGAGTGTTCTTGGTAAAGAGGGTCAACAAGTGTTTAGATATTTCCCCCAGCAGTTGAGGCTAATGGTCAACCCATCCAGGATGTGCTTAAGGAAGCTAGACACAGATTAGATATTTGTTATGAAAAAGAAATTAAATTAATCATGTCTAGATATAAGTTCTATACCTAACATCAGAAAGTAGAAGAAAGCATAGATGAATTTGTATCCAGGCTACGTGAGTTATCCATCAAATGCTGTTTTGGAGTGATGACGGATGAGCTCATTAGTGACCAACTCATTGTTTATTATTAAAAAAAAAAATTCAAGATAGATTATGGGCAGCCATGAACCCAACTTTGAATGATGCCATAAGGATTGCCAATGTTTTAGAACAATCAGATTTGTATAGGAAAGAACCAGAGAAAAAGTAACAGAGAGCAGAGGTTTCAGAAGAAGGAGCTGTATGTAAGTCGACTCATGATACTTTTCCTGCTGTAAAACCTACAACCTCCTAAGGAAAAATATATGCTTCTTCTATACATCCCAAGAATTACAATCATTGTGGCAGTATGAGTCATTCTTCTGATTCTAAGTTTTGCTTTGCTAATAGTAGAGTGTAGAAGGTGTGGTCATTTAGGACATTTTGCAAAGGGGTGCAGAATGGTACATTGTGGGATGATAACATTCATTACTGAAATGCCCACTGAGTCTTTTGAAACATCGGAAAGAATTTTAAGCATAGAGAGTGGAAATGACATGAATGCTGAGGGTCAAAGGAGGAATAGACCTAAAGCCATGTTTAAAGTCAATGGTTGTGTAGTGCAACTTATAGTTGATACAACATCAAGATCCACCATTGTACCCAAAGCCTTATTTGTACAATTGTGGGGTGGAACGTTCTTGAAACCCAAGGACATTTATTCTGCTGGTTACCAAGGGGACACAATTGACATTGTGGGGTTTATGGAATCCGAAATAGAATTTGGGGGTAGGACCATTCCAGGAAAAGTTTATGTTTCAGGACAAGGTTCCACAATTTTAGGATGGGTACATCAATAGGACCTACACATAATTGTCAACTTGGGGGAACTAACACAAGTAATGGTGGTAGAGGAAGAGTCAATTTCTGACATGTTAGATTCTATGAGACAGGTATTTGATGCTAAACTGGGCATGCTGGATGGATACGTTTACAAAATCATACTCAAGAAGGGAGCTGTACCTGTTCAACATAAGCTAAGGAGGGTTCCCATTTTTGTCAGGGAAGGTGTGAAAGAGGTGATAACGGAAATGTTGTATGAAGGACTCATAGATCTTGTGGAAGCCTCAAATTGGGTTTCACCAGTTGCAAGATTAGCAAGACTGACGTCCAGAGTTCAGGAATATCATTTCTTTTTTTTTTTTTTGCTGGGTTTTATATAGCGCAAACTTGACCCGAAGGTATCAGGTATCAGAACGCTTTACATAGCACCAGTTGCATTACACGAAGACACTTTCTTTTTTTTAGGCACTTTACATTCTAGAATACATACAAGGTTGGCTTAATATACAGGCAGATTGTTTGTCCTGATCATCTGTTGATTGGAAGTTGATGGAAGGTTCTGGGAGTGAAAAGGAAAACATGATGAACCGGGTGCCTCCATACAGATGATGAGAGGTGATATGTTCGTGCCTGCTTTGGCTTTGAGAAGGAAAATGATAAGTATGGAACATGAAGAACACTTTAGGACATGGTTTGACACAACGCCGCCTCAAAGCACAATTCTGGTGGCCAGGTATGGATGTTTGCAAAGAAGGAGAGAAAAGACTCAGGATGGGTAAGCAGTCTGTCATGTGAGATATCACCATATCCAGGCAAACCTTGTCACAGTGTTTGTATCGATTTTATGGGACCCAAGCCTGAGTGAAATACTGATTGCAAGTTTGCTTTGGTGGTTGTTAATGTGTATTTCAGGTGGTTGTGTGTAGTGTTCATTAGAGAAATCCCCACAGAAGCAACCAGTGTAGCCCTACAAAACATTTTCTTAGTGGAAGGGACCCCATCTATACTCATCACAGACAATGGTATACAATTGGTTTTTCAGGACATGGAATTGTTTTCTCAATTTTAATGGTATTACCCATCATTGCACTGCATTTTACAATTCGCAAAGCAATGGCATTGTGGAAAGGGTCAACAGAATGATGAATATGTGTCTGCATAGACATGCGTCTGCTGAATAGGGCCTTAGAGAGGAAAATATACCTATGCCCTCATCTGAATGACATGATCAGCTTCCTAAATGGAGCGTATGTGGGCCTGTGAGCATTACCACATATTCATTTATGGAAGCCCATTCACAATTGTGACAGATCACCAAGCACTGGTTGTGATATACGGCAGACCAAATGCAAAACTTCCACCACGCATCGAGAGGTGGGGATGCATTTGATGTACTATGACTTCAAAATTGTCCAAAACCTAGAGAAGGAACACAATCCTGCTGATTACCTGTCATGACACCCACTGCAGAGCACAACACAGACATATTCCATAGCTGAAGAATACCTAAACTTTGTGCTGCATCAAGACACTCCGACTCAGAATACAGAGAAGGAATTTATACAAGAAACAATAAATGATGTCATGCTGGAAGTGGTGAAAGATTTCACAAGGCAACAGAGGTGGAGACACTTGAACAGCAACAGCCCGGTGGGTGAATAAGTGAAGAGAGTGGAACTACTTACATTTAAAAATGAGCAGGAAGGACTGTCCCAAATGGAGCGAGAGATATTCCTTTGAGGTACCCAGATAGTGATGCCAGACTCTTTGCCAGCAGGTAGCCAGTCTAAAACATGACTGGCACCAAAGACTAGTAGCAACAAAAAAATGCTGAGGGAAAAGATATGGTTCCCAAGCCTTGGCCCCCTGGTGGGGGCATGATCATGAACTCTCATCTCTGTCAGACCACAGGGAAGCTGTCCAATCCAGAAAAACTAAGGATGTCTGACCTCCGTGAGGCTGTGTGGTCGACACTGGCCATGGACTTCTATGGGGCTTTGGACTCGGGTGACTACCTACCGGTCATCTTACTCTCGGTTGTCCATAGTGCACCATTTGTCATCTACATCAGTACCTCCCCGTCTCCTTGTGCTGCTTCCTGGGCCTATGAACCGGGACATGACAAACATGGAAGAATCAGAAGAGGGGACACATCAGCCAGACTGAAAGTCAGCGTGCCAAAGGAAAGTGCTGGGGGTGTATTAGGGCAGATAATTCCCAACCAAGTCAAATCAAATCAAATTATTTCTTCGATCTCATAAAAAACAGATCATAAAGATACATCACAATACAATACAAGTTAGAATTCATAAATAGATAAAACCAGAACAACTGATAAAATAAGTAAAATAAAAGCGCATAGACCAATGGTACCATCTGACATCATAAGGTTAAAAAAGCTATAAATCTTCTTCATTAAAACATCATAGAGTGACGCAATTGCAGTGCACGATTTAAAATATAGCCTACTGCATGGTAAACAATGGGGCAGTCTAATTGTTGCTAGAAATCAGTGCCACTCTACATTTACTGAACTTACATTTTCAAAGTGCAGGAACCAAGAACGTTTTGGTGAGGAGAAGATAACATTTGCAAAAAAACCCTAAATGCAACAAGGTCTATGGCGATGTCGCATCACATGGCCATATAGATATATCAGAGGGAGCAAACTGCCCTTTGGGAAAGCATAGCAGCCACCTAATAGAACCTAGCCTAATTCGTGACAACAACATCGATTCCAAAGTGTTCATGACAAGGTGCAGATAGAGAGCCGTCCCTTTGTAGTTTGTAAAAGAGAGTATTCTCTAGCAGTAGGTTTCATGAATTCCCTACCCTCCCTCGATGCCATTCACTGGGACAAGAAACATTCCCTAATCCACCCCTTGTTCTTCTTGCAGATAGCCGATGGTTTCTCAAAAAACTGTAGATAACCTAAAGCACATATTGTCTCCCTAATATATCTAACCTAGAGGATTCGATAACCATATGAAGAGGAAAGCCACATAGAAATGATTGCACAGTTTAGGCCAGCCTCCTCGTTCTGCCAGGTCAAACACCACAGCAACAGGGGGTGAGTTCAATCAGATCTTCAACATTCTACAAGACCAGTTCTTGGTTAGCAGCAAACTGAGATGTGGAAAAATGGACCCCTAGTACATGCTGACACACTCTATTTTCCTCAGTTTAGATAGTGTCTACATCCCTGTAGCACCATATACCTGAGCAAAAAGTTAAAGTGGGGAGACACTTTCTCCTTTAGATCTCTACTCTGGGAGCTATGAGCTTTTTCCCTATCAATAAAACAAGAGCAAAAATTGAGCCAACAGCTTGCAGAAAACAATTTTCCCTTTTCCCAACACAAGGTGCCCAGGTGTAAGCACTGTCAAACAATAGCTTAAGGTACCAGAATTGGTTCCCTTTCTCAATTACTCTGTCGAAATACTCATACAACAGGTTTTGTGTGTTTTGGTCTACAAACCATGAAAAAAGGTTTTGGAAAATTGGTTTCCAGATCTAACTTTTTCATAAATACAGCAAAAGTTGAAATTAGTATCTTTATACTAATGGACGTCCTTGCAAGTAACACTGCATTGTCTGAATATGAGAGTGCTGGCATAGGTTTTTTGTTAACCAGAAGAAAATCCCCTCCCACATTCACTAACTCAGTATCAAGGTGGTTTATGTACAACAAAAATAAGATAAGTGCCAGCACACACCCCTCTCGAACTCTCCAGTTCACTGTGAAAGAAGATGAACACTCTTCACCATTCCATTACCTAACTGATGCGGATAGATCCTAGTGAAGATTTTCCAAAAGGGCACCAAGTCCTCCTCAAGTGCCAGGAAGAATTAAAAATCCTGGGCCCGTCCCGTTCTGCGGGAAGTAGAAAGGCTGGATTGCGGCATCACAAGTGCTGGCCGCCCTCCTCCAAGGAAGTGCTACAGGTGATGCAGGGGGACATAGTCCCACCCTGACAAGGCACTAAACAAAACCGGGTACAGCCGCCAGGAACTAAACTCCTAAGTTCAAACTATGTCAACCTCTAGAGGCACACCAGCTTTGGTATCAGTTTTAAACAGGTACAGTTCTGGTCAGTATATTTTCCCCCATGATAATTTGTGAATAATTGAAACTATCACATGTGGCAAATTTGAAAGTGAAGTCAAAGTTGAAGTGCTCTACTACTTCTTGAGTCCGGTTATCACGTGTCTCTAAATTATTGTGTGTGCATGATGCAGACTATTAAAGAGCAAAGGGGAAGTGGAAGTTCAGACAGCTTAACTTCTCCCAGCACATAGACTCTTAAACCCCCTTTACCTTCACACTCCTTCCTCGTCCCAGGACTTACTTAATGAATGCATGTGTCCAATCACCAATACTCACATTCACTACTCACCACTTCCTAAAGTTGTTTTCACTTTCTTTAACCAGTGCAGGGATTCTCCCAGGAAGACCCTTCCTCTTCCAAGCACTGCCTGTTGTTTTTTTTGCACCCTCCTTAGGTCCTAGGGCTGTTGAGAGTTTGTAGGGGATCTATGTCGGATTAGAGACATTTTTTGCGCTTGCCCGAGGCCACCCTGTGGCCATCAGGAGGGCGGGCCCTTAGTCGCGGAGGGCTGCCCCCGTCCCGAAATAGGGTCAGCCACTCATCCCCAGGGCAGGCGTTGCACTGTGGGATGTGGGCGGGTCGGTGACGCGCGTCCGGGGCGGCAGGCAGGGAGAGGGGGGTATATCTCTCCCTCTCGCCATTTCTCAGGCCTCTTTGCCGCTCCGGACGTTGCGCGCTCCACGTCGGGGACACTCTTTTCCTCGTCTTCTCCGGCTTAGGTGTTAGTGCCGAGGAGCTGCTGCGTTGTCAGGCGTCGTGTTCCCGGTCCTTCTGTTACGTGGTGAGTGGTTTAGGGACCCCCTTTGTCGTCCTCGTTTAGCTGGCTTAGTGGGATCGTGTCGAGGAGCGGCTGCGGTTACCTTGTCGTGTCCCTGATCTTTCCTGCTTATGGTACGTGGCGGGGCATTTCCAGCCTCCGCCAATTGTCCCCTTACCTTGGGTGACATGGGCTTGGAGGACCGGTTTGCATAGCCTGGCTGGATTACACGTGGGCCAGGTTTGTCTGCCTTGGTGATGGGGGCAGTGGTTCTCCGGCTGGGTCCACTGTGTGTGTGCAGTAAGAGTATTGTGGAGGGGATCGGAGTAGTGAGGATAGTTCCGAGAAACTATTTGTGTCATCATTTAGCGAAGCTGGTGCTATGTGAAGCGCGCTGATGCGCTATTTGTGTTGGAATTAGCCGCGTTAGGGTAATCTAAAGGGCGGCAGAAGTTCTTCTTAGAGTGTGTCGGGGCATGAGAGCGCTTGTTGGTTGTAGCCAGGCGGGCATACTATTTGGTTGTACCGGCCTACTAGTCGGTAGTTGGGAGTGCGCACTTCCGGTAGACGGTTTGAAAAAATTACAGGTGTTCTTAGGCGCCTGCGCTTCATTCCGTGTCCGGAGCAGATCGCGTGTTTTATTGGCTATATCAAGACTGTTCATTATGCGAATCTGTCGGTAGTTGGGAGTGTGCACTTCCGGTTTTCTACGGTTTTAAAAACTTACAGGTGTGCTTAGGCGCCTGCGCTTCATTCTGTGTTCTGAGCAGATCGCGTGTTTTACTTGCTATATCAAGACTGTTCATTATGCGGAGAGCCCGTGCAGCCTAGTGCTTGGCCGGTGAGCATGTTCCCCCGCTATGATAAAAAAATTTATAAAAATTCTCTCCTTGTGTAAATAGCAAAACAAAAAGAGCTGAAATATTCAAAAATAAAAAAGATTAAAACCGACATTTGTATGTCTTTGTGCAGCAACAGTTTCACGTCGTTGTGCATGAAATTAGTCAACTAGTATAGCAGTACTGGCACCTTGTTTTGTTACAAACATGTAGAGGAATGGCATGGAACAGACACGGTGTGAGGGGCGAGCAGCGGACGTGTGTATCAGCGCCTGTCACCCGCAGGTGAGGTGCCGTGCAATGGGTCATGTGTGCACAGCAGAATTATGTATGACTGCTCGGTCCAGGTGAGGCGCGTCATTGTGCGCTCAGTATACATGTATGTGATGGACGCCTGATCTGGCACATTTGTAAGGCCAACTTTGAGCGCTCCTGGACTACATCTACCATTAACTCAAAACAAGATGTGCAACTGTCAGAACAGAAGTACGTAGACCACAACAGTGAGGAATCAGTGTGCCATAGGTGTGCTAGGGGGAGCCCGAGCCACGTTATGACTCCTTAATGGCTGTGTGGGAATTTAGATTGGCACCTGAATATCTTACATATTGCAGATCTGCTACTGTGCCTTCTCTTGTGGTGCTCCATTGGGAGGGGCCCTCACTCTTGGGTATTATCTTACTTACTGTCATGGCAAGGTAAGCCTGTAGGGAAGTCCTTCTAGGATGTGCCAAAACTTGGATATTTAGCAAATGCTAGATCTAGCCCTAAGCTAATAGGTTCATAATAACCCCTGGCACATAGCTATCTCATAGGGCCTTAACCAAGAGGGATACTTGGTCTTTTAAACAATCCCGGGACCTGCACTGTTTAATCTTAACCATGAGGAGAAAAGGTCACATGACAATAGTCAATTTGCTCTTCTAGGACACTGCTTGTCTGTCTGTTCTTCAGCCTATCCGCTGTGCCATCAGTTCTGGAGTTCCGGCTGCCTTTCAGTTGGAAGGTAGGGTCTACAGCCTGCAGGGTGACACCCATGTCACGATCTAGTGTAGTTTCTGTGTATCCACTGCCTGAGCCTGGACTGCCAATATACCTATAGAAGTGGGCCACTAGAAAACTCTCAATATTGTATTGTGCAAGAAGTGAAGTGACAGCTGTTATGGAAATTCAGAATGTCTATCTGGTATTCGTACCCCCCCTTTTTTGTTTCGTTTTCACTATTTGGGTGGTGGCTGTGTACGATGGACTCCATCAGGATTTGTACACACAGCTTCTCTTCTAGGTTAGTGTGGTTGGGCCCCCCTGGTGTGCGTTTGAACAGCTTCGTGATGAACCTGAGTAACCTTTAGATTCCTCGTGCACCTCTCTTGGGGCTCCTTGTTCAAGCTTATTATCCCTTATGGCGAGGGTCGTGAGGCAACCTTTGTAGATAAGCTATTCCTGAGGTAGCTTGGTCTAAGCGGCCCCTGGCTACTAGGGGGCATGTGTTTCCAGCTGGACCTTGCAATCCTGTATATAAATTGTAAGTCCTCCACGCAAGTTATACTAAGTAATGCTTCGCTCACTGTAATAGCCATCAGTACTTCACTTAATTAGTAGCTCTAGGGTACTCTAAGCACAGTAGTCAGTTGAGGTTTGAGTACTGCACCTCGGCAGAAGTTGTACATTACTGGGTGCAGTCTGCTGATGCTTTGCGTGAAGGTGTGTGTTGGGTCTCAGTGGCATGCGCTGGTTCTCCTATGGTGTAGATTAGGGAGCTATAGCAGCAGGGGGGGCCCTCCTCAACTCTTGGGCCCTTTCCAAGGGTATGACCTTACGCACCTGGGATAGTCCACACTATTGCTGTAGAGGGACTTCTTCCCGGGGGATATGCTGATTGTTCGGAGGGGCTTTTGTTCAGTGGGCGTGTCGTGATGCAGGTCGGGACCTTAAGGGGGCTCTTGGATCCAGCCCCAGAAATCCCTTATTGGTGGTCCTGAGTTATCCTCTCTGACAAAGCTATCTTAGAGGTAGCATGGCCTAAGCTGCCTCCAGTATACAACCCGAGAGGTCAGGTGTTGTTGGTAGCAGGGTCTAAGCAGTCTCCGGCTTCCAGGGGGCTGGGGTTATCAGCTGTTTCCTTTGTAACCCGGTATCTAAATATAAGTCCACCACTCAAGTTATACTTTTTGCACCGAGCACTTAAAATAGCCCTCTGTACTTGCTTGAGGATAGTGCTCAAGCGTACACAAAGCACAGTTTACAGTTGTATTTTGTGAACGGCATTTCAGCAGAAGTTGTACATTACTGGGTGTAGTCTGCTGATGCTTTGTGCGAAGGTGTGTGGTGGGTTTCAGTGTCATGCACTGGTTCTACTTTTGTGTTTAGGGAACGTTATCAGCAGGGGAGGCCCCCTCATCTCTTGGGCACTTTCCAGGGGTATGACCTCTAGAACCTGGGATAGTCTACACTATTGCTGTAGAGGGATTGGTTCCCAGGTGTATTTGCTGACTAGTTTCAGGGGGGCTTTTGGTGTCAGCGGGCGTGTCATGTTGCAGGTCAGGATCTTAAGGGGGCACTTGGTTATTGTCCCAGCTATCCCTTTGGGGTGGTCGTAAGTCATTCTTACAGACAAGCTATCTACATGTAGCATGGCCTACGCTGCTTCCAGACTAAACCCGAGAGGGCAGGTGGTGCCTGCTGTAATACCTGTTCAATCCTGTATGGGCATATGCAAAGTCATCGCCCAAGTATATAGTATAATATGTATTAATCCCTTCAATGCCCACGTGCTCTTTGAGTATAGCTGCACAAGCGTCATTGGAAGCACACTTTCTCCATGGTTTGCGGAGAACGGCATACAGCAGGAGTTGTAACTTGCCGGGTATAGCCTGCTGACGCTTGTGGTGAAGGGTGTGGTGTTGCAGGGCATGTGCGGGAACGCCTATTGTTCGATTCGAAGCACCTTCAGTAATAGGGGCCCCTCCTCATCACTTTGTCATTCACCTGGAAGTTTGACTTCAGGTAACCGGGTATGGTTACACTATGGTTGCAAAGCATTAAAAGACCCGGGGTATGTGCAGATTAGGGGCAGAGGGGCCTGGGTTACTTCAGGCATGTAATTTTCATGTCAGGATTAGGTCGCTTCGAGGTGGAAAGGGTCCACCGCTCACCTGTCGTTTTTGTCTTGTTCCTTGGACTGTCAAAATGGTCTGCAGAGCAAGGGTTGCAGGTTTCCCTAAAAAGCGAAGTGGTGGGGGGCCCGGACGGCGACGGTGGCCGCCGGCCGGGCTGCGGCGGAGTTACAGGGCAATCCGGAAGCTGAGAGGTGCAACAATGTACTTCAGCGGGCACATAGGGGTGCCAGAGCCTAACCTGGAACCTCATGGGAGGTCCAGGAACTCGTGTCGGCGCCCCAGTAGTCCTTCGGGCGGTTGTGGGCCTGTGCAACTGGTGGTTTGCCTAGATACGCCCCGCAAGGGGCGTGTGTAGTTTTATTACCATAATGGTGCAGCAGTTGGGTGATTCGCCACTGTGCTGATTGGCTCAACAGGCGGGCAGGTGGCGAGAATGCGGCCTGCCCTTTGATCGTCCGTAAGATAACCCACCGTGATTACATAATGTTGTATGTAATAATAAACCTGCAGCAATTTTTCCCAATCTTAAACACTTGTGTCTGTGTGTTATTTGCGGGATGTTGTATATGTTGGGGCGGGGGGTCCTGTGGCCCTGAAGTGACTATGCGCTTGCCCGAGGCCACCCTGTGGCCATCAGGAGGGCGGGCCCTTAGTCGTGGAGGGCTGCCCCCGTCCCGAAATAGGGTCAGCCACTCCTACCCAGGGCAGGCGTTGCTCTGTGGGATGTGGGCGGGTCGGTGACGCGCGTCCAGGGCGGCAGGCAGGGAGAGGGAGTGTGGTTCTGAAATTCTGGACCCTACTGTTACCACAATATCGTGATCCAATACCCGTGCCACAAAATATCAACGTACCATGACGAATTTGGTATCAACAGACCGATAATGATTAGGACATCATCCCTGTGCATTTGCGTCATGATTAGGGGATGCCAACACCCTTAAATCATAGTTTCCGTTCCGAACCCTTAGACTCCATTTTGTGAACGGCATCCATCTTGTGTCTTGCCCTCAGGATAAGTCAATTAAGTAGGGCCGAGTCTGATCTAAAAGGACACGTCCACCTTTCCTTGACTTCCCCCTGACCTGTCCCAACTGACTCCATTGCCTCTAGCAAAACCTGTTTGGGCAGCTCCCCGCCCAGTGGCCGAATACGATAGCATCGATGCACAGCATACCACAAACCATTCACTACATCCAGATCATGTTTTTACACACACACACACACCTGTCCACGCACCCTGTTTATGGCCAGTTTTATGACTAGGAGGTGCCTTTCTTTATTGGGGTTTCGTCGATATCTGATGGGAGTTCCGGGCCTGGCCGGGTAATCTATCACGAATGGGACGTCTAAAATAGGGGCTTGCCTACATGACTTCGCTCTTTTGTATTATTGTAGAAATATGTGTATAGCCATATCATAAACTCAGGAATTCTTGCTTGCAGCTATTATTTCTGTATATAAGGAGACGGCTGGCTCTGTAAAAACGAACAGTCTCCTGATAACACACAACCCGTGCTGTCGTGTTTTTAGGACACCTGTTACTTGGTAGCTGCCAATAAAACTTGATCTTTGACTGCGACTAGAAGACTCCGTGTTTCTGTGGTCCGGAACAAGGGAGAACTCAGAGGTCTTCGGGTGTTATCCCCTGGCACCAGCGGGTTCCTAAAAACCCGTTACCTCAGTTGGCTCCCAACTCGGGCGGTATCAAGCGGTGACGGTCCAAGCCAGATGTTCGTGAGGAGCTTCGTGTGAAAATTCCAGAGGACGGCCAGCCACTTCAGCGACCCCTGTATGTCGACGTGGTTCCGAAGGTCTTTGCTGCGAGGTTCCCCGCGTCCCGACGGCTACGAAGGACTGCTGCCCTGACTATCGCCTTGTTTTGGACCCAGTGATCCTTGGTAGAGCGAAACGATAGACGAGTCTTCTAGTGACGTCACAGATCTTCAAATACTTCAGTTAAGTATAAGTGGAGCGTCTCCTAGTCCTTAGTTTGTCCTTAGTTTTTTGGTATCCTTGAGATACGCTTTGATTTGGTACTTTCAAGCCCCAAAGCCGAAGGACTCGTGTATTCACGAGAAATATCGTAACAGATAATCCTTTGAAGTTTGAAGCTAGACTAGTGAGCGAAGATGCCTGGTTTTAGCAGACTTGGAAACTTGTTTTGTCTTGGTTGTAGTAAGGACTCCCGATTAGAGGATTCTTGTCCGGTTCCTCCAATTGGAACTCCAACGTATGAGCTCTATGTAAAGCACGGCGTAGGTCCTATCACATATAATGAAGTATGGATAAAATACACCCGCAAGGATGGTGTTTTAAAATGGCCCCAATATGGTAGTTTTGATTCAGAAATATTAGATAACCTAGAGGTCCGATTGTTCAAGAAAAAAGCCCGGCCGGCGATGTTTGACTCTTTTCGCTTATGGCGCAAAGAATCCAAACAGAAAGAAATAAAATTAGCAAGAAAGAATAAAAGAGGAATGTCAATGGTGCAAGCTGCCATTGCATACAGGGATAACGAGGAAGAGCAAGAAAACGAACAAATGCTTAGGAGCAAGAAACTAGCAGTAGATAAATGCTACCCGATGTTACCACATAAGGGACAAGGTCAAGAGGAGAGATCCGAGAAAGATCCATTAATGTCCCACTTATTAAGCTCACCTCCACCGTATGCGTTAGACGCTACGGCACCACCAAAGCGTTTTGCTATACCGCGCCCCGGCGCACGTAGCACAGCTCTTGCACAAACGCCAGCTACTGTTGAGCTGGTTCCTACTTCGCCGGCGCAGCCTTCTCAAAGGCCGCCGTCTCTGCTACCTACTCCATCTACTTCTACGACTTTGCCTACAGCTCCAACTATTCTCTATGGTACTACGTCTGCTACCGCTCCAACTTCCTCTGCTATTGCCTCTACTTCTTCTTTGCCTCAGCATGTCTTTTCCGATGCACTTGCCCTTCCGCAAGGTTCTCCTTCTACTAGACAAAGAGTGACAGGTACCGTCACTAGTCTGTTTTCACCTTTCTTTGGGTCGCCTAAAACGACCCCTAAAACAGAACGTAGACAGTCACGTAGTCAACTGCCTGACTACGAGGAACGAAAAGTGCTGAATGAACTAGCCCGCCAATGGATTACGGATACTGCTAGATATGATGTTCAGCATGTTATGGAAGTTTTCCGTCAATGGAATGCACCCACTCAGAGACACGTATTCGAAGAGATGTGTGTATATCTGTACGAAGATTTGGAGACGAATGATCCCAAATACACTATGGACGAACTATGGCGTACGCGCTTTAAGTTCCATGAAGGTATGATTATAGGCGCAGATATTGAGAAAGCGATAGAGTTATTGCTCTCTTATAGGAGTAAGGGAAACGTCTCTAGATCATTGTACCAAGACGACGTATCAGGTAGGAAAAGAGCGAGACAGTACCCCATGAGAGAGGTTCCTCCGGTTTGGAGGGAAGGTGATGCGAATGCAAATCCACCAATTCTGCCTCATTTCCAGCGTGTATGGGTACATGTCCTCTGGAAAAGATCAGAAGTTCTAGCGCTCAAGCAGACACTACCTGATCCCCGTAAAAACCCGACTGGGTACTATAAGGAGTTATCGCAAACTGCAAGCTCATGTATAATGAATTTAGCGGATGTAGACATGTTGTTTGGGAACGTTGTTCCACATCCTTTATGGAGCAAAATCCGTCATACAGACCATGACCAAGAACTAGGTGACTCATGGGCTAATATTACCGCTACAGATGCTAGACAAATTGGCGGTTTTAAACCTGAGCCGTTAATAACTGAACTTCCCGGTAGGATTATCGCGTACATGAAACCAATAATGCCTGAAGTACGCGTAAACTGGGATAAGCTATCTGCGTGCAAGCAGAAGAAAGATGAGAATGTGTCTGACTTTTTCACGAGATTTGAGGAGACTTTCACCGATCATAGTGGTCAGGATATGGCTACCGAGGGTGGTCAAAGATTGTTTGTAGACAAATTCGTACATAATTTACTTCCTGAACTGTGTAATAAAGTGAAAGATTCAGAGAGTGCTTGGGCTGTCTCTACGTCAGCACAAATTTTAGCAACAGCCCAGTACTATGAAAATAGGCGCAAAGACGAGCTAGATAAGGCAGACAAAAAGACGAAAGATTTAAAAACTAAAGTTCTTCTCCAGCAGGCCTATCCGCCTCGCACGGCTAGTCAGCCCAATTATCAACAACAACAGCAGTATTCGAGAAACGCGCAAGGAAACGAGTTTTCCCATCAGCGTCTTCTGTATGGCCCGAATCAATGTGCGTATTGCAAGGAAGAGGGGCACTTCAAAAGTAATTGTCCGGCTCTTGCGCGACGCTTAAATGGCGTTTAAGGTGTAAGGGGAAGAGGTGTTCAACATGCCCCTAGAGGTAGGGGCCGTGGAAATTTCTCCCAGAATACAACTTCTTTTCCGCCTCAGAATTCGATGAACAGCTTTGACCAACAGAATAATGCATCATCTAGGTCAGCTCAGTACTATGCTGACGACTATTACACCGAACACAAAAATGAGGGTAACGATTGCTAGGACAGCCATGGACAAAGAGAGGGAGTCGTTTCAGTTCCAGTAGATCAGAATGGACCCTATGTCGAGGTAATTGCCTCAGGAGTGTCAGAGCCATTTCTGCTGGATACTGGTGCTACAAAAAGTTCTATTATGCACTCGAAACTTCCTGGCGCACCTTTGTCTGGCGAAATGAATGTCTCAGTAGGTTTCTCTGGCGCCCCTGTTAGAAACCCGATCTCTAGTCCTATATCACTTTCTGTTGGCCCATGCGACTTAGAAGCACCCCTCATTTTGACAACAGGTTGCGGTGAAAATTTGTTAGGTTTGGATTTACTAAAAAGGTTATATGCGACTTTGTACTGTTCCCCCTTGGGAGTACAACTTACTTTAGGTAAGAAAGTCTTTTCTCCAATGTATTTGTCAAAGGAAAATATTCCAACTGAATTGTCATCACTTCCTGATATACTTTGGGCTAATGGTTCTAATGATGTCGGTCGTTTGGAGATAGCCCCGTATGTCATAACTTTGAAAGCCAATGTTAGGTTGCCACGTATTCCCCAATACAAAATATCTAGCGAATGCAAAAAGGCGTTGTTGACGATTGTTTATGATCTGATTGACAAAGATGTCATCGAAGAAACAACAGGTAATGTTTGTAACAGTCCAGTTTTGCCCGTCTTAAAACGTACTGATCCTTCACAACCGCCTGTGTACAGGTTCGTGATTGATCTCAGGGAAGTGAATAAGGTAGTTATCCCGCAGTTTCCAGTTGTCCCCGACATTACTGCGTTATTGACAATGGTTCCAGCTTCAGCAGCTTGGTTCTCGGTGATTGACCTGAAGAACGCTTTCTTCAGCATCCCGATTGCTGAGGAGAGTAGAGACATTTTTGGCTTCAATTTAGGAGGACGAAGCTTCCGCTTCAAGTGCGCTCCTCAAGGCTACTGCGAAAGCCCATCAATATTCAGTCAGGCCCTGAAAACACAACTAGACACTACTGTTCTGCCAGATGGGTCAACTCTGATTCAGTATGTAGACGATCTGCTGATCGCTGCAGACACTGAAGAAATTTGCAAACAAGCCACGTTGTCATTATTGCGTCACTTATGTGACATGAAGCACAAAGTCTCTCTTTCCAAACTACAATTTTGCCGACAAGAGGTAACCCACCTAGGTCACATCTTGTCGAAGGAGGGAAGGAGACTGACACCAGAAAGAATACAGGCGATTGCAGAACTGAGTGCCCCAAGGACACAGAGAGAGGTTTGAGCCTTCTTGGGCATTACATCGTACTGTAGACAATGGATACCGAATTTCTCACTACTAGCTAAACCCTTGCTGGCACTGCTCTGCAAAGACACGCCCAATCCTATGCCCTGGTCTGAAGATTGCCAAACGAGTTTTCTCGAGTTGCGTGATGCATTATGTTCGGCTCCGGTGTTGGGAAACCCCAACTACAGTAAGCCTTTTACATTATATGTCCATGAGAAGGAAGGTTGTGCATTATCAGTCTTAACACAACACTTTGGGAACAAACAGCGCCCATGCGCGTATTTTTCCGCAACTCTGGATCCTGTGGCTAAGGCACTACCAAGTTGTCTGAGGGCCAACGCCGCAGCAGCTATCTGCATTCGACAGTCCGCTGGATTAGTCATGAATAATACTCTGATCATTATGGTTCCGCATGCAGTAGACATCTTGCTAAACAGGACGAAGACACAACATCTCACTAGCGCTCGACTATCCAGTTACGAACTTACACTGTCAGAAAGTCACATCCACATAAAGAGGTGTGATACACTCAACCCCGCTACGCTATTACCCATCCCGACAGAAACAGACAAAATTGATAACCATGACTGCTGCTTTAGGACAGAAGAAGAGACAAAAGGGAGAGTAGACTTACAGGACACTCCCCTTCCTGAATGCAACGATACTTTATGGGTTGATGGTTCATGTTTCAAGTTGCCAAATGGTGATACGACTGCAGCCTATGCCGTAACGACATTACACACCATTGTAGAGACCGCGCGTATTTCTCACAATTCTGCACAAGCTGCAGAACTAATTGCACTCGCCAGAGCATGCGTGTTAGCGAAAGGAAAGCGAGTGAATGTGTACACTGACAGCCAATACGCCTTTGGTGTGGCTCACAGTTTTGGGAGATTGTGGCGTGAACGTGGGTTCCTTACGTCACATGGTGCAAAGATACAACATGGTCAGCTAGTTAATGAGCTCCTCGAGTCACTGACCTTGCCACTACAAGTCGCCATTATGAAATGCAGTGCACACAAAAAGATTCAGGATGATGTCGGCCGCGGGAATGCATTTGCAGACGAGGTTGCAAAAGAGACTGCAAGGAACACGATGAGTCGGATGTATGTTGTAGGTCCCGCTAGATGGATTATTGATGTAGGAATGTGTGAGGACACCATTGAAAGTGTGAAATCTATACAAGCCGAGGCGACTGAGAAAGAGGTGAATGAATGGAGAGAAAGTACAGGTAGATTAGATGCGAATGGTTGTTGGGTCGAATTGTCGGAACACCAGTGATGGCTATTACCTAACGCATATATACTTGCAGTAGTAACAATGGCTCATGGAATTGCACACATCAGTTCAAGAGGAATATGTAAACTATTGGCCCCAGTATGGCAGAATAGTAATATCCCAAAGTATGCAGAGAATGTGGTCAGAAACTGTATGGTGTGTTTGAAGTACAATCCTGGTAGGGGAACCCCAACTCCAGCTGGTCATTTTGCACCTCCTACGTATCCGTTCGAGGTTTTGCAGCTAGATTTCATACACATGGAGAGGTGCAACAACTTAAAATACGTGCTTGTGGTTGTTTGTGCTTTTTCCAGATGGCTAGAAGCATACCCCCTTAAGGACAATACCGCCTTGTCAACTGCCAAAGCCCTTGTCAAAGAGTTCTTCCAGAGGTTTGGTATGCCTAGAATTGTCTGGAGTGATAACGGAAGTGAATTCGTAGGACGCGTGATGAAGAGAGTGTGTGAGTGTCTAGGCATACACCAAAAGTTCCACTCTGCAAACCACCCCCAATCTGCTGGATTAGTAGAGTGCTACAATGGCACGTTAAAGCTCAAATTAGCCAAGATCCAAGCCTGTACAGGTCTTAAATGGCCTGACGCCTTGCCTCTAGCACTCTTGTCAACCAGAACGACCGTCCATTCCAGATTAGGACTTAGCCCCCATGAGATAGTGTTTGGCCGCCCAGCCAACGTCTGGGGCGTGCCAAGGCCAAAGAAACTCAGCGAAATAGAACACCCCGTACTGCTTGACTATTTGTGCGAATTGACAACTAAATTGCGTGTTTTACACCAACAGGTTCACAGTTCCTCTCAACCAGCCTCTGACGATCCAGGTCACTCCATCGAACCCGGCACGTGGGTCTTGGTGCGGAATTTCCAGCGCACCAACAACGGACAACCGAGGTGGACCGGACCGCACCTGGTACTTCTTTCCACGAGATCAGCTGTTCGGGTGGAAGGCAAAAAGAACTGGGTGCACGGGACCCATTGTAAACGGGTCCCTCTACCCCTCCCATACGACCGGTGGGTCAATGAAGGACTTGCCGACTCTGAGACAGAATCCGTACCTCGCTTCATCCCTTTCAGCGATGCACGTTTGAAAGAGACTGGTTCCGAAAAGGAGAGTGATCATATTTTACAAGGACTTGTGCCACCGTCTATGCAGTTGGGCACTATCGAACCAGAGACATTGTTTGAAGACCACACCGTACCTGGGAAACGACGGTACAATCTAAGGTCTAGACAAAGAGACTAATAAAAGGCAAACTAATGTGAATTTCCTTTCCCCTAAGAACTATTTTTGATTTTTCAGCTCTCTCTCTCTCAGGAAACTTGCTCATTTTTGATTTTCGAACCGCCATCCGGTTCTGCTGCTAGGGTCGCGGTTGAAGCCTGGGGAGTGCAACTGGGGACGTTTAGGTCAACGGTTCTGGTTGGTCCACGGGAGTTACCCCGGACTGAACAGAGCGCACTCCCTGGCAGAACCAACCTACCACCGCGGGCAGCAACTAGAGGATGGAGTTTCCTAGGGTAAAGAGACCTACTAGATTCATGAACATTGAAAGACAACTATGCACTGTACTGGCCAAAAGAAGGTTTTTGATAACATGTATTTTAATGTTGTGTAGCATAACGATGTTTTTGACTGGTTATACTCTATTCGTATTTCAAGTTTCCTTGTTTTCAAATGACACTCGGCCAACGCCTCCTCCCACTATCTCTCCGCACTCCTTTCACCCTCTACCTGAACAGGAGTCTGCCAGAAGACTCGAATTTGTAAATAACTCATTCATTCAACTTCTACACCAACACCAGTCCATAATGAACACATCGAACTGTTGGATATGCGGACTCATGCCACACACAACTGATAAGGGTATCCCATACTTTATCCTGCCATTCAGTTATTATGGTTCCCTGTGGGCTTTCCAGACCATGTTCCTATTCGCCCTAGAACCATACCCGACCCGTTCCACTGAGAGCGATTCCAGTAACAAGGCGCTAGTGGCAGGGATAAGAAATATGAGTAGGGAGTTCGACACTTATCTTACGATCCCAAAAGATGAACTCAGTCCCTACACTCGTTGGAACGTAACTAAATATGGGGTTTACCTGAGTAAGAGCCAGGCAGCAAAGAAATCTCGCCCAGTTTGGATAGTGCCCCACCGAGGTCACTTATGTTTACAAGGTATCGGTAGGGATCCCAAAGCACAATTAGGAAAGAGCATATGCACGGAAACATATGTGTTCGCTTCCCGAACTTCCCCTATACTCTTAGCAGCCAAAGGCACGTATTTTGTCTGCCACGACCAAGCCTATACATGGTTGCCCCCTGACTTCTCAGGTACATGCTTTATCTCATTTCTGCTGCCTCCCACCTACACGGCCAGAGCAGATTACCATCGGACAAGGACAGCTAGGGGTGTCGTGAGTAAAGACGACACCGCGGGTCAGGAATTCGCTGACTTTGCAAAGGGTTTTCTGCCATTTTGGGGGCCTATGGTGAACAGCAGGAATATTCGTCAATTAGCAAGGATAGTTGAATCCGCCGTGATTGAAACGGCCGGAGCCCTTGGCAATTTAACAACCGAGCTTCAGTCGGATCGACTTATGACCCTCCAGAACCGAGTTGCCCTAGATATCATACTCGCCGATCGTGGTGGTGTGTGTAGAGTGATCCAATCCAGTTGTTGCATTTTCATCCCTGATAATGCACCGACAGTGTACCAGGCCATCTCTAAGCTACATGAAATATCTGGTTCCCTTCACGTCGAAAAAGGGGACTGGTCCTTGCTAGGGTGGTTCTGGGAACTGATTACTGCCTGGGGATGGAAAACACTGATCTTTATTGGGATGATCTTAGCGCTTCTGTTTATGTTCTGCCTGTGTGTACAGTGCGCTCCTGCACTATGTGGCCTCTGTACTACCTCATGTGTAAGGAAGCCTGTGTCCAGGGACGAAATGAGCAACAGAATGATGCTACAGCAACATCTCCACGAATTCATTAATACAGATTTAGACTCAGATTAACGTGAGTTATTGCCTTACATAAGGGCAAAAGGAGGGTCTGTGGTTCTGAAATTCTGGACCCTACTGTTACCACGATATCGTGATCCAATACCCGTGCCACAAAATATCAACGTACCATGACGAATTTGGTATCAACAGACCGATAATGATTAGGACATCATCCCTGTGCATTTGCGTCATGATTAGGGGATGCCAACACCCTTAAATCATAGTTTCCGTTCCGAACCCTTAGACTCCATTTTGTGAACGGCATCCATCTTGTGTCTTGCCCTCATGATAAGTCAATTAAGTAGGGCCGAGTCTGATCTAAAAGGACACGTCCACCTTTCCTTGACTTCCCCCTGACCTGTCCCAACTGACTCCATTGCCTCTAGCAAAACCTGTTTGGGCAGCTCCCCGCCCAGTGGCCGAATACGATAGCATCGATGCACAACATACCACAAACCATTCACTACATCCAGATCATGTTTTTACACACACACACACACCTGTCCACGCACCCTGTTTATGGCCAGTTTTATGACTAGGAGGTGCCTTTCTTTATTGGGGTTTCGTCGATATCTGATGGGAGTTCCGGGCCTGGCCGGGTAATCTATCACGAATGGGACGTCTAAAATAGGGGCTTGCCTACATGACTTCGCTCTTTTGTATTATTGTAGAAATATGTGTATAGCCATATCATAAACTCAGGAATTCTTGCTTGCAGCTATTATTTCTGTATATAAGGAGACGGCTGGTTCTGTAAAAACGAACAGTCTCCTGATAACACACAACCCGTGCTGTCGTGTTTTTAGGACACCTGTTACTTGGTAGCTGCCAATAAAACTTGATCTTTGACTGCGACTAGAAGACTCCGTGTTTCTGTGGTCCGGAACAAGGGAGAACTCAGAGGTCTTCGGGTGTTATCCCCTGGCACCAGCGGGTTCCTAAAAACCCGTTACCTCAGGGGGTATATCTCTCCCTCTCGCCATTTCTCAGGCCTCTTTGCCGCTCCGGACGTTGCACGCTCCACGTCGGGGACACTCGTTTCCCTCCCTACCTCTTACCCAGAGTGTCTGCTGGGGGGAGGCGCTCATAAGGGAGTTTTTAATGTGTTCCTTTTTTCGTTGCAGGCGGAGTTACAGGGCGATCCGGAAGCTGAGAGGTGCAACAATGTACTTCAGCGGGCACATAGGGGTGCCAGAGCCTAACCTGGAACCTCATGGGAGGTCCAGGAACTCGTGTCGGCGCCCCAGTAGTCCTTCGGGCGGTTGTGGGCCTGTGCAACCGGGGGTTTGCCTAGATACGCCCCGCAAGGGGCGTGTGTAGTTTTATTACCATAATGGTGCAGCAGTTGGGTGGTTCGCCACTGTGCTGATTGGCTCAACAGGCGGGCAGGCTGTTGAGAGTTTGTAGGGGATCTATGTCGGATTAGAGACATTTTTTGCTTAGTTTTCCCATTTTGTTGGGTACTAGGCTTCAGGTAAATGTTTTACCTAAATTTCTGTATGAAGTAAATGCATCAGGAGTATGAAGTGAATTTTGAATACAATTCTTCCAGTTCTATTCTGGTTTTTCTTGTTTCTTGGTGTGTTCCTTCGGCTGGTGAAGGACAGTATAAGCTAGGGTATACCTCATCAAGAAAGGAACTGGACGAGGAAGAAGAAAAGGTACTGTTCGGATTACTTACTAGTAATTTTCCTCACTCTGATCCGTCCCTACTCGTCCCAGTACATCCAACCCTCGTTTCCACCCTGTTTTTCCTTCCTACGCAGTTTTTTTTTGCGAGGCACTTGGTAGAGAACATGCAGTGCTGAGAAAAGGGAGGGGGATTTATAGATAAATCACTTCACTGTACTGAGGATAGAAAGGGAAAACAGTTTGGGAAATGGTGAATGGGCACATGAACTCATTAAGTAATTATAGGGACGAGAAAGGAAGAATTGAAATAATGAAGATTACCATTGAGCAGAGTCGAACAATTTAAACAGTATCCACTCCATGCACCCAGCCACTAACTAGGCTGCAACTCAGAGGCTAACTGTGCAGCTAAAGATGGAACATGGGGTCAACGCAGGGATATCACTAGGGTCAAAGGTTGTGTGGGGTCACTTCAGCTACACCTGGCAGTTGCATGAATCCGCGTCCATTACTCCTTTTGCATCCTCCCCTGCATGGCGGAAAGTGCCATTCAACCCTGTTGAATCCAGCTCCTTCAAGAGGGTGACATCATCTTTTGAGTCAGACAGGCCTGAGCTACCATCGTGCCGAGACAGCCACCGCGATGGGGAGGCAAGGCACGCTTAAGTGCATCATGGGTAAATGTAAAATGTTGCACGTCAAGCCTGGGGAAGGGTTATTAGTGTCACTGTGACTCACCCACGACATCAGTCATCGTGTATGTTGTGTGAGCGCGTGCGCTAGTATGGCGCGTGCGCGGTCGGAGTGGCGTAGCTTTGTCCGCCATCTCTAGGCCTCTGGGAGGCAGGCGTGCTCGGGGTCTGAGATTCGTACACCTCTGCAGGAGCTTCGGCTCATCCCTCGGCATTGATCGACCGTGATGGGAACCGGTTCAGGAGGAGAATCTGCTGCCATTGATTTTTCATTTCTCGTGTTTCTCACAGAGAAGCCGCCGCGTTGCGTCAGGACGGATTCCATATCTGGCACCTAATGGAATTCCTCCTCGGCGAGAAACCTATGGATTTTCTGCCAGGCTACCCAGCGCGAGGATGAGCTGGGGGAAAGCATCAAATGGGGGAGGAGGCCCAGAAACCGCTAAATGTGCCCAGACCTCAATTGCGATTACAAGCAAACAGCTTAGCACAGTATGCATTTGCCTCATCCTGAGATCAGTAGACTACAAGTGATCCCCCTTAGCCCTGTGCAGTCGCACATGGCTCAGTGGGTTGAGCACCTGCCACAGAACTCTAGTTGCCATCTGCATGAATCATTATCCAGGGCTTGGGATTATTATTTAACTGTTTTATGGTGTCTCCCAAGTAGAAGCGGAATAAGGGTTGTGGTGGGTGATACAGCACCCCTAGGTCACTTGGAGGGGATTCAGCAGACCAGAGGAAATTAATGAGCCCTTTTGAATTGTTTATTTTTGCAGCATCTGACATTCTTTTAAAGACCATCCCAAGTCAGCAGAGTTTAGGAAACCGTTTCACCCTGCAAACTACTTACTGTTTTACTTTGACCCGCAGATCTATGTTTACGTTTGACGGCAAAAAGGAGGGTCTTGTGAATCTTAAAATTAACCACAGTCTTTCTGTGGCCAGGAAGAGGGTGAAGTGATGATGCTATGTCAACAACTAATGCAAAAACATACGCAAGCATTCACACAAACAGGCGCGGTGCGTCCATTGGGGCGTAGGGGCGTAGCCCCCCTAAGTCCCATGGACCCACCGCGTCGTCGCTACAATAAAAATGCAAATATTTAATGATTGCGCTACCTGTAGGGTGACCAACTGGCATTGGTGGAAATTCAGGACGGTGAGGGTAAAAATTCAGGACAAAGGGTCAAAATTCAGGACACAAATTCAGGACAGGAGGTCAAAATTCAGGACAATACTTCAGGACACGTGGATACGTTTTACAGACACACCAGAGGTCGTGCAATTATATATAAGTAAGCCCAGCTATATCTAGACCTATTCAGCAATTTGCAAATCTATCCATCATGTATCCTTCCATCTATCATTTCACTCATCCACCCCTTCATTCATCTTTTCACTCATCCATCCATTTTCCATCCATCCGCCCTTTCACCCTATCCATCTGTACACTCATCCATCCACTCTTCTAATCATCCATCCATTCACTCATCCATCCAGCCATTTACCCTTTCACCCATCCAGCCATCCTTTCACTTACTCATCCATTCACCCAGTCACTCATCCTTCCACCCATCCACCCTTTCATTCATCCATCATCCTCCCTTTCTCTCTCCATTGACTCTTTCACTTAGCAATCCTTCCTTCCTTCCATCCATCCACCCACCTATCCATCCATCTACTCATCTGCTCATGAATCCATCATTGACCCTATCACTCATCCATCCTTTCTCTCATCCATTTATCCTTTCACTCCTTCATTCATCTACCTTCCCTTTCACTCACCCATCCATCCTTACATCCACCATTTCACTCATCCGTCCATCTATTCGCCCTTGCACTTATCAATTCATCAATCCATCCATCATTTTACTCATCCATCCACCAACTCACTCATCATCCACCTTTTCACTCATCCATCCTTTCACTCACCCATCCACCCTTTTACCCATCCAGCTACCCTTCCACCCATACATCCAGCTATTTACCTTTTCTCTCTTACATCCTTCCACTCACTCATCAATCCATCCATCCATCCTCTCCCATTATCCATCTTTTCAATCTTTCATTGATCCATTCACCCTTTCACTAATTCATCCAGCCACCCCTTCACTTACTCTCTCGCCCACCTTTTCATATTAATTTTGAGCTGAGCCCTTTTGAGAAGAGGCCCATCAAGAACTTCACCCTCGCTGCAGGAGCCATTCCAGGACTGGGACAGAAGCCACCCAGGGAAGAGACAGGATCCACCACAGGGGGGGGACAGGAGCCACCACAGGTGGGGGGGGGGGAGGGGGACAGGAGCAACCACAGGCGGGGGACGGGGCAGGAGCCACCACAGGGGGTGACAGGAGCCATCACAGGTCAGGGGGGGGCAGGAGCCACCACATGGGGGCAGCAGGATTCACCAGGGTGGGCACAGGGGTGGGCATGCGGTATTCTAGTATCATCTTGGTCTCTTCCAGGGTGGGGGAGGGCTCCTTACCCCCTCCTGGACAAGACAACGAGAAGACAGGCTCTGTTTCCAAAATGCTAGTTTTGCTCCCCTCCCCCCACACTGATGTACAGTACTGAAAGGAGATACTCCAAGAGAACCGATTTAACTGATTCATGACACATTCAGGGCTGTTTGCATCTGAACAGATGCCCCTGCTCCTGAAGCCGCAGCCCCTCCCTCTCAGTCCCCTTCAAGCACCTCTTAACAGTTAGTCAAGGGCTGGAGGTGTGAGGGTTGCCATCCCGCTGTGCCTCTCCAATGCTGCTGGGTATCTGAGCTTTCATACAGCATCAGAGTTACACCCGACCTTAACAGCATTGGAGTCAAGCAGGGAGGTGGAGGCCAGCTGTGCCGGTTCCTCCTGCAATGCACCGTTTGCTACCTCTTGTATTTTGTTGGCTCACGATTGTCATTTTTGCGTCATTTAATGTAACGTTGGCTTTTGTGTTTTGTTCACTTGTAATGTTCTCATGTATCAGTTCTGTTCCTATTGTGAAGCGCTCTGACACCTTCGGGTAAAGTCCGCGCTATATAAAAATGCATAAATAAATAAATGTGTGAACAGTTAAAATTACGGACAAATGGCGTCCGTTAAAGAACCCTTCACGGACAACGGACAGAGGGCCGAAATTACGGACTGTCCGTGAAATTTACGGACGGTTGGTCACCCTAGCTACCTGCCGGCCGGGAATGCGGGAGACACCCGACTTTTCCGGAGTGCGAAGGGGGGGCTGGGCCTGCTGCAGCTTGAGTGACAGTCCACTCAGCTGCAGCAGTACTGCGCACGTGAATGTTTGGGCAGAAACTAGCCCGCGCATGCGCAGATGGGTTTCCAGCTCAAGTTCCCCTTAGAGAGAGGAGCAGGGGGCTGGCCGCCGCCCCCGGGGTTGCAAAGGGGACTGGGCGAGCAGACATGGTGCCCCCCTAGCCAATCCTGGCGCTGTATGCAGCGCCAGGATTTGGCTGGTCCAGTGGTCCACGTGCAGGCCAATCACTCTGTGACTTAGGGATGGCCGCCGCTGTAACGTAACTTCCACTCTTAAATTCATCTAGCCTGGAGCTCGTACAGCCAGGTAAGGCCACAGAGCATTATGCGTTATGTTTTTCAATGTTATGTTTCCCGTTTTTCTTGCCCGCGTTTAATCTGGTTTTTTTTGCCCTCTTTGTATTCGTTTGCCTTGCCCTCTAAGTTTCTCCCGATCTGGCCTCTGTTCTGCTTTGGGGGCTCTGTGGTTATTTTGCATACCGGCCGTTCTTAAATGTAACTTTTAAAAGCATAATTTCAAACCTGGCGGGAATTGTAATTGTATTTATGTAGCGCTTGCTTCCCCTGATGAGGCATTAAAGCACTTTGTTTTTCCAAGTTAAGTCCCAGTGGAACTGCCCTTTGCTTTGTGCTTTGTGTGTGTGTGAGGGGGGGGGGGGCTCTGTGGTTATTTTGCAATGTTATGTTTCCCGTTTTTCTTGCCCGCTTTTAATCCGTTTTTCTTGCCCTCTTTGCATTCCTTTGCCTTGCCCTCTGAGTTTCTCCCGATTTCCTTGCCCTTTGTTCCGTGGGGGGGGCTCTGTGTGTGTGTGGGGGGGGGGGCGGGGGGGGTGCTTCGTGCTTTGTGTGTATATGGATGGATGGGTGGATGCATGAATGAATGATGTATGGATGCAGGATGGGTGGGTGGGTGGATGAATGGGTGGATGCATGAATGATGTATGGATGGATGCATGGATGCATGCATGATGGGTGGATGCATGATGGATGGATGGGTGGATGCATGAATGAATGATGTATGGATGCAGGATGGGTGGGTGGGTGGATGCATGAATGATGGATGCATGGATGCATGCATGATGGGTGGATGCATGATGGATGGATGGGTGGATGCATGAATGAATGATGTATGGATGCAGGATGGGTGGGTGGATGGATGGGTGGATGCATGAATGATGTATGGATGGATGCATGGATGCATGCATGATGGGTGGATGCATGATGGATGGATGGGTGGATGCATGAATGAATGATGTATGGATGCAGGATGGGTGGGTGGGTGGATGCATGAATGATGTATGGATGGATGCAAGGTGGTTCGGGCTCGCTCGCTCGCTGCGCTTGCTCGCTGCGGTGCAATATGCAAATTAGTTTACGCTTCACCACTTACAAATGTCACCAGCCGCCCCTGCAAACAACACATGCACACCACATCCTATTACACACCCACACACACACATGTAAAAGTAATGTGTTACTATTATCCCAGGGCTTTAAGTGGGATGAAAAAAACTGGGGGTTCTCTTAAAGGGGTGTGGACAATGTAATTAAGGGTGTGCTTAAAAACACGTACAATAAAAATCTGTTCTTAGCATAGTGTGCCGGCTGACCTGTATTTTGCTGTTTCTGTCATTGCATCCAGATACAAGATACAAGTAACATCATACCTACAAGAAGTCAGGACCATTGACTTTGTCAATGGTTGTTAGCTGCATTAGATAAATAAGCAGCAACTATTGCTTGTATAACATTAAAAGAGTTTCCACTTAAAGCCCTGGTGAAACCACAATAATGTTGCTGCTCCTGAGTTTCCACAATAGAAGGGAAAACCAGAGACAAAATGACTCTCTTTAACCCCTACACCGCGGCGGCTATTCCGCCGCAGTGCTAAGGGGGAGGGGGGGCCGCGCGGCGCTCCCGTGCTCGTGACGGAACCGCTCCATCACGAGACTCGGGCGCGCTGTGCTTGTGACGGAACGGTTCCGTCACGGCCCCGCCCGCCCAATAGAACCTTCAGCGCAGGCGCGAAATTCACGCCATGCAGGCGCGGCGAGCGGACCGTGGCGGAAGCGTTCCGTCACCAGCACAGCACACCCGAAGGCTTGTGACGGAACGGTTCCGTCACAAGCACGCAAGGGGTTAAAGAATTTCCCTTCCCCAACAACGCTTACCTGGCATGACGTCATGCCGTAACTTCTCCACTAGTGAGAAGTGAGCAGCGTCAGCCCATGCACATCAACGTGTCTGCTGTCACTGCAGTCTGGAAAAAACGGACCGCCTGTGCCAGGGCACAAAACAGAGCCCGGTAGAGACCCGTTTCTAGGCCCCCTTTAAAAAACTGCCAGTGCCCGGATCCCGACAATAGGGAACCCTAATTTATTATTGGCTATTATCTCCCCTCTCAGATGGCTGTATATTTTTTACGTGTTAATTTGGAACGCCACACTTGTACCAACAAAAGAGAGGGTGACGAGAGGACTAAGGTAGTCAGTGGATACTGCCCATAAGCCAAATAATATACCACAAAGATATGCTCAGGCTGATGATCTGTAGACCTGGATGGAGTGTTACTAGCCTAACTCACAGTTCTTCTTTGCAAGATGACCCTCGTCCACCCTATTGGAGGCAGACATCATCATCAGGTCTCATGCAGATACACTAGACTCCAGGATAGTCTCTAGCTCAGTGGAGGGAGCACTTGATATTTACCTTTTATGGGGTGATCATCTCTGATATATTCCTCTCTGTTTGAGGTATTTGGGGGGGCTTGCACCGCAGGCACTCACTGGACTTTTGGACCACTTTTGGACCATTAAAGGCTAATCAATCTTTGTTCAGGAGCACATGCCTGCCCCCATCCTTACAGTCTAACATATAGTCTAACTAACTGCTTACTTTTATGTAGCACTCACCAACAAAATTGACATGTTTGCCTAGTTTAGATGGGAGAAGCAGGAAGGTAGGAATTGTATTGGGTCCCCAGTATAAGTTATTTAATCTAGAGTATAGTGAGTATTGAGTTATGTTACAGACCCCAGCAATTACCTCAAATGTAGCTATATGTAGCCACCAGAGTTGGAATCACTGCCCTCGAGTGCAGCTGCATGAATGGATTGGTGAGACTGGTTACAAATTATGACTAGCACTAAAGGATAGGACATGGCCCCTTGAAGTGGCTGTATACAGTTGCTTGGAGGAAGAACATAAATGCACCAGAGACTGAATTTGCACCCAAATATAGCTGGGAATGAGCTTTGTTGGCGTTTATGATCCAAACATCAATTCGCCTACACCATGAGGATGACCAGCAGAAGCCTAGGTCATCCATGTGCGTCAATGGGTGGTCTTGCACCCTTGAGGTGGTTGCACTCTCTACTCTTTCTGCATTAGCTTGTATCCAGGCAGTGGCTGCAATCAGATGCTTATAGTAGAAGTGTTTATATATGTGCATCAAAAGGTGAACCAGCATCCTGGTGGTGGCAAAACACAAACACTTAGGCAGAGTTTGGTAAAACATGTACACACAGGGCCTGTAGTACTGTGGCAATATGTTTACTAAAGGGTGAACCTGTAGTGTGGGATGACTACACATACCTGGGTGCATATGGCATTTCTTAATACATGTAGCAGTAGCTGAAACTTTACAGTTGTTGAGATGCTGTCATAAAAATGTATGAGAGGCTTAACCTGCACATAGAAGGTGGGTGCACATTGATGATAGTAGGCGACAGATGACAGTGCAGTCTTATTAACTTTTTTCATGCTCTTTATTGAGTTTAGGCTGTCAGCATGAAACCTGTTATGACAGTCATAGCTACTGGTGTCTATGGCAACTCAATGATGAACCCAATAAACTGGTACAACATATGCTGTTGACGGGACTATATTTGTCTAGAGTAGACTATGAAAAAAGGTATCTTTACAAATCTTGTTTGGTATAAGTGGATCTTTGGAAATATCAAGCATTACACACTTTTAGGACTTAGAAAATACTAAAACAAATGAATGCCTGTTGGACTTGGCCCTTCTGGCAGGTTCACCCCTGAACTTTTTGCTTTTTAATGTTACATCAGTATAATGATTTCTGGTCTTTGCGCACTTCAGCACTGTGGCGCAGTGTAAAGTGCGTGCGCTCTCTGAGTGCGTGTGTGAGATTGGCCTGCCTCCCGTAGGAATGCATGTGGAATGTGTGTGTCCATGGTAGTTCCTTATGTGTGGGGAGTGCAGGCTCGAGTTTGGTATGTGCGGACTAGTGTGATTAAATGCTGCGCGATGATGTGTGCGGCTTTAATGCGTCTAGTGAGAGCCCTGTCACAGTCCTGTTCACAGCTGCCCAGCAAGTAGTGGGCAGCTGCACCGTTTAGGTTTTTCTTTCAAGGGACATGTCTCTGGACTCAGGAGTGAGTCGCACTCCTTCGCCCCTACTTGGCCTTCCCCAGCTGCACAGCACTTAGTGCCAGCTGCAGCGTTTAGGCCCTGTTCTTGTCCCTCAGCTGCCCAGCAAGTAGTGGGCAGCTGCTACGTTTAGGTTTTGGCGCAGTGGCGCAACCTGGACCCTCATGTGATTTATGTGCTGTTATGATTCATGTGCTATTGCTTTTTGGGTGTTAGGAAATGTACTGTATGTAGTATGTTTGGCGCACCCTGTGTTCTGATACCTCTAGACATATGTTTATGCTTAGGAGCTTGTTTTATCTAGTATGGGTTATACTAGTGTGTTCATGGTTCCCTGCGTGATAAATGCCTGAGGTGGTTAGGATTGCGTAGGAGGTACTTACTTTTACCAGTGGTTACTGGTCGTGTGCTACATTTGCTATTTTATGCTACAATTGTTCTATGTTCTAAGTGCTAGTTCTACCAAGTGCTTATTCCTGACAGTGGTCCATGTGGCCCTGTCTTATGTACATAATCCCCTGTAAATTCCACCCGTGCCAGTGGCACAGTGTAAATTGTGTGTTTATTATCTAATGTGTTTGGTATAATACAAAGGCTATTTTCATATGTTGTTGCTGGGGGTGCGTGCGCAAATACTTAACCTACATTGCCTCCCGGATTAGCCTTACTGCTCGTGTCACGTTACCTAGAGGGTGAGCAGTGGTTATCTTTGGCGTGTAACTCCCTTGCCCTGACTAGAGTGGAGGTTTCTGCCTGGCTTTGGCGCAAGCCTTAGCCAACTGGAAATCCCATTTCTAACAATGCCTATGCTCTAATATTTAGTTAGGGGAAATTACAGAAAACAATTGTTTAGAAATACCTTTTAATGAACTTGGACTCTCAGCAAGAATTTGGTAATCACAAGACACCTGCGTTATTGTAAAGAATACATAACAAAAGCTTAGGAGTAGGGGTGCACAGCATTTAAAATTCATTATCCCAGTTCAATTACATTTGATTTTGTAGGGTGAGTTGGGAAGTTGGGAGGGCTTAATGGACTTGTGAGGTGCACACAGGCTCCTACTTGTACTCCCAAGGCAGTCTGACTTGCCATTACTGTATATGCTCACCGTGGCAGACGCAAGTATCAAACCTGAATAATAGACAGTATAAATAACAGAGTTCTGAATGCATCTTGGTATCAGCACACGAGTGTTCCATGAGCCGTGGTATTCTATGGAGAAACACAGTGAGTGGGTACAGGTATTTGAGATATCTCTCAAGCTGAAGTGATCATAAATATCTATTCCCCAAAATGCCTGGGGAGGCAGAAATGAAATCTCACACCTACCAATGACATCACAAATGGCGCCATTCTTCCTCCATTGTCCCCAAAGTAGACTTCTATTTACTGTTGAGGGGCCACAGGAAGGAAAAGGAGTGAAAGATGGATTTAAACATGGCCCTTCAAGTTCTGTTTTCGCTGCCATCCTGCCCATCCCTACAGGGTGCCTGACACCAGTGAAATCAAGGGCTACTGTCAGAGGTATCAAATGGTTAGCCTGGTTTAGTGGCAGGTACCACTCAGTGATCCTAATTGACTTCTATGTGAATGGGTTTTTGTTTTATAAAAATATAACAACTATAGAATATAAAAAAAGAAAATGCACACATTACCTTTGTACAGATCACTGCAGATTCTAAATATTTCATCAAAGCCTACTTAGATAGCAGTACCATCATAAATGGGTGAATCTTTAAAAACAATCCTGGCTTAAAATCTTTCAGAATATGAAAGTGTTCGGTATTACTCGAAATACATTCACATAAAAAGTAGGTCCTGCTGAAATGAATGTTGCAGGTACTGCTAAAAAACCATCAGATATACATGATGAGGACTGGACAGTACCTCACAATATTTCAAAGTCAACTGTTGCCCAGTCATTTGTGGGTATACTCTGCGACCAATATGTTGAGGAGCATTGTTACATGGCGCACTATTTTAGGAATGAGGTATCATGTCAGTCGCAGTACTAATATGGGGCATTATAATGGGGATTATTTCTAATGGTTGCACAGTAACTACAAGCATTGTCACCGCCTACAGAATTGACTTGCATTTTACGTCTTGAAAAAAGCATTAAATGTGTGCTGCAAAAAACGTCATTGCATTCTCTGCATCTTTGAAAAACAGAATTTAGCATGTGATGTTTCAGTTTACTTTTGGGATGTAAAATAGCCTCTAATGCAACATAAATGCGCCATAGGAGGTGGAATTGATATACCAAATAAAATATAGCATGAGGAGTGAAGGAATACTCTGCTGGACAGAACCGAAGCCCATTACATGTACATTTTAAAGAATTGTTAACACCAGAAATCAGAAAGCTAAACTGTCAAGCCAGACCTAACAGTAGTATTTTTCACAGCAGAGTACCATGTGCCATTTTACCAGATTACCTTATTTTTGATGGCCATTAACCAACACATGAGGTACAAGGTCTCCATGCTATGCCCCGCTTTTACATAAATGACTTGTGCAGATCTCCTCTATCACCACTCTCCTGCTGAAGTCCTGTGGCACATTACCTTTTTCAATCTCATGAGGTATTTTCAAAGCCCTGAAATTTAGTGAAGTAACACTATTCACCAGCAATTCTTCTAGCTCAGTTTGAATTGTCTCAAGGCATTTAAATGCAGAGTGGCTGTGAACAATTTAATTGTACTTAGTGCACTCACTTTGGAAGGATGATTCGTTGAATCTGCAGTGCAGACCTTCGAGAGAGTGATCTGCAGGTTACTCAAAGATCATTACAACAATCTTATAGATTCTGTGTCTTATAATACCTAAAACTAAGCGGGAAGAGATAATACAGTTTGTGATGGGCACGATCCACATGCTCAATGTTATGATTATTTAATAGCATGTATATGGTGCTTACTAACCCACATGGGAAACTAAAAGCTTACCCAGATGGATAGCAAGCTACATTGTGTGTGTGGTGGGGAGGGGGTTGGTTGGAAGTATGTTGTACTTGAATAGGTCCAAGCCCAGCTAACATATGACATGTAAGAGAGTAGTTCCACAATTGGCTGGTACTTCATTGCGCACCAGCTACAAGCTGCACAGCAATATAGACTTGAATCACCCAGCGCATGATGCATGAAACCATATTTTGTCCAAGTAAACAATGTTTATACCATATTTTTCAGTACTTTTCCAGTTCACAATGGAGGCAACATTATTCCAAGCTTCAAATGCTTGAGACATGCTTATCCAGGCCTTATCTATTACTCCCTAATAAAAAGCAGTGTTCCACCCACCTGGAAGAAAGGTATGGTGAGAGCACTCTTGAAAAAGCCCAACCTGGACCCCAATAACCTCAACAATTACCGCCCCATCTCCCTGCTGCCTTGGGCGAGTAAGATCTTGGAAAAACACATCAACCTCCACCTAACAAGGTTTCTCGAGTGCAATCATCTACTCGATGCCTCGCAGACAGGGTTCCGCCCCAAACATGGAACGGAAACAGCCCTGCTAGCCGTGACAGAAGAAGCCAGGCGGATTCTGGATCGAGGAGGATCAGTGGCAGTCATCCTCCTCGATCTGAGTGCAGCATTCGACACGGTATGTCACAAAACTCTGCTGTGTCGACTCTCCAATTTAGGAGTGTCCGGGGATGCTTTGGCCTGGCTTGGATCCTTTCTGAGTGGAAGGACCTTCCAAGTCTTTGAGGGAGATTCCACCTCCGCAAGCAAGCCTTTGGACTGTGGGGTACCACAGGTCTCGTCGCTGAGCCCCACACTGTTCAATGTGTACATGGGACCACTGGCTGAGATCTCCACCCATATGGCATTAAGATCATTACATATGCGGACGATACTCAGTTAGTGGTATCCCTTGCACAGAAGAACAGTGAGCTGGCAAGGACCAACCTGGCGGCATGCATGGAAGAGGTCAGGAGATGGATGACGACATCCTCTCTTAAACTCAACGGGGAGAACGGGGAGATCTAAGCGCTGCCTTCGATACTGTGTCCCACCATATACTTATCCAACGCTTACAGGAGGCGGGAGTGACGGATGTCGCTCTCCAGTGGTTTCGGTCCTTTCTGGCAGGCCGCTCCTTTAAAGTGGCTATACCACCTGGTCAATCTGCCACCTATCCTTTGGAGCTCGGGGTACCACAGGGATCTTCGTTGAGCCCAACAATGTTCAACCTCTATGTGAAACCGTTGGCTGGTGTCGTCAAACAGTGGGGTCTTACGATGACCTCATACGCTGACGACACACAGCTAGCGGTGACACTTAGTGAAGACCCTGAGGTGGAGGCCCCCAGATTCCGTGCGGGTCTCTTGGCAGTAGCCGGCTGGCTCCGCACCAACTGCCTCCAGTTGAATGCCACCAAAACGGAGGTATTGGTTCTAGGGAAGCACGCGGAGCAATGGGGAAATCAGTGGTGGCCTTCGGAGCTTGGTGTCACTCCTATTCCAGCTGCTGGAGTGAGAAATTTAGGAGTATGGGTAGACTCTGCGTTGACCTTCAGAGATCACACCATGAAGGTGGCTGCCACGTGCTACGGAATTCTGCGTGGTACTAGGCCGGTCCTAAAGTACTTTGATCCCCCTACCAGACAGCTTGTAGTCCAAGCCTCAATACTTTCTCGGCTGGACTACGGCAGTTCACTGCTATTAGGGGTGAATCAAGCGGAGGCCTCTAGGCTCCAAAGAGTACAAAATGCCGCGGCACGAGCCATTGTGGGCCTTCCCAGACACTGTTCAGTGTCTGGTACCATCACGGCCTTGCACTGGCTCCCGGTCAGACAGCGCATTAAATTCAAGGCGCTGTGTCTGGCCTTTAAAATTCTAAAATTTTCGTCGCCGCCGGCACTTGCTCCTCTTCTTATACCCTACAAGCCTTCTAGATCCTTGAGATCAGAGGGGCTTCATCTAGCCATCTGTCCACGCTTTAAGCTGAGCAGAATGGGTGGCCGATCCTTTAGCGTGCTAGCGGCAAGTTTATGGAATTCGCTCCCTGTTCACATTCGAGCCCTTGAAGATTTGCTCACCTTCAGGCAGGCGATTAAAACCTTCCTGTTCCCGGCATCTAGTTAATTCCTTTTCTTTTATTATGTGTTATGTTACAGCATCTGTCAGAGCGCCAGGACGCCCCTTTGCTGGGGCAGCTGTGCGCTATAAAAATACCAAATAACATAACATAACATAACATAACATAAAATCGAGCTTATGCTACTCGGTCCCCCAGCCCTGCTCACCATCGATCGCTTATGGCCCACCAGCTTGGGTACACCGCCTACACCAACAGATAACATAAAAAGTCTAGGGGTTTGGCTGGACAAATCTCTAACTCTCAATACTCAAGCAACCAAAACATCTGCAATCTGCTTTGGGCTCATCAGGATGCTTAAAAAAATCCTTCCACTCTTGTCTTTTGAACCCAAACAGATTGTGATACAGGGCCTAATACAATCTCGACTTGATTTCAGCAACGCCCTGTACTTGGGAGCACCGGAATATGTGTTGCATAAACTCCAACGGGTCCAGAATTGCGCTGCACGCACGCTGCTTCAGATTCCACGTAGAGCATCAATAGAATCCGGGTTGATAACTCTACATTGGCTCCCCGTTAGGGAGAGAATAAAATTTAAAGCCTTGTGCGTGTCCCATCAAGCCTTCTGGAGAACCGGTCCCAAGATCAACCATTCCCTTCTCTCCCCTTACTGCCCCAGCAAACAACTCTGTTCTACTGACGCTTTTTTAGCTGTAGTCCCCCGGATCAAAAGGTCAAGAGCAGGTGGAAGGTCCTTTACGTTCAACGCTGCTAAGTTGTGGAATTCACTCCCTGTACATCTAAGATCGAATTCCAATCTGCTATCCTTCCGCAAACAGCTTAAAACCTTCCTCTTCACCAACTGAACTCTTCTCCACGCTGTTGCTTCCTGAGGCACTATCCCTTCTTTCCTAGCGCTTGGACGCCCAAGGGCAGCAGTCGCGCTCAAGAAAACCCCTTTTCATTTCATTTCATTTCATTATCTTATAGCACGATGGAATCAACAGGACATCCTGGTTAACCCTGAAGATAATCACCCAATGCATTTCAGGCATGACGCCATTCTTCAGGGTTAACTAAAATATAAGGAAAGCCCATCAACATTGTAGACAATCCTAAAAGATGCAAACTTAAACTTAAACATTGAATCATTAAATGATGTCTACCACGCAATGGGGTGGCATAGTAAACAAAGGAATGATGGATTTAATGCAGATCTATAACTGGGGGTAAGTGTTTTTAAAAATGTTAGCTCTCAGTCCACCCTCTTGTTGTCTTGCTATGTTATGCAGCAAGGCCAGGCTAGGTAGCTGCCCTGTATGTTGGGCCCATTAAACTTCAATGAACATTACAGGTGGTGAGATGCACACCATTGTACTCCTTGTTTGCTATGCTTGACTGCTTCAGACATATACAGGCGTGCAAGCTAGATTCGCGTTCCGCCCAATTGCACTAGCAATATTAACCAAACACAAAGGGACCTCGTTTGATCCCTATACCAGCTGCACAGCCACATCCGTTGCTTAATGAATCCAATAAATCAAGTTTATGTATAATAATCTTTAGTTTATCCACTTTTTTCACTCCATTGCTTCTTCTCCTTTTTACAACTTTGCATCAATTTATTTTACTCATTCCCATACTGTTCAAAAATATTAATGAAAACACGTGAAGAAGAGATGTTTCCACATGTCACGACTTTATTTAAAATTTACCCAATGCATTTCAGGATATTCCCTTCATCAGGGGCATCAATAAAAATTCCATAAACACAACCATGAGCATGATTATTAAGTCCCTGATTAAAATAAACAAACTTAATGACTCTATTTTACTTAAAACGAAAAATAGAGGCACTAAGTTTGTTTATTTTAATCAGGAATGAGTAAAATAAATCAGATGTGACTGTGCAACGGATGTGGCTGTGCAGCTGGTATAGGGATCAGACGAGGTACCTTTGTGTCCCATTAAACTTAAAACGGGGTACTGACTACAAATCCCAGGATGCAACTAAAATCATGCACTTTCTAAGGTATCCATGATCGGCCTGGGAAATTTGAGATCTCTGTTCAAATACGGGCCCTCAACTAAAGGAGAGGGTCACAAAAGATCAATAAACACTAGGAGGCAAAAATCCTTGCACCGTCCTTATCAACTACAGTGAAAGACTATCGCACACTAGGGTATAACCACTCAACAAATTTAAGGCAACCATTTATCTCTTTGGGAATGTAGATGTCTATACATCAACAGGAAAGGAAATCCAAATGGCATTGGGTTCATGCAAATGTTTAAGGACCTTAACCTCTTGTGTGCTGATGACGAACTCAGCTCGTCATGCAGCACGGTGGCCGTGTGCTGATGACGAGCTGAGCTCGTCATGGCCTCCGCAGAACGCCCACGCGGGGATAATTACCCCGCTGTGCTGGGCGTTCCATTGAGCGGGCGTGGCCATGACGAGCTCAGCTCGTCATCAGCACACGGCCACTATGCTGCACGACGAGCTCAGCTCGTCATTAGCATTGCCGCGCGGGCCCCCCTCCCCCCGCGCCGCGGGGGAATTAGCCCCGCGGCGATGGGGTTAAAAAAATCTAGATCCAATTGGTATTAGATGTCAAACATTTTGTCCATACATTCATCATCAATGGCCAGATTATTACAATTTGTAGCAATAAAAGAAAAACTGACTTCAAGTGGAATACAGGTTTTCTATTAGACATATATAAATTTTACAATGTCAAACAACAGCTTAATATTCAACCTATTGGTTTCAAAGGCATAGATAACAAACCTAGGGCAAGTGACAATTATCAAGTCTGAAAGAAGAGTTAAGTCACTCTCAGGGTCATATTTACAAGGAAAGTGACGAAGTGTGTCATTGGATGTATGTCGTTACAACGCATGCTTTTACAACGCATGCCTTTACGACGCAACTTTTACAACGCAAGTCGTTACAACGACTTGCGTTGGGGGGCGCTGGATAGTGAATAGTTTATTTACTATTCCAACTCCAGTCCCCGTGGATAGTAGGGAAGGTGTTGGATAGTAAATTAAAAGTATTCCCTATCCTAGAGCGCCCCCCAGCGCAAGTCGTTGTAATGACTTGCGTTGTAATGGTTGCGTCGTAAAGGTACTGCGTTGTTAAAGTTGCGTTGTAAACGCTGTTCCCCGTGTCGTTAAGACAAGAAGGCTAACAACACGCTCCTTCACTGTAGAAATGCAGGGCTGCACTATATTTTCAAGAATATGGTGAAGCACTGTGTCCCACCCTGCGCTGATGCAAAATTTACCTGCCTAGCGCCAACACAGTCACTCTTGTACCATAGTGCAAGGGTGCCTGCATTGAGGGGAGTGATTCTTTATGTGCAGAAAGGTGTCCCTTCCTGCACATAAACAATCTAAAATGGCGATTTGAAACTTCCATGTGTGCTGCTGAGTGCAGCACACATAGAAGTTGCAAAACGTCATTTTTTTAAAATGATTGTTTCGGTGCAGGAAGGTATACTTTCCTGCACATAAACAATGAAAAGGCGTTTTGCTGTTTCCAGTTGTACTGCACAATACAGCGCACATGAAAACAGCAAAAATGAGGAAAAATTAAACACTTCTCGTTTCGCCAGGGTAAGACCAGGTTTTCCCTGGTTTTAGTTTTGGCACTTCCCCATATTTACGCCATCCTTTTAAATATGGGGTGAAGTCAAAATCAATGGGTGTTGCGGTGGAACAGCCAAAGCAGCACCCATTGCCCTCCTCTTTCATGCTAAGTATAGCTTCAAAGGGGGTCTTATTTAACATTCCATTTTATTCTGTTTCTGAGCAACCTGCTGTGTCTAGTGAGTTTCATTCATTTGCGTGCTACCTGTATTGCAACGACCTGCTTTCCATCCCCTCATTGCAGTAAATGAGAAAGTCGTCTTCAAACTTTCTGGATTTGTAGAGAATTATCCAGAAAGCCCAGCGACTCAATTGGCCTATATGAAACGCCTGTGCCTATACAAAATTATGCGCAAGGAATTGTGAAAAAGGAAGGATTGAATGGTACCCACGTTGTACCACACTGCCAAGTATTCAAGCCCAATACCAATTGTCACCTACAGTAGAACACAATGTCAAGGAAAAAGCTGTTCCTGTATGTTTCAGGATGTAACCCTGCTTCCCGATACTTAGGATATTTCAAACGTAGCCAGTGTCCCAACATATTAGTATTTGATAATACCACAGGTAATCGGAACATAAGAGATGGACAGTTAGTAAGCAGAAATTGGACAGCTAAGGTACTGGAAAACGAATAAACTACACTTTGCATTACTGGAACATCACTGTAGATGGAGAGACACTATTAATAACACCTGATGGTCCTCTATACAATCCATTTATTGAGCAAAAGAATAAGCATGCGAGGGCACCAAATGTGATCTCTAAAATATTAGTATACCCCTTATGGTCACCTTGCTGCTTATACATTGCACCGTGGGCAAATGTTACGCTTATAAATTCTTCATGGTTTGATTACAAACGGTGTGATCAATTCCAAAACACTTTTCCTGAAGGGGTAGGCCTTTCTCTCAGTAAATATCACACATTGGACACACAGTTACAGGGTGGAATGTATTTTATTTGTGGCACTAAAGCATACAAGGTGCTTCCCCGGCACTGGGGAGGCATATGTGCTATTCCTTACCTTACACCAAACATTTCAGTTGTGTTACATATTGCAGCCCATGAGCCACTAAATTTGGGGATTTTTGCTCATAGATATAAAAGAGATATACATGCACCTATCCTGGAAGTTAGACAAGGTCTATTCTTTGAACTAATGCGTATATTTATTCCTTGATATGGGGTATACGATTTAGAATTGGCCCTTGTTAATATATCTGCTGAGCTAGCTGTAGCATTCAATGCCACAAGAGATGCACTTCAACAGTTGCAGATGGAAATTAATTCAGTAGCTTCCATGACTATTCAACATCGAATTGCACTTGACCTGCTGACACTACAACAAGGAGGATTGTGTGTTTTGTTGAATTTCTCTTGCTGTTATTGTAGTGGAAACATAGCAAGGGATGTGGCACAAATTAAGCATGCGGTTCAAATATTCAGTGGAACAGAGAACATTAAAGATTCTGATGATTGGTCCTGGCTATTGTCATGGCTACCAACAGGATGGTTAAAGCACTTAGTTCTAGCACTACTTAGTATCTTTTAAACAATAGTGATACTTTTGTGTTGTCTTCAGTGTTGTTGCTTCATGGGACAACAAATTTGTAGTAAAGCATCCATTCAATTTCTGCAGTTAACATTCTACCTACTACAGAGCATGAGCTAGCCTGCAGATATCTCCAAATACAACAGGATGCAGAGAAAGCACACAAATAAACATTTGAATTAATAGCTATAGATATATAATGTAAATCCATTGAGTACTAGTATATAATTTTGTTGAAAAATGAATACCTCTTAGTTGAGTCTACGCCAATATATGGATGTTATTTAAACACTGTGTAATGCCATTCAAAGATATGTACTTCATCAATATTTTATATTTCTACCATATATGTATATCTATATATATATATATTCATATTTTTCTTTCAATAGTATATGATATTTCTATCAAAAAGGAGGGATATTGTGAGGAAAAATATATATCTATATGTTTGCCACAGCCAGATAAGGGAATCAATCCCTATTCTTCTTCGCACTATCTCAGATCCACTAAGCTAGCTATGTCCGTCTCTGACCAAACTGCTTCCTCTGTGCTCCTAAAATTCCTGCTCCTTTACAAATATATTCCAAAGGGCCTCTCTGACACGTCCTTGGGTAACAGATGTCAAAAGCCCTCTAATTCTTTCATGTTTAGCTTAAACTTATTTTCTATTCCCTTGTGTCCTTCTACAGCAATAGGTATATTTTGCTCTAGGTCTTGGGCTTGCATGGCAATTCTATTTGTATACATACCCGTAAATGGCCTTGTCCAGATCTAAGGATTTTACTGATGACAGCACTTTCTGCTCTATATAAGCTCCCCTGACAGATCTATGGAGGGAGGGGGGCAGAAGAAGCTTGTTCCAAGACTTGACACTGGGATGTGCATCTGCCTTCTGCCTTGGCATGCCAATAACAGAAGAACGGTGCAAATACATTTCCTCTGTTTTGTGGCTTCTGGTGTCTGTGTTTACTTTGCTTTGCTCTGAGGAGGGTTGGAAGATTTATTAATTATGTGTGTGCTGTAACAAAAGCATGAATACTAGTCAAGGGTAAAATTGTTAACATTTACACTGACTCACATTATGCTTTGCAGTTCTTATTTTTGGCCAACTGTTTAAGTATCACGGATTCATAACAGAAGCAGGGTGCCTTATTGAAAACGGTCCTTAAGTAAGGATCTTGTTAAAACCAATACTATTATACAACAGGTTAGCGGTATTAAATGTGATGCCTACAGAAGAGCTAATGCTAAGTTAGCCAAAGGTAATGCCATCGCTGACACAGCAGAATAAGAGAGCATGTTACTGCCAGTGTAGATGGGACTAATGATTAAAAGTATTAAGGCAAGCTAAGGTAAATGAAGCACAATGGTCTGCAACACCAGATGAATATAGAGGGTGGATTGATGATGGATGTGAGCCGAATAATGTGGGCCTACCAGGCTGAGATGCATGTGTCCCCATGCAGTATGTTCCTTTCCCTTACAAGACTGGAGCAAGGGCCCTCTGATGTTGCACAAGGGAGGCTGATTGCAAAGAGGCATTTTGCCTCCCAGTGAATGGTTTGAAATATTTGCTGGTGTGGCTGGATACATTTTCAAAATGAATGGAGTTGTATGCAACAGGCAAGAATGATGGAGCAGCGGGTGCGCAGTGTTTCAGGAAAGCCATCTCTCCAAAGTTAGGGGTCCACCAGGTCAGAAATAGCGATAGAGGAGAACCCTTAGTGACTGCATTTATACAAAATATGTTGGTTTTGGGAATAAAGTATACCATGCATACCCCATACCACCCTCCAACGTTGAGGCCAGGAGGAGTAAATGAGCTCCAAAATAAAAAAAATAGATTATGAAATGAAATGAAATGAAATGAAAAGGAACTTGCTAAAGCGCACTGCGGCCAAGCGGCTTCCTGGCGCTGGGGGGGGAGTCGGATTCTACAGTGCAACCAAAAGGGGCTAACCGGGGAAGGCCTGGGAGAAAAGGAAGGTTTTTAAGGCTTTACGAAAGGAGGAATAAGTGGGAATGGACCGAATGGACAACGGAAGGCTGTTCCAGAACTGGGGGGCCAAAACCGAGAAGCGGGTACCACCGATTCGGGATTTACGGAAGCGGGGTACTTGGAGAAGAAGAAGAAATGAGGAACCGAGGGTGCGAATCGGGGTGTAGGGAATGATTAGAGAAACAATAAAGAGGGGAGCAGAGTGGGTGTAAGCCAGGAAGGCTAAGCAGGCTAATTTAAAAAAGGATCGAAAGTGCACCGGGAGCCAGTGGAGGGACTTGAGGACAGGCGTGATATGAGAGAATTTGGGGAGATGAAAAATGAGACGGGCTGCCTGGTTTTGAATTGCCTGTAGCCGTCGTGTTTCGAAGGCCGGGATGCCAACATAAAGGCCATTCCCGTAATCAAGACGGGAGGTGATGAGAGCCATGATGATCGATTTGAGGGCAGTTGTAGAAAAGAAACAGGACATTTTTCGGATGAGACGGAGGGACAAAAAACAGGATGAGACGACGGAGCTGACTTGGGCGTGCATGGAGAGGTCGTTGCTAACCTTGATGCCCAAGGTGCGGACAGAGGGAGCTGGTGGGTGGGAAGGGCCAAAGGAAAGGGGCCAATGAGACGGGGACCAGGGATTGATGGGACCACCCGTGAGGACAAGCTCCGTCTTGTCCAGATTCAACTTGAGGTGATTCGTGATCATCCAATCCGAAATAAAAACTAGGGTGGAGCTAAGAAAAGAAGGAGAGTCTGGAGTGGAAAGATCAAAGATGAGCTGAAGGTCATCCGCGTAATTGTACACGGAGACCCCCAGCTCACGAAGAGAAAAGATAAGAGGGTAGATATAGAGATTGAAAAGAAGAGGGGAGAGAGAGGAACCTTGGGGAACTCCACACACAAGAGGGCGGGGGGGAGCGGAGAAACCTGCAAGGTGGACTGCCTGGGATCTGCCTTGAAGGAAGGCCCTATCCAAGAGAGTGCAACACCCCTAATGCCGGCTGCGCTGACACGGTCGAGAAGAATGGCATGGTCGACCGTGTCGAACGCAGCCGACAGGTCGAGGAGCACCAACGCCTGGGGAAGATTTAGGTCCGCTTTACCCTTGACCTCATCCAGAACGGCAGTGACAACAGTCTCTGTGGAATGGCCCGGGCGAAAGCCCGCCTGATGGGAAGCTAAGAGGCAGTGTTCCTCAATGTGTGAGGACAGGCAAGAAGTGACATGTCTTTCCAGGATCTTCCCCAAATAAGGGAGAAGGGAGATGGGCCTAAAATTAGGGGGAGAAGAAGGATCCAAGCCCGGTTTTTTAATGATAGGGAGGACTATTGCAGTTTTAAAGGAGGAAGGAACGGAGCCAAGAGCCAAGGAAGAGTTAAGCAGAGTGAGAGGGGGTCCAGGACAAGAAGTGAAGAGGGTTTGAAGGATCCGAGCCGGGGCACAGTCAGCTGGAGAGCCGGACTTGACTTTAGCAAGCAAAAGAAAAAATTGTTCAGTAGTAATGGGGAGAAAGTGATCCAACAGCAAAGGCGGCGGTGGGGGAGGGAAGGTAGCTTGAATTTGAGAGACGGTGGAAATGTTGGCTTTGATGGCAGTAATCTTGTCAATAAAATAGTTATTGAGAGTAAGGCAAAATGACTGAGATGGGGCGAAACTGATGTTAGTGCGATCAGAGGTAGCAAGCTGCTTGACAAGAGAAAAGATCTCACGGGGTTTATTTACAGAGAGAGCAACTTTCTCTGAAAAATAAACTGTTTTGGCCGACCCAATTGCTTTCTTGTAGCTATTCAGTGAGAGTTTATACCTAGTGCGGAGCAAGGGACAGTATTTGCGTCGCCAGTGGCGCTCCGAGCGCCTGAGACTAAGTTTGAGGTCTTTAAGTTCGCTCGTGAACCATCTGTTGGCATTGTGGGGCCGGACAGATTTGACTTTCTTAAGGGGGGCGGTGATGTCACAGGAAGAAGAAAGCCAAGAGCTGATGGCATCAGCTTGGGATTCAAGAGGGAGGTCCGTCAAGTCAGGTACTGTTGAGGCCAGAGAAGAGGAAAGAAGAGTGAGGTCAGTCTTGTTCCAACAACGGACTGACACATTCTTGGAGAATGGGATTTTAACAGAAGAGGCAGAAAACATACTAAAGGAAATCATAAAGTGATCCGACCAGATGCAGGGAAGGATAGAGGGAAGAGAAATTTGGCGGCGCAATGACCAAATTTGGTCTAAAATATGGCCCTTGTCATGTGTGGGGACAGTGATGTGAGGAGAGAAGTTGAGTGACTGAAGAGTGGCAGAGAAGTCTTTAGAGGCAGAACATTCTCTAGGATCGTCGGGCCAGTAATTGAAGTCCCCAAGCAGGACTACTGACGAGTTGTTTACTGCCAGGGTAGCCAAGAGGTCCTGTAGTAGGGGAACAAACTGAGGCATGGACAGGGGAGGCCGATAAACGAGCACAAAAGTGAGGGGATCAGTGAGATTGATGGACCGGGCAACCAGGAAATCCACATGAGGTATGGGTGGGTGGTCAAGGAGCTGGAATCTGAGCGTGGAGCGAATAATCATTGCCACACCGCCGCCGGCTTTACCAGCCAGACGATCCAGGCGGAGAGCATAGTAAGTGTCTGGGAGAATGGCCAGGAGGTCAGGAAGTGAATCTGTCGTGAACCAGGTTTCGGTAAGAAAAAGATAATCAGGAGAATCTGAAGATAAAAGATTGAAGAGTTCAATTTGGTGCTTGACTGCCGACCGAGTGTTGAGCAGAAGAGCAGAGGCAACGGATGGGGAGGGTGGGGAGGGGAGTGTTGCCGGATAGCCAGAAGGTAAGGAAGTGGATAGGGGGGGAGGGGGAGTGAGCAAGGGCAGTGAGACGCGAGGACGCCAAGTGAGTCGAGGCGTAGTGCCAGTGAAGGAGAAAGAGAACTGGGGGTCATAAGTGCAGATAATTGCATAGCGGGCGCTAAACAAGACAAACAGGTTTTAAAAATCAGGGCCTCCGACAAAGCTCCCGCGGAAGGCAGGGGAGAATCCAACCAGATGAGCTCGCAGTCAGCCCCCCGTCCCCGAACCCAGAGTGGGCGCGGCCAGGAGAGAGCGGGCGCGGCCGGGGGATCGGCCCGCCGACGGCGGCGAGCGAGGGACCCCGAACCCGCCGCAGCGTCCGCCCCAGCTGCGTGGGGAGCAACGAGGCAAGGGAGAGGCCCCTGCAGGAATGGGTAAGATTTTTCAATTGAAAGCGCGAGGCGGGCGCTAAACAAGACAAACAGGTTTTAAAAATCAGGGTTTCTGATAAAGCTCCCGCGGAAGGCAGGGGAGAATCCAACTAGATGAGCTCGTAGTCAGCTCCTCGTTTTTGAACCCAGAGTGGGCGTGGCCAGGGGAGAGTGGGCATGGCTGGGGGAGCGGCTCGCTGATGGCGGCGTAAAGGTTACTGATGTAACGGTCCTGAAAGGGCCTGAGTACTGATTGCAACAGGGGCAAAGACTTCTAAAGCAACTATGGAGACATGGTCATGGTGAGAAAAATAAAAGCTGTTTCTTTTAGTTCTAGGTGGACTGGGCCACAGACGGGGAGCCAACACTATGAATGGATTAAGGGGACAAGATGCAGGGCAGCACTTCAAAGCCTGAGAGGATGGTACCAGAAATTGATGAATATCTGTCACCAGAGCCCGTGCGCAACACAACAGTCAAGGAGAGGACAGACCAGACCATTTCTACAATTCATGAGGGATCACCATAAAATGTCAGAGGGACATGACATCAGCTGATGCAATTGAGTGAAGTACACAACACAGTCTTGAAAAAAGCTGATGGTCTGCACGTGCAGAAAAAAATAGACTGAAGTGGACAATGCAGGGCAGGTCAATGAAACCACCCCTGAACAATACGACTACAGACCAGGAGGAGAAGCAGATGACCGCTCATTGCATGCCTTTAAATTACTGACACTTGAAGAAAGTGCCTGGGAACTGAGTGACTAAGTGACACTGTAGCCATATGCATTGCAGAGAGCAAACAATATTTGTTAGACATTCATTTATGAGTATGCTGCCGGTATTACAAAAGCCTGCTGATATAATAATGCACACAGGAAGTAGTATGAACTGAATACAAGCATATCATTGTGTTCATGTTCAAAAATAATTATCTCACCAGGATGTATCAATGTGACAATATATGCATTTTATGCAAACACTGTGTTATGCCATCCAAAGATATATAACTATGGGCCAGATGTAGGTCGGTCGGTAACGGACGAAAATCGGTATTTTCGGCCGTTACCGACCGGTATGTAAGAATTGGTATGTAGGGGCATATTTTTGCAGAATCGGTAAATTTACCGATTCGGTAAATTTACCGATTCTGTAAAATACCGAATCGGTATTTTTACCTATTCGGTAATTCCCAGATGTAGGTGGGACTCTTCTGAGTCCCAAAGGCCCTACAAATTCAGGATTTTAACACACAATCCAATTGGGTGTTAAAATACCGAATTCAGGTGTGCATGCACATGTGTGCATGCACACCTAGCCATGTGACAGACAGACATGCCCTTAGGGCATGTCTGTGTGCCACATGGCGCACATGCCTATTTTTGGGGTGCCAGAGGGTGTCAAAGTGACACCCCCTGCACCCTTGCCAAATTCGGTATTTACCGATTCTGTAATTACAGAATCGGTATTGCCCATTGATTCCTATGGGCTTCAAGGCCCATAGGAATCAATGTCAAGTCAAGTCAAGTCAAATAATTTGTATAGCGCGCTACATACCCAGAGGGTCTCAAGGCGCTTGAGGAAGGGTGTGGACTTACTTGTCGAATATCCAGGTTTTAAGTTGCTTTCTGAAGGCTAAGTGGTTTTGAGTGAGGCGGAGGTGTGTGGGGATGGAGTTCCAGGTTTTAGCTGCCAGGTATGAGAAGGATCTTCCTCCCATGGTGGTTTTGTTGATGCGTGGAACCGCAGCAAGGGCTTGGTTGGAAGAGCGTAGCTGGCGGGAGGGGGTGTAGAAGGAAAGTCGCGTGTTGAGGCAATCGGGTCCAAGATCGTAAAGTGCTTTGTGTGCGTGAGTGAGGAGGCGGAATGTTATCCTCTTATTAACAGGGAGCCAGTGGAGGTCTTTAAGGTGACCAGAAATGTGGTCTTTGCGCGGGATGTCTAGTATGAGTCTGGCTGAGGCGTTCTGGATGCGTTGGAGTTTTTTCTGAAGTTTTACGGTGGTACCGGCGTAAAGGGTGTTTCCGTAGTCCAGGCGACTCGTAACTAGTGCGTGGGTGACCGTTTTTCTAGTTTCGGTGGGGATCCAGCGAAATGCTTTTTTGAGCATGCGAAGAATATTGAAGCAAGATGATGAGACGGCGTTGACTTGTTTGGTCATCGAGAGTGAGGAGTCCAGGATGACGCCCAGGTTCCGTGCGTGGTCCGTTGGGATGGGTGCTTTTCCTAGGGCCGCTGGCCACCAAGAGTCATCCCAGGCGGAAGGGGAAGTACCTAAGATGAGGACCTCTGTTTTGTCTGAATTCAGTTTAAGACGGCTGTGCTTCATCCACTCAGCTACTTCTTTCATTCCTTCATGTAGGTTGGCTTTGGCGGTGTTAGGGTCTTTGGTGAGTGAGAGGATCAGTTGAGTGTCATCAGCGTAGGAGATGATGTTGAGGTTGTGTTGGCGTGCGATGGTCGCGAGGGGGCTCATGTATACGTTGAAGAGGGTGGGGCTAAGAGAGGATCCTTGTGGCACGCCGCAAATGACCTGGGTGGCTTCAGACTTGAACGGTGGGAGGCGGACTCTCTGAGTTCTTCCGGCAAGGAACGAGGTGATCCAGTCCAGTGCTTTTCCTTGGATTCCGATGTTGTTGAGGCGTTGTACAAGGGTTCTGTGGCAGACTGTGTCGAAGGCTGCGGAGAGGTCGAGAAGGATGAGGGCGACTGTGTCTCCATTGTCCAGTAGAGTTCGAATGTCATCTGTTGCTGCGATAAGGGCGGTCTCAGTACTGTGTTTGGCTCGAAAGCCGGACTGTGAGGAGTCGAGGGATTTGTTTGTTTCCAGGAAGGCGGCGAGCTGGTTGTTGACGGCTTTCTCGATGACTTTGGCCGGGAATGGTAGGAGCGAGATGGGGCGGTAGTTTTTGAGTTCGGTGGGGTCTGCTGTGGGTTTTTTCAGAAGGGCGCTGAGTTCGGCGTGTTTCCAGCTTTCCGGGAAGGTGGCGGAGTTGAGGGAGGAGTTGATGACGTCTCGGAGGTGTGGTGCTATGATGGATTCTGCTTTGTTGAAGATGTGGTGAGGACAGGGGTCTGTGGGGGATCCTGAGTGGATGGAGTTCATCTGGCGGATGGTGTCCTCGGTGGAGATTGGGTTCCAGTCAGAAAGGATGTTCAAGGAGGGTGAGGGTTCGGCAGAAGGTTGGGTGGGTTGGTCTCCGGGTTGGTTGTCAAAGCTGTTGTGGATGTCGGCGATTTTGTCGTGGAAGAACGAAGCTAAGGAGTCGCAGAGGGTTTGGGAGGGAGTGATGTCGTTGGAGTTGGCAGTGGGGTTAGTAAACTCTTTGACGATGTTGAATAATTCCTTGCTGTTGTGGGCGTTGTTGTCTAGTCGGTCTTTGAATGCTGATTTCTTGGCTGTCCGGATCAGTTGGTGGTGTATACGGGTGGCGTTTTTGAAGGCGTCCTTGGTGCTAGTGTTAGGGTCTTTTTTCCAGACCTTCTCAAGGGAGCGACAGAGTTTCTTGGATTTCTTAAGATCATCGTTGAACCAGTGGGCATTTTTGCTGCCTAGTTTGATTTGGCGTTTTTTCAAGGGTGCTAGGTTGTCGGCGCTGTTGGTTAGCCATTGTGTGAGGTTAATGGCTGCTTGGTTAGGGTTCGATGAGTAGGCAGGGTTTTTTTTAAAAAGGGATGTGGAGATCTGGTCGATGGTGATTTTGTTCCAGTTTCTTCGCAGAGTAGGTTGTGGGTGGTTGTGGTTTGTGGTCTTTTTGTAGACAAAGTGAACGCAGCTGTGGTCTGTCCAATGGAGAGCTGTGGTGTGATTGAATGAGATGTGTTTGCTGGAGGTGAAGATAGGGTCAAGTGTGTGTCCAGCGTTGTGGGTGGGGGTGTTTACAAGTTGTTTGAGTCCGAGGTTGGCGAGATTGTCCAGAAGGGTGGTGGTGTTGCTGTCGTTACTCTTTTCCAGGTGGAAATTGAGGTCTCCCAGTAGAATGTAGTCCTCGGAGGGGAGGGCGTGTGGGGTGATGAAGTCAGTGATGTCTTCACTGAATTGTGCACGGGGTCCTGGTGGTCTGTAGAGGAGTGTGCCTCTGAGTATGGTTTTGGGGTCGGTGTGGATCTGGAAGTGAAGGTGTTCGGCGCTAGCGAGGTTGGCGTCAGAGCTGGTTGAGATGCGGATGGAGTTCTTATGGACGATGGCGATGCCTCCTCCTGTTTGGTTGGTGCGGTCTTTTCGGATGATCTTGTATCCGTCCGGGATGGCTATGGTGATGTCTGGAGCTGAAGAGGCGTTCATCCAGGTTTCTGTTAGGAAGGCGACGTCTGGAGAGATGGTGTCAAGTAGATTCCAAAGGTCGATGGCGTGTCTGTGGACCGAGCGGGTGTTGAGCAGGATGCATTGAAGGTGGTTAGTGTCGGATCTCTGTTTGGTGTTTGTGGGTGTGGTGTGGGACTTGGTGCAGTCGAACTTGCAGGAGTGGCATGTGAAGGGTCCATGGGTATGCCCCGGTGAAGCTTGGGCACAGTTGGGGAGTGTGCCCGGGTTAAGTGCTAGGAGGGTGGATGAGTTATATGTAATGCGGGTGGGCTGGGAGTTGCGGGGACCAGGGGGTCTGGCGCTGGGCGCGGTCCAGGCGCGGACGGGCGTAGACGGGCTTACCTTTGGCGCACCTTCGGCGCGGTCGCAGCGCGTGGACGCTGCGCGTTGGGTCATTGGTCATAAATGGAGAGAGGAGGGGGGCGGAGCGTGGGAGGGGCAGCTGGGAGGCGGTAGCGGCGAGGGTAGGTGGGCCAGGGGAATGAACAACAGGAAAATGGAGGGCGGGATAGAGAGTCAAAACGGGGGGGCAGGAGGATTGAGGGTCCGAGCAACAGCAGGGAAATATTACAAAAGTAATTCAGTTAGCATACAAATGAAGCATTCAGCGAACCCAGCGCACAATGTAAAAAGCTAAAGGCAACAATTACAGAAAGCAACTGGCAACAATTACAGACAGCAAAGTCGCGCTATTAAGGATGACTGCAGCGCGATGCTCGGCGCTATAATCTGGTGAAGAGCGCTAAACAAACTGAAATGCACACGATACCAGACACCAGCGCGGTCGAGTCAATGGCCAGGGAGGGAGCGTGGGGGGAGCGACCGCTTCGGATCGGATCCGGACGGTCACAGCTGCAGAGAGTAGGAGGTGATCTCTCTGTTTGTGGGTGGGAGGGGCAGCTGGGAGGCGGTAGCGGGGAGGGTAGGTGGGCCAGGGGAATGAACAACAGGGAAATGGAGGGCGGGATAGAGAGTCAAAACGGGGGGGCAATCAATGGGCAATACCGATTCGGTATTTACAGATTTGGTAAATACCGCATCTTAAATATTCGGTATTTACAGAATCTGTAATACCTACATCTCCCCCCTTCATATTTACCGACTCTTAAATACCGAATCGGTAAAATTCGGTATTTAAGAGTCGGTAAATATGAATTACCTACATCTGGCCCTAAGTTTCCTATATATATATATATATATATATATATATATATATATATATATATATATTCACTGGAAAAACCATAGGTTATAGACCATATATAGTTAGGAATTAGCATTTAAAAAACCTTATTTTACTCACACAAAACCATTGAAATTCCATATATAGTTAGTTGCACTAACTATATATCGCGCACCCGCAATCCACTGCTGATGATGTCACATATTACATCATTCATGACATGGTCAGTGACATCACTGCATTGTAGGATACCAAAAACCAGTGCGGCACCCAGGTAACATCACCTGGGTGCCGTCCAGAACTCAGCACGTTGTGCTGCCTTGGGACTATTCGCACAAAACACAGCTACTGACCATTGTTGCTTCTTTTTTCAAAAAAATGTTTAAATGTATTTCCTGTTTTTGTTGCGTTGTATATATTTATAAGTTATTAAAGTTTTATAATCCTACTACTTTGTTGGAGTGCTATATATTTTTAATGTGACACATAATTGTAAAAACTTTGATGTACAAAGAGGCATCCCTGGAATCTTCCGCTTCAGGCTCGGTCCCCTCCCCAATCACAATACGGGATGTTTTTCAGATAGTAGGAACGCGTGTGGTGTGACGGATCTCATCGGGTGGGGGCCTTGATCTACTGTAACTCCTTTGAAGAGGGGTGATTCTTTACAGCTGGGGCCATGAACTACATCTGCAGGGCTAGGTGATAGCCTGGGACCGGCCTGGACAATCGGACACATAGGAAGAGGAGTGTCAGAGGGTGCGGTAGTGAATAGGGCGAAAGGGAGATGTCGAGCGGGCACAGGGTGTGATTCTCAGGGAAGAGCAGCGCAGATGGGGGGAGGTTTATTGCCCATGCATAAGACAGAGAGCGGGGGTGACCAGTACCTGGGGGAGATGCTTGCGAGGGTGGGGAGCCATGCTAAGGATCGACAGCGTGCAGAGAGTGGGTCTGGTCAAGGCATCTAAAATGGCTGCCGTGCACGACAAAAGTGTGGCATTTGAAAAAAGGCAAGATGGCGCAGACAATGTTTATCAACACTTCCTGATTTCCTTCGAATCGAACGTTAACAGACGTTATCTCTCCCACACTACCGGTCCCCCTGGGCTTAAACGCCGAGATAGTAGGGACTACATCCCGTGGAGATAGGCCGAGACGTCACTCAGCAAAAAAAAAAAAAAAAAAAATCAAAAAAAGTCTATAAACATACAATAAGTTAAAAGTCAATCATTCTTGTTTCCTTGTAGTACGCTCCCCAGTCCGCTTTCCGTTACGCGTACCGGGCGCACCCCACGAAAAAAAACATTTTATTTTTTTATTTTTTTTTTGCCCCGCGGGGCCCTTTTAAAGCCTCCACATCAAACCTAGGGGGTCAGGGAGGATCTACTATGCCCCTTATGGTCATTTGCCCCTTCGCTTTGGCCTCCTCTTGTCTCTCGATCCTACCGAGAGACAAGATGGCGGCCGCTACGGACTGTTTGGAATGTTTACAGACACCGGAGAGCCAATCAGCTTCGCTTCGCAAAGCTCCGTAACGCGAAAAGTACGCGAACCGGATCGCTGCCCGGAGCGCTGTTACAGATATATATCTTTTTTTGAACGTTAATTTCTCAAAATCCACTGGAGCACATATATTGAGACCTAGCAAAGGCACATCGGGCTACCAGTCCCTACAATTTTGCCAAGTTTCGTGCAAATCCATTCAGCCGTTCAGGCTAAAAGTGAGGCCAACCGCCCTATGGAAATTAACATGGGAAAAACGCGTTTTGGGACCCCCCTTTTTTCTCGGCCCCCCCTTGACGAACCCCCCCCAAATTTTCAGGGGCTTTTCAGAAACAAAATGTTCAATTTTCCTGAAAATTTCTGCCAATTCCGTCCACAAACGCCAAAGTTATTAGACATAGAATTTTCAAAAATCCCATAGAGAAAAAATCCTAACTATATATACCTACTGGCGACCGCCAGTAGGTAATATATATACATATATATATTTTGGGTTTTATACTAATTACCTACTGGCGGTCGCCAGTAGGTATATATAGTTAGGATTGTTTTCCATAGGGAAATCGCAACATTCTATTGGGAATAACTTTGCGCCGGTTGAGGACTCTGCCTGAATTTTTCAGCAACTTTGCCTCGCGGCTCTCCGCCCCTTCCCTGAAAGTTTGGGGGGGATTTGTCAAGCGGGGGCCGAGATAAAAGGGGGGTCCCAAAACGTGTTTTCCCCATGTTAATTTCCATAGGGCGGTCGGTCGCACTTTTAGCTCGAACGGCTGAATGGATTTTCACCAAACTTGGCAAAATTGTAGGGACTGGTAGCCCGATGTGCCTTTGCTATGTCTCAAGATATGGCAGCTTACCCTTGAGCTTACCCGTACGCTTACGGTACGTGCACGTACGCGTACCATACGCGTACCTCTAGTGCGCGAGCTGCATTCTGATTGGCTGCCAATGTCTGTCAACACTCCAAAAAAGGAACTGTTGGCAGCCATCTTGTGCCTCGGTAGACTGAGGTACAGGAAAGCAGAAAAACAAACGTGTAGAACTCAAAAAGGGGGCAGGGTAGAAGCATCCTGACCCTCTAGGCCTGCTCAGGGGGTCCCACAAGGACCCCCAAAGCCCCCCCCCCAAAAAAAAGGAAAATCGCGGGGTACGCTTACGGTACGCGTACCGGTACGCGCACCATGGGCGTACCTCATTTTTTTACAGGAAAAAAAATAAAGATTTGGGGGCTGTTCAGGTGGTCCCATACGGATATTAACATATATAAATGTTATCCGCTAATAGAATTAGCATTTTAAAAACCTTGCGAGTTCACTGAAAAAATACAAAGGTTTCAGGCCTTATATAGTTAGGAATTGGCATTTAAAAAACCTTTGAAATTCACTGAAAAAACCTTAGGTTTCACACCAGTTATAGTTAGGAATTAGCATTTAAAAAACCTATGAAATTCTCTGAGAAAACCAAAGGTTTGACACCAGTTATAGTTAGCTGAACATTTTACTCCTACACACACACACCCCACACACATACCCCCACATACACACACCCCACACCCACCCCTCCCACACACACCCCCCACACATACCTCCCACACCCACACCTCCACCCACACCCAAACACCCCACACACCCACACCCACACACACACCTTACACACCCACACCCCCACCTACACCCACACACCCCACACACCCCTACCCACACACACCTCACTCCCCCCCCACACACACACACCTCACAGACACACCCCACACATCCCCCACACACCTCACCCCTCCCCCACACACACACACCTCTGACACACACCTCACACACACACACACACACACCACACACACCTCACACACACACACACACACACCCACACACACACTCCTCTCACACAGACACACCCACACCCCCCCACACACACACACACATCCTACACACACACACCCCACACACATACCCCCCCCACACCCCCCCACACTCCCCCCACACACACACACCACACACACACACACACTCATTATTTTTTTTAAAAAACCTTTGAAATTCACTGTAAAAACCATAGGTTTCACACCAGTTATAGTTAGGAATTAGCATTTAAAAAACCTATGAAATTCTCTGAGAAAACCATAGGTTTGACACCAGTTATAGTTAGCTGAACATTTTACTCCTACACACACACACACCCCACACACATACCCCCACATACACACACCCCACACCTACCCCTCCCACACTAACCCCCCACACATACCTCACACACCCACACCTCCACCCACACCCAAACACCCCACACACCCACACCCACACACACACCTTACACACCCACACCCCCACCTACACCCACACACCCCACACACCCCTACCCACACACACCTCACTCCCCCCCACACACCTCACCCCTCCCCCACACACACACACCTCTGACACACACCTCACCCACACACACACCACACACACCTCACACACACACACACACACACCACACACACCTCACACACACACACACACACACACACCACACACACCTCACACACACACACACACACACACACACCCACACACACACTCCTCTCACACAGACACACCCACACCCCCCCACACACACCCACACACAAACATCTTACACACACACACCCCACACACATACCCCCCCCACACACACACCACACACACACACACACACACTCATTATTTTTTAAAAACCTTTGAAATTCACTGAAAAAAACATAGGTTTCGCACCAGTTATAGTTAGGAATTAGCATTTAAAAAACCTATGAAATTCTCTGAGAAAACCATAGGTTTGACACCAGTTATAGTTAGCTGAACATTTTACTCATACACACACCCCACACACATACCCCCACATACACACACCCGACACCCACCCCTCCCACACACACCCCCCACACATACCTCACACACCCACACCTTCACCCACACCCAAACACCCCACACACCCACACACACACCTTATACACCCACACCCCCACCTACACCCACACACCCCACACACCCCTACCCACACACACCTCACTCCCCCCCCCACACACACACACACCTCACAGACACACCCCACACATCCCCACACACACCTCACCCATCCCCCCCCCACACACACACACCTCTGACACACACCTCACACGCACACACACACCACACACACCTCACACACACACACACACACCCACACACACACTCCTCTCACACAGATACACCCACACCCCCCCCACACACACCCACACACACACATCCTACACACACACCCCACACACATACCCCCCCACACACACACCCCACACCCACCCCCCCACACACACACACACACCGCACACAACACACACACACACTCATTATTATTTTTAAAAAACCTTTGAAATTCACTGAAAAAACCATAGGTTTCACAACAGTTATAGTTAGGAATTAGCATTTAAAAAACCTATGAAATTCTCTGAAAAAACCATAGGTTTGACACCAGTTATAGTTAGCTGAACATTTTACTCATACACACACCCCACACACATACCCCCACATGCACACACCCCACACCCACCCCTCCCACACACACCCCCCACACATACCTCACACACCCACACCTCCACCCACACCCAAACACCCCACACACCCACACCCACACACACACCTTACACACCCACACCCCCACCTACACCCACACACCCCACACACCCCTACCCACACACACCTCATTTCTCCCCCACACACACACCTCACAGACACACCCCACACATCCCCCACACACCTCAGCCCTCCCCCCCACACACACACCTCTGACACACACCTCACACACACACACACCTCACACACACCTCACACACACACACACACACACACTCCTCTCACACAGACACACCCACACCCCCCCCACACACACACCCACACACACACATCCTACACACACACACCCCACACACATACCCCCCCTCACACACACACCCCCCACCCCCCCCCACACACACACACACCACACACACACACACACTCATTATTTTTTTTTAAAAACCTTTGAAATTCACTGAAAAAAACATAGGTTTCACACCAGTTATAGTTAGGAATTAGCATTTAAAAAACCTATGAAATTCTCTGAGAAAACCATAGGTTTGACACCAGTTATAGTTTGCTGAACATTTTACTCATACACACACACACCCCACACACATACCCCCACATACACACACCCCACACCCGCCCCTCCCACACACCCCCCCACACATACCTCACACACCCACACCTTCACCCACACCCAAACACCCCACACACCCACACCCACACACACACCTTACACACCCACACCCCCACCTACACCCACACACCCCACACACCCCTACCCACACACACCTCACTCCCCCCCCCACACACACACATCTCACAGACACACCCCACACATCCCCCACACACACCTCACCCCTCCCCCACACACACACCTCTGACACACACCTCACACACACACACACACACACACACACACACCACACACACCTCACACACACACACCCACACACACACACACTCCTCTCACACAGACACACACACACCCACCCACACACACACACACACACACACACATCCTACACACACACCCCACACACATACCCCCCCCACACACCCCCCCCACCCCCCCACACACACACCACACACACACACTCATTATTTTTTTTTAAAAACATTTGAAATTCACTGAAAAAACCATAGGTTTCACACCAGTTAAAGTTAGGAATTAGCATTTAAAAAACCTATGAAATTCTCTGAGAAAACCATAGGTTTGACACCAGTTATAGTTAGCTGAACATTTTACTCATACACACACACACCCCACACACATACCCCCACATACACACACCCCACACTTACCCCTCCCACACACACCCCCCACACATACCTCACACACCCACACCTCCACCCACGCCCAAACACCCCACACACCCACACCCACACACACACCTTACACACCCACACCCCCACCTACACCCACACACCCCACACACCCCTACCCACACTCACCTCACCCCCCCACACACACACACATACCTCACAGACACACCCCACACATCCCCCACACACACCTCACCCCTCCCCCACACACACACACCTCAGACACACACCTCACACACACACACACACACACCACACACACCTCACACACACACACCCACACACACACTCCTCTCACACAGACACACCCACACCCCCCACACACACACCCACACACACACACATCCTACACACACACACCCCACACACATACCCCCACACACACACCCCACACCCACCCCCCCCACACACACACCCACACACACACTCCTCTCACACAGACACACCCACACCCCCCCACACACACACCCACCCACACACACATCCTACACACACACACCCCACACACATACCCCCCACACACACACCCCACACCCACCCCCCCACACACACACACCACACACACACACACACTCATTATTTTTTTTATTTTTTTGAGGGGGTGCGCGCCCCGGTACACGTATCGGTACACGTACCGGTACACGTACCCTGGAGAAAAAAAGAAAGACAGAGTTTTTTTAAAATGTAGCATTTTTATATAAATTGGAAGTAGTTCTGAAAGAACTGTTTTTTTATTCTTATTGTTGTTTTATATTTTTTTATTGTTTTTTGTACCCCGCGACTTTAAAAAAAATATATATTATTTTTTTTGCCTCGGGGGGTCCTTGTGGGACCCCCTGAGCATTCCTAGGGGGTCAGGGTGTTTCTACTCTGGCCCCTTTGCGAGTTTCACACCTTGTTTCACTGCTTTCTTGTGCCTTGGTTCTAACAAGGCACAAGATGGCTGCCAGGGACACCCAGTATGCAAGGGGAATTAGTTCCCCCTCTTCAAACATGCACGGGGGCTGCGTTGCAGAGAGGTGTAAAAAAGGGTGTGGCCTCATTACACCTCTATGCAATGCAGCCATCTGGCGCATACTGGGGCTCCTGGTGGGCTAGTTGGCCCCCAGGGACCCCCATTATGCAAGGGGAATTAGTTCCCCCTCTGCAAACGCGCCAGGCGGCTGCGTTGCAGAGAGGTGTAACGAGGGGCATAGCCTCATTACACCTCTGCAATGCAGCCCCCTGGCGCATACTGGAGGTTCCAGGTGGGCTAGTTGGCCAACAGGGGCCCCCAGTATGCAGGGGGAATGAGTTCCCCCTCTTCAATCATGCACGGGGGCTGCGTTGCAGAGAGGTGTAAAAAGGGCCGTGGCTTAATTACACCTCTCTGCAATGCAGTCCCCTGGTGCATACTGGAGATTCCTGGTGGGCTTTCAGGTCTTATATAGTTAGGAATTAGCATTAAAAAAAACTTTGAAATTCACTGAAAAAAACATAGGTTTCAGGCCTTATATAGTTAGGAATTAGCATTTAAAAAACCTTTGGAATTTACTGAAAAAAACATAGGTTTCAGGCCTTATATAGTTAGGAATTCGCATTTAAAAAAAACTATGAAATTCACTGAAAAAAACATAGGTTTCAGGCCTTATATAGTTAGGAATTAGCATTTAAAAAACCTTTAGAATTTACTGAAAAAACCATAGGTTTCAGGCCTTATATGGTTAGGAATTCGCATTTAAAAAAAACTATGAAATTCACTGAAAAAAACATAGGTTTCAGGCCTTATATAGTTAGGAATTAGCCTTTAAAAAACCTTTGAAATTCACTGAAAAAACCATAGGTTTCAGGCCTTATATAGTTAGGAATTAGCATTTAAAAAAACCTTGCAAATTCACTAAAAAAACCATAGGTTTCAGGCCTTATATAGTTAGGAATTGGCATTTAAAAAACCTTGCAAATTCAATGAAAAACACCATAGGTTTCAGTCCTTATATAGTTAGGAATTAGCATTTAAAAAACCTTGCAAATTCACTGAAAAAAACATAGGTTTCAGGCCTTATGTAGTTAGGAATTAGGCACAAGAAAGCAGAAAAACAAACGTGTAGAACACAAAAAGGGGGCAGGGTAGAAACACCCTGACCCCCTAGGGCTGCTCAGGTGGTCCCACTAGGATATTAATATATTTAAACGTTATCTGCTAATAGAATTAGCATTTAAAAAACCTTTGAAATTCACTGAAAAAACCATAGGTTTCAGGCCTTATATAGTTAGGAATTAGCATTTAAAAAACCTTTGAAATTTACTGAAAAAAACATAGGTTTCAGGCCTTATATAGTTAGGAATTAGCATTTAAAAAAAACTTTGAAATTCACTGAAAAAAACATAGGTTTCAGGCCTTATATAGTTAGGAATTAGCATTTAAAAAAACCTTTGAAATTCACTGAAAAAACCATAGGTTTCAGGAGTTATATAGTTAGGAATTAGCTTTTACAAAACCTTTGAAATTCACTCAAAAAACTATAAGTTTTAGTGGTGTTATAGTTAGCTGGATATTTTACTCATACAAAACCATTGAAATTGCTCCTATATAGTTAGTTGTACTAAGTATATATCGCGCACCCGCAATCCACTGCTGATGATGTCACATATTAGATCATTCATGACATGGTCAGTGACATCACTGATGACATCTCAAATGACATCACTGATGACATCACTGATGACATCATCCACGTGACAATCACATACACCTTTTCATACACTATTACAATTTTTCATCACTCTTTGTAAAATACAGAGTATCATATTTAAATCCATTGTCACAGCAATACAAGTATCTAAAAATCCACTCAGTGATTCATACATGTATACACACATCTAATCCCTTACCTAAGGATTCACTCATACATGCTGTCAATGAACAATAGAACACTATCAAAAATACTTATACATCTATATCGACATTAAACAACAGCACGCATCCTATTCACATATGAAGTCATCCTACTCACTTATGCAAACAATGGATCATACTTACACATTTACTGAGCAAAACACTTATACAAACAACACTTCTTCTATTCATTTAGTTAGTAAGTCATACTTAGAGAATTGCAAAACCATTATTACAAGTATACAGTTATCCATACAGTCACTCACACAATCATTGTGTCTTATGTATACTTATTTATATACAACAACTGACACATACACTGCCTTTTATTTTTCTAGTTTGTTGGACCTGTACCGTGGAGAAATATATTTGCTCATCACCACACCCATAAAGAGATTCCCTCACCCAAACTGTTAGAAAATGTAGTTTTAACTTCATATATCTACTGAATCAACTATTCACACATCTTTGGACAGTCACACACCCCCCACCGAACCACACACACTTTCACACTCCCATACAAATACTCAGTTAACTAATCAATAACTAATATAGACTTTCACATAGCTAGTAACCAACTGTAGAATCAGTTTACACAACAACTGACAAAGTGATACAGATATTCACACAGTTTAGTCACTATCCACTATGTTTAGTGAGACATTATAAATTGGTCAAGTAAACAGTCAATTACACTGCTACTAAATCCTCCATCCAAATATTTATTTATATATATCCACTCATTCTTCAATGCAAATTGCTATGTATATAATGCATATTTAAATAACGAAGCAAACCACATTCACTGGATGATGTCATCAGTGATGTCATCAGTGATGTCATTTGAGATGTCATCAGTGATGTCACTGACCATGTCATGAATCATCTAATATGTTACATCATCAGCAGTGGATTGCGGTGCGCGATATATACTTAGTACAACTAACTATATAGGAGCAATTTCAATGGTTTTGTATGAGTAAAATGTCCAGCTAACTATAACACCACTAAAACTTATAGTTTTTTGAGTGAATTTCAAAGGTTTTGTAAAAGCTAATTCCTAACTATATAACTCCTGAAACCTATGGTTTTTTCAGTGAATTTCAAAGGTTTTTTTAAATGCTAATTCCTAACTATACAAGGCCTGAAACCTATGGTTTTTTTCAGTGAATATAGGATAGAACTATCCTAAAGGGAGGATTGTTGATATATATATATATATATATATATATATATATATATATATATATATATATATATATATATATATATATATATTCACTGAAAAAAACATAGGTTTCACACCAGTTATAGTTAGGAATTAGCATTTAAAAAACCTATTAAATTCACTGAAAGAACCATAGGTTTAACACCAGTTATAGTTAGCTGGAAATTTTACTCGCATAAAACCATTGAAATTCCCATGTTATAGTTAGTTGGACTCACTATAACTTGCGCGTGCAATGCACTGCTGATGACGTCACATATTACATCACTCATGACATGGTCAGTGACATCACTCATGACATCACTGATGACACCATCCAGTGAATGCGTGTCATTCTGAAAAATAAATATGTTTTATATATATGTATGTAAAAGTTGATGGAAGAATAAATGTTTAAATAAGTGTTTACATGTTGATTGGTTAACTGGCTTATTAAGTGTATCTTAGTGAATACATATATTAGTGAGTAATGTTTAAATATTTAAATATATGTATTAGTGTTTCACTTTGTGTATAATTGGCGGCATGGGTTGGTGAGTAGTTACATGTGTATGTATATGGGTTATTAGATGTTTTTCTTAGTATCAGTATGATTGTTTGTATGGTTTGGTGGGGGTATTACCTAGCACATAGATGCATGAATGACTGACTCTCTCTTTGTATGTGTTTTAAAGACAGCATATGTGCAGGACTGTATGGGTGGATGAGTGTGTATATGTGTGTGTTAGTAAGTGAATGAGTGTCTCACTAGTGTCTTTATCAGTAACTACATATGTATTAATCTAGTGTATGTGAATATTAATGTATATAAGTGAGTATATGTGAGAGTAAGAGATTGTAAGAGTTCCTGTTTAAATTAGTATGTGTTTCTATAAGTGATTGTTTAAGAGAGTAAGTATGTGTAAGTTTCTTTAGAAGTAAAGTGGTAGTGTGTGTATAGCTGTATATGCAAATAAATGGATGTTTAATAGTTTATTTGCATGTGTGAGTATGTGTCAGAGTATCTTTTAGATGACTGTCGGTGTGTAACAGGATGTATAGGTGTATCACTACATATAATGAGTGAGTATATGTATGAGTGACTATATAGAACTGTTGGTGAATAAGTGGATGTGTATATAGATGGTGGAATTATTGAATTGGTTGTTGTTACTGGTATGGGTATCTCCATTTTTTGAAAATTTTAGTTTCTATTATTGAATATGTGCTTCAAGGGTTACATTACAGTCGCCAGTAGGTAGTTATAGTTAGGAGCTAGTTTCCATAGGAAATCCGCAACATTCTATTGGGAATAACTTTGGCGCCGGTGGACGAATTTTTGCGAATTTCTCAAATTAGGTGGCCAGCTCTGATCCGCTCCTTCCCTGAAAATTCGGGGGAGATTCGTTAAGCGGGGGCCGAGATAAAAGGGGGGTCCCAAAACGTGTTTTCCCCATGTTAATTTCCATAGGGTGGTTGGACTCACTCTTAGCCCGAACGGCTGAATGGATTCCCACGAAACTTGGCAAAATTGTAGGGACTGGTAGCCCAATGTGCCTTTGCTATGTCTCAAGATATGTGCTCCAGAGGATTTTGAGTAATTTAGGTTAAAAAAATATATATATATATCTATAAGCGCGCCCCGGTACGCGCACCGGGAAGCGCACCGGGAAGCGCACCGGGCGCGTAGCGCGAGTTCGCGCACGGAAAGCTGATTGGCTCTCGGGTGTCTGTCAACATTCCAAACAGTCCGGAGCGGCCGCCATTTTGTCTCTCGGTAGGATCGAGACACAAGAGGTGGCAAAAACAAAGGGGGAAATGATCATAAGGGGGCAGGGTAGGCCCCCCCTGACCCCCTAGGTTTGATGTGGGGGCCATAAAAGGGCCCCGCGGGGCAAAAAAAAAGAATAATAAAAATTTCGATTTTCGCGGGGAGAGCGCCCGGTACGCGCACTGGGGAGCGTACCGGGGAGCGTACCCTGGAGAAAAAAGAATGACAGAGTTTCCAAAAAATTTTGCATTTTTTTTATAAATTAGAGGTAGTTCTAAAAAGAACTGTTTTTTTATTCTTTTTGTTGTTTTATATTTTTTTTATTTTTTTGTAACATTTTTTACTTTTTTTGGCTTTTCTGAACAGTTTTATATTTTTTGGGGATTTTTTTGGGGAGAAACAAAAAACAGGGAATTGTAAATGGCTCAACTGGAGCAAAAAAAAAAAAGAAAAAAATGAATGTTTCTTCGGGCACTTGTGGTGATCCCAAGCACGGGTGATAAGTGTAATGCTTTGTTCACCATAGCATATTGTCGCTCCACAAAATATACAAACGATTTTAAAATTGGAAAACTTGGTTTGAATAGTTGTGCTCATCTCCCTCGCTTCTGGACCCGATGGGGTGGGTTGATTACTTTGGGAGGTGCTGGCAGAAGATTGGGCAGGGTTTCTGGCAAGTTCCCTGACCTCTGCCCTAGCATAGTTATTAGGGTGCCGGCGTTGCATGTGCCGAATCATGGTGTTGTTGCCAAAAGAGTATTTTTTGTTAGGGTTCCCCCTTGAAAGTTGAGAACCACAGATTAAACAAGTCGCCTTTGGCGCATTAACTTTCTTCTTGTCCTTTGGGATGGAAAAAACTGCCAGATAAAGTGCTCCTTTGGCTTATATGGGGTATTATCTTCTGGTAGGAACCCCCCCTCCTCTTGCTCCTCCTCGTCCTCCTCTTCTTGGTCTCCACCACTGTGGTGTTGGGGTGGTCCTTGTGGTGGTGGTGGTGGTGGAGGTGGAGCAGATGCTCCTGCAGCTGCTGCTACTGTAGCCATTTTTCAGACAAATAGGTACAGAGAGGTCTTTCAACAGGTCTTCCTCACTCAAAGTACAAAGTGAGAATGAGGAAAATAGGTGGGGGCTTTCATCATTTGGAAAACAAAACTGTCCTGAACCAATGAAAAGTGTTACTTTCAGGTCACATGACTCGGGCCTTCATCATTTGGAAACCAAAACTGATCTCAACCAATGATAAGTGTTATTTTCAGGTCACATGACCCGACGCGCTTACGCTACGCGCCCCTGGGCGCGCCCTCGTGAGTGATGTCACTGACCATGTCATGAGTGATGTAATATGTGACGTCATCAGCAGTGCATTGCACGCGCAACTTATAGTGAGTCCAACTAACTATAACGTGGGAATTTCAATGGTTTTATGTGAGTAAAATTTCCAGCTAACTATAACTGGTGCTAAACCTATGGTTTTTTCAGTGAATTTAATAGGTTTTTTTAAATGCTAATTCCTAACTATAACTGGTGTGAAACCATTGGTTTTTCAGTGAATATATATATATATATATATATATATATATATATATATATATATATATATATATATATATATATATATATATATATATATATATATATATGCAATTCCAACTTGCCGCGATAGTGCTTCTCCGCACCAGCAGGTACTCAGACTACAAAATTAAGCCAAAGTCAGTCTTCTGTTATATTTCAAGTATTTATTTCGGTGCAAGCCATCAGACGCGTTTCGGACTTCACGTCCTTGCTCACTGATCATATATATATATCCATATAAATTCATATGTTGGCACTACAAAAATATCATGCTTAGATATAGCACACTAACATGAGGTCCTAGGCTCCTGAAGAACCGGGTTTTCTTAGAACCCAGCGGTGCCAGGGACACACCCGAAGTCTTCGGATTCACCTGTCTTAGACTACAGAGACACGGAATACTTCTGGTTGGCATCAGAGATCAATTTATTAGCTGCAGCTAGTAACAGTAATCCCAGCAATACAACACGGTGTACAACTCAAGAAACTGTTAAATTTTCATAGAGCAAGACATCTCTTTTTATGCTGTTTTCGATTAATTACAAATGCACACCCACTGCGGCACATTCTGACCAATAGAATACATTTTACACACATTATTACATTCCAAAAAGCTCACTTTACATCGTACCAACCCACAAGTTAATTATTAGGAATGTCCCAAATTCGATTACCACAAGCCGGACAAACCCATAATTGAAAGCACTACCCATGTAATGAAAAGTCGTAAAGGAAAGAAACAATTCAGATGTTGAGTAGGATAAGATATGTACAAGAACACTAAAAACTAACGATATCCTGAACATTGATTGGGAACTCGGACAACAATCAGCTAGAGAAAACTGGCTTCGTAGAGGGTCAGTTTCAGGTGCCGGGGTCAGCTTCTTTGCAGCTCACTCGCAAATCGAAAAGGGCCTGTTAAATGCGTACATGAACAACGAGGCCCATGCAACTTCGTTCGTTCGTTTACTACCTAGGCCTATGTGAGGGCAACATAAAATGGCGTCCTCAAACGACGCAAACAAAATGGAGTCCGGTCCCGTAATCCACGGAACCTCAGACCCTCCTTTTGCCATTACGTAGGCAATGACCTAAACTCATGTCAATCTGAATCCAGGTCTATATCTATTCTCATCAGGTCATCAAGGTGTTGCTGTAACATCATCTTATTATCCCTCACTTCTCTCGGGACGGGTCTTCTCACACAGATTGTAGCACAAAGGCCACAAATGGCGGGACCACACTGGATGCATAGGCAACACGAGAAAAAGATTGCTAAAGCCATACCAAGGAACGTTAGAATCTTGCATCCCCATTTGGACAGCAGTTCCCAAAACCATCCCATCAATGACCAGTTCCCTTCGTCTACATGTATAGACTCAGCGGACTTACGTAACCTCAAGATGGCTTGGTACACTGTCGGGGCGTTATCTGGTATGAAAACGCAGCAACTAGACCCGATCAATTTACATACTCCACCTCTATCTGCGAGTATAATATCTAAAGCAAAGCGGTTCTGTAATGTCATAAGGCGATCCGCTTGAAGCTCAGCTGTAATATTACTTAGAGCACCTGCAGTCTCATTGATAGTGGCCTCAACCACTCTTGTAAGCTGACGGATAGTCCTACTATTAGCCATAGGACCCCAAAAGGGCAAAAAACCCTTAAAGAAGTCTCCAACTTCTTGTGCAGCAGTGTCTTTCACATCGATAACACCTCTACCATATCTTGTCTTATGGTAGTCGAAAGCAGCTGTATATGTAGGGGGAAGCAAAAACGCCACATAACATGTGCCTGAAAAGTCAGAAGGCAACCATGTATATGCTGTGTCATAACAAACAAAATACGTGCCTTTGGCTGGCACGAACGGTGGAGATTTCTGGGACGTATAGACATAGGTGTGAACGCACACACTCTTACCAAACTGAGCTCTCGGATTCTGACCATTGCCTTGCAGACAAAGATGACCTTGGTGGCGTACGATCCAAATAGGAGGAGACCTTTTCTGTCTCTCTTTCTCTGTCAAACTAATGCTATATCTCGTCTTGTTCCAACCAACATATGCTCGTACCTCATCTTTAGGGATAGCATTATATGCATCGATATCTCTGACCATATCTACTATTCCCCGTATCAAAGCATTATTATTCGCATTATCTTTGACTGAACGTACAGGAGATGCTTCATTCGCATAGATAAACATTGACTGGAGTGCCCATACTGACCCATTAGGCGAAAAGGGCAAAACTAAATATGGCATTCCCTTATCAGTCGTATGTGGCATAAGATCACACACCCAACAATTCGTGGTATTTACAACTAGCTGATGCTGATGTAACATCTGTATAAACGAATTGTTCACAAATTCTGATCTTCATATCTGTTCATGTTCAGGCAACGTATGAAACTCATGTGGGGAAACAGTAGGAAAAGAAAGAGTAGGTTGGGAGGTAGATGCAAGCGTCTGTTGTGTGACATAGAAAACCCAACCCACACAAGCTATCGTAATATTCAAAAGCATTAGAAAACACGTTATCAAAAAACATTTGCTACGAATCAATGTCCACATTTTCGCTCTGAAATCAACTCTCTTAACACCCTTGTCGGACTCGAAAGACTCCATCCTCTAACGTGCTGCTCACGGCAATTTTCCTTCTTCACTTCCATTGTCCGACCATACAATTCTTGGCAAACCATACCTAGGGAAATACTCTTTAAGCAAAACCTTAGCTGTAGACAAGGCAGTATTATCCTTTAGGGGGTAGGGCTCTATCCATCTGGAATAGGCGCAAACAACCACAAGGCCATACTTCAAATTGTTGCATCTCTCCATGTGTATGTAATCTAACTGTATCACCTCAAACGGATACATCGGAGGAGCAAAATGACCAGCTGGAGTTGGAGTTCCCTTGCCAGGATTATACTTCAAACAAATCATGCAATGCTTCACCACGTTCTCAGCACATTTCGGAATTCCAGCATTCTGCCATACTGGAGCCAACAACTTACATATCCCTTTCGCACTGATATGAGCCATTCCATGAGCCATAGTAACCACTGGGAGCACATATGCATCAGGCAACAACCATCGCTGGTGTTCTGACAACTCAACCCAACAACCTGTCAAATCCAACATACCCGTACTCTCTCTCCACGTACTCACTTCTTTCTCAGTAGCTTCAGCCTGTATCGACTTCACACTTTCTATTGTGTCTTCACACATTCCTCTTTCCACAACCCATCTTGCAGGACCTGCCACATACATACGGCTCATCATGTCTCTTGCCGTTTCCTTTGCAACTTCATCCGCAAACGCATTCCCTCGACCATCATCGTTCACAACTTTCTTATGCACACTACACTTCACAATTGCAATCTGCTTTGGGAGAGTAAGAGATTCCAAAAGTTCATTCACTAACTGCCCATGCTGAATCTTTGTGCCATGGGAAGTCAGGAATCCTCTCTCTCTCCACAAACGTCCAAAGCTATGGGCAACACCAAACGCATACTGGCTATCGGTGTAAACATTCACTCGCTTTCCCTCTGACAACACACACGCTCGTGTCAATGCAATCAACTCTGCTGCTTGTGCAGAATTCTGTGCTATGCGTGCTGTCTCAACAACTGTATGTAAAGTTGTGACGGCATATGCTGCAGTCGTTTCACCATTCGGAAGCCTAAAACACGAACCATCTACCCATAAGGTACCATCGACATTCTCCAGAGGAGTATCTTTTAGGTCAATCCTAGCTTTCGTTTCTTCCTCTGTACGAAGAAAACAATCATGCTGTTCTTGAGTATCCGTCTCTGTAGAGATCGGCAACAACGTAGCTGGATTCAACGCATTGCATCTTTTGATGTGAACATGACTAGCTAACAGTGTCAACTCGTAACCTGAAAGACGTGCACTAGTAAGGTGCTGTGTCTTGGTCCTGTTCAATAAGGTATCCACTGCATGTGGGACCATCACAATCAACGTATTATCCAATACCAAACCAGCAGACTGTCGGATAGAAACAGCCGCTGCCGCTGTAGCTCTCAAACAGCTCGGCAACGCCTTAGCAACTGGTTCTAACGTAGCTGAAAAATATGCACATGGACGTTGCTTGTCCCCGAATCTCTGTGTCAACACTGACAACGCACAACCTTCTCTCTCGTGCACGTACAACGTGAAAGGCTTGCTATAGTCTGGAGTACCCAACACAGGAGCCGAACACAATGCATCGCGTAATTCAGAAAAACTTTTCGGACACTCATCAGACCAAGAGAGAGGATACGGAGTATCTTTAAGAGTCAGTGCCAACAGAGGTTTGGCTAGCAGAGAAAAATTAGGGATCCATTGTCTACAATACGAGGTGATGCCTAAGAAAGCACGTACTTCTCTCTGTGTGGATGGTACACTCATTTGCGCAATCGCTTGAATTCGTTCTGGGGTCAACCTTCTTCCCTCCTTAGACAAGAGATGACCTAAGTAGGTTACTTCTTGTCGGCAATACTGTAACTTCGAAGGTGACACTTTATGGTGAAGGTCAGACAAATGTCGCAACAAAGAAAGAGTAACCTCTTTACAAATCTCTTCGTCATCAGCGGCAACCAACAAATCATCAACGTACTGGATAAGAGTAGCACCAGTAGGCAACACAAAGCTATCAAGCTGAGTTTTCAACGCCTGACTATAGATGGAGGGACTTTCACAATAACCTTGGGGAGCTCTCTTAAACCGGAAGCTTCGTCCTCCTAAAGAGAAGCCAAAAATATCCCTACTCTCCTCAGCAATCGGAATACTAAAGAAAGCATTCTTTAGGTCGATAACAGAAAACCAGGCTGCTGAAGCAGGATTCAGAGTCAACAAAGCAGTGATATCAGGGACAATAGGAAACTGTGGCACCACAATCTTGTTTACCTCTCGAAGGTCAATCACAAACCGATACACAGGTGGCTTAGAAGCATCCGTACGCTTAAGAACAGGCAAAACAGGACTGTTACACACATTACCTCTCGTTTCTTCAACAACACCCTTCTCAACCAAATCATAGATAATCGCTAGAAGAGCTCTCTCACCATCACTAGATATTTTATACTGTGGGATACAAGGTAGCCTAGCATTCGATTTGAGGGTGACAACATAGGGCGGAATCTGCAAAAGACCAACATCATTCGGACCTGTAGCCCAAAGTGTATCAGGAAGAGAACGCAATTCCAGTGGAAGACAATCTTTAGACAAATACATCGGGGAAATCACTTTCTTACCAAGGGTAAGTTGTACTCCCGAAGGAGAGCAATGTAATGTCGCATACAATCTTTTCAGCAAGTCCAATCCCAACAGATTCTCATTACAACCAGTCGTTAAAATAAGTGGAGTTTCCAATTTACAAGGGCCAATAGAAAGGGGCAAAGGATTAGAAATCGGGTTGCAAACTGGGGCGCCTGAAAATCCTACGGAAACATTGGTCAAGCCAGACAAAGGTGCGCCAGGAAGTTTAGAGTGCATATTAGAACTCTTCGTCGCACCAGTATCCAAAAGAAAAGGTTGTACCACACCTGATGCAGTCACTTCAACATAAGGTCCACTCTGATCTACTGCAACTGACACTACTCCCTCTCTTTGCCCATGGCTGTCCTAACTATCAGTATAACCAGCACTCTCAAAATTGACATAATAATCGTCAACATAGTACTGTGCAGACTGACCACTCGGAACATTCTGTCTGTCAAAGTAATTTGCAGAATTCTGAAGGGAAGAGGAACGCTCATTCTGGGGTAACACACCATGTCCCCTACCCCTAGGAGCTTGCTGAAAACCACCACGACCTCTCTGACCAGATACACCATTTGCACGCTATAACAAAGCCGGGCAATTATTCTTGTAATGACCTTCCTCTCTACAATAAGCACACTGATTAGGTCCAGGAAAGAATCGCTGAGCATAAGGCTCAAGCTTCTGTAACAACCTCTGAAACTGTGGAGGTTGCTGAAACTGAGGCTGATTCTGACGAGGCGGATAAGCTTGCTGCAAAAGAACTTTCGTCTTTAAATCTTTAGTTTTCTTCTCTGCTTTATCCTTCTCATCTTTATCCCTATTCTCATAATGTTGGGCAGTAGCCAATATCTGGGCCGACGAAGAAACAGCCCATGAACTCTCAGAGTCTTTTAACTTATTGGAAAGCTCGGGAAGCAAATTAAAGACAAATTTGTCCACGAACAACCTTTGACCACCTTCCGTACTCATGTCCTGACCACTATGATCGATAAACGTTTCTTCAAACCTAGTGAAGAAATCGGACACACTTTCGTCTTTCTTTCGCTTGCATGCTGCTAACTTATCCCTATTCACTCGTAAAGCAGGCATCATTCTTTTCATTAGATTAATAATCCTACCTGGTAATTCTGCAAGTAAGGGCCCATGTTTGACACCTCAAACCTGTCGACCATCTGCGGCAACAATATTAGCCCATGTATAACCTAATTCTGCCGCATGATTCTCATGACGAATCTTCGCCCATAAAGGTTGAGGAACTACATTACCCATTAACATATCTATGTCAGCTAAATTCATAATACACGCTTCAACTGTCTGGGACAACTCCTTGTAATAACCAGCAGGATTCTTACAGGGGTCAGGTAAGGTCTGCTTAAGAGCTAAGACCTCCGCTCGCTTCCAAGGAACATGTACCCATACTCGCTGAAAATGTGCCGGTACGGCATCAATGTTATGAGCGGCATCAGCCTGAACTGCCTCTCTCCATACAGGGGGAACCTCTCTCATAGGATACTGCTTCACTTTCCTCCTAACAGATGGATCAGGTTCATACAATGGCTGAGGCGGTAACCTAGACCTGAAGGCAAGTATCGTCTCTACAGCATCTGTAACATCAGATTCCACTATCGTCCCTTTAGCAAACTCTGACTGAACATCAAGCACTTCCTGCGGAATCGGACCCAACTTATTATCTTCCCATTCCTGCCGCAAAAAGGCACACATTACATTAAAAACATACCTTTGTTTAGGCGTCTCCCACTGAAAGAAAACATCCATAACTGATGGCAAATTATACCTAAAAGCATTTAAAATCCATCTACGAGCCAATAAATCCAACACTGCTCGTTCTTCAGAACTAGGAAGCTGACTACGACTCTGCTTACATTACGAAACAGGGGTCATACTCAGTGGCCCAAACAATGGAGACAACAAATTGACAACAGTTTCCGTCATTCGTTTTCGTGCAGAAGGAGAAGAAGTAGGCGTAAAAACAGGAAAGTTAAAACCTTGAAACGAAGGAGGAAGAGGAACAGTAGGAGTCTGAGATGCAGAAGCAGAAGGCAAAGGAGTTTGAGGCACAAATGGAAGCAAAGCTTACGACCCTAGAGTGGGTTGCACAGTAGGAGGTAAAACCATCTGTGGAGCACCGGGTGGCTGAACAACAGCAGGAGGTTGAACAACAAAGGGTGGAACAACCGGGGGTAATGGAGGCGCAGTAGCACCCTGCACATAAGGGGGTGGCAGTCTCAGTAAATGAGACATCAAAGGATCTTTTTCAAGGTCTTCCGTCACTTTCGGAGGAGAAGATGGCAAGGCCGGATAACATTTATCTATGGCCATGCAACGCTGTCTATCTGAAACTTCACTCACTCGATCTTCCTCGTCTGCTTTAAACTGCCTAGCAGCTTGTAGTACTGACATATTCTTATCTTTTCTATCTCTCTTCGCTTGCTTAATTTCTCGCTGTTTGGCTTCCTTTCGCCAAAGGCGGAAAGAGTCAAACATTGCCGGCCGGGCTTTCTTCTTAAATAGCGCAACTTCCAGATTATCTAAAATATTTAATTCAAAGCTACCATGTTGGGGCTATCGCAAGACACCATCTTTTCTCGTATAGCGGACCCACACTTCATTATAAGTAATAGGACCAACTCCGTGTTTTGAATAGAGCTCATAAGTCGGAGTTCCAACCGGAGGTATCGGACACAAATCCTCCAATCGGGAATCCCTGTTGCAACCACAACTAAACCATTTCCTAATTTTGCTAAGACCAGGCATCTTATAGCTCACTAATCTAGCTTCAAACTTCAAGGGGTTATCAATTGTCGATACCCTCGTAAATATACGAGCCCCTCGGCTTCGGTTGCTGCAGTACCCGAATCAAACCAAACCAAGAACCAAACAAAGTTGTGGGAGCGACCCACTTATACTTAACCAAAGTATCTGTCATGCCACCAGAAAACCGTCTATCGTCTCGCTCTACAAAGGATCAATCAAGGGTCCAAGACAGGGTGACAGTCAGGGCAGCAGTCCTTCGTAGCCGTCGGAAAGCAGGAGGCCTCGCAGCAAAGACTTTCGGTCCACGTCGACATGCAGGGGTCGATGAAGTGGCGGCCTTCCTCCAGAATTTCCTTACGTGGCTCCTCACGATCCTCAGGCTTGGACCGGTACCGCTGAAGTCGCCCCATGTTGGGCGCCAACTGAAGAACCGGGTTTTCTTAGAACCCAGCGGTGCCAGGGACACACCCGAAGTCTTCGGATTCACCTGTCTTAGACTACAGAGACACGGAATACTTCTGGTTGGCATCAGTGATCAATTTATTAGCTGCAGCTAGTAACAGTAATCCCAGCAATACAACACGGTGTACAACTCAAGAAACTGCTCAATTTTCATAGAGCAAGACATCTCTTTTTATGCTGTTTTCGATTAATTACAAATGCACACCCACTGCGGCAAATTCTGACCAATAGAATACATTTCACACACATTATTACATTCCAAAAAGCTCACTTTACACCGTACCAACCCACAAGTTAATTATTAGGAATGTCCCAAATTCGATTACCACAAGCCGGACAAACCCATAATTGAAAGCACTACCCATGTAATGAAAAGTCGTAAAGGAAAGAAACAATTCAGATGTTGAGTAGGATAAGATATGTGCAAGAACACTAAAAACTAACGATATCCTGAACATTGATTGGGAACTCGGACAACAATCAGCTAGAGAAAACTGGCTTCGTAGAGGGTCAGATTCAGGTGCCGGGGTCAGCATCTTTGCAGCTCACTCGCAAATCGAAAAGGGCCTGTTAAATGCGTACATGAACAACGAGGCCCATGCAACTTCGTTTGTTCGTTTACTACCTAGGCCTACGTGAGGGCAACATAAAATGGCGTCCTCAAACGACTCAAACAAAATGGAGTCCGGTCCCGTAAACCACGGAACCTCACTCCAAGGACTATCTATATGACCTTCCCTGGAAAAGCTTCAACAGCTATTCTGAACCACCTTAAAGGTCACTTTGCTTGTCCTGACTTCATGATAGTTTCCTTATCTGGTAGTGCAATTTGCTTACCCAGGGCCGAGCCAGCCTTTTCTTGGTCTGCCCATATCTAGCTGTTTATAATTGGCATGGTGCAGATCTTGCACATCACTGTTAGCCATATTTGGCTTGGTGCCTTATTCTAGTACAGCTGACATGGCATTTTTAAAATGCATATAGCACCCAGAAACCAGTTACTCTGGGAAGAAGCAGTCTGAGAGCCCCTAAGGCAGGAGACCTGACTTCCTCCTTGCTGATCAGCAATGATGCATGAATTTGGTACTAATAAAAAGATTTTACTCTGTTTCTGAGCAACCTGCTGCGTCTAGTGAGTTTTATTCATTTGCTCTTGGGAGGATGCTCAGTATTTCCCCATCAATGGTGCCTGCCATACTGTGCAGGGATTTACGGGGGGCCCCCTTGGTACCCCCTCGGATTCCAACCTTAGGCCGCTCAGGGCAAGGGGGCCCTGCTAGGGGCCACCAAATCACCTTCCGACATCCTTTCTGTGTCAGAACGACCGGCACGGAAAGGCTGTTGGAAACCAACATCGTAATCCCGATGGCAGAAACGCCATCTATAGGGTATTACGGGGCAGTTCTAACCGTCCGGAAGACTCCGAGAGCCAGTGGGAACCGGCTCGAAATAATTGGCCGCTTTACGCTCCAATCACTGACATCGTAATAAGTAGGTCGGAATGCAAACCGACTGTGTCTGTTGGAAAGCCTCCGGCTGTGGTGGGAAAGCTTCTGGCCAGCGGGTGGAGGCTTTCTGACTGACATCGTAATCAGCCCCTTAGTGTTAGGAAATATGTCTAACAGGTCAAAACCCTTTGACCCTAGATACTGACTGGGTCTAAAAATGTTTTAGAATCATTAAAATTTTGATACCAATAATATTGGGAGATATTTTTGTTACTTTATATATGTCAATTTTCTCTGAGAGATAGGGAATTGCGCTATCTATGTTGTCGGACTGAAGGCAATGGATTCGTTGCAAAGGTTAATTATTTAACAAAAGACCTTTACTTAATGTGAATTTTGTTTTCTGTTTTTAACTGATACTGATATGTTATTGCAAGGTTCATGGACTCTGAATTCTAGCTGCTTTCTTTCCATACACATACATTTATTTCTTATTGGTTGTCATGCCTGTATCTGAAACTTCCCATGCATGAAAGCAATTTTTAGAAAACAATGGTGGGTGTGCTGTTAAAGTTCCATGCATGAAAAGTCCCTTTAAATTAATTCTGACTTCCCTCCAAGCACACAACAAGCTCAAAAGTCAATAAAATGACTTATTGTCCTCACAACCTCCATGATCAGTCAGTCAGCTTGTTGCCCTCACTAGTACTCAGCCCCGAATCAGACGTGGTTAACCTAGGAAGAGATTTTAGGACCTTAAATCACCTGAAAACGTGTATGATTCGAGTTCCAGAAGATTCGGGCGGCCCAGGACAAATCATGCACACATGTCTCACCAGAAAAGGCTATTCCTTTTCAACCTTATTTGATGCCACCACAGACCCCAAAACACTTACTCGAACATAAAGTAGTGCACACCAACTGCCAAAACATGATACACAGCACAACACACTCAGGCATGATTCAGCACACAGTATTTGTCAGACATCCGATACAAAGTCACACGCATCAAGCATACTGTGGTACGGCATGTATCCTTCACAGCCCTACTCATTCCAAGAGAGCATTCAACAGGGATTGTGACCAAAAGCACAGCTCCACAATTCTGTAGTCAACCACCCCTCTCTCTCCAAATGGACATAATACACCACAGCAAGCAAATATGAGCCAGACACAGCTTCTATGCATTGCCACAATGTGACATAACAAACACGGATCCCCAATAACCATAAATAAACATAACAAAATGTCCACTAAAAACATGCCCAGCAAAATAAACTTCCTGCAACACTGTTTTTAAAAAACCTCCAAGAGTCCTGCTATTTGAGGCATGCGTCTCTATGGATGTCAAAGAATGGCTCTGGCCATAGCTGCATTTTCATATAGTAAGGCCTCTATCACAGGCTTGAAAATGTGTGGTCGTTATGAGAGCAGAGACAGGTATCCTTGCAGACAGACACAGGGAGACGGAAGCGAAGAACTCTTATACTAGCCCCTCATAGGTTTGAATAATAATGTTTAACAATATTAATATTGACAATACTAATGACAATCAAATCAAATCAAATTACTTTGTTCGATTATAACACATAGATAACCATAAAAGTGCAGTAAAAATACAATGAGAATATCAAAAATACATACAAAATCAAGTTTATATCTAAAACTCATGACAATTTTAAAAGTTCATCGATTTCCTTGAATTAAAAACATTTTGAAGAAAAGCTACGATAGATGCAACACCAAATATATTGTCAAGTGACTGAATTGCTAAAAAGGCAGGTCTACATTGTCTTAAATCCATATACTTTAAAATGGGCTTCATCCATCTTTTTCTAGGAATAGTATAAAATTTACAGAAAAATAAAATATGTATATCTGATTGATTGGACAGATCGTCACAAGGACACTCAATCAATTGCATAGACCAGTCATTTACATGAGGGAAACTTAATAGCCTATACAAAATGCCAAATCTAAAGCGAATTAGAAGGAATCTGTCAAAGTCTCTCATTTGTAACGCAATATAGGGTTGTATAACATTCATAGTCATAATCAGTTGGTGTGAGATCACAGATTTTTTTTTAAATTCTATAATATTCCTGCAATCCTCCAGATAAGATACACACAATTTTTCCAGTTCTTTTCGCGGAATCTGGGTCATCGAAAGTGGATCTTCATAATAATCAAGGTGACCTATTTGTGTGAGGAATGTCTTAACGTACTGTAACCAGTTTATCTTCTGGACATGATCTGGTTTGATTACATCAGACAGAATTAATCAGTTGAAGAAACATTCCTCTGTGGTCCATACCCGGTGCCACAGAAGAACGGGTTGTACCCTAATGGTATCTTCCAAAAACCCAAGTCCAAGTTCTGCATGGCAATTATGGGTTGACACACTTTCTGGTACAGATAAAAGATATCTTAGGAATTTGTTTTCGGTCACCTGTAAATTTTTTACAATAGAATGCCCCCAAATTCCTGCACCATATGTGGCAATCGCAAGACAGCTTGCCTTATAAATACAAATGAGTTCTTTAATGGGTTTCTTCCCCATTTTCCTACTAAATGCTCGAAGGGCCATGACAGATTTTGCAAACAGCAACCTCCTAGTTTTTATTGCATTTACCCACTGTCCAGATCTGTCGAATAAAATTTCCAAGTATGAAAAAGTTAGGGTGAAATCCAGGGTGTTTGAATCAATATACATAGTTTTCTCCAGCTTCTCTGCCCCTGGGCCACAGTTCATACAGAAAGTCTTGGTACAGTTTATTTTCAGGTCTAGTTTGGCCATAAAATTTGTAAATGATGCTATCATTTTTTGCTACGCCTTTGGGGTCCTAGCCATCAATACTGCGTCGTCAGCGTAAATTAATGCTGGTACTGGCCGATTTAGGGCTGCCGGCTTATCCTGACATTCCTGCAGCAAAGTTCTTTCTAAATCGTTAATATAGATGGAAAATAGGAATGGGGCAAGGACACATCCTTGGCGTACTCCTCTTGCAATACTAAACCGCTTTGTACACTCCCCAGTCTTACCGAATCTAATCGTAGCCGAGGAACCATTATACAGGTCCCTAAGGAATTCCATAATATTTTTCTCTACACCAAGGTGATCCATGATTGCCCATAACTTACTATGGGTAGCGCAATCAAAATAATCTTATTAAGAATAATAGACTATTATTGTTATTATTATTATTATCATCCTTATATTTATTATCTTTATTGTTTTATTTTATTATTTTTATTAAAGGAAATGATAAAAATAACGACAACTATTATTGTCATTATTATTATTAGTGTTATTATTATTAGTAAAAATAATAATAATAATGATGATGTTATTATCATTGTTGTTTTTATTAAATTATTATTGATATTATTATTCAAGAAAATAATACGAAACAATACTTATTAGTATTATCATCATGCTTATTGTTATTATTATTATTATTACTATGATTGTTTCATTATATAATTTTTTTCGAGTAAATAAAAATAATGGCAAATATTATTATTATCATTATTATTATTATCATTATTATTATTATTATTTATTATTATTATTATTATTATTATTATTATTATCATTATTATTAATAATAATAATGCTAATAATAATAATAATAATAATAACAACAATAGTTATAATAACCATACTAATGGTATTGTTATTATTCCTATTATTATTATTATTACCCATTACCAAAAATTATTTTATCAAACAAGGGAGACTATTGAATCAATTGAGGGAGTCAGGGTTTAAGCTGGGGTTACACAGTTCCAGTCTATGCAGTTTAACAACTAGTTCCTGTGTCCTCCTAAACGACCTAACCAGAGATTTTTTTTTGTGGCACTGTCTATTTTCCATGGTTAATGCACAATTTAGTGGCCAATCTGGAAAAATGCAAAACAGTGACTACAAGGGGTGAAACAGTTCGTTGGCATCCCAAATCATATTCGAGAGCTGTAAAATGCACAGCAATTCCAAATGGGTGAAGCTCATACTAATCGGACATGAGTGGATTATTTATTTATCCATGCATGTCTTATATTGTTTAGTGTGTTAATAAATGCTGCCTTGTTTGTTGGGCACAAGGCAATTTTCAAATAGCCATTCAGATATAAACAGAAAAACACAAGTTATTGTTAAAAAGAATCCCAAACATTTTGATATGACATCGGGAGGTTCAACAGATACCTTAGGGAGTGCATTGATGAATGAGAAATTTCTCAGGCTGATCAGCAGGGCCATGGTCCAGCGCTACGGCAGGGGTGGAAAATATTCTTCATGGTTCTGGAGAGCTGCCCACCAAGGTGCGGTTTTGTTTTTACAGTACCGCGGAGAACACCCCTCGCCTGCAAGCTCATGGGGCATTGAAATTAACTGAAAAGTGTACGTATTGTAGTATTAACAAAATTTCAAAAAACGGCTAGCGTTTTCTTGTATTCTTTCTCATAGAAACCAAAGGTGAAGGAGGTCCCTTCCCATCTTTGAATTGTTTGTTCACTGGTAATGCATTGAGTCGTGATTGTGTGTGTGTATGACGAGATGACAGTGGAACCGAGCAGTTTGAGGTCCCTGTTTTATAACCAGCTACAGAATGCTGTTTATAACTAATGCAATATCCTTCCTCAATGTATCTAGGGGTATTATTGCCTTTTGACATATAAGGCATGCTGGTACACAACTAATTATCTGTACTTATCATTGGATTACGATGTAAACTTACGCATATGTGTTGCTTTTCTCTATTTTTCCTTTTTTCCACAGAGACCATAATAGGTCCTTTTTTGGTACTATTTGTATTATTTTTGCTTCACTGGGCCAACTCATGCCCCGAAGCACAAACAGTCAGCTTATTTTTGCTGTGCTGTTTGTAGGACAGTAGGCATATCTCTGTAGAACTGAGTATATTCTAGTAGGGATCGTTTTTTGGTCCTGATGAGTAAGCAGTAGGGGACTGCTTACGAAACATGTCGACTAGGTAGCTAGCTATTGCTCTACCTCACAACCCCTTCTTAATGTTCCCAGCTAGAGAAGTGAATAAAATATTTTTTTCTACTATGCCAGGGAATTTTTAAACTTTTTATAATTCACTTTTTTGAGGTCCCTACACTTTCACTGACACCTGTGCACTCACACATAGTCACTGTCACAATATAAGTGCTCCCGCGTATTCGCTTGGTCGTAGCACGCCCCGTCCCGTTATAGGGGCGGGAAGACCCCTATGATGAAGCATGACACTATTGGATTTTTTTAGTGTGTGAGGGGTATTTTAAAAAGCACATTGCGCTCTGGTCTTTTCACCTGTAAGAGAGAGCCTAGCACGTTCGTTAGAAAAACAAAATCAATATAAATTTCATCACTTTTTCACTTTTTTGATAGAATCTCTTTGTTTATAAAAGAGCTGCTCACCCTGCCATCTGTTGAATCCCTATAGGTTTCTCTAATTTTTGACAAATTTTTCCTAATGAACCACACACTCATGCCGGCTCCTCAATTAAAAATGTATTGAACCATCAGAGCTGGGACTGGCAGTAGTCGGACCGTGATACATCATGAAAGGATAGGCATTTTTCCTTGTACCTTTTCAGGGAGAAGATTTCTAGCCTTCCCTGTTAAAAAGATTCAGCTAGTGCCCCATACTTGAGGCTTTTTTTGCATCCATATATGTGGATATGTAAGAAAGGTTCATGTGCCCATCTGTGGAGGTGAGGGTAGAGTATGATGTCTGTGTGGGGTCCATTTTGGCTCCTTGTGTGTGGCAACTTGAAATGCCACAGGATTTTGTGTGAGGCTGCTTTTGCTACCTGGAGGCATTCTACTATGTGTTCCCTATTCTCTCCCCTGTAAACGATATAGTGTTCTTGTTACTATGGTTGTCAGGTTTTCATCCTAGTTAGTTTGAAGCAGTGTCTCTGCTAGAGTGCTCCCAGCTCACTCCCCTTTTCCTGCCATGCTTGCCTTCTCTGTGAGATGTGGCCTGCTGCCTGGGACTCAATACACACCAGACTGGGCTGATTAGAGACTACTGTTGTCCCTGGCCGTAGAATGAGATGATCATACAACGTCGATACCTTTTGTGATTGGGGATCCCCCTTAGAATGTAAATATGGCCGGAGAGCTGATTGGCTAGCTTTGCCCATTAATACTGCCATCTGGACCAGAAAGTTTTTTCCAATGCAAAACTGCACACCAAGTTCCATGTGCAACAATCTGCTGGTGACTGCCTTTATTTTCATTTTGGAAATAATCTTGGATTGAAGAAACTCTCAAGAGGAAAGCTGCTGTGCCTGTCTTGTATGAGGGAGGCCACTGCCTGTGAGAAGACAACACTACACAGCACCTTTTCTGGTACTCTGCCACCTTTGGAGCACATGCAGCTAGATTCATCAAAGACCCGTTCTGCGAGTCTTTAATAGCGATTCATAAGGAATCGCTATTACAGACTCGCAAAACGGGATTCATGTAGGAATCGCAATATTTATTGCGATTCCTACAGCTTCCTTATTTGCGATTAGCTAATTGCTAATCGCAAATAAGGATGCGAATTCAAGGGTGCCAGGGGTGTCCAAAGGACCCCCTGTAGCACCCATGAAATGCAAATTTACACAGGTGTTGCGCACACACATGTTCAAAGGACATGTGTGTGTGTAACATGCAATTGAGAAAAATGCACTAAAGTGCTTTTTTCTATTTTTTCGCTATTTACCACGAAGTCAGACTTCGTGGTAAATAGCGACCAAAAATTGCAAAATCGCAATTTAAAAATGGTTAATGAATTGCATTTAAGGAATCTCAAATAGAGATTCCTTAAATGCAATTCCTCGCAAATATGCGATTTCGCAAATAGCGATTTTTGCATTTAGGATGATGAATCCCAAATGCAAAAATTGCGCTCGCTTGCGAGCCGAATTTTCTTTCATCAATCTGGCTGATGGTCTCCTCACACATCTGCTGAGCATACCACCTACACCATCTGTGTGCATCATATGGGGCCCAGGTGAGATCCATAGCCATCTGCTACTGATAAGCATAAGCCTTTCTTTTCCTTGGCCCTGTGAGAGCTACAGGGAAACCTGTACGCATCTTCAAATTGCCTCTGGAAAACTCAAGGATCCCCTCACCTGTGCTCCAACCACTGGCCTGGAGATTCAGAGAGGTTGCTTGGACAGGCCACACAATGTCCTGAATAGTTGACTATATTGAACACTGTCGAGAAGTTCTGGAGATAATTGTGGGAGCAAAAGTGTACCCCAAAATTGAGATACCCCAAAATGTACCTAGATCAGTTTTTACCACAGTTACTAAATCGGAGACAGTGTTAAAAATGAATTCTATGAGGTACATTACCTCCCTGTCTTAAGGAAACTCCCAAACATCAATAATCAGAAATACAATTCAATAAATAATTAATATTAATAGCAAGGACCCAATAAATAATTGAGTTCCAGATCAATGAGAAGGTTAAACGGTTTTATTAAAAAAAAATGTTAATACGTGCTACAGAGTCAGTGCCATGAAGGCTCTCAAATGTAGAGTTATACAGAATAAGCAAAAATCAAGAAACATTTTAAGTCTCAATGGGCAGGAAATTCAAGAAAGAATTGGACAGCATCCCTAGCAAAACAGGAAAGTCTTCTGGCTCACTCCCGAAATCAAGGGTATTTATACACAATTCTTGTATAGAAGAACATTTGCAGAATCATCGCGATGTGAGAAAATAAGATTTTTTTTTAGCAAATCAGAGCACAATAACAATAAACGCCATTACCTTAACACTTAAGTACTAACCCACTACATGAATGAGGTAAACATCCTTTACAACGCAACTTTTACCACGCAGTGCCTTTACGACGCAACTTTTACAACGCAAACCATTACAACGCATTGCGCTGGGGGGCGCTCTAGGATAGGGAATAGGTTTAATGTACTATCCAACACCTTCCCTACTATCCACGGGGACTGGAGTTGGAATAGTAAATTAAACTATTCACTATCCAGCGCCCAAAAGCATTATGCGTTGTAAAGGTATTCATTGTAAATACCGCGTTGTAAAGGCATGCGATGTAAAAGCATGTGTTGTAATGTCATACATCCCATGAATGATAATTCAGATTGACTGTGTGCTGTGGAAGTGGTATGGAGAGTGAGTGCATGGGGGAAAGCGCTGAATGAATGAGAGAGATGACAGAATGAACTTTCATTTTGGTCAAGATGGCGTTTTGCACAGAAATGTGGCCTAGTTAACATACATTAAGAAAATACACTTCTACACATCATAGGAAACTTGTTTCAAAAGCAATCATATGATATCAGTCTATGCATATGAAATTGTGTGTTTAAATGCATACTGCACATTGTTGACTTGGCAGCACAAAAATACAAACTCATAAAAAGTTTTCACAAACTTGAATTTGAATTCCCAGTTACTTGCCTCATGCTTTGCCCTTGCAGAAGGGGTTGCCAGAGTCTGTGTCTTCGGCCCACGGGTCATTCTAGCTCCATAAACTCTTAGCTGCAATTGGTAGTTTTATGGGGCATTGAAGACTCGTGTCTCCTAGTGTGGGAATATTGATGGGCAAGCATCAGAAGCATTCGTAGTCTCCCTCTGTAGGCTAGGGGACTTCTGTGGGCACTGGATGTTACTCCAGAACTTCTTTTAGTGACAATTGCAAGTTACTGGGTGTGGGTGGGCTCTTGTGACCATATTGCTTGGATTTTGCTTGGTGTTTTTTCTTTACTCTGGACTTGAGAGGTTTTGAATCATATGTATCGCAACTTCATACAGATTCCTAGACAATTACCGAAAACGTCAGTCTCCGCTGTTCAAGGAGAAATGATACATCTCTCTAGGAGGAGTAACAAAGTGAATCATCTTTAAAAACCAAGGGCCTCATTTATGAGGCTGTGCATCACTTTTACGCCACCGGTGCGTCACTTTTTGTGACGCACCAGCAGCATAAAAAATGTGCCTTGTTGCACCATATTTACAAAGTGACGCATCTAGGTAGATGCGTCACTTTGTAAACCCCTGCGCTACATTATACCTGCGTCAGGTATAATGTATGGAGGGGGGGACGTTCCCCCGCAAAAAGGCTCGTAGAAGTGACGCAGTGAAATCTATGAAATTTCACTGCGTCACTTCTAGGTCTCCGTTGCGTCAAAATCTTGCACCTGCCCCACAGCAGGTGTAAGGCTTACGCAGTCCCTTTCACATGGGGCTTGCCCCATGTGAACGGAAGCATTACTGGTGTTGCGTCACTTTTGTGACACACTCCATCAGTGCGTCACTTTTGTGACACACTCCAGCAATGCATCACTTTTGCGCTAACAGATACGTCAGAAATACTGACTTGCGACATGATGCGTAATGATGAGTAACTCCTTGCGACATGATGCGTCATACATTAAATATGACGCCTCAGGTATGTCGCAAGGAGGGCCCACTGAGAAGTGACGCATCGCTGCTTTCACGCAGCGATGCGTCACTTCTCATAAATGAGGCCCATAACTTTAATGAGGGTGTGGCACCAACTACTGATCATGTTGAATATTCTTGGGGAAGGACTTCTGCTGTCTCTTGAGACACAAACTTTAGCACCCTTGTGCCTTTGTCCTCACTGTGGTAAATGGTCATCAGCCCATGAGCATCGATTTTGTGCTCATGAAGTCTATTCTGATGATCGCCGACATCTTGATAAGTTAGCATTCGCCATATACTCTGGTGTTAGCAGAAACAATAGTGCTTAGCGCATAAGTGCCATAATAGTGTTCAATGTCAGATCTCTAGCCAGAAAGGAACTGCAGAGTTCTGTTTTTCGAAGGTTATTACTATTTCATGTGCAATATTTTACTTGGTCTGTACAAAACTACTATTCTTTTCATAAAGTAAAGCACTGATCGTACATTCAGTTATTAAGAAGTATTGCTGTGTATCCATCATATTCTTAGAGTGTAACCCTTCCCAGATCCTTGCAGAAGGATTGGCATCTCTGCCTCGTTACGGTCAGATTCAAAGGCTTAGGGGGGCTGATTGGCAATCCAATTTGGCGTTTAGCTATTACTGTGGTCCTTATTTAGAGTCAACAGACGGCACTCCCTGAAAATGTGACGGCAGCCCTTCCGCAGTATTTAGAAGGCCATCGACTATAACCAGGGGCACTGGAATTATGTGAAGTGGAGGGCCAAATTATGCGGCAGGGTTGAGTAAATTATGTGGCAAGAAAAGGCAAATTATGCAGCATTTTGATGCACTTTTTTCGACAGTATGACATCATTAGTTTGTCAATTTTAAACTTTTAACACTGTACAGGCTTTTGTTGCACATTTATAGTGCCAGTTTAACACCCAAATATAGCAATAAGCATCAGAATGGTGACCAGTCCAACTTTGCAAAGAGCCTTTGACTGCACGGCAACGTGTTGCTGTGTTTTTAGTAACTTTTGAATCGTTTGAGCTAGAAAGAAAAAATATTTTTGGTAAAACCTGCAGATTATGCAGTAGGTGAAGGATTATGTGGCAAATCTATCACTATACGAATATCGCCGCAGCCTCACAATCGCATAAATCCAGTGGCCCTGACTATAACACGTTTAAAATACTGGTGGATGGCTGTTACAGACAGGATACTATTTTGATAGGGTACCCTGACAGCCAAACTTTAAATAAGACTGTTTGTCTAGGGATTTTTTGAGACTAAATAGTGGATTTTTTGACATGGTGCCATTTTCTTAAGATAGTAAGTCTGGTGAAGCATCAAGGTATGTTTTTTTCTCTAATTGTGTAAAGTGCCTAAAAAATTGCTCAGCTTTTTACGATTTTTATAGCAATAAATGTCAGCATCTCTAAAATAATTTTACAAACATTTTTACAGTGATTATGTTTAAAGGGCACACGCTCCAAATGGCACATTTTGAAATGCCATGCTCTTCTGTATGATGTACACAGCCATCAGCGTTTTTCTCAGATTTTTTTATGTGGCCTCATGCTTTTAATGCCTTTAGTGCTTTTATGCCTTATTATAGTGGTGCCTCAAGCCTTTTCTCGTTTTAGCAATCTTTTACCTAGATTATTGTTTTATCACATACAGAATGACACTAAATAATACTGAATACGACCAAAGACCGGTTCATGTTATAATTTCCGAGAAGATTGTCAACTAAAGGTAGATAAACGAAATACAGTACCCACAGTCACCAGAAGGTGCCAACACCTATTGCAGCCGAAATAGGAAGCTGCATGTAATTAATTACAGCTCTTGATGCTAGAAGGTACATTTTCGGTAACGCAGGCCTTACGCAAATGTTATCGTACTGGTTTTAACAGCGGGGACTGGAGCACCTTTTGAGACTTATCAAGTCTTTTCCTAAAATGTTCCTGCTGTGTTCTTTGATAAGCCGGAAAAGGGAGCAAAGATTCCTGACAAAAAGCATAAAGTGTAGCAGCAACCTCAGCCTATGGGGTTTCAACAGCCCGAAATAATCAAAAGTACATAACCCCAAAAAATGAATCAAGGTCCCGTCCCATCCAATGATGTCCTGAGTCCCGGTATTGAAATGAAAGGTGACGTTTTCTTGTGTCTGGTCATCAAAGCCTTCATATTAAAGTTGATAAAACAGTGAAGGAATCACTTTTAAAAACTTTTTTTTTCTAGCATGGGTAATGTAATGGTGGACCAACACCTCATTTGAAGTTACATAGGGATAAATAACTTTAGGCTAACTGAACCTCAAAATCATACTGATCATGGTCAGAACTGTCTTGTGTTCTGGGGCACTTACAAACCTAACAGCTTTACCAGCTCTCATTGGGAAATGGACGTTCAGGTTACGGTTCAAATTTGAATATCTCCTGAACTGTATGTGCTAAAAAGATGGGGGCATATTACCAAGCAATAGCGATAATTATCGCTAAGCTTGATTAGTGGCTATAATTATACCGCCGCGCTCCGACGATTTTTACCACTGAGATACCTTGATATTATCAAGGTTTATCTCAAAAGCGGTAAAAATCGTGCGAAATGCATGAATATCGCTGAAAAAATCAGCGATATTCATGCATTATCGTGACAATGCTCTTAGCCATGTTATCCACCTTCCATTGGATAACATGGCTAAGAACTGCTCTGGGCAGGCGTTAGCTTTTGGAGATAATCGCACTTAGCGCGATTATTTCCAAAAGTAGGTAATAGGAGATAGCGATGTTAGCGACTGTTTCCAGTCGCTAACATCTTGGCACGCCCACTTTGCATGTCATTAGCGATAATTATCGCTGACATGCAAAGTGGGCCCCAGGATGATCCCTATCTCCTAATAGCTGTCGCTAACTGGTGTTAGCGACAGCTAGGTAATAGGGCGATAAAATTATCGCCACTTTAGCGGGAAAAATTCCCGCTAAAGCGGCGATAAGGCCCTTGGTAATATGCCCCATGGTCGAATTGCTTTAGAATCAGGAAGGCCTCCAACAGAGCACGCTCACCAGCTTGGTGAAAGCAACGTTGTAGCTCAGCTTTCCTGAAGATGTTGGTGTTTGTTCAGTTGTTTTTCTCCCTCCACTCTAGGCTGATTGCAGGCATCTTCTGTCTCCTGGCGATATTTTTCTATTGAAGCATTTTCCCCACACATTCTCCAGTTAGCTAGAACGTGTTCAAATCTTCCAGGAATCAGGGAAACTTTTTTTTTAATGTTCTTTTTATTTGCATTTAAAGAATGAGTACAGTCAGAAACCGGGATATAAAGATTCTGCAGACAATAATGGCATATATGGTTGTACATCTTTCCATTGAAAGAGAGAAAGGGGAGAAGGAGGAGAGAGGGCAACATATTTTGAAGGAATGGGATAAAAGAAGGGAAGAGAAAAAATTAGGGAGAATGAGGAGTAGGAGAAGGGAAAAAGCAGATCTTAAAGAGCATATCACATTTGGGCATCCCGTAATACATATAAGGTAGGGAAGCAAACAAAAGCTGAATAGCTAGTACAAAAAGCTGAAAACATGGGTGCTCATCGCCCTTTGATGGGTCGAGTTGCATTAGCAGAGGAAATAATGAGAGCCAGTGGTAAATCAGGGCAACTTTCTTCCTGGAAAGTTTAGTCCTGCCTTGGTTGCAGGAAGGGTAGCACTCATTCTTTTGAAAGGGCGCATCAGTAAAGCTTATGCAGGAGTCCTCCTGGGTGAAGCCTAGAGAGAGAAGCAGCCACCCACCAAGAAGTCACCGCTGGGTATCATATTTGCTTCTCACTGGTGGACAGGGTCCCTTCCAAGTCTAGTCACGGAACAATGGACTAGCTCAAGTGTGCCATTAGTTTTAGTCTTGTGGTGGCCATTGTGGGAAGTCAGACCCCACAGAAGGCTGACTTTTTCAAAATTCAAACCATTCCGCCAATCATAGAGAAGAACATTTGGTGTTCCACTTGTTCTTTGGACCTCTGGATTAAGGAGTCACAAATCAGACTAGAAGAAATTGATCCGCATGCTTTTGTGTATTCTGTGCCAACGTCTTGCAAAGATCGGTGTTGTTTGCTCATCAACAGCAATAGAGGAAGAGGGGAAGCTGCGGATTTCAAAGGGAGGTCTGCCACCATCTTTGGTTTCAGCGAACAGGAGAGTAGAAGGACTGGGCATGTATCGTGCAATCAGTAGCAGCTGATACCGGACTCGGGTTGTGGGGTGGAGAGTGTGGTGGGGTAAAAGAAAAAGATAAATAAAAAACAAACACTTACCTGGCTACGGTCGGTGTTGCCGCTGACTCTCATCTGATCCTCTTCTTTTTCTTGTCTTCTTGCTGCAATGCAGCATTGTGATTGGTCTGAGTGGCGTAGTTCGGCACTCAGACCAAGCTTGGGAGCCTGGGGCATGTTCTCCACCCACGCTGTAAAGCTGCCTGGATGGAGAACATGGCAAGTGCGCATGACTGTTTTGGGACGCCCGAGAGGGCCGGTCAAAATGCCATGCACACTTGGAGAGCCACCACTCTTCCCCCTGCAGTGCTCTGGCATTATGGGGCCCAGCCCCACCCCCCGGAAACAACGGAGCCACTGCAGTAGGAAAAAGAACATTATAATAGCGTTATGTTGACGCTACTCCGCCTTAGCAGCAGACCCGGCACTGCATGGAATACGTCCATACAAATGATAAAGACAAAGTGAGGGAAGCCACCTCTCATACAGCTGCACATGCTGTCTCCAAATACACAGTGGCGCCCAGCACGGCTCGCGGGTGGCGGAGTGGCCGTACAGGAGTGGGAGGGGGAGTGCGTGCTGCAATGAAAAAAATAAAAAATAAATATAGAACACTTATCTTGCTGCTGGGTCCCACATCTCTGCTCCTGCTCTCCTGCATCCAACTCCAGAAACAGAGAAGCAGGCAGCCAGGCTTCCTCCCCTAAGACAAACACAATGCTGCAATGCAGAGTTGTGATTGGTCTGGTTGCCGTGACAGGGACTGGAGGGGTGGGCATGTTCTCCATGCAGGCTGTAATGCATCATGCATGGAGAACAGGGAAGTGCACATCACTTCTATGGGCGGCTCTATAGGGCCAACCAAACAGTTAATGCACACTCAGGAGTGGACAAACCACTCCTCTCCTGCTCTGCATGCCCGCCCCCTCATGCAAAGCTGCCGCAGCAGGAGGACTAAATAAAAGGATAATAACATTATGTTATTAACCTTTTATTTTTTCCTTTCTTAAATGCTGAAGAGTAGTAGGTCGATGCTCCTCCGCCTTAGGGGAGGAGCCACCAAGTCAAATACATACCAGCATTTGCTCTGGCCTAATGAAACATGCACACCCATGACACATAAATGACACGGTATCCTCACTTGTTCCACACCTGAGGAAGACAAGGGATTAAGATAGCCTTAATTATGTGTGAGCTAGTTGTCAATCTACCCATAGTTTGCTTGTAAAGAAGTAGTAATTGTCAGGAGATAGATAAAGAGATAACATTTCCAGTAAAAGCATTTACACATTCTAAGTATACATATCTTACCAGGTACCTTGTACTTAAAAGACATAAACCCAATGATGATAATCAGGATATCACAGGAAGTTGGACCCTTTATAAAAATGTCTTACAATGACTGTATTGTATCCTTGACTAAATGCAGAGGTTTAAATTTTGACTCCATTAAAGCATTGCTAAGGAGGAAGAGGTAAGGACAGTGCCATTTCTACAAAGATATGGCACTGTTCTGCTCACTCGCTAGTGTTGATGCACAATAAGGCTGCCTAGCCGTAATCCAAGGGTGTCTATACTATCTATATCATGGTTAGTGCACTGGAAGTATATCCTTTCTGTACACAATACTATGGCTAGACAAGCTTTCAAATTTTCCCCACTTTGGTTGTGTTCTGTACAGTACAGCATACATGTAATGGCAGAAATGTTTGGAGAAATAATTGCTCCTTTTGACAGCCTGCCTCTAAGAGGTCTAATGTTTGACACAACATATTGTCTACTATTGTTAGTGGATAGGAAATGTTATAAAAAACATGGCTGGTTGCATATTAACACCCATGTACCACTCATGGAACACCATGCTTATGTAATGTAATGAAAACCAGTGCAAAAAGTAAACTTTATGTTGCTTACAGGCAACTTTCCACTGCAAAACAAGTTTAGTACTGGAAAGTACATTTCAAGTAAATATTTTGTGATGGTTTCCAGCACTTTTGTAAAGCAAACCAAGCACTCATATACTATCTATATCATGGTTAGTGCACTGGAAGTATATCCTTTCTGTACACAATACTATGGCTAGACAAGCTTTCAAATTTTCCCCACTTTGGTTGTGTTCTGTACAGTACAGCATACATGTAATGGCAGAAATGTTTGGAGAAATAATTGCTCCTTTTGACAGCCTGCCTCTAAGAGGTCTAATGTTTGACACAACATATTGTCTACTATTGTTAGTGGATAGGAAATGTTATAAAAAACATGGCTGGTTGCATATTAACACCCATGTACCACTCATGGAACACCATGCTTATGTAATGTAATGAAAACCAGTGCAAAAAGTAAACTTTATGTTGCTTTCAGGCAACTTTCCACTGCAAAACAAGTTTAGTACTGGAAAGTAAATTCCAAGTAAATATTTTGTGATGGTTTCCAGCACTTTTGTAAAGCAAACCAAGCACTGAGTGCCACATATGTATAAAGCAATTCGGTCCATTTGGAAACACAAAATAGGCTTTTCCCATATATCAAACCCTATTTCGCGATTTGATAATCTGTTACCAAATTTCAAAATGGGTGTGCGATTCGGTATTTGGAAGGGGCGTGTTCAGGGCATCCCTTCCAAATACCGAATCATAGCGGTGTGTATGAATGTTTTCTGAACGTGAATGGGGTCGCAAAACTTTCACATTTTACCACCAACTTCAAGTTGGGGAGAGGATGTGGTCTGACGGCTAGACTGCCGAATTTGGTGCTGGAAACGTAGGTTAGAGCCTCGGGGTCGCGTTCACATCCTGTGATTCTGTGCAAATCACTTCATCTCCCCGAGCCTGAATGTGTCCTCCTGTTAACTATTCGGTGCTCATGTAAATCGCTCCAATACCTTCGGGTTGAGTTTGTGCTATATACATCTGCATTAAAAAAAAGTTGGTGGTAACCCATTTTTAAACAGGAAGGGGTGCCCAAGGGACCACTGCCCCTAAGTGAATGTACGAACATTTTTTTTTTAATCAGGAAGTGGTCCCATGGACCAGTGCCTGCCCTAAAATAATGAAAGGAAAACATTTCATTTTTTTTGTTTGTAAAGCATCCCGTTTTCCTTTAAGGAAAATGGGCTGCTTTAGAAAAAAAAAATGCTTTATTTAAAAACAATAATCAACATGGTGGTATGCTGACCTCAGCAGGCCACCATCCCTGCAATTTTTGCGATTCCTAATGGGTCTCAATTTGCCACCTACCTTACTAATATTCATGAGGTAGGTCATTTGCAACTGACTGGGAATCGCAGAAAGTGCTTAACACACTTTCACAAATGCCATTTTGTGATTTCCTAATTGCCAATCGTAAGGATTCGCAATTAGGGAGTCACAAAATATTTTCTTAATACTTCAGACCTTTAGTGTGCTAGTGATTCCCATGGTCATCTCTTACATCAGTGAGTAAAAGTGTACTCTAATTTGTGTGATGTTAAATGTTTGAGTCTCACACGTCATGCTTCTCAGAGAATTATGTTACTTCCAGATCACCCTTGCAAATGTGTAGCCTAACATGAGCTTTGAGCTAGGTCAGGAGGTCTGCTACAGAATATGTGTACCTAACAGGATGATGCACAATAGGCAGTATGGGTTTTAAGGCATTCTAGTTTGGTTTTCAGCAGAAAGGGTCTGGCTAATCTCCTGGGTTGATAACATTGTCTTTCTCATTTCAAAGTCCTCTTCTCAAAAAAAGGAAGCCCAAGAACTGACTAACATTGGGAACGGTGGCAGGGGTGTAGGGGGTAGTGGGGGTTAAAAAAATAAACTTACGTGATGGTTGTGCCAGGCGCCAGCCACTGCCTTTCATCCACACAGGAACCAGGAAGCAAGCCCCCAGGTTCCCAGCAATACAGCGTTGTGATTGGTCTGAGCATCATGGTGCGACACTCAGATGGAGAATGGGAGCCTGGTCATATTCTCTACCCAGACTGTAATGCAGCCTGGGTGGAGAACATGCGAAGTGCACATGTAGGTTTGACCGGCCCAAGAGAGACGACCAAACCTACATGTGCCCTTAAGGCGCAGTCACCACATCTCCCTGTGATGCTGGGAGCCCAGCCCTGCCTGCTGCTTCAACTGCAAGCTCAATACAAAACATAAAATGAGAATAACAAAGTGTTATTATCATTTTATTTTTTGTATTAAGCTCGCAGTTGAAGCAGTGCGGCGACGCTACTCCGCCTTAGCGAAGGAGTCGCCACTGCTCTTAGATCTGGGCATAAAAGTTGCAGCAGATGCTGCGACTGTAATTCCCAAAAAAACAGAGCTTGCTGGCTGATTCCCAACGTTTTTATTTAGTAAGCAATTTTCAAATGGTGAGCTGCTTAGTCAATGAATGCATATTTAATTTGGGTGCAGACTCCTCACAAGTGGTATTCTTGCTATTGGCAAATTTATAGCATCTCTGGACATATAGTTTACCCACCCACAAACAGAGAAATCAGGGCTTGATTAGGAACGTGTCATGGCCAAGAAGGACATGTTTGGAACAGGGCTTAGTTTTGGAGGTGCCAAGTTGGATGGAGGATTTGGTTCAAGTGGGTAAGGTTTTGAGTGGAAACGGAATTACCATCAGTCAGTCTTGACATCAATGGTAGATGATGGCTCAACTGTGGAGGTGGGGATATAGGGGACATTTCAAGAGTGATTGTTAACAGATCCAATGGTATGTGTGTGTGAAAGATCTTTTCGATACATGTTTGCTTTTTCTCACAGAACAGATGCACTAGCTTACAGTAAAATGTCATATGCTTTAGGTCACAGAATTTTCACAGAAATGCCAGCATTAATCCGAATCCGGTACCAGTATGCTGAATGTGTATAATATCTGCAGAGTACAAATAAATAACCTATATACTGCCAGACAGGCGCAACCAGTACAGGTCAGAGTGATCAGGCGGGGCGGGCAGAAATCAACATACGACGCGATAGGAAAAATAAAATGAATAAATAAATAAAACCACATAATTTGTGCTCATTGCATCTCTGACTCGCCATCAGGGACATAAACAAACAAATAATGACACCCACACACAAGGAGAATAACTCCCTTGGTGTTTTTCAGTAATAAACTCCCAATTTTGTTTATAAAAAAAAAACATTTGTTAAAGTTTGACGGACAGTCATCAAATCCAGCGGTGGCTACCCACCAAACATATTTTAACTTGACTGGTACTGCCATGACAGCGGTTCCTGTAAAGTTACAGAGACCACCGCTGAGCCAGCGGTGATCTCGAAATTCGGTGGACAGTAGTCTGTCAGGGCTGCAGATGTGATGTCCTTGAAGGACAGAGTACCACCTGCTAGTCTCTAGATCTATCCAAAAGTATTGACTGAGCAAATATTTATAAATTGTTCATGTTTACACAGTCTCTAGCCCACATAACGTCCAAGAGTAAGCCTTGAATCACTATGGAAAGTTTCCATGAGGATCAAGTGCTACAGGGGCGTACTTGGTGCTTAGTTTTGAATCAATAGTGAGGAAGTCACAGGACCGCAGACCTAAACATTCCCAGCTGATAAGAGGAGATAAGTTACCCCTATTGGTTCTTTGATGCCTTGAACCTGTTCCAATATATGCTGGTTTATGTTTGCTGTCACTCACTTAAGACTATGGGCCCGATTATGATGTCGGACGGACCGCCTCCGATTGTCAATGGTGGTCCATCCGACATCTGGTGCCGCAGACTGGCAGCCGCATTATGATGCATGGCGGCCGGCGGCAGTGATCGGAGGGGCCAACCGACATTTCTGATGGTCTCAAGGAGACCGTTGTACCATTGGTTGAAATGCAATACCCTACAATGGGGGCAGTGCCTGCTCAGGCACCGCCACAGGGATTACGAAGGCCCATTCTGACTGCCTTTTCATGATGGTCCTACCGCTATGAAAAGGCAGCCGGAATGGGTCTTTGGGGGCCCCTAACAAGATTCCTGTCAACCGTGGTGCTCCACTATGGGCCCAGGGGGGCACCTGTAGTGCCCCCCAAACATCCATGCCCCGTGTGCCAGGCACCACATGGTGCCTGGATCACGGGCATAGATGTCTGAAAACATCAGTTTTTCGATTGTGACAAGCTGCAGTGGAAAAAGTTATGATTTTAACCGCCTATATGAAGGTTGCAGCATAATTTGGTGGGTGTGACCTGTGACTACTTGGCGGTCAGTCCCAATTCTGCTATGATATCGGTTGGTTCCTCATCCAACCGGCATCGTAATGAGGCCCTATATTTTTGTCTGATCACTTTCTTGATTAATATGCTGCTAATTTTGGGGCTGGGCATTATAGACTTGTTCAATTTTGTAAGTGTGAAATTCACATAAAAAGTCTACATTGTACCATTCTGTTAAGGTCGCTATATATTTGACATTTTTTAGATACTGGTCACAAAATATGAATGGCAGTTCAGGACCATCTATCGTTTATGGAAATACTATATATACAGGGATTGCTTTTGTGCTGAATATATACACTTTAAAATTGAACTACCCAACCCCAGGGAGTTTCATTCTAGAAAATACAAATGATTTTACAACTGTGAAAGAGGCACTGGTGGTTAGAATTCTGCTGTCTCTGTTGTAGCCTTTGCTAGGACACAACAGGTTGGGGTGTAAAGGATGTGGCCTCATTTCTTTAGAAACACCCAATCACAAGAATTGCACTGAAATTATTTGTGTTTTCTCCAAAGCCGCCTCAGTCAACTTTGTGTATGGGTACGATAACGGTCATTCCCCGTATCTACAGAAATCCTTGATCCTGGAAGAATTCCAGTGCACTGACACTGTTCCATCTCCGTCCCCACCTTCAACGTTCCTAATCAAGGGAACTGCACGATCGCTACGGCTGGAGCGTGTCATTCAAGGAGCCGGTTAGGCCTATTTACATCCTCCAATTGCCAGACTTCCCTCACATTGAGTACCCGGAGAGGTCCTCATGTGAATAATAACTAGTTCTCTTTTTTCTTGTGTAGCAGATTATTCTCAGGAAGCTGCGCAATTGCAATTTCAGATGTACCTACATCATTAGTCCTGAAGAGATCCCACATTGATTAGAGGGTCAAAACGCCGTCGACAAACAGAAGAAGCGAACCATTACCCAGTGCGTATCACTGCATATAGCTGCTGTTCACATTGAATTTATTTGATAATGGTCGATTTGTACAAATTGTGGAAACCTTGTACATAGATATCACACTGTCACTTAGGTTTAGGTTCCCGTTTCACTTGGGACACTATGCACAAATGTCTTTTTCAATAGAATTGGAACATTGTATATATCTTTTTGTCTCCCTTGAACATTTATTAAGTATGTTATACTGAATCATTGGTTGTGGTTCCTTCATTTCATAGAGTAGCTCATTGTTGTACGAATAAACACCAGACAGCTCACAGAGTAGGCTTGCTAAAGATTCTCACGAGAACCTTCATAGATGTAACTTTTTACCATACGTTGTAGCCATCTCTAACTGATTTCATGCTGACATGAAGTTTTTACTGTGTGAATCAAGGACGAAGATGACAGACTATCGAAAGATCTCTCCCCATTGGATACTGATGACACATTCATCTGTTTTTGCAACATGTTAAGCTGCTTTCTATATAGCTATCTAGCTAAAGAGGCACTCATTTTGAGGCACTCAATGCATCCCTACCCTGCTATGCCCCTTAGCACTTTGCTGTGCTAGCCCGATTTGTCATTCGCTACTGCTTGAGGCGAGGACTTTGTTTTCATTACGCTTTGTGAGGAGACTGTCTGATTTATGCTGATCATAGCTACAGCTGTAACTCTCTCCTCACCTGAATAGACGGTTGCTACTGCAATTGACCGAAGAACTTGTCTGAGTCTATAGAACTACCCATTATGGAGAGTTAGATCTTTTCCATAGTTAGTTGATTTTGCTCCAAAATCTACTTGCTCTTTTCCTGAAATAACTCTTTTTGGGTTATTATTAGGTTAGGGTAGTTGCTTTAGTTTAGAATAGGGTCTATACTCTAAATGGAACATACTGTTTTTATTTCTCTATGCTTGTTCTAACCAGTATTATTTCTTATTATTTCTGTATTCGATTTGCCACTAATTTAAGTTAAAAAAAATATAGTGCCTAATCTCCTAGAAAAAGAAAAAGTACTTTTAAAACTTCACCAAACCTCTCTTTACTGGCAGAATGACAAATGCAATTATTGTGTTTGTTGTGAAAAGCTCTCTTCTAAAACGGTGGCAAAGATTCAGGGACCATGGAAGCACTGAACTTTCAGGTTCTCTATTAAGTTTAAAGTGACATAATTTGTGGAAAGGTTTTACAAGATTTCTGAGCTCGCAACCTCCTAACTTGGAAAAGATGAGAAACCTATTCCTGAAAAATCCAGGAGTAAATTATTTTCCAGCAATTGGAAGTAGAGGCAACACCTTCAAAAGTGGTAGGGAATTGGGAGAAGGCATTTTTGTGCTGAGAAAAAATTACCCAAGAAGGAAAAATAAAGAATGCAAGTGCTTTTACATATGCTCAGGGTATGGGATACACTGTTCCCATGAGGAAGACGTTCAATACTTATTTGCATTAGGTGGGCCTATGTCTATAAAAAAACAGAACAAGTCTAAACCTTTTAATCAAAGGAGGAGGATGAGAAAAACCAACAAAAGCATAGAAGACCCGACTCAGGGCCTCCAGACCCAACTCCCGAACCAAGAATGCATTTTATGGGGGGTGTCACACCCCAAACAGCCACCGAAGCAACGCCCTTGCATATTCTTGCAAATTTCCACATTTGGCAACTCAGTGGCAGAGCATATAAACAACGGCCAGAAAGACAACCTTGCTCTCAGATTAACCTCCGTTTATACTATGAGCAATATCAAAGTTACAGTAATACTACGAAAAAGTAAACAAGCTTCAGTCCCTTAATCTTTGTTGTGAAACAGACAAAAAGAAAATACTTTGGACAGTCATGTATACCTTTAGAAATAAATTAGTCTTCCATTGCACTATAGACAATTTGGTAAGTGGGAGAACTATTCTGTCTTGGAGACAGTTAAGGCCCAAAGTGGCCAGATTGAATCCACATTGGCTTAAGTTGCCCTGTGCCCTCCATTCTGCACTATCCCTAATGAGAGGCACATATACTGCAAAAGTCAGAACCAGGCCCAAATCATGCTGGGGCTTTCAGGGAAACACAGGTGTGCTACATTTGTAGAACAAGGACACGGGCTCTGAATGAAATTCTTAAGAAGAACAACATTATACCAGGACTTAAAAATGTACTATAGCAATACTGCAGAAAGTTGGCTAATTAATTCTTTTAATTTATTGAGGTTTTTCTAAAACTTGGCACCCTAACAGGTGACACAACAATGTACAGGTAACTTAGATCATCATTTAGACATGGTAAAGCTCATCTCTGCCAAACCAGTGTTTTTTGTTTCCCACAAACAAACGCCTGCTTTGTGAGTATCTTTGTGCCCCCTCTCCTCAAGAAAACTGCGTAAGCGATGTAAAAAACATGGCAGCCTTTTGACATTCAGCTTTGTCGAACGTAAATCTGCTGAATAGTTGGGCCCACTATTTGGAAAAAAATCCCTTTCAAGGAGATTGGTTCCCTTAAAATGGCAGGTGCTTCTCTGGCAGGGTAAGGGCGGGTTAGAGGCCATGGGCTCTACTGACCTGCAGGCTGGCCGACCACCCACCAAAACCTAAACGTTGTCTTTTTTCACAGAGAATCTCCTGTTTGTGGATTTGGTTGTTAAAAACAAAAAAACAACCTGGCGGCCCACTCAGTATTCAGCATTGCCAAAAATGCATCCACTGAACCTGCAGGTACACTTTTGGCCACAATATCGCCATCATGACCTTTGCCGACCCACTGGGCTGGTGTGTTGCCAGCCAAATCCTTACAGCATATATATCACATGTAGAAGGTGAGCTAAGGTACCAAAAAGAGCATTATTATTTTATTTATTGAAATATTTATAAAGTGTAGCCTATCAGATGGTATCCTATAGATATTGTGTGACTTGAGGTTGGGAGGAGACAGTTTTGTGGGAGTGTTTGAGAACAGGGTGTTGTCAAGTTGCTTCTGAAGATATTTACGTTGACTTCACATATATATCTTATTTCATTTAAAGCAAATGTGATGTACATTTACTGTGGTTTAATGCTTGTTCGTAGCCCAGCTCCGATCTCCCAAATTTGTCAGATAAGAATCTGTGTCAAAGTGAGATATAACACATGATGTTGAATTGGGCTTAACATAGCAATGCATTATCAAAAGACCACTGGGGGGTTTCGTCTTGGAAGCCCAAGGTGAGGAAGAGCGCGCGCGCCTCTGAGCTGCTTCCCTGCGGCACGGGAGGTCGCGCGCCGCAGCCACGGTAATTAGAGGTGACTTCCCAGCCTGCCGCGCGCTCACTTCAACTCACAGCCGCCTGCCTGGGGAGAGACGGAGATCAGAGGCAATGCAGTGCAGTAAGGTGAGCTGTTCTGAGAAAGTGAGCTACCTCTGGGTCACAGGACCCACCCATGGAGACGTCAGGGGAGGATGGAGGCCACAAGGGAAGCAGGCCGAATTTTTCTGCGGAGAACGGCCTTTGTGGTACTCATTTTCTCCCATCAGTGAAAGATACATTTTGTCAATTGATGCAAAATTTGCTCAGCACCAATTGAATTTATTTAATCTGAACTTTGCTGCTCGTTATATTTTTCCTGCCCAAGAATGAAAGTCTGTGGTGATCTTGCCAAGATTCACTCTGTGAAAGAAAGGTATTGTGAGAATACGGTGGGAGGCCCATCAACCCACTGAGATATCTTCTCCAGTTTTATAGAAATGTGAACTAATCACAAGCTTCATTATCAGCTAATACTTTTGCTTAACATCAAACGGTATATGTCAATATTTACAGCCTTTTCCCAGTTTGCTTGATCTCGCTGCTGTAACATCCCTCGGAACTCTGAGTGGTTCAAATAGTTGTATATTTAAGCATTCTTCCATATTACCATGTCAATTTCATCTTTCCTACAACCCCCTACCCCCCCTTTCAGTACACATCTGGTTCTGCGCCATTCCAACAGAGCCCACTTGGAATAACACACTGCGATTACAAACCATATAGCAAATTATGGAAATCCTGCTTGGCACCGATGGTAAAGGACCGCTTTGAAGCCCTACAGACTGCTAACCTCATCTTTATAAACCCCTCCTTCAATCCTTGTGCATTCTTCAATTCCTCCAAATTGGACTAAGTTGCTTTTCTCTTCAGGACACTACATTCACCCAGAAAGAACCAAATAAACCTTCAAAATCACCTCTTGATCATTTCTTCACACCTAGGCATTTAAACTTGATCTCTTTTTGTACTGTGTAAACGGCACCACTGCAATTTATAGAGGATCTACCCCTAGCACCCAACTCAGGTGAAACTTTTTTTCAAATTCTACTTTCCTTGTAGACTGGCTTTTAGCTAACATAATCATCACAACCTTACTTCTAACATACCAGAGACAAGAACAGTCATCGTTGGCACTGCCTTATGTAGGTTCTCATCCATCCAAGCTATCTCTCCCAAACAGCTTCCATAGCTATAGCATTTCATTTCATTTATCTTTCTTTTGGCAAATTTTAGCCATAAAAGATGTTCAAAAACACATAAAAAACATACAATGTACAAGGATGATGAGTAAATTCAATCGAACACGAGCAAGTTTAACAGCAGTACAGGTACAGAAAAATAAAAATTAATTCTTAATAAGCCTTCAAATTGCTGAACATCCGTTATGTCGTCTATAAAAGTCAGTTACAAAGTGCTCATGCAGATAGTTTTATACAATAGTTATTAAAGACCTACGCTTGTGCCACATTGCTGCCAGAAATTTTGCCACAGCAAAAACGATCAGGCTGGTTAAATCTGTTTTGAGAATTCTGTAAGCTTGCATGCAATGAGTGAATCCCACATTTTTGCAGAGGGGTATGAGCCAATACCTTCTCGGCTTTTGATAAGCTGGGCAAAAAAACAAAATGTGCAAGTCATTTTCTAGTTCAGATTTACAACCAGGGCAGTTTTTTGGCAAAGATGGGCACCATTTGCTGGTAAAGGCTTTAATTGGTAAGGTGCCATATCTCCATTGTAGGTATCATTTTCTAGTTAAGATAGGGAAGATGTCATCCAGGACATACTCAAAGTGATAAAAATCTTTAGCTTTTAAAAATGATTCTGTTAAGGTGCCGATCTGCGAGTCGTGTATAGCAGCAGTTAGTTTGCTATCATGGTATAGCCCAGCCAAGTGCTTGCGAGAAACCAACTTACAAGCTGACTCCGGGTCAGACCACAGTGATGGTACTCCCAACTTCCCACATTCATTCTTTATATACATCAACCATGCAATTTTCCCCACGTTGGGTAGGCTTAAAATTTCTTGGAGTTCCTGCCTATAATTAAGGAGTTCCGCTGTAGTCCAGAGTCTCCGCCAGAATCTTAACGGTTTAAGACCCAGTTCCTCGTCTATTGGTCTGAGGCCCAAATCGAGCCTCAGGGGAAGAAGAGGAGTACTGGATGGCAGGGTCAACAACTGTCTAAGAAATGTATTTTCAGTGATAACGATCTGTGGTCTACACGAGTAGCCCCAGAGTTCGCCGCCATAGGTAACTGCCCCCCTTGCCTGCATTTTGTATATCTCCAGGGGTGGGCCAATAGGTTTAATGGTGGATGTGTTCGAGAGCTTTAAGATGCCCCCTGCAAGTTGGGCCAATTTTAATTGGGATTTAATTTGATGAGGAGCCCAAGTCATACTCTTGTTTATGGTCACCCCCAGATATTCAAAAATCTGGACCCTTTCCAGTCTGGTAGTGCCTTTGCTGGGGTTTGAGCGTGTGGTTGCTGGGGGATTAAAAATCATGAATTTTGTTTTGAGAGCATTTATCTCTAGGCCCGATCAACACAAAATGCCTCAAAACCATCCAACACGCGTTGAATCCCCATTGGAGATTTAGACAGCAGCAGCGTGTCGTCTGCGAACATAATCGCAGGCACCCTACTGCCAGCAAGCTTGGGGGCATCAGTATTTGGAACCCCATTCAAGTGGGCTATTACCCCGTTGACGTAGAGGCAGAACAGGGTAGGTGCCAAAACGCACCCCAGCCTTACCCCCCTGTCAACGGGGAATCTAGATGACAGCAATCCGTTCTCCCCACACCTGACCCGTGCAAAGTTCTCCTCGTGAAGCCTCATTAGTAAATTCAGTAAATTCAGTAAATTCAGTAAATTCAGTAAATTCAGTAAATTCAGTAAATTCAGTAAATTCAGTAGTTGGGGTGGGATACCCAGCTCTAGAAGCACTGACCAAAGTTTCCCTCGAGGGACGAAATCAAAGGCCGCACGTAGGTCCACAAAGACCGTATATAAGCTGCCGCCCTCGATCCTGACAGTTTTCCAGAACAATAAGGTCAGGCGGAAGATTTGGTCCGTTGTGGAAATATTTTTTCTAAACCCTGCCTGGTAGGGACTCAAAATGGAATGGTCATCAATCCAGTCCTGGAGGCGATCTAAAATCAGCCTAGCGAAGATCTTCTGAGGCACATCGATTAGGCTTATGGGCCTGTAGTTGGCTGCGAGCAGAGGAGAGCCCTTCTTGAATATAGGGACAATCTCTGCGCCCAGCCAAGTACAGGGTACCGCCATACCTCTCAAGACTGCATTGAAAATAGCTAATAGATATGGGGCCCATACCCTAGGTTCTTGCTTGAACAAGTCGCCCGGAAGTTTGTCCAACCCCGGGGCTTTTCCAGCTGCAAGTTTGGATATTGTGATGCAGACCTCCTCTTTGGTAAAGTCATCCACATCAAGTTGTGGAGTAGAGTTTAACAACGTCCCCCCTGGGTTCCCAGCTATTTCACCATTGTCCACTACATACAAGGCATGGAAGTGATCCTCCCACACGTTGGCTGCTATATTTGCTTCGACGGCCGGTGATGGCTCCCCAGACCCCGTATTCACGATTGACCAGAATTTACGCGAATCCCTGGTTGCAAGGGCAGCGGTTAAGTTTACCCATTTATCCTGTTCCCATTCCACCTTAGCATAATGGATAAGACGCTTGTATTCAGTTCTCCTGGCTTGTATTTGTAGTTTATTAGTATTTTGCTTCAGGGAAAGTACTAAGTCTGCTTTCGCCTTTCTACAGGCGGCATTGTACCATGACGCTCTATTACTCCTTGTCATCCGCTTTGTCACACGGGGTTAAGTACCTCTGCCAGTTTGCTTGTTAAATCCCCATGAAGGGCACCAAGCTTATTATGCATGTCTGGGGAGTGGGGTTGGGTAAGTAATGCACTGACCTCTTCGAATACCGGGACAATCTGAGCGTATAGCTTGGCAATGTCCCCAGGATGTGCTACTATTTTCTCCCACCTGACTCTACGTCTGTCGTTGGATAGAGTCATCCTCAGGTCGGGATCATCACTGGCATTATTGTTATCTTTGCCAATTCCGGGAAGGGACATTTCCAAGTTTAGCGCATTGTGGTCGCTCTCCATTCTTGGGATAACCCTAAAGTCAGTAACCTTGGACCATAAGCAGGTTTCGACCAGTATGTAATCCAGCCGCGACTCCTGTCCAGGCTTATTAAATGTGCACTTTGGAGGGATGTCAGATTGCACACGACCATTACAGGTCCTAATTGAATGATTGAGTGTTAGTGCCGTAATTTGGACAGCTAAAGGCGTCCATGCCCTGGGCGAGGGGGCCGATGTTGGTGGTATTGACCAATAGTCATCTTCTTCCAGGGCTGCACCATCTGTCAAACCTGTTAGTGGCTCGTAGTGGCAGTTCCGATCATCCCCCGATCACAAGCGAAGTACCCCAGGGGATGGTATTTAGGAAAGAGGACAATTCCTCAATAGTTCTAGACTCACTTGTTATGTTAACAGGTCTAGAATACATGTTAACCAGTGCGAGCTTAAAGGAGTTAGGCCACTCTAAGACCACACATTGGACATCGTCAGACAGAGTGTTCAATGACTTGGCCTTGCAGCCCAAATGAGAGCCCACCCAAATGGTGAGGCCCCCTGACGGGCATCCCTTCCCCCCCCCACCATACCGGTACATTAAATGAGGCAAAACCAATACGTGTTTGGTCCTCTTTAGCCCAGGTTTCCTGGAAAAGACAGACGCCGTTCTTGTCAATGAACGATCCCCACTCCGGACAAGCCATTTTGTTGGGCAGGCCTGCCAAATTCCAAGACACTATCAGCAAGGAGACTGGTTTAGCACTACTAATGGGCACCCTATCGGGGGCCTGGAGCCTGTTTCTTTTGGTCTCACGGCGTTCGCAGTGCCCAAAAGAATGGGTGGAGTGTTTGAACCCTTAACCGGGTTAGACTGATCAATGATGCCAGGAGGTGAACAAACCCGTGGGCTTACGTGGTTACTCCCTACCTGATTACTACCTTGAATCTTAACCAATTGACTACCAATAGTGCTCCTACTAGGCGCAATTAAAGTGTTCTTGAATCCATCCATTACCCTGGGTCTACGGACAACCGCATGCTTGGACTGAAGTCAATCCACCATATCAAGGCAGCTGTACCTGTTGTAATTCGGATATTGGCCAGACAAATGGGTATTATCAGATCTGTCCCTATTCACCCTACTCACCCCTCTAGCATCCACTCTCACCCAACCCGCCTCTATCCCTAGGTTAGAACACGGAAGAGTAGGTGGGTAAAAGAAGTATAATGGGAGTGACTGGATAGTTGTCTCAGAATCGGGGTACGGCCAGTCACACACCCTTCTGACCATCAAGATCTCACTACAGATTTGGGTAGGGAGAGGTCTATTTTTGGTCAGCCAGTCAGCAACTTTATTTTTGAGTGACACAAATGATTCTCTGGCCGAAACATCTAACACAGGGACTCCCGTTAGAACTACTACAAGGGGACTTGCGTCGGGCGGAAGATCAATTATCTGTTTCTTTTTGTGAATGCTAACCTCTTGTGATTTTGACTTAACATTTGGATCAAAGTTTTTAGCCAGTGTTGAGGCACTGGAAGGGAGGAGAGGAGGGGTGTTCCTATTAGAAATACACTGCACAGCAGAGCACGAAGTTGGTAAGGGGTGAGTATTGGGTTTTGACACTCCCCTGATTTTTATCCAGCTCCCCACCCACCTGCATAATCTTATCCGTTTTCAGGAAATCTGCAGTAGCTGCTGTACCTTTTTCTATTTTAGACAGCCTTAACTTAATTTGGGCGAGCCTAGCTTCTAGAGGGTTGAGCAAAGACTTCAGGAGGACACCCATGTTTGCAATCGATAAGTCATCCCCTACCGGTGATGTGGTACTGTTATTTAACTCACCCGGAATGGTGTAATTAAGCTTGTTACTAGGGGGGTGGCGGGTTCAATGGCAACTCTAGGAACCTCCTTGGCCCTTGCCAAACCCTCAGAATCAGAGTAGCTAGAGTGTTTAACAAATTTAGACTTCCTCCCACCATGTGATTGAGCCCCTCGTTTCCTTTTTGGTACTGCCCCCTCCTGTTTCCCGCGTGGCTGCCGAGTGTTTGGCCTTTCAGGACTATCAACTAGCGGGGTGTCATTAATCTTGTGTAACAAATTAGTCTCGGGTATAGATGGTAGGATAGATTCTTTGCGTCGTGATGCACTACCCTAAAGACATGTAGGCTCAACAGTTGTTACATTATCGCCACGCTCAGCGACTTCATTTTCACACAACTCTGGGCCTCTCTCAGGTGTACTTGCATCCGCAATATGGCCCAACGAGGATCTCTTGGCTGTAGCAATTTCCTGAGAGAGCTGTCGCTCCATCAAGACTATTTCATGGGATAAAAGAGAGCTGGCTCTAATAATGAAGTCCAATGTACCTGCTACATAGCCCCCCGATGTCGTTGCTTTGCTCCTGGTCTCCCGTCCGGCCATTCCCCTCGCTTACAGTGTAACAGTACTTAGAGATTGGCGCAGAGCCCACTTCACATCCGATTGTGGCCGGCAAATCAATGAGGGGTGGCCCGGTCCGGTCTACTCCGGTCTAGAACAGGCTACAACGGGCCCGCCCTTGGCCCAGGCTTTGCCCGGCACGCGCCCGCGCGCGTTCTGCGAAGCGGAGGAAGTGGTCAAATAAATACCTGCAGGCAGAGGGCGGGGGCGGAGCGGGAAGAGGACACAGCTGTGGAAGAACCGGGTTGCTTGCAGTCCCGTGAAATTAAAAGTGCCACAAGTTCAAAGGACGTCTAGCTAGTCCTCGCAGTTCCGTGAAATAAAAATCACCACAGGTTCAAAGTGCGTCCAACTGCTGCGAGCGACACCCTATATCAGAATCCAATCTCACTACTGTTTCATTAGGCATCCACTAAGGATCTGTACTCCATTCTGTTCAGTTTGTACATGGAGCACCAGATGAGCTGATCCCCAAATACTGAATAAAGACCCACCAGGACTTTGCCAAAAGACGAAAGTGAATATCCCATGACTGAAGTAACGCTCAACAACATAGAAAAGCTCGAATCTGTCAAAACCCCTATAGGAAGAAACAAAAGGGCCTCCTTCTTGCTAGAATTGATTTGCTTCCTTGTGATTTTTGAACGCCTGCTCATCAGTGCAGTGTGAGACTGATATTTGTCCGAACTAGTGTCCTCCTAGCTAAAATTCCAAGCATCACCTGCATTCATGCGACCGTTCAAGCAGAAGAAGGGAATCAGATGAAGCAGAAAAGCTATCTCGATGTTAAATATGAATTAGGGTAGTGACAACTCATGAGGGAGCATTCATTCAGCCCTAACAAGAGAGGATCCAACATTACCAATCCAAACTGAATGGAGCATGTCATCCAATAAAAATGGAACCATCTAAAAACAGAAGCAGAGGCCGTGGCAGCCTTTAGCTATTATCCTCTGAGATCAGAATGGTATGGTCCTCTATAACATAGGCCTCTCACATTGACATGCAAATCTTCTCTTGATCTGTGGTGGACAATATGTTGTATCAGACCTCAAAAAAGGCTTTATGGTTCCTGTGTAAATGTAAGAACCAAGACGGAATCAGGTGTAGCAGCTTGAAATGGTCCTGGAGGAACTGAAATTGCCCTTCTGCAAAATCCTTCAAGAACTTTAACAACGGCGGGAATGATTTTAAAAGGTCACAAATGAATCAGCACCTTGGGATCCATATAGAGAGTTGTCTTAGTTGGGATTTGGCAACCAATTGTCAAAATCTTCCTGGACCATCCCCACTTGCAGCAAAAGATTGAAAATATCACTAATGAAGACTTGCAAAGCACAGATCAGAAGGCGATTCTATGGGCTTAATGACCCTGATTGGGAAAGTAAACACAATGTACTGTCAAGTCATGACAAGGAAAAACAAAATGCTCCCTGCAGGTGATGGAAGCTGTTACAGAACTTAGTGCTGTTGACTTGACTAAAAGAAGGGAAGAGTGTGATAGGGTAGTCGATTTTGAAGTCTCAGCAATCGCTTCTTGTATTGAAAAAAAACCTTCATCGCTAAAAAAGACACCATGCCACAGACATAGATCACTAGAAGAGACTCTTTGAGGATAGGGGGTAAATTATTTCTCTAATGGGAGCGAGCACCAGAACATTTGGCACATTTCATGATCTTATGCCAAAACATTTGTCTCTCTGCCTAAGTGGATTTGTTGTATATCCCTGATCTGACCCTTAAAGGATGTTGGCTGAAGTGGAGTAATATTTCCACCGCAATTTCCAGGTTGTTTAGCTATCTCTTAATGGGCTGGATTTCTTCTGCGTACCTTGAGGCATAGTTGTCTGCTGGTTGGTTCAAGGGCCTCATCTCTTCGAAAAGTTTACCACTGCAGTGAGACTGGAAGAAAACCATTAGGTCTTCTGTTGCCTTCTAAACTATGTTTGTTTAACAAAATGCTTCCTGTTCTTGTCAGATTTCTCTTTGTGCAAGGGTGTGCAATACCTCAAGACAGTCTGCTAACTATATGCATTATAGATGTGCTCACTCATTCCCCTACTTACAATATCTAATTGTGATTGTTACTCATTTTATTGATCCTGGAGGGGTGAAAAACGGAATCAATCCAAATAACATTAATTTTACTCATGCAGTCCCAAATGTATAGGATTTTAGTGAACCAAGCTATCCAGCCAGCATTCCTCATTTTTAAATCTACGGTGATTCTCCAACTCGAGCTCTGATAAAGAAGCAACATCCAAAGAGACTGCTCAGATGCATTTGTGTATGTTGCTTCAAAAGCTCCTTTTTGTTTTCTTCAGTTAAAAAAATTAAGGGGCTCACTGTGACTTCTAAGAACAAGCAAATTGGTCTAAGGGAAAAATACCAGCCGGTCCCTCTGGAAAGCCAATATGGCTGTGTGCAGTTAACTGTGTGCACTAACCGACTAGCTGTGTGCACTAACCGATAGCTTTCAGATTCCCGAATCACATGGGAAATCTTATGCATCTGCCATTGTCTTATATCAAAATATTGTATTGCTTTGCATTTTATGATCTTCCATTTACTGCTGAATCCTTTGAAGATGAATTCTAGGAGACAAGTTTCCTAGTTCTGATTTTGTGAGACGCCCTAAGGAAAATGGCAACACAGCTTTGAAGATCTTGATAAGGCAAAATGCCTATGAGTGGAGGGGTATGGTGGAAGAGGTGTGGTGCCGCGGCCAGGGTTACCAACTCCGGAATCTGGGGATCACGGTTCGATCCCCGGCAGCAGGTTAGCCCAACACCATATGACTCTGGGCAATAGCTTGCTTAATCAAGTCAAGTCAAGTCAAAAAGGCTTTATTTCGATAAAAATTATCATAAAAGCTTCACAACACAAATACATGATTTCATTTGATTAAAATAGTAAAAAGAAAATACAAAAATTTGGTTGAAGACAATATTAAAAAAGTTTTGATTTCATTTAAGAGAAGCATTTCATAAATAGAGAGTTAAAAAGAGATTAAACAATTGCTTTTAGCCTTTTGCTTCTAATGGACCATGCCCATGACAAAAATTTGGAAAGAGTGCAAACATACAAAGTGCGACAGTCTGACATTAATATGCGTAGTGCCTCCTCATGGCGCCTAGTCCCCAACAGGCGGCACAGATGCTTGAGTCATTTTTTCCTCGGTAGGGCATACTCCTGGCATTCAAACAGAAAATGTGCCACTGTCTCTGGTCTGGATGTACACGCTAGGCAATACTCTGTAGTTTGAGCTGGCGATTTCCACCGGGATGTAAAGGCATGCAATGTTCTAAATTTGAAATAAAGGGCCCTATCAAATGGTTTCTCAATGGTGTCTAAATAGAGTTCCCGAAGTGGTAGGTCCTTAAATTTCAAAAAATCCTCCGTGAGTCTACCCAGAGAGCAATTAGTGCTCCGTTGGGACAGGATCCAGTTCCAATAGAGCTTCTTGAGCGTTGCCTTTGGGGGAGAAGATCTATTTGCCCAGGCTTCGCTTAGACCCAGGTTGAACAAGAGGGATTTCGTATCTCTTAACCATTTGATTCTATGCCATCCTGGTGATGCCATTATTTCTAGAAGCCCTTGCGCATATTTGGCAAGCTCCGGAACTCGCCACAGACGGGCCCAAAGCAGAAGAGGCCGGAACTTAGCTAGATCTTCAATGGGTCGGCATCCTAGATCAAGCATTAATGGAACCATGGGAGTGCCTTGGGGAAGTGACATAATGGCCCTCCAAAACTTCCTCTCAGATCTTGGCAGTTCATTGGTAATACATGAGCCCCAAAGTTCAGCCCCATAAAGAGCCGAGCTAACCCCCTTTGCTGTATAGATTTCAATGACAGGGGCTATAGGTCTAATTGCACAGGAGCGCTGTTCTTTCAAGAGAGCTCCTGTTACCCTCTTGTGAGCTAACAGCATTTTGTCTTGGTGAGGGGCCCACTGCATATTATGCGACAAGCGGATGCCTAGATAATCAAATACTTCTACCCTCCCCAAAGGTACAGCATTCAATGTCGGGGGACATACAGATTTTTTGGGGGATTCATAACAAGGTATTTCGTTTTGTCAGTATTGATTACTAGGCCCCTTTCTGTGCAGAAAGACTGAAAATTATTGAGAAGTTTTTGAAGGCCCATTGGGGTTTTGGATATCAAAAGCGTATCATCGGCAAAGAGAAGGGTGGGTATACGCTCCCCCGCCAGGGATGGTTCATCTGAAGGATCTTTCCGAAGGTGCTCAACCACTCTGTTGATATATAAAGAAAAAAGAGTGGGAGCTAAAACACATCCCTGGCGGACCCCTCTCTCGACCGGGATACTACTCGTTTTTTGACCTTCTGTGCCCCATCTAATCTGGGCGAAGCTGTTTTCGTGGAGCCTTATAAGTAGCGAGAGAATGTAGTGTGGCATCCCCATCTCTGCAAAAACTCTCCATAGGGTTTCCCTGGGTACTAGGTCAAAGGCAGTCTTTAAATCGATAAAGGCGAGATAAAGACTGCCCTTGCCTATGACCACTACCTTCCAGTACACCAGAATCAATCTAAAGGCTTGTTCGATTGTGCCAGTGCCTGCTCTGAATCCTGCCTGGTAATCAGAGAGAATATTGTTATCATTAATCCACTCCAATATTCTAACCAATAGGACCTTACCAACTACTTTTTGACTGATGTCCAACAGGCTTATGGGTCTGTAGTTGGACGGGTCATCCCTAGCACCTTTTTTAAAAATAGGGACGACCTCCGCCCCTTTCCAAGATGTGGGAATCGAAGCACCCCTGCAGATGGCACTAAGCAGGTGATGAATGAATTTCCCCCATTTCAGAATGTCTGACCGCAGCAGGTCTCCAGGAATACCATCCGGACCTGCCGCCTTTTGGGGCATGATGGTGCTTATGGCATACTCCACTTCTTTTATTGTGAAGTCAGGCTCTACTGAATTAGTCACCCAATCCATTTGAATTGTAGTTAAGGCCGTCTCCCATCCCTGATCGTCGTTGGGTTCATCTATGGTGTTAAGGCCTGGTTGGCGAGTGTATAGTTTTGAAAAGTGGTCAACCCACGCTTGACTGGAAATGTTACAGGTAATGAGGTCACTGTCCGGTCTGTTTCTGGCTCTAATTGTGTCCCAAAAGCACTTTGGATCTTTTTTTAGGCTCGCCTCTTTTAGGGTGCGCCAGTACTCTTCTTCCCACTCCTTTTTTGCACATACCAATGTTCGCTTGTGCTCTTTCCTGGCTATCTGTATCAATGTTTGGGATTTGCCTCTAATAGCCTTGATCAGGAGCGACTTTGCCTTTCTGCATGTGGATGTGTACCAATCGTGCTTGCCCCTAAGATTCCGAAGTACCACATTCCTCTCTGTACTGCCCTTTTTTAGGAATACATCCCCTATGGACCTGAGTGTTGCCTCAAAGATGGATGTTGCTATTTCAGTTAGCATAGCCGGATTACTAGTGTCCAGTTCCATTTGTGAGGCCGTGAGTAATTCGTTGATGGTAGCAAGTTTGGTTTCGTCAGTGGAGATTTTGTTCCACTTCAGGCGTCTTCCACAGGAGGAGACAGAGATTTTATGAGTTTGTTTAAGGGGTACTGCCGGTAGATTACTGGGCATGGGGTCTGTTAAAGATAAAGAGAGCGAATTATGATCGCTTTCCACAGTGGGTAAGACTACCATATCCTGCACTAATCCCCATAATTTGAAGTCCAACAGAATATAATCAATCCTTGAAGTGTGATTGACTCTGTTAAAAGTAGCAGCTCCCAAATGATCTGAAATTGTACGGCCATTTGTGGCTCTTAAACCAAACTCCAATGTCAGAGCATTTAACTGAATTGCACTATGGGTCCAGTTTTTTGATCGGGGGGATAGTTAAAGCTGGAATACATGTGAATAGTGCAGAAACAACGTTAATGCGTCCCTGTTGAATACGCACTCCGTGGTGGTTCGTCTGGGTTAGAATGACTCCAAATATAATTAACCAAAATTCGTTCAATTCACGTCATTTTTATTTTGAAAATGAAATCACTTGATCAATATTAGTTCATTTTTGCTTAAACATGATTCTTCCTATAAGTACAACTGCTCCAATGCATTTCGGGCGTTGCCCTTTTTCCAGGAGCTCTGTTGGTGAAAGTAACATTCTTAAAAAATGCTAATAAACATAATATATCAACATAATACATCAACAAATTATATTCATTGCATTATAATGATGCTCAGGTAAAACGTTAATGGGATCCTAATAACGTGTAAGTAACTGTCATAAACACGATAAAAACGAAAAAAACGTACCATGTGTAATTCTGGTCGAGGGTCAAGGTTGATGGGGAAGGCTGTTTAAAAATAAAGGGAATGGGCTATTAGAATGATGGACCGGGTTAACAGCAAGTTGGGCAACAGTGTGCGGGGTAGAGCAAGGGCGCTGTTAGGACTTACTTCATGACGAAAAACGTGTCGTCTGATTGAGTTCGTGGTCCCGAAGGAACGAAGTTCAGCGGATTCTCCAGTGGCGGAGCACGCTGACCCGGGGGAATGTTTGGGGCGTGTAGGAGACTCGGAAGACACGAGTGTCCGGGAGCTTCAATACAAAAAACGGACTAAGCGTTTAGGGAAAAATTGGTGGCCATGTTGGAATGGTCGACAATGGAAAGCTAGGTATCGCCCATAGGTGGGTATTGTTGTGAGGTAAACATAGTGGCTGATGACCATGAGCTAATTGTGCATAGATGAAAACAAAAATACATTTAGTGAAACATCACTGATGGGTGTAAATGAAAATACATTCAGTGCATCATATATAATCGCATAAATGGGCTGTGTGTCAGAAATACTCTTCATAGGTAACAACTTAGTTCGATGCGATCATTTAAGCCAAAAGGCTTCAATGATTGAAGATGGTAAATCCAAAATGTCTCTCTTTGTAATAGGTTGAGGTTATTGTCTCTTCGTTCTTTTTTGTCCACCATTTCAAGGACCAAAAATTTAAGTTGGGCTATATTGTGCCTTGCTTCATTGAAATGCATGGCTACACTTGAATGTTCATTTTTTGTTCTTATGTTGCATTTATGCTCGTTGAGCCTCGTCTCTATTTTCCTCTCTGTCTTTCCGATATAAGTCTTACCACATGGGCATTTCAAAAGGTAAATCAGGTTAGTTGAATCGCAGGTGGCATTGACCTTTATTTTGATGTTGTGCCCTTTCATGGGATGGCTTATTTGGCTTCCTGTAATGATGTTATTGCAATTATTGCAATTATGGCAAGGACGGGTCCCGTTATATTTGATCAATGGTTTAGACTCTTTGGATAACAATTCTTTGAGGTTGGGTGCTCTGGTGTACGCAAAGATCGGTTGATTGTCAAACAGACCCTTAAAATCAGGTTCCATGGCCAAGATGCGCCAATGCTTTCTTATAATTTTTTTGAAACGTATACTTTGAGTAGAATGTTGGGAAACTACTACCATTCGATTCTCCTCTTTTTTGTCGGCCCTGAATAGGGCATCTTTACGTGTGATCATGTTGACTCTTGTTTTGGCCTTCTTAATGGTTTCTTGAGGGTACCCTCTGTCTGAGAATCTCATACCCATTTCCTCAATGCGTTTGTTGTATGTTTCAGTTTCAAATGTTATTCGTTTTATCCGTAGCATTTGACTGTATGGGAGGTGGTTTTTTAATGCATTCTGGTGGAAGCTTGAGTAATGCAACGTATTGTTGCGTTCTGTTTTTTTCTGAATAGATCCGTCTTTATACTTCCTTCTGTTAGTTCGATTGATACATCCAGAACGTTTATGATGTGGTCACTTATTTGCCATGTTAATTGGATTCTTTCATCTTTGGTGTTGAGTTCAATAAGGGCGGTTTCCAATTTTTCTCTTGTGTCATCCCAGATGAAGAATAGGTCATCTATGTACCGTACATAGAACTTAGTGTGGTCTTTCAAAAGGCTCTGGTCATAGATGAATGAATTTTCAAATTCTGCCATGTACAGGTTGGCATACGTCGGCGCGGCGCAGTTGCCCATTGACATACCTGACAACTGTGCGTACCACTGTTGGTCATAGGAAAAATAACTGTGGAAAAGTGTGTATACCATCAGTTCCATGAGAAATGTCTGTAAATCTGTGGGGATATCACTGTTCAGGATAGCTTTTTCCACGGCTTCAATGCCGCCACCGTGTGGAATAGATGTGTACAAGCTTCTAATGTCTGCTGTACATAAAATGAGCTGTTCATCGTTGGTGATTGATAACTCTGATAATTTGATAATGAAATCTGTCGTATCCTTTATGTAGCTTCGTTGTCGTTTTACCAATGGTTGCAAGTATCGATCGAGGAATTTCCCCACGGGTTCGTGGATAGAGCCTCTAGTGGAGACTATCGGTCTGAATGGTGGGTCCACGGTGTCTTTGTGGATTTTTGGGAGCATCGAGATGGTTGGGCTCCGTGGATGGTCGACTGTGAGAAATTCTTTAGTTCTGTCATCAATGACGCCGTCTTGGTTGGCTTTCTCGAGAATCTTCATTAGCTCTCTTTTGAATTCACTCGTCGGGTTACCTGTGAGTTGCATGTAGGTGTTCAGGTCGGAGACGTGAATTGAACGAATTTTGGTTAATTATATTTGGAGTCAGTCTAACCCAGATGAACCACCACGGAGTGCGTATTCAACAGGGACGCATTAACGTTGTTTCTGCGCTATTCACATATAGTTCACAGCGTACCAGGACGGTTACGCCACCTGTTCACTGCACCCAAAATTATAAAATCAAAGCATTCATCTTTATTGAACCTTTCACAAGACTCGCTGTCCACTTTGCCATTTCAGTTTCATTTAAAGCTGGAATACCCCATCTTGTAAAATGTAAATGTACAGGAATTTATATAGCGCAAATCACCGAGCGGTTTCTAAGCGCTTGCTTAGGGAACCCGTCCTGGTATTCCCCTGTGAGATAACCCCGGCAGGGTATCCACAAGGTGAAAGCCAGGCATCCCGCCGCGAGGGGCCGTTGTGGAGATTAAGCAAGCTATTGCCCAGAGTCGCAGAGTGTGAACCCGTGAATCGAGTAGGCACCGGAGCGAGAATTGTCGAGTCCATGGACATTTTAGGACTCAAGACCCCGCCGAGCTGGGAATTGAACCCTGGTCCCAGGCTGACCTCTGCTTCCAGGTCTGCCTCCTCTAACCAGTGAGCCACACTTCTCCACATCATCATCCTCACCTAGGTACATATTATCGTCCATAGGGAGTGGCTCGTAAGTACAATTAAAATCCCCCGCAACCAAAGTTTGAGCACCCTCAGCATTTTCTCGGAGTTCTGCTTCAAGGGTGGTTACTATCGGGGACAAAGACCCATGATTGGTACCTCTGATATAAACGTTATACAAAGCAAGGATTATCCCCCTACAAGAACCTCTCAAGGAAATTCCTAAAATGTCAAGGCTATTAACCTGCTTGGGTGTTATACAGCAGTTAAGGGAAATGCTTACCCAAATGAGCAGTCCCCCGCGGGGCGACCCTTCCCATTTTTGGCTTTTACTGCAGGCACAAAATATGTAACGTAACCAACTCGATGGAGTGGTTCTAGGCTCCAGGTCTCCTGGAACAAGCAGATTTTGTGCGCCTCCACTAGGTCATTCCACTCTGGTGAGGCCAGTTTCCTATGAATACCTGCTAGGTTCCAGCTAAGAATCTTCAGTGAGCCCTTGGGGTCATCACCATTATAATTAATGTTATTTTGGGGGCCCAAACAGTGTGCTAGCGGCGAGGGAACAATTAGAGGTGTGGGCTCAATTTTCCTGGACTCTACTACAGGGGCGGGGTAGGGGCGCAAGATTGGAGTTTCCTTCAACATGTGCCCTTCCTCACCCTGTCTCGTGTCCAATGGTGAGATGGTAGTTTCCTCAAATGTGAGTCAGTCCACCTCATCCAAAGCACAGAACCTATTCCAGTGTGCAAACTGAGATGTAAAAGGATCAAACTCAGGGGTGGCCTGCCAGAGTAATTGCCAATGCTGGAAGCTCTGTTGGGGTACTTGTTGGTAAACCCTGCTTATGGGTATTCTATTTCTCGGGATTTGTCTTTGCGGTATGGACGGATAGAGGTACGAGAGATGGACAGGGTGGATTTGTGTGTTAATTCCACTAGGGGGTGCGTTGCATATGTAGTTCACTGCCGCTGTATCTCTAAAGTTGATGGTTATGATGTCCCCTGCTATTGTTTTTATGTTTCTGCCTATCCATTCCCCTCTTCTGACCGCAAGAATTTCCCCAGAGATGTTAGGGGGTAGGGGTCTATTTAGCTGTAGCCATTGAGCACATTTATTTCTTAGCTCAATTTGGGTTTCCCTTTTTCCCTCCTTCATAGGTGGCACTCCTGTTAGTACGACCACAAAGGGCGAGGCTTCAGGCGGCAGGTTGTCTTAAAGCGTGCCGGTCTTGCCCTAGCCTCTTGGTTTTTTATTAGGGGAGTAGCAATGCTTGAACTTTTTTTTGTGCTTTGGCCGTCTTTACCTTCAGGATTTGAGGGATTTGCATTTCCTGAATTATGATGAGCCTGCAGAGTGGTGCTAGCAGTATTGGCATTCAGGGTTGCAGCAGCTTTATTCCCAGTTTGGGCAGAATGTTGCATAGCTTTATCAGCTGGGGGCAAGTTGGAGTGTACTTGATTATCTTTAGTTAGATTATTGGTGGTTCCCCCTTTTGATCCCCCTTTAGACCCGCCTTTAGGTAGTGAGCCCTCGTTACCCACTAGCTTGTTGGAACCCAACCCTTTGATGTTTATTAAGGATGTCAGTCTGTCAATTTTTGACATGAGTGGCTTAATGTGGGAAATAATCGTGTCCTCAAGGTCTGCTTTGAGGTCAGCTACCATGTTTGCTACCTAGCAAGGTTTGCCTGGTGAGGAATTAGTGATTGGGGCCACTAAGTTATGATTTAACGTATTGTGTTTGGCCTTTTTCTTCTTCTTGTGTGCACTAAGTGCACTACCTTTTTCAGAGACTGTGTTACTTGAGTTCACCGTTCCGTAAACCCGTGCAAGACTTAGATCTGACTGGATGTTTTCTAAATCCCCTATTACCTCAATGTGGGGCTGAGCACACGGGAGCTCGGCAAAGGAGGCAGTAACCCCAAGACTAAGATCTGACTCATCATTGCCATCTAGAGTTGTTACCAAGGGATCATCTACTGCATCCTGCGAGTCGTGCACAAGTGATATGGGGGGTAAGGACATCCTCCTTTCTCTGTTGGCTATGGCGGTGGATACAGCCCCTATAGTCTGTTGCAGCATGATGTCAATTGCTGTAAGAGTGGGGACAGGTTGAGGGGTAGCCTCCTTATGTTTGTTGTTCGATCGAAGGGTAGGCATCCTAACAGTTTTTGGACCCTTCCTCATGCTGCCTCGAGTCAGGGTGGTATACGTGGCACTAGAAAAGGAGTATAATTTTGTTTAGTTTTTGCAGGAGCCCACTCACTTAGTATTGGAAGAGAGCAGTACAGCAATAACAGATTACCTGCTCAGTTGTTAATGTGGAGTAAGGGGTGTGGCCCAGCCCAGCCTCTTCTGGCCTCAGAGGGCCGTAGAGGGCCCGCCCTTTGCCCGGGCTTCGCCCCGGGCGTCCCGCGTGCGTCCCGCGACGCTGAGGGCTCGATGCCTTTGTAGCCCCTCCTGGCGCTTGACTCGCGTCAGGGCTACGCGCCGCCGCAAAGGCTGCCGGGATTCGTGGTCCCGGAGCGGGGGCGCGGTTGGTGTGAGTGGTATGGATGTCTTACAGCGCTCCTGCGCTCGACCGGTAAACAGGAAGCCTCGTAGTGGGATCAAGTCGCGTTACCTCCGCTGGTTCTGGTGAAAAGAAAGGTCTCCCCTTGCTTAATCTTCCCGACGGCCCCCAGCGCCTAGAGACCCTTACGGGTGATTGTTCGCACTTTACAAATGTGGATTATTATTATTATGGTTGATGTTGAGGTTTTTTGGGATAAACAAATGTATTGAGTTTTATTCATTTAAAAACAGTACAATAAGACACATACCATACAGTGATATATGAAACAGGGGGTTCATTCAAGGCAACTCATAAGATACATAGTAAATATTACCTAAGCAATGTGAAACAAATTGGTGAGAGGGCACATCTAGTTAGGCAATCTGTCCACACCATTTCCCCCAAAACCTTGCCATGTTTCTGGGGACAGAGACGGGCTTCATATACCATTCGCTTCTGTTGTGTGCACCAATCCACCCCCTCTTCCATTTTGCCAGTGTGGGCGACTTATCAGCCAACCAATGTGAGGCAATGTCACGGTTAGCCAACAGTAGGGCCGTCCTCAGGAAGGATTTCTTCACCCTTGTTCCTCCGATCCCCTCAAATTCCCCAAGGAGAACCTTTGTGGGTGACAGAGGAATCTACGTACGGAAGGGATAAGTGCACAGCTGTAGATTCAACAAATAAGTTTATCAGTTTGGGTGCTCCTCGGGTGGCGGCCAACGTCCCTGGGCGCCTAATTAAACCTGTATGCTGTGTCTTCAATGGGACATTGAGGACATCCCCTTAGGCACACCCCATTCTCCTCCGTATGTGAAAAGAGGATTCCACACTATTTGTATATTTGAATTTTGTTTACGTTTATTAACGTTTTTATTCCATGAATGTTTTCACACTTTTTTTATGAACATTCTAATTGCTTTACTTCATACTTCATGTTTTAACTCAGCGACAAAATTCCAATTCAATCCAATGCATTTCGGGCGTATTTCTCGCCCTTCATCAGGGGATCAACACTGTAAATTAAAAATGATAACCATCATGAGTCAATGTGCAATAAGGTTATGCTTAGTCAAGTTTACTGCGTGCATTCGTGTTTCTGTGAACTTCACCTCAGTCACCTTATTTGCCCGTGCTACCTGTTACCCTACTAAATGTGTACACTTACATGTCGCTGTCTATCCGCCTTTTAATTAGTCGCTGCAACCAAAAATCAAATAGCCAAAGTCAATAACATTCCTATCAATGTCTGATAGTCTTAGCGTGGGTGTCAATTCAAAACCGGTCATAACGTCTTCCTAACAAAACTAACCTGGTCTGGATTCTCTCGGCGTTCTTCACCCCTCTCAGTTCGCCTCCATTCTAACCAGTTACTATGGGAACCAATAACTTGCATTTCTATAGGTTGAGTCTCCGGTCATGTGATCACGGAACTCACCGGATAATTATACTTCAAACTGCGCTGGCTAGATATGAGTCGGTCGGACACAAAAGAGATCAATGAAAGAAAAATCAGAAAATTTAAAAGGGATACCCTCGACTATAAGTTGGGGGAAGTATATACATGGGCTGACATTTATGCTCAAAAAAGAAGAAACCGTCCCTATTCACCCAACACAGATACATCGTCCTCAGGAAGTGACACCCTACAGAGGACTCAAAGATCTCAACCAAGCTCGAAGCAACACGAACAAGCCCAGACAGGACAAAGAATACATCTGGAAGGAAGGAGTCAAGAGGACACCCAAACGGTGTTACCAACGACCAGTGTTCCAACAACAGTTCATCCTTTTTTAGAACAGGGCCAAGCCCAAAAAGGCGACCCCGGAGAGGAAAGAACAAAAGACAAAGACAAAGAGAAGGAACACCCGAACACAAGGAGCACAACGATACCAAAGAAAGACAAGGAGAAGAAAAAGACACAAACCTAAACCAATTGGTCATCAACATCAGTGATTATCAACTGAGTGAATATGAACTCAATCTACTACAAAAAGGGACATCATTTGTACCAACTACTAACACAGACGCATTAGAGCTAGAAGTACGTTTTTTCAAACTCATGCGGAAATTAAGACTTCGCCACTATTTTGATAATATTCTCCCTCAACAAGATAAAGAACCGGATGACGAGCTGTGTGGATTACGACCAACTAGCACCTTTCAAGCACCAGTGAGCCACAAAACCCTGGATTTGTTTGAGAAAATGGTAAAACAAGATCTAGCTCAACTGAAGTGTGAGAAACGTTCTAAAAGAAACATGACCCAAAAGGATTTGGATTGTCTGAGAAAACTGGCCAACAAAACAGACTTAAGATTTACCAAAGCTGACAAGGGAGGGGCCCTAGTGATTATGAATAGCTCCATGTATGAAAAGAAGGTGTCAGAACACATTTCTGATGAGAATACCTATTTACAACTTGAGGGTAACCCCACGGCAGAATTCTCCAGAATACTAGGAAACATCATTAACACGGCACATGAAATGGGTACCATTAATACCAGAACTAAGAACTTTTTAACTAGAACCAACCCAAAAAGTCCGGTACTCTACATGATACCGAAGATTCACAAGAATTTGATGGATCCACCGCTGCGACCTATAGTCTCGACCGTAGGAAGTTTACATGAACCCATTGGGCAACTAATTGACAAACATCTTCAACCCACAGTGAAAAACATCAGAACATACGTCAAGGATACTACGGATTTCTTGTTGAAATTGGATAAAGTCATTATAAACCCGGAAGAATCGGTTATTTTGTGTACTGCGGACGTGCGTTCCCTCTACACATCAATACCACATAACTTAGGAATAGAAGCAATTGAAAAAGCCCTATTGAACACGGAATTGAGATCTGATCTACAATTATTCCTAATGGAGCTCATGATATTTACTTTGCACCAAAGTTATTTTAAATATGGAGACCTTTGGTATCAACAACTTACAGGAACAGCCATGGGAAATTCGGCGGCGCCGGTATACGCCAATATATTTATGCAGGCCTATGAAGAAACCAATTTGTTCTCAAAACACATTTGGAAAGATAACATAAAGTTCATCGTACGCTACATAGATGACATCTTCCTAATTTGGAAATCCTCCAAAGAACTATTGGAAAAGGCACTAAATGAATTCAACAACATAGACAGCCGTATACAACTGACCTGGGACATCTCAGAATCCACAGTAACTTTTTTGGATGTAAAGATAACCAAGACAAATGAAGGATTTGAAACAAGCATGCATAGAAAAGAAACAGACAGAAATAACCTGTTGCATTTTGCCAGCTTTCACCAGCCAAGTTTAAAAAAACATTTACCTTACTCGCAAATGACTAGGGTCAAAAGAATTACATCGGATAGCACGAAAGTAGATGCTACATTGGAAGACATGTCAGCAAGGTTCACGAATAGAGGTTACCCCAAAGAAATTACGGACAACGCAAAAAGGAGAGTGGATGCCATTGACAGGAAAGATCTTTTGAAACCAGTCAAAAAACATGAGGAAGCTCGAATAGTAGCGGTATCTAAATACTCAACACAAAGCCACAATTTCAAGAGTATAATAATCAAACATTGGAAAATGCTTAAATTGGAACCAGATTTTCAAAAATGTTTCGATCAAATTCCTATTTTTGCCCATACTAGAGCACAAAACTTGGGGGAAATTTTAAAACAACATCAACCTCTTACCAGAGAATACAAAGGCACAAAACCATGTCTAAGCTGTGGAAACTGTAACAGCATCATTAAAGGCAATTCAATAAACCACCCAATGAAAGGCAAAGAGATTAAATTGAGAGTAAACGCCACTTGTAACTCAAAAAACGTAATATATGCATTGAAATGTCCATGCGGCAAACTTTATGTTGGAAAAACAGAAAGAAGCATAAAAATAAGACTCACGGAGCACAAATCTAACATTCGGATGAAAAACACAAAATCTACTGTAGCGATGCACTTCATGGAAGCGCAACACAACATATCACAATTGAAATACATAATATTAGAGACTGTGGAGAAAAAAGAAGGAAGAGACAATACTAAATTTATGTTGCAACGTGAGAACTTTTGGATACACAAGCTGGGAACACAGAGCCCGAACGGGCTCAATGAACGAAATGAACTATCATGTTATTTGTAAATGGATTGTGAGTGGTGGTGGTTAGTTTCCTTGGGCCGAAAAGGAATCCTGCGAATACGAAATGTACTTTTTTTATTTCATTTTTATTTCATTTTCTGTTTAATCATGAGTGTACCTTGTTGCAATACAACCGTTCACCATATGAAAACGCTATAGCTCAACTTGCTAATGTGACACAAAGACTGGAATAGATGGGGGTTAGATCCGCCTAGAGATACCATTTTAGTAACAGCCCTTTGAATAGAAATAGCTCGTCTTTATTATTTTTCATTACCCATTTTTTACCTTTTTGGACACTTGTTTTATCTGGGGATAAGGATACTACCGGTAATAAGACCGACTCATATCTAGCCAGCGCAGTTTGAAGTATAATTATCCGGTGAGTTCCGTGATCACATGACCGGAGACTCAACCTATAGAAATGCAAGTTATTGGTTCCCATAGTAACTGGTTAGAATGGAGGCGAACTGAGAGGGGTGAAGAACGCCGAGAGAATCCAGACCAGGTTAGTTTTGTTAGGAAGACGTTATGACCGGTTTTGAATTGACACCCACGCTAAGACTATCAGACATTGATAGGAATGTTATTGACTTTGGCTATTTGATTTTTGGTTGCAGCGACTAATTAAAAGGCGGATAGACAGCGACATGTAAGTGTACACATTTAGTAGGGTAACAGGTAGCACGGGCAAATAAGGTGACTGAGGTGAAGTTCACAGAAACACGGATGCACGCAGTAAACTTGACTAAGCATAACCTTATTGCACATTGACTCATGATGGTTATCATTTTTAATTTACAGTGTTGATTCCCTGATGAAGGGCGAGAAATACGCCCAAAATGCATTGGATTGAATTGGAATTTTGTCGCTGAGTTAAAACATGAAGTATGAAGTAAAGCAATTAGAATGTTCATAAAAAAAGTGTGAAAACATTCATGGAATAAAAACGTTAATAAACGTAAACAAAATTCAAATATACAAATAGTGTGGAATCCTCTTTTCACATACGGAGGAGAATGGGGTGTGCCTAAGGGGATGACAGAGGAATCTCCCAGCCCAAGACCCCGGACAGCTCCCCGAGCGCCTCCATCCAGTAGGTAAGTATGTCATCACATGCCCAAATCATGAATAAAAATCTGCAGAATCAGTGTCATATCATAGCCAAGTGTAGTTGAGCCGTAAGCCAGCCCTATGTAGGCAGTGTTGGGAAAGATAAACTATGTGGAGGTAATTGATTTGAATGAGGTGTAGCTTGGCTGAGGTGGATAATTCTCTTGGAGCCATTAGTGTGTCCCTCCAGTCCTCATCCCCCATAGGTCCCACTCAGCCCTCCCATTGGTTCCTGAGGTTTCTGTTGAGGTTAATGCTCATAAACCCAGACCCAAGGAATACTTATAACCAATTCCAGGCTCTTACACTATATTCACCTCTGAGTACCAAATTCTGAGTGATTTAACGTGGAGGCAGTCAATGACAGGGGAACACCTGGGGCAGCAAATGAAGATGTTCTTGTTGTAGGGTCAACTGTTCTTTCTTGATGGCTTTAGTGTTTAGTTTGATAAACTTCTCCAATATAGAATAATTCGATGGGATCAGCATATTGTGCCTTGTTTTACCTCATATTCCACCACCCTTTTGTGGTATTGGAGTTCTACCAATCAGCTTGGAGATATCTTTGAGGGGCGTCAAGTCCTTCATTTCATTGCATGGCTGGCCAGGCCATAGAAACTTTGATGGTGATCAAATCAAATTCGTGCTTGTGTTACAGAGGGTAGAAAGCAGAATTCCTTCACTAAAGTGGTGGCTAATTCATAGGAACCCACTGGCATTGTTTCACTCTTCATTAAGGTCCTCTCTGTTGTAGTTTCCAGAGTTTGAAGCCACAAAGTTATGTTCCCGTAGTTAAAGGTCTGAACTCTTTCTATTACCTCGCTAAACTCTTTCTATTCTATTACTACCCCTTTAAAGTAAAACTGCTTAAATCTCACATTTCTTTTTTATTTTATTTTGGAACCCCACACCTTAATATTTACTTTTGTCCTTCTTGACCTTCACACTTTTCTGTGACAACCAGTTTCAAGGGGTGCCAGGGTACTCAGGGGCTACTGGGCTTCAGTAGCATTAATAAGAGATGATCATTGCTTGAGACCTGGGGTCCCAGTACTACTGGGCTTCAACATGGACAACCAAGTACTCTCTACAACACTTGTCATACTCCGGGGATAGAGTAGTACAAGGCTTGTCTGCTTCACAGTGGTGTAGGTTCTATTGGTTGGCTGTGTTAGAAGAAAGAGTATAAACAGGAGTGTGGAGAGGCTTGTGAAAGCCTGGTATAATGTGTGCTCTGCAGTAGGGTCTGTTAAAGTTTAAACTTCACTCATGAAGGCAGGCAAAATTTCCCAACTTCACCCAGTGCAAAGATTAACCAACCCAGACATCCACAATTCATGATTTCCAACTGATGGATGACCCGACCATGAAGGGCGGATCATCTTCTGGCTGGAAACAGTGATATGGCACAGCACATAAATTAGTAAAGGGCAGAATTATGGGTCTCTGTACTGGGGACCGTCCAGGTGGAAGATCTAAATAAAAGTGATGTTGCATTTGAGTAAGGCAGGCTTCCAACATAGGAAGGAGCACTGGATGGTGCAGGGACAGGTTTGCAGACTTTGGAAAGGGGGTAAAGCCATGGATGGGGGCGCCAATCAGGGTGAAGGGGATAGCTGCTAAACAGCAGTAGTCTGCCTGTTGCCTTTAACTACAACAGGAATGATTTCATTCTACTGGGAAGCACCACTATAGCTACTCTTATTTAGAAACAAGTTGGAAGCTTCAGAATCCACAACTGCAACTGGTAGGAGGACTGTTTGCAGCATCCTAATTATTAGGTACATGTAAAACCTGATTGGTATAGGACTCTTTAATGTAACCAATGAAGATAAGCAGGCAGATGTTGCATTTTGCAGAATATGGGGGCAGATGTACTAACAGTGGATTTACAAATGGTGGTTCCAATTGACCACCTACAATTTTGCAAATCAAATGAGATTTTGCAATCTTACCTATGTATTATTATGTTGGTTCACAAAATCACCAATCAAAGTGGGTCGCAATCCTACCAATATCGTGACCAGCACGGGTCAGCAGACCACCATGTCTGTGATTGCATTTATTTAAAGTAAACGTTTGCTAAAATGCTGTCTGTTTTCCTTAAAGAGAATGGGGCTGCATTTTAAGAATTTTTTTTTGCAGTTTTTGAAAAACTTGTTTGAGAGTTGGCAGTGATCCCCTGGACTACTGCCTATTTCCCAACAAGCATTTTTTAACATTCACAAGGGGAGGGAGGTGATCCCATGGGGATCTGTTCTCCTTGTGAATGGATTCACTCTTGCTTGGATGAGTCAGTAACTTTTTAATGGTTTGCGACCAAAATTGTGGTCACAACCCATTTATTCTTTGCACTGCAAATCAGAGATTGGAAGGGATGCCCTAAAAAATCCCATACAACTTGTGATTCGTTATGCATTTACCAAGTTACAAAATTGGTTTAGTACATAGCAAAAACCATTCTGTGGTCGCAAACCCTGCGATATATAGTGAATTACATGGTTTGTGACCGATAATTGGCTCAGTCATATTGACCCATGGCTCCAGTTATATAAGGGAACATCATAGGAGATGACTGAAAAATATAGGAAGAGCTAGAAGGGAAATAAATGGAACATTAGAAAGCAACAAAGGTGTTTGTTTTAAAGGAAAGCAGTGAGTGCCCTAAGCAGTTTGTGTCTCGAAGCGAACAGAAAAGTTTTTTTATTGTTTATTTACCGCGTATGTTTCTCCGCATTTTTGGTGCGCTTGAAATATGATGCACATATTATTTGAGGACACAAACAGAAAGTTAAGGGAAGAGGGTTGGTCTGGGAGTGGAATATTTGAAAAGAATAGGAAGAAGTAGGTCGGTAACGGATAAATAACATGTGGGTGGGTTCAGAAGAAGTGGCTTTAATGGGTACTTTTACTTCCCTGACCCACCCCACCCCAGTTCTTTTTGGTGTTGTAGATGAAGATGATGGTCAGTCAAAGGAAAGAACCTAGGGGCATAGTATCAAGACAGGCGATAAAATTATCGCTGTTTTAGCGGCAGAAAACTGCCGCTAAAATTGCGATAATGGGCTTTATAATATGCTCTATGGAATTCCAACTGAAGCCCATGTTAGATGTCCTTCACATTTAACATGGGCTTCAATTGGAATTCCATAGAGCATATTATCAAGGCCATTATCGTCGTTTCGGTGTCAGTTTTCTGCGGCTAAAACGGTGATACTTTTATCGCCTGTCTTGATAATATGCCCCCTAGTGTGCTATACAGCAGCCATGACTTTACGCTCTTTCAAAGTCCATAACATGTTTGTTTTATAGCTGAATGTATGCTCATCAGGTGCTTGGGCAACATAGATAGTTAAAGAATCAGGTCAATGGAGCGTGCCATACCACTCTGCATTTTTGGACTATTAAATGGAATTTTGCCATCGATTGTGGTACACTTTGGGCAAAAATACCCAACATATATTCTCAGAGACAATTGGCTAATATCAGAAGTTTTTTTCTCAAACAGAGTTAGGATTAGATACAAATTCTACTACTACTAATAATAATAGCAGTGTAGTCATCTGTCCTATTTGTTCATTTGAAAAATGCAACTTTTTAAATATAATTCCAAAATGCCTAAATAATAAACTATGGATCATTTTGCCGCCCTGTGCATAACTGTAATGATTTGAAACTTCAGATCTAAGAGTTTGAACGGTGTATTTGCTGCTGAAATGTGTAGGTCACCTGATTCCCCATTGAAAGAATGTGACTATATGTTCATGACTCAGGCATGCAAACTGGCGCCAGACATTTACGCAGAGTAGGGATTTACAGCATTCCATGTGATGTCCTTTCTGTTGGTCATACTGTGAGCAGTTTTGGAGACCCCCAATCTGAGCAGAATCTGAGCCTTGTTTTTCTGTCAGAAGCTTTTAGAAAAAATATGATGCTTACATAGAGCAATATTTTTGTCACTATCTTCAACACAGCAGCAAAGAAGATTAATGTACTTTTGAAGATGGATGCTTTCAGACGTGGAATGCATTCAGAAATAAAACAGAAAACGATTATCCTCAGCACAGGTTGTGTTTTCCTCGGTGACTATGAAACAAATATCTTCATTGTTACCTGATACTGACGGAAAATAAAATAATAACGTTCTTCAGTGTGGAGCCAGCCAAAACATCTTGATGCTGACTAACTTTTTATACGTGTCTGGTCAACATGTATATTATGAATGGAATAGGTAATGTTTATTGCTGAAACAGCACTTTAAAGGTAAAGGCACCCTGTTTCCCTGTGGAAACTCTCTGTTTACTCAAAAGTTGTCAATACTGCCAAAGAAAACGTAATTTTCAATAATTTAGGATTTAATCAAGTCTACCATTTTTTTTGCGCACGGTGCCACCCTAGAATTAGAGCGACCAGATGGAAATTAGTCCTGGTTCTTCTCCAGTAGTAACAGTCCAGCCCAAACTGCTAGGCCATGTCGCATCTGAACGGATGTACGTCGTTACAACGCATGCTATTACAGCGCATGCCTTTACGACGCAACTTTACAATGCAAGTCGTTACAACGACTTGCGCTGGGGGGCGCTGGATAGTGAATAGTTTAATTTACTATTCCAACTCCAGTCCCCGTGGATAGTAGGGAAGGTGTTGGATAGTAAATTAAAACTATTCCCTATCCTAGAGCGCCCCCCAGCGCAAGTCGTTGTAATGACTTGCGTTGTAATGGTTGCGTCGTAAAGGTACTTCGTTGTAAAAGTTGCGTTGTAAACGCTGTTCCCCATCTGAACAGAAACACACATCACCCAAGTCTGGTTTCACTCTTGTTGGGCCTCAACACTGAGGTGCTGCTTAGATATCAAGATCAAAGCAGGGCAAGCACTGAACCCACATCTATGCATTACAATGCCATTTAATACATCCTATTAAAACAGGAAATGGTGATGGGTGGAATGCTTGCAAAATTCTCAGCCACTGGAAATATCTCTGGGCCACATTCTAGTACACAGTTTTTATGCCCACTGTGGCGCCCTATATCATATGCAAACTAGCTTTGGTCCAGCTCCAATCAAAACATTCAGGCCAAAACTGCCAGGTAATTTCCCATCTGAACAGAAACAAGAAACCCTATACTGACAAATATGGAGATAGTTTTAGGATATATTAGGAATATGAAGGTTATGTTGCGAGGTAAAATAAGAGGCAATTGCTTTGCGTAGGCAGAACAGGGTACACCTTTCTTGCAAGTAAATTTCATCCTACAGAACTGAACAAAATGATTTGTCAATTTTGAGTAGGGTTATTACGGATAAGGCATGAAAAGGGACGATCGCGGAGGACTTTTCATGGGTACAGTAATGTTGCCTATGTGGTTGTTATAGGTGTTTGTTGTAAGTTTTAGTATTTCCTTCAGAAAGGGAATAGGGTTATTGACCTTGTTTGTTAGGGCAAGCACACTGGCTTGCCGGTAGGGTCTGGTGGAAAAGTGCGTCTGGTTTGAATGGTCTGGTTGTATAGAGGACAGACATACATACTGATCGGTCCAGGAAGAGAAGGAGGACCAGTAGGTCAATGATCTGGAAGAACAGGCCAGTATGCCCACGATGGAGAATGGGCAATTGTAGGTCAAGTAAATGTCACTAGTATGTTATAAGGGAGTAAGACAATAAATAGTGGGTAGCTGGCAAGCCATGCTGAGATGACTGTTAGATCAGAAGAGGTGGGTGAAAAAAATGATAAGCATTTATATTTTTAGAATTTAAAAGTGATTAGGGAAATCTGAAGCTTGATCTATTATTCCATTTGGTGTCAGGTTTTGGGAGGTGACTGAGTCGGGTATAGTATTGTTTGTGAGCGCAGACCTGTCACATTAAAGGAGACGTTTATGCATTACACTTGTGCCATGTAACCCAAGGGGAAATGAGACATATGCCTTGTGTAGCCCCGATTTAATTAATTAAAACAAATATCCCTAATTCTGACCCATGTAGTAGAGACATTACTACATGAGTAGGGTGTAAAAATATAAAAGAATTGCCCAACCCATTTATGAATAACCAGGTTTCTTTATTGCATGGAGCTTTTGTTTTGCATGTGATATCATTGTCTGCTTATTTATAGAAGGTGAGCAAAGTTAATGCGATAAACTTGCATGCAAAAAATGGCATAACCAAAAGCAACAAACAATAAATATCGAAAATTGAAGGTGTTCTGGTGCTTTGGCGTTAGAGCAGAGACCTAAGAAGAATGCAGAACTCGCCTATGAAGCATTAATTACGCTAATGTAATTTAAAAAATCAAGAAAGCAAGTTTTTCACACATCGGGGATTTTGCAGTGTTACATGAGGTTTTGTTGGCGATTCATTTACCTTGACAAGCTGCAGACATAAAGTGATAACACCAGTTACTTTTTTAAAAAAATCTGGCGTGAGTCGGAATGTGGTGTTTGATCTGAGCAGCACACTCCCAAAATAGCTGAATAAATTGTTGTTTGTGTAATTAGTACTCGTTATATTTCAAAATATGTAGCCTTCATCTAGTCTTGGTGATGGTCCTCTGAAACAATGAGAGTGAGACGGAAATATCAACAGATTTAAGCTGTGCAGAGCATTTGTTTAAACTATAGAAAGCAGGGTGGGTCGTTGCACCTAAACACGGGGGTGCTGGTTACCCTGCGATGTCGGATCCCTTAGACCTGGAGCTTTGTTCACCTTTTGTTTTAAATGTTGTTATTTGCATTGTATTTTTTTATTTTTACGAGGTGTGTTGTGTGAGCTTAGGGTGACCCATTTTTGTTGTTTGTAGAATCAGTGAGAAATCGGGATATTTAAATGATTTTAATTATATAAATAAATCACTGGGTTATGTATATGCTCTTCTCTGATTTTGTTTCTTTTTTTTTAATCAAACACTTGTATTATTGATTGAAATTCTGATTAATATGTATACATATATATTTTGACGGTGCACTTTGTATGTGTTAGTGTTACTGGTTACCCCGGACCTTTGGTACATTTGTAAGCAGAGTACCCTGCACTTTGTAGATTTGTATCACCTGAGAAGCTATCATCACACAGTTCATCCTTCAACCTATCGCAGTGTGATATAGTGATCATTTGTTCCTAAATACAGAATATGCCACACTGTTTCCAATTTCCAAAAATATTTTCTACAAGTGGTACCTGAAATATATGCTTGAGGTATGCCCCTGGACTAAATATTATTGTGGGGGACTTTGGCTTTGGAAATGAATTAAACCAATATTTGTTGAACATTTGTGTCTTAATGCCCAACCTCTGTGAGCCCATTATGATGATGAGCAATGCTATAAATCTACTGTACACTTTACGAGGCAGCTGTCACATGCCTCGAAACCTCTTTGAATTCCTTTCACAACGGGGAAGTTTAGATTAGTCAAAACCCTATCCTCCTATGGCCAGAGGTCAAATTGAGTTGGGGTTCCTCCACCATTGCCCAAGAGTTACAGCGGTATCTTGACTCTTGAGGACATTCAAAAGCCTTTTACATCATCAACCTGCCCGGGACAGGCAGGGCACATAGTTCACCTTCTTGCTGATGTTGTCCCACAGCTTGGAGCATATGGCCGGAAGTCCTCCATTAATGGGTGCCTCTTTTGCCACCTCCTCTACTGTGACCTTAAGCTCCTGATCAGAAAATGTCAGTTTCTGCTACCTTCTGGATGCCATAGTCATTTGGTTGGGTTGAAAGGTTCCAGATAATGGAGCTGAAAGGTGTCTGGTGCTTTAAATATGGCCACCTCTGTGCCTGTAGTTGCTTGGGAGCAGAATGAGTCTGCTTGGGGCGCTATAAGGAGTCACAGTGGGTGTTTCTGAATTCCAAATAATGCCACCAAACTCCGGCATGCTTTTTGAGCTCCATGGGCTTGGACATGCACATTTTGGCTGATCATACATATGTGGTGATTCTGTATCTATATTTTGCCAGCAATTTTACTTATTGGCAGTGACAACCTTGGATGCAGTAAAACTACATGCATGGCAGTGTAACAATGCATTCAGACTGACACTGCAGACCTGGGACATGTTTTGGAGAACTACTTAAATGTGTGGAATAATAAGTGTTGACGCCCCCCTGCTATCATTTAATTTACAGGCCCTGGGTACATGGTATAACACTTTACAAGGGACTTATGAGTAAAATAAGTAAGCCAATCAGGTGTATGTTTGGGGAGTGAGCACAAGCACTTTAGCATTGGTTAGCATTCGTAAAGTGGACAGAATCCTAAGCCCAACAAAAGCAAAAATCCAGCAACAAATTGAGGTAAGTAGGCAACACGTTTGGGGAAGAAGCCCTAAGGCTGACTGGTATAACAGATGATGAACTGAACTCACGCCTCTCTGGAAAAAAACTGCCCAATCTATCACTACAGCCCAGTGGCTCAAATAATGAATTCCCTGTCATAATGCTCAAACTTTTAAAACACTTCTTCTAAACAAATCCATTTTGAACGTGGTTTTAATGTTTTATGTTGTATCCAGCTGTACTGGAAGCACAGCTAATAACGGCAACATGCAACACTATTATATGCTAAAATGAGCCAACCCAGCAGCTACATACGACCAGATACCCATGTGATAATACTAGAAGGTAAAATGCATAATTGCCATGAGTGCCAGAATTTGTCTATGTTATGTGTTTGTCTCAATGTCTGGACGAATGTTCCTGACATCTGTAATTGCACGCTAAATAAGGGTTACCCTGATACCCAACACCTTTCTCACGTCGAGAACATACCTTATCAGACTTAAAGAACATTTCTATTTTAAGGATTGTAATTACTAACAATCTAACAGTTTCTTTTTTCTTTCTCCTTCTTCGCCTTTCTGTTTTATTTGTTTGCGATTTATCAATATTTTTCTCTATATTCAATTTCTTTCTTCTATGGGTCCCCTTGGGAGTTTGATCCTAAGGCAGCACTTACTGAGCACCAAAGGTTTCTCCTTTTTAAGCACAAACCATGGCCTCACCACATAAAAGGTGTTACCCTTTCCTCTTCTTTTAGGGACCTCAAACCTGCACAAACCTAACAGAGGGTACTTTGATTGCTTTAGCCTTGAAAAAGCTTCAGCCTTGCAGGCTAGAAATTGGATGAAACATGTGTTGGCTTACGAAACAACATTTTTTAAAGTTATGTACCTTTGGAAACAAAAATATCCAAAGATGACGTTTGTGGAGAACTTTAAAAAGTAAAGATACAAACACAAACAAACGAAAGTGTTTGGGAATTTTTTTCGGTAATAATGAGTCTCTTTTCTGAATGAAATAAGAATAAAAGAAAGAATCACTAACACATGATTGTCCCTGACAAAAAGAAAAAGGATATTTGGAAACCTGACACCCAAACATTTTAAATTTAAACTATATTTTATATATAATAACATTACATGCTATGTTTTTAACATCAATATTATTAGCAAACATAGAAAAATGATATTCTTACCTTTAAAATTATGCGGCTCAAAAAGTTGTGTTCCAGTATATTTTGACCTCTATACTATGGTCAAATGGTAGTTTGAAGTTAATATACAGATACCACAACTAGGAAGAAGTGAATCAACTACAAAAGAATCAAAGTATAGGAACGGCATCAACTACTGTCCAGGAGGACTAGAATGCTCTGAATGGTCATTCATTCTCCACGGTTGGTTTGGACGGCGGGGAAGACAGTGTGGAGAGGCCTCCTAATGAAAGACAGCGCTATTGGCAAATGGACACACACTGCTCAAAGGAAGCATTTGGAAGCCTCTGTAACATCCCTCACAGTGCTACATCCAAACGTCTCAATAGATGTCACTTAGAGAAAGAAAAACTAGAATACAATAAGATATACACTTACGCCACTGAGAAAGCACTTATAAAACTCAAATGGCAGCATTACAAGTGAGGTGATAAAGGTATCCAATTCCCTGCTTTTCAGCTTCGACAATGGGAGGCTCAACTCTTTGTCCCGACCGTAATGAGCACTGGCCAGCCATAGAGCTACCCACCTGACAGAGTTTTTGGAAGCCCTTATTTCCTACTTCGAGTTGCTCTACGACTCTAGTAGTGGTGAGTTCACTCCAGTGTATGGCTTCAACAGAAATGCCATCCTTGACTGATGAGTGGTGGGACCTCCTTAGTTGGGAAATAACTTTGGAGGAAATCACTGAGGTGATATCTAATCTCATCACATGTAGATCACCAGGCAAAGTCAGCTTCCCTGGAGAATTTTCTAAAACATGCAAGTCTCAGGTAGCTCAAATACTCTACCAGGTATTTCAGGACACAACTGTCAGTCAAGCCCTCTTTCTAATAAATCTATAATTCCCATTTTGCATAATGGGTGGAAAGGTCCACACGAATGTGAGTCATATGGGCCCATATCTCTCCTGAAAGTCCACGTTAAGATATCACCAACAGTATGTGCCAATAGGGTCCGGAAACTAATTCTCTTTCTCATCCATGAATCATATGTTGGATTCATACCAGGGCGCTCCTCCAGGAACCAAATGCAAACCCTGGCTCACCTGTTATGGGACTCAAAATTGCAGAGGAGGAAATGGTGGCCATGTCCCCCGATGCGGAGAATGCCTTCAACCGTGTTGAGTGGCCTCACCTCTTTGGGGTCATGGGCCAGTTCAGACTAGAGCAGGACTTCGTTAAGAAGGTTAGATAGCTATTGATTGTGGTGGTCCTCTGTCACATACAGGACGGATTGAAAAGGGTACCCATCAGGGTCGCTCACTGTCTCCTCTACTCTGTCTCTTGGCTCTCGAACCTTTGGCAACAGCTGTTAGAACATTTTCCCTCACACAGGGCATTCCAATGTTTGCAGAACAAGTAAATTCCTTTCAATGTACAGTTGACATTTTAATGATCATGTCCAAATGGCAGACATCTCTGCAGGCATTGTTGGCACTGCTGCACTCCTTCTTGGAGCTCTCTAGATATAAGGGTAATTGGGAGAAGTGTGAATTGTGAAGTGTGAAGTGATGCCAATGTCCACAGTCATGAACAGGGAATGTATCTGGTAAGTAGTCATGAGATGGGTCCCTGGAGGTCCTCCTAGGGGTGCCTTAAAATAGCAGATTAATACACATGGCACAGGACAATCTAAAACCTTTACTAGCCTAGAGTTGCCTTGCTTTTGTGAAGTGGTTGAACCTCCTACTTTGAATGCAGGGACGAGTTCAAGCAGTAACGATGGTGATTCCTCCACAATTCAGTTATATAGTGGGTATGTTTCTAATTATCAATCTACATTCCATCCTTGTTGCCACAGATTCTGAAATCAATGGCTTTGCATGGGGCATCAGTTAACCCAGGTTTTGTCGGCTAAAGATACACACACACACACACACACACACACACACACACACACACACAGGAGGGTTACATTGACCATGCATCATAACATTCTACCTAACTAACCACTTGTTGCCAATGGTGTACTGTCCACCAATGACTGAGTAACCACATATATAACGACGACAGGAAATACATATTCTACACTGTGAGGTCAATCTCGTTGCCGTTCATTGTGCAAAACCTGCCCCAGAGCAATGGGCAACCCTATAATAATAAACAGGATTAATATATATATAGCACTTGCCTTTTTGAAACTAGACTTCACAAGTTGGCACCCCTCTGGAACAACATGAGGTTACGCATAGGTGGGTAAGAGATTTATTGACCTGACTGGAATGCCTGTGATATATTCATGCTTGAGCAGATGATCTTGGGTGATATATTGAAATATTTCCCAGTCTCCAGCTCCAAAAACATTCTTAGGCACATGCAACCGGGGAAATATTACCAACTACAACACTGCCTAAAATCTCTCCCTCACCAATCTGCTCCTATATAGCCAAATGGAGTACGACTACAGCGGTAATCTCAGGACTGTACAACATTCTAGTTACCACCGACTTTTCATAGCCCACACTTGACACAACTAGAACATTTTGTCAGTGGATGATAGGGCATATGTGCTCATCTAAAATCTGTTCAATATTGCAAGAGGCCAGGTTACATTTCTCATACTATAAATTACTCCACGATTAGTACTGCTCTCTGATCAATCAGCATAGGGGTTTCCTACTACCACAGTGTGACTGTTGGAGAAGTGGTATTAACAGATGTATCAATGTTCTGTTAAGTTGCCGTAAACTGGCAGAGAATTGGTCAGGGGTTTGGTCAGTCTTTGAGGAGGATATACTGGTTGCCCCATCAGCTCGATCTGGCCCTCTTGTACGACGTGACAAGGAGTAGTATCTCTACTAAACACAGGAAATGGATGGTGGGTGGCAACAAGAATGGCGACTGCCAAGCTGTGAATCCTCCACCTCTGGAGAAAGCCCATGGTTCCTAGTGGCACAGATTGTCTATTCCTGCAGACCCAGTAAACTGGTCAAGGATAGAATGATCCACCTATTGAATGCAGTAAACAGGTTAAGCATTATGATGCCAGTTGGAATGCCCTCATTGAGGCCCACTCTAAGGTCCTCCAAAATAGCAATCTGAGCTTTTTTATTTCCCAAGACTACTCGAAAGACCCTTTGTCTAATCTTAATGAGATTAGGTACCTCTCATTGGGGATGAAATTAGGGGGAAACATGGCGGCAGCCGCTTGAGCTGCTGCAGTGCTCTGCTCGTGGACTCCCGGCTGGCGTTTTTTCTTAATTTACCGGGGCGAGACTGAATGCGGTTTTTGGAAAATAATAAAGTTTGCAGCATTGCACGCTGCCGTGTTTGAGCACGTAGGGTTCTTTTTATGAGAAAAAGTCGGCGTTTATTTAGCCGTTTTGCGATCACTCGCCATTAGACCCGATGTGTATTCAGGGGGCGTGTCTACCTGAGAAGCCTGCTACTGACCCCGCGAGCCGGCAGGCGATTACGGACTTGAGCCGGGGATTAGTGAGTACTGCGAGCTGGTCGGTGTGGAGCCTGGCAGCCTTGGAGCTCTGAGGTGGGCGCCGGACTCGAAGTCTTCTTCGGGGACGTCGCGGAGCTGCCGAGTGTCCTGTTACAGAAGCGGAGGCATCTGAAACATCCGCGAAGGTTACGCTAGAAGAGGGAGAGCTGCCTGCAGAACATGAACAGAGCGCAAGAGGTGGAAGCTGCAGAGACAACAGCAGCAATGGCGGTAACGGGGCAGAGGGGGCATACCATTTGAGGGGAAATAAGCACAAGGGTTGGAGGGGGGAGTCCAAAAAAGTGAAAAATAAGCATTTGCAGCCTCAAGACCCCCTTGTACCCCTTGTACCAAGCATAGCCGAGGTTGTGCCTGTGACTAACCCTGTGAGTAACCCTGTGACCAACCCTGTGGAATCTGTGCATGCCAGTAATACTATCCTCGACAACGCTAGTGGAAACAGCAAAAAGAAACTTTCCTCATACCTGACAGGCCAGGTTAAGGCGAAGCGTGCCTACACATGTAAATCAAAGGGTTCTAAGGGCAAATCTTCTAGCTCGGTCTCTAAAATAACTCCGTCACTCAGGTCATACTTTAAGGTGGTCCCGCAAGTGTTTTTTTTTACCAGATAACAACGCTCTCTCTGATAACCTAGAGAAATCATCAGCAGAGGCTACTGGTCCTGAGGGGGCAAAGAGCATTGCGGTCTCTTCTAATAATACCCTAATGGATATGGCTACAGGTAGCGTAGAAAGCCCAGAGCGTTTGGGAGCCAGTGTGGAGGTTAGAGTAGGGCGAGATGGGGGTATAGAGAGCGAGGTTGGAGATCCTATTGTCTCTACAGGGATACATGAGAATTCTGATTTGTGTGCGTCAGGTGCATCGGGTCGCCCTGCGCCTCTTGCTTTGGTCCTGGCGCCTCCCTTGGCCCCACCTTTCATGCTGGCCCCCTCATCGTTAACATCTGGCTCAAGCTTACAAGATGCTATACAAGGAGCTACATCAGATGCATCAGCTCCCCTCTCCAGTGTTTTGTCGCCCGACTGCACCAACGCAGACCTGGTCGCTACCTTACAGGCTTCTTTTCAGGGAATGTTCACATCTCTGTCGGCTGATATTAAAAAAGGGTTTGAGACTTCGGCGGCAAACCAGGCTGATATCAGGTGTTTTTGTGAATCTCTGCACAAAAAATTAAGTGATCTCTCTATGAGAACAGAGGTACTTGAGGATAAGGTAACAGGTTTGTCCTTACATCTTGATGAAGTAAAAGTGAACATCACCACGCTTAGGAAAGAAGATCAAATCTTAGCAGAAAGGATGGAGGTGTTGGAGAATAATGCCCGAAGGAACAACCTTCGTATCTTGAATATCCCTGAGGACAAAGAAGGTTCGGACATTAAGCAGTTTGTCATCTCATTGTTGAAAGAAGCGCTGCGATTAGACCAGTCAGAGGAAGAATTAGCCTTAGACATCCAACGCATTCATAGAGAGCCTTTTAGAAGAAATCCTCAAAGAACCAAGCCCATAAAGGTCTTGGTCAATTTTCATACATACTCGCTTAAGGAGACCATCTTAAACCTGGCCTTGAAGCAGAAATCTGTGAGTGCGAAGGGTTTCACTTTTCAAATTCGATCTGATTTGTCCAGGGCCACCCTTGATAAGCAATGGGAGCTGGTGAGGAGGCTCGAAGCTTTCAGAAGCTACGGTGCAGTGACTCAATTGGTTTTTCCGGCAGCATTGAGAGTAATGTATAACAACAGTATGCATAATATTAGATCAGTGCAGGCTGCGGACGAGTTACTGCTGACCTTGGGCAAAGAAAAAGGATCGTCTAGTTAGACTAAGCTTCCCTGAGTGGTATCTTTGAAGTATAGAGATATTTCAGATATCAATACTGTAATTCATAAAGGGCTATTAAACGATGTTTGAAAAATGTTTGGAAAACTTTAAAAAAAAAAGAGAAAAGGAAGGAGATAAAGTGAAATATATATGGAACATATACATATAAGAGTGGAGAGAGGGATGTGAAAAAAAAGGGGGGGTAATTACTTTGAAACCACGGGTGAAATACATAATATACAACACATATAATATATAACACATAACTTTTTTTGTGTAGAGATATTATAGGGGTATAGGATAGCACTATCTCTCTTCTCTCTCTCTTTTGATATTTTTTCTTTCCCCATTCCTTTTTGTTTCTTTCCCGGTTATGGTAAGGGCGGGAGTCCACGACAGAGTGCTATCTTCTGGTCTTTCCAGATAGATAGAGCAAGGGCAAGGGTTTCCCAGGGGGGGTGGAGGGTCAGGCAGGGGCACTGGGGGGGGGGGTTTAGAGGGATTTTTTTTTTAAAAAGTCCTCATTTTCGCGCTAATTCTGTTTTATGTTTGTTGCTGTTGGCAATGAGACATGTGACTGTCCAATTTTTTCTTCTGATTAAGGAACTAGTTATGATTAGTTTTCAAAAATGGGGTGGTACTGACAAATTAGGGATGTGGGAATATCAGTTTAATGGGTAAATTGGCAATTCTCTCCTGGAATACTAATGGTTTGCGAACTAGTCCAAGGAAAATCAACATTATGCAATATCTGTGTGATTCAACTGCACAGATTATAGTACTCCAGGAGACTCATCTGGCCGAGTCTGAAATGCTTTCCCTGGTTAAAAAGAACAGGTGGATCGATATGTGTATAATGACATCGCAATCGATGCACACTAGAAGAGTGGCTATCATCTTTAAAAAATCTATAAAGACGAGACTGGTCTCTAAGTTAGTAGATTCTGGTGGTCGGTGGGTAATAGCATCAGTCATAATATCCGGGTCTCCAATCACTATAGTGGGATACTATGGTCCTAATCAGGATGACCCGTCGGTTTTGAAGACTCTCTTTTCACACCTATATCTATTTCCCGACCTGGTTATTCTAGCAGGTGACTTCAACATAGTTTTGGATCCCCTAGTGGATAAGTCACCTTCTAACAGAGCCAAAATCTTATCCAAAACTAGGTCTTACCTGCTAGATAGCATGAAGCAGATAGGGTATAATGACATCTGGAGATCATTGCATGGGCTGCAAAGAGGAGTCACATTTCGAAATTACAGATATCACCACCAGTCCCGAATTGATTTCATTCTGCTCAGTCAATCACTAGTTTTTTTAAGTAGTAAAATCTTTATTCGGTTTCAGTCTTACATGAAAAACCATAAAAGCATTTATACATTTCATTTACATGCGTTTTAGCAGTACTAATGCATATTCAGTTCTTTTAAAATTTATGTCACTGTTGCTTGATCAAGATGATTTAAAAATTATTATTTTGGAGATTTAGCCTATGTTTAAAAATACATTTTAGGAAGGTGCTTACAACTTTACATACATATTCAGAACTTAAAAATTGTAGCCACAACATGGCAGGACGACATTTTCTGAGGCCTAAAGTTCTCAACAGGGGGGTTAGCCAAAGCTTGCGGTGTGCGGAGTAATATTTGCAGAACAGTACGGTGTGAATTGTGGACTGTTCGGATAGTTCATCACATGGACAGGCCATTAGACTTTCTTCCCAGCTATTTCTGTTTGGTAATGCCACAGCCCTGTGGAAGATGTTCAACCTGAATCTCCCTAATAAGAACCGTTCGAACTGCGAATCAACATAGGTTAAATATGGTTCCATTTCCAAAGTAGTCATGACCGCTAGAGAGTGTTGTACAGATAGTTTCTTGATCTCCACAGTAATACGTAGCTCTTCAAAATGGCTCAGCACCTTTGCCTTGAGCTCTTTTTTTGGAATTTCAGCAATCGTTTCAGGGTTGTGGTAGTACTCAGCCATTCCTAAGTCAGTGAGAAGATTTTTTACGTATGTTAACCAGTCTATTTTTTCAACACGATCTAGAGTCATACAGTCAGCAACTATGGCTTTGGTTAAAGTGTTTTTTGTTGACACCCATATTCGGCGCCAGAGAAGTACGGGTTCAATTTTGGCCAGGTCCTCGATATGTGGCAATCCCAATTCTGCGTGACTGGCAAAAGTGGAGACTCTTTTTGGGACTGACAATAAAAATCTTGTGAAAGTGTTCTCCGCTACCTGGAGGGCTTTTGTGTTTTTGTGACCCCACAGGCCCGCCCCATAAAGTGCGATGGAATGGCACTTTGCTCTATAGATCTGAAGTAGTTCAACCGGAGGCTTTTTTCCTAATTTCTGGGCGAATTTCATAAGAGCAGCAATAGAGCGCAAAAGTTGATGCTTACGCGCTTCTATGGCCGCTCTCCAGTTGGGCTTCTCATCTATCATAATCCCTAAATAGGGGTATTGGGGGGTTGATTCTAATTTTTCATTATTGAGGAAGATGATTTTTCATGTTTCCTGACTTGGCCTGCTACCATACTGTATGTTTTCTTTATGTTTATGTGAAGGTCTAGGTCGCTCATGAATTTTGTGTAGCTGTTCAGAGATTTTTGTAGCTCACGTGGGGTGTGTGCTAGGATCACCGCGTCATCCGCGTACAAAAGGGCGGGCACCAATCGATCTTTCACACGGGGCAAGTCCAAGCCCCCCTCAGCATCTCTACCTCAAGACCGTTGGTATAGAGGGAGAAGAGGAAGGGGCAAGGACACATCCCTGCCTGACGCCACGCTCTATGGAAAAAGATTCTGACAGTTCACCCCGTACTCCAAAACGCACCCTAGAGGAGGCGTTGGAGTAGAGTTCCCTGAGAAAGGTCACAAGAACCTTGTCTATTCCCATGTGGATCAAGACTGACCATAGTTTTGCATGGCAGACGCAGTCGAAAGCTGCGGAAAGGTCGACATATACCATGTATAACTTCGCGCGCTTTGCCGACACATATTTTCCCATCAGCAGGGCCAGGTTCAGGGCTTGTTCCGTTGTTCCGAGGCCCTCTCGGAAGCCATACTGGATATCCGAGAGGGTCCCGGTATCGTCCGCCCACTCCTGTAAACGCTGGAGAACGACTCTGCCTAGTACTTTCCCCAGTAAGTCCAGAAGGGAGATCGGTCGATAACAGGTCACCTCCTCTCTATTTCCCTTCTTAAAAATGGGCACCAAAATTGATTGGGTCCAGGATGTGAATAGTCCACACTTCATTGTTGCATCAAACACCCTTTTTATGATGAGGGCCCAAAGATCTAATCTAAATTTAAAAAAGTCAACTGGTACCCCATCCGGACCGGGGGCTTTTCCACTCTTACTGGCATTCACTGCAGTTATTACCTCGTGTAATTTGACTACCAATGGGATTGGAAATGAATTATCCTGATTTGGGCTATTGTTTCTTTCTGTAGGGGCTACTGCTAGGGATTTGCCAAAAATCTTTGCAAAATGATTTACCCAGGTTTGTCCCTCAATAGCTACTTCTATGCTTGGCTGATCTTTTATATCCGTCAGGAAAGGTGCTTTTACCACCTTCCAAAATATTTCGCTATTTTTGTTTAGTGAGCTTTCGTGCAGCTGATCCCATAATGCTTTTTTTAACTCTTCTTTTCTCACTTTGCACGCCAGCCTATACACTTTTCTCAGGTTCCTGACCTCCTCTTGATCTCTTATTGTTTTTTTTAATGCTCTCTTTAGCTTTTTATTGGCGGCTGAGCAGTCATGGTTAAACCATCCTTTTTTTCTTTCCGTGATCCCTTTCTGCTTCATAGTAAGGCATTCGTTTACTTTTCCTAGGATCACCTTAAAATGGGATAGAACTTCCTCATTGCTTGCCTCAGTATCTAAGCACTTCATTATTGCTGATTGTGCTGCGGTTACGACCTTGTTTGTCAACTCATTTGGATCAATCTTCCCCCACCCAAGAGTATAACCATTTGTTTTTGTAAGTTGTATATTATTCTGGGCGAGGGTGGACATTAAGGTTTGAGCTGATAGCTGGCCTTGATCCAAAATTAATTCGAAGGTTAAAGCTGAATGATCGCTTAATGTGTTAATTTTAACTCTAAAATTCATGGTCCTATTTACAAGGGTTGCTGTGGTGAGGATGTAATCGATTGTTGTTTCACTTCCCCTTCCGAGGTAGGTAGGGTCCAATTTCCCAGATAGAGGGTTTATTTGATTTAATATTACTAGGTCCAAACTGGACATGGTTTCGTTTAAAAAATCTCCCACCACTAAGTGACTAAAATGGGTAATTTGTTCTTCTGTTTCATGGCTCATACTACAGATATTGCTATTTGGCCTTTCACAAGGGTGATGATTAAAATCGCCTCCCCAAACGATACTCAGGGGTTCTGGCCCTTGTGTTAGTTTCATGCCACTTGTCAGTTTCTTGCAGAGAGCCCCCAGTATTTTTATTCTCTTGTTTTCCACTAAATTATCATAAATGTTATCGAGAAGAATAGTCCTCTTTGTCTTAAATGCCAATCTCAAAATCTGGTAATAAGGTTCTGAACTAAGTGCAGTAACTACCAGACCTGGTATAGTGTTAGATATGTAGGTTATCAACCCGCCTTTAGCTCTCCCATAGGTTCCTGGGATTCCTGCTGAGAAGTAAGTTTTAAACCCTGTCAGGTGCATTTCTTTCGTGAGCCAGGTCTCCTGGAGGGCTAGGACTTGACATTCTTTAGCAAACTCTGAAACACTTCCATCCAAAAAAAATTCTCGGAGACCCGCAACATTCCAAAACATTATTTGAATTTTTTCTACTCTCCTGCCAAAGACCTGTCTCTCATTTGTCTTATTTTCCTTGTTTGGCACAGGTGTCTCCAAATCCCGGTTATGTTCCTCATGAATTAAAATAGGTGTAGTGCTGGTTTTATTCCCCCTGGTGGAATATTCCTCGCACATGGTCTGTTGGGTTGAGTCGACTGACTTTGTCCTTCGGTACTACGATTTTCAGCTGAGGTATCTGGAATGGTGTTACCAAAAAGAGTAGCTTCTTTTGTCATGGTATGGTCTTGAATCAAGGGAAGATTACTATCGAGTCAATCTATTCCTTCTAGACCACACAACGTTGAGAAAGGATTAAATGTTGGTACATTAAAATCTGGGAATGATGTTTGATAGTTGTTATTCAAATTGCTCCAATAGGTCTGAGGATAGAGTGATTGCGGAGGTTGGTTAAAGAAATGGTTCTGGATAGGTTGATAGCCTACTTCTCTCCACTCTGGACGCTGTCTTCTTATTTGGTGGTGTTTAGGATTATTCATCAGTTCCCGTGGATAGAAGTAGCTAACATAATGTGTGGAGATATTATCTCCTCCTATGACCTCATACCAGTCTCCTATAGTTCTTACCGCCCTATGATCCTTAAAATTAATAATTATCACGTCTCCCCTTTTATCTTTCGGTCTTGAGCACACCCAAACGGCGCGCCTTACTGACAGGATTTCTCCATTGACATGTGCGGGGAGGGGTCTATTCAGCTTCAACCAATAGATGGTTTTATTTTTTAAGGCATGATAATTCTCTCTGACCCCTTCTGCTAACTCTGGGACTCCTGTCATAACAATTGTATATGGGGCTGATTCCGGAGGTAGATCAACTGTCCTGCGTCTTGATCTTTTTGAGTGCTGTGTTGACTGCTCGCCCAACTCTCTACTTGATATGTTATTCGTAGGGGGATTAGGATTAGTTTTTGGTAAAGGAGGATTTGTTTCTACAGGATTCTTCTCTACTATATTTTTTCCCCTTTCAGTTACTTTAACTCCATCGTTTACCTGGGTGTTGTTGGGTGGCTCGCGATGGGTCGCGGTGTTGTTTGGTCTCGGGGCAGCGACCTGTTTTGTAAATGGCATACGTTGTGCAGGGCGGAGAGCGGGGGCAATAGTTTGGGAAGTAGTGGCTGTGGGGTTGTAAGCCTTTATACGTGGTTTGGGTATCGGTTTGGGCGGGGACTGAACAGGTGTAGCTGCTACTAGTACCTGCGCAGTGTTCTCTACTCCCAGTAAAATTTTTGGTTCCATTTGCTTTAGGCTAAGGCTGGCTAGTGTAACAATAGTCTTGTCCATCTCCAGCAGATGATTTTCTATGCTTGAGAGTCTGAATTCAAGGGAGGATAAGAGCTTTTTCAGGGTCTCCCATACTATTTTTAGAAAGTCTTCATTACTCCCCTCTAGCTCGCACGCGGGTCCCCCATTAACCCCCGCGACGAGATGTGGACGAGCCTCATTGACTAATATATCTAATTCAACTTTATCTGTGCTTGTACTAGACTCCTCGTCACTTAGACATGGGTCACCTTGGGGCACATCTCCTTCCACCCTGCTTAGTACAGGGGGTCTTCTATTATTAAAGAATTGTGCCCTAGCGATTTTGGCCTTCTTTCTAGCATAGGCTGATCTTGCAATGAGTTTTCTTTTTTGGATAACAACCCTATGATTAGCACTCACAATCGAATTATTCATCTCAGAATTTTTGGAGATATTTAAATCTAGTACAGGTGGATTTATCGAAAAGTTCTGCTTAGATTTAGGGGAGGCCAGCACTGGGGTAATGACTTGCGCAGATGGTGAAGTGACTGTAGATTGATGAATGACCGCCTTTGTTATTAGCGGCCGGGGACCTAACGGGTGCTCAGGAGTTTTAGCAGAGGCAATATTACCCATGGATGACCTTTTTGACATGGCTAGGTCCTGGGAAAGTCTTCTAGCCGCGTCTAACTCTATGGAAACTCTATGTTGCATTTTGGTGATTTCAATGTCAATAGCCGTGTTGGTCTTTGTTATGAAATCATCGAGAGTCCCGTTCGACATTTTCCCTCCCTTTGCGGTCTTACTGCGACTTCCTCGTGAACACATAATCTCTCTATGACCGAAGTGCAAACAAGGTATAATGGGCAGCGAGGATAGTAACAAGGGAAATGGCCCAGTCCAGTCCTTACCGTCCTCGAACGGCCTCAAACGGCCCGCTCTTTGCCCGGTCTTCGCCCCGGGCGCTCCCGCGCAGCGGTGCTTTAGAACAGTAATAGAAGTGAGGTAAGGCGAGGGGCGGGGCAGGCAGGGAGAGCGACCCAGGTGTTGCGGGTCTCGACCTCACGCAGGGACTCCTGGTACTTCGAGTCCCTGCGGGTCAGCTCGCAGCCCTGCGGTTCCCCGCACACACGTAGATAACGCAGCAGGACCCGCGCAGCGGGTCCGGCAAGGAGCTGGCTGAAGTCCGACGTAATCCCCACTCTGAAACAAGGGCAGGCTCAGTCTATGGCTCACAAACGGCAAACAGAAGATCCCAGCGTTGATGGTTGGAGCAGGTCCTTATCTACTGAGGCGAGGGGCGGGGCAGGCAGGGAGAGCGACCCAGGTGTTGCGGGTCTCGACCTCACGCAGGGACTCCTGGTACTTCGAGTCCCTGCGGGTCAGCTCGCAGCCCTGCGGTTCCCCGCACACACGTAGATAACGCAGCGGGACCCGCGCAGCGGGTCCGGCAAGGAGCTGGCTGAAGTCCGACGTAATCCCCACTCTGAAACAAGGGCAGGCTCAGTCTGTGGCTCACAAACGGCAAACAGAAGATCCCAGCGTTGATGGTTGAAGCAGGTCCTTATCTACTGAGGCGAGGGGCGGGGCAGGCAGGGAGAGCGACCCAGGTGTTGCGGGTCTCGACCTCACGCAGGGACTCCTGGTACTTCGAGTCCCTGCGGGTCAGCTCGCAGCCCTGCGGTTCCCCGCACACACGTAGATAACGCAGCGGGACCCGCGCAGCGGGTCCGGCAAGGAGCTGGCTGAAGTCCGACGTAATCCCCACTCTGAAACAAGGGCAGGCTCAGTCTATGGCTCACAAACGGCAAACAGAAGATCCCAGCGTTGATGGTTGGAGCAGGTCCTTATCTACTGAGGCGAGGGGCGGGGCAGGCAGGGCGAGCGACCCAGGTGTTGCGGGTCTCGACCTCACGCAGGGACTCCTGGTACTTCGAGTCCCTGCGGGTCCGCTCGCAGCCCTGCGGTTCCCCGCACACACGTAGATAACGCAGCGGGACCCGCGCAGCGGGACCCGCGCAGCGGGTCCGGCAAGGAGCTGGCTGAAGTCCGACGTAATCCCCACTCTGAAACAAGGGCAGGCTCAGTCTATGGCTCACAAACGGCAAACAGAAGATCCCCAATCACTAGTTAACCTGGTTAAATCGGCTTCCTATTTACCATTTCATCTATCAGACCATGCGGCGATTCTTTTAGATCTGGAAGGGCTTCCCAATAGTCGATCAAGAAATTGGTCTTTTGATCATTCATTGCTCTCCTCACCAAATATTATTGAGGCTCTCAATATGGAGGTGCAGCACTTTATGGAAGCAAATTTGGGTTCCGCCCCTTTAGGGGTTATATGGGATACACTAAAGGCTTTCTTAAGGGGCTATATAACTAATAAAGCTTCACATAAGAACAAGATCTATAGGGAAGCAGTGGCCTCCTTAGAATTGGAGATGACTAGAATCCAAACGGAAATTGATAGTCTTCCGGATGCCCTTTCGACCACAGTTCATGAATGGCAGAACAAAGTGACCACCTTAAAAGGAGAACTAGGCGCAGTTCTAAATGCTAGGGTGTTAGAGAGATGGGAAGCCAGTAAGTTGGCGCATTTTGAGTATGGTGAGGGGGCTGGCAGGTTGTTGGCTTGGAAGACGAAGACCGAGCAGGTTCGAAATAACATCAACTCAATCACGTCTGATGGTGTAACATTCTCCAGTGATGCAGACATTAGAGGAGCGCTTCGAGATTTCTTCAGTGAAATATACTACGAAGATAAGAACGTTGAATCCAAGCAGGTTGAAGATTGGCTGGCGGGGGTCTCTCTTCCTACACTGTCACCAGAACAAAGCACTGCACTGGAAGATCCTATCTCTCAGGAGGAAGTTAGGTTGGCAGTTGCCAGTAGTAAAAAAAGTAGGGCATCAGGTCCAGATGGAATGCCGTCTGAAATCTATAAAGCCTTGATCCCAACAATCCTCCCTGTTCTAACTGAGTTGTTTAATAAGATCCTCCAGGAAGGGATGCCCCCTCCTACTTCGTGGGATAGTGCCTCGATAACACTGATATTAAAACCAGGAAAATCAGCAACTAATTTTGGGTCTTATAGACCAATTTCCATTTTAAATACAGATTATAAAATCTTTACATCTGTGTTGGCAAATAGGTTGGGGGCAGTTGCAGCAAACATCTTGCACATAGATCAAAAAGGTTTTATAAGGGGGCGTCAGCTATACGAGTTGACCTATGACCTCATAGGAGCCATCGATATGGCGACAGTGGCGGCACTTCCCCTGGCAGTTCTTACTTTGGACGCCACCAAGGCCTTCGATAGGGTTAATTGGGTTTACCTATCGGAGGTCTTGGGTAAATTTAACATCGTTGAAAAATGTTGGCGCGCAGTCAGACTCCTGTATAAGAACCCGTCAGCCACTATACTTGTCAACGGGGAATTATCAGACCCATTTAACATCACCCGGGGTACCCGTCAAGGCTGCCCCCTCTCCCCCCTTCTGTTCGATGTGTATATAGAGCCTTTTGCTCAACAGATTCGGGACAATTGTAACATCAAGCCCTTCAATTTTGAAGGATGGGAGAGGAAGGTAGCCTTATATGCGGACGATGTTCTCATTTTTTCGTCGGAACTTTGCTCTGCGTTCCCGCCGGTAATTGCGCTGGCTGAGGAGTTTGGATCCGTGTCTGGCTATGAAGTCAATGCTGCCAAGATGGATATAATGGTCTGGAATGACCCTGTGCCTGTGGTAGGGGTACAGCTTAGTCCAGTCCTGCGCTACTTGGGCCTAAATATATATAAGGATATAAACGAGATAGTTCCATCAAATTTCTCGCTTATCGCCAAAGAGTGTCGTAGGCTGATGAGATCAAGGTCTTCACTTCCGTTATCCTTACTGGGCAGATCCAACTTAGTTAAAATGACTATTCTTCCGAAGGTTACGTTTTTATTTAATACCATTTCCCTTTTTTTGAACCTACGATGATATCTAAACTCCAAAGCGATATACGCTCTTTTATTTGGAATAATCGCATCCCTAGACTAGCTTGGAAGAAGATCAGGCGCCGAAGAGAGAAGGGTGGTTTGGCGGCGCCTGACCTTCAGCTCTATGGTTGGGCCTTCCAGTTTTCCCATGCGAGGATGTTGTTAAAATCTCTGACAAACTCGGGATGTGGGAATATGTTTGCAGCACTGCTTAGAGGGGAAAAAGTTGCTGATCACGAATTTTTGTTTAAGTTTGGGGACCCCAAGTTTTAAAAAAAGTAAAACTGAAGGTGTTGAGAGATATATCTAAAACATGGGTTAAACTCAGGCGTTCCATTAAAATTGATTATTATTCTTGTAGGGCCCCATTATGGAACTCTCCCGGATCCCCGAGTTGGCTCTTGGATAGCCTGGCAGTACCGCTACGAGAGGCCGGATTGGTGGTATGGGGCGATCTATTTCTTGATGGCAGCTTACTCCCGTGGGAGGTGTTGAGTCTAAAAATAGGGGCGTTTTTTTCTAGATTTAAATACCTGCAAATACAAAGCTGGGCACACTCACAGATTTCTCTTAAAGGTAGGTTTCAGCTGGGGGGTGATAGTAATATTGTGTCCCTCTTAACAGACAAGCCCCCATTTAAGAAAGAGGTCTCATTCTGGTACAATCTTTTATTGGATGAGGTCGAGGGCGAGTTCCAGTTGCCTGTTATGCTGTGGGCCGCACTTATTACTAACAACAGCGTGGAGAACTTGTGGTTCGAGTCCTTTAAGATTATGTGGAATATTGTGAAACCATCCAGGCTTCGCCGAAACCACCTGTTCACTCTACATAGAGCCTACTATTCCCCACAACGCCTGTCAACGTTTTCAGATAACTCACCTGTGTCATGCTCCAAATGCGGTTTGATAGCTGCCTCCGACATGCATATGTTCTTAGACTGCCCACTTTTATCACCTTTTTGGAATGCGGTTTGCCTATCACTCTCCACGTCCTTGGGATCCCAAGTTATACTATGTCCCGCTCTTGTGATCTTTGGGGTCTCTCCGGAGTTTCAGTGGCTGGTAAACAATTTACTTTTTTATGGTATCTTACTAGCCAGAAGGGAGATATGTATGAGATGGAAAGATCCGCTACCTCCCTCTCTGCTGGACTGGCGCACTTCTGTGCTACAAATATCGAAGTTGGACCTCTTAAGATCAGGCAACCCACGTAAGAGAAACTTCTGGCTTTTATTGAATTGGTAACTGTTTATTAATTGTCCATGGGTTTTTTGGGTTTTTTTTCCCCCCAAGGTCCAATGATTACGCTGCTTGGCACCTTTTTTCCCCACGTTTGTATATACCCATTAAGGTTGACATCGGTATAGAAATGGGTATTTTTTAATGCAGCATATGACCCTGACGGTTGTTCCAAGGTGGTGTCGTTGGAGTTTGGCACTATATACTGAGGGGCAACTACCTGTGGTGTACCACTTAGAGCCCCTACCAGCTTATCTGCGACAGTAAGTCCATCTCCATGTACCATCATTTGGTCACCAAGGGCGAAATATGAGGACAAAAAAACAAAAACAAACAAAAAAAAGAGATTAGGTACCTCTTAAGTGTCCCTTGTGTATGTGTGTTTGCCTACATACACAGGAACCTATCCAGAAACACCAATCTATCCATGTAAGTTTACTATTACACTTTTGAGTAAATGTACTGCTTTTGGCAATTTACCATTTACAAATTACTCAGAAGTATAAACTTACATATCTCCGCTCCCTGAAATAGGCGGTGGAGAACAATTTATGGGTATAAGTTACTACAGCCAAAAAGGAGCAGTAATAAGACCAGCACATCACATGCCCAACGACTGATACTGCATACTGCACGACTCTCCCACAGAAAATAATGGAGACAGGTACTTACAATAGAACTGCAAATGAAATATTATAAATAGCTTAACAATAAACAATATTTAATAACCTTTTTACTCCAAAAGTAAATGTCAGTTTAATTTTTTAAGAACCTCTTTAAATACATTTCTAATTCTTTTATACATAACATTTTGTATTTTTTAATACTCAATAAGTAAACATAATCATAACATTATTTTTATTTAATTGACCATATTTATATTTATTTAATAATTACTTAAAAATAACGTAATAGCTTAAAGTCACTACTAGTAACTATTTTCACATGTATTATTATTATTATTATATAAAATTTATAATGCGCTCAGTTACCCAGGGGCATCCCGGCGCAGTACAGAACAAGAAGAAGCGCACTTTATCACTACACTGGAAACAAATAAATGTACAAGATCATACAAGAATTCACCAGACCCAACAGCGAAACAACCAACGTCTCTCCCTCCCAAGACCTCTCCAACAAACTCAGCTCCTTCTTCCACCGCAAGATCAAGACGCTGTATGACAATTTCAACGACCAAGACCTCGGCATTGCCCCAAACCCCCACCCCCCCAGCGACACCATGCAACAGACCCTCCTCAACTGGACCCCTCTAACACAGAAGACACTGCAAAGATAATGAAAAGCATCCACTCCAGAGCACCTACTGAACCCTGCCTGCCGCACATCTTCCACCTGGCTGCCACCACCATCGCACCCGAACTATGACAAACTATCAATTGCTCCCTCAAGACCGCCACATTCCCAGACGATAGGAAATGTGCCAAAGTCAAACCCCTCCTCAAGAAGCCCTCCGCAGACATGACAGATCTCAAGAACTTCAGGCCCATCTCACTTTTCCCTTTCACCACCAAAATCATTGAGAAAGTCGTCAACTCCCCAGCTAGCACACTTCATAGAAACCAACAACATCCTAGACACCTCTCAGTCCGGATTCTGCAGCAACCACAGTACCAAGACCACCCTCATAGCCACCACCGACAACATCCGTGCCCTCATCGACCAAGGCCAAACAGCAGCCTGCATCCTCCTGGACCTTTCAGCAGCCTTCGACACTGTCTCCCACTGCAAACTAGCCACCAGACTCCATGACACTGGCATTCATGGAACTAACCTTAGACTGAATTAAATCTTTCCTCTCAGGCAGAACACAAAGAATAAGTCTCCCACCCTTCCTCTCCGAACCTAAAGAGATCAGATGGGGCATACCCCAAGGATCCTCCCTCAGCCTAGCACTCTTCAACATTTACATGGCCCCCCTTGCAACCATCGTCAGAAAACAACCACTCAACACAGTCTCATAGGCTGACAACACTTACCTCATCCTCTCCCTCACCAAGAAACCAGACGTCACCAGGTGCAGTTTCCAAGAAGGGATGAAAGACATCACAACCTGGATGAGCAGCAACTGCCTGAAGCTTAACTCAGAGAAAACAGAAGTTCTCATCCTCGGCTCCACCCCTCCACATGGGACAACACCTGGTGACCCCCAATCCCCGGAAACCAACCACCCCAATGGACCACACATGCAACCTCTGCCTCATACTCAACTCTTCACTCACAATGAACCACCACATCATCGCTGTGTCCTCCACTTGCTTCAACACCCTCCGCATACTTTGCAAGACTTTCAAATGGATCTCCCCGACGCCAGGAAGACTGTCACACACACACTCATCACCAGCAGACTGGATTACAGAAACACCCTCTACGCCAGAATCAACAAAAAACTCCTCCGTAAACTCCAGACCACCCAGAACGTCACAGCCAGACTTATCCTCGACATCCCACAACATGACAACATCACCCAACACCTCCGTGACCTCCACTAGCTCCCCATCTTAAGAAGAATAACCTTCATACTGCTCACACACACCTACAAAGCCCTCAATTACACCTGACTCTAATACCTCACCGAACGAATGTCCTCCCACGCCCCCAAGAGAAACCTCCGGTCTGTTGACCTCGCCCTAGCCACAGTCCTCCACATCCACAGGGCCAGAGCAGGTGGCAGATTATTTTCCTACCTTACGGCCAAGACCTGGAACGAACTCCCCCACCGCATCTGACGAAGCCTGACACTGCACCAATTCAGAAAGGACCTAAAGACGCACCCCCTGCTCCCCCAGCACCTTGAGATCCTCATGGTCTCAAGGCGCTTAAAAAAAACCTGATTGATTGATTGATTGACATGTAGGCCGAGGTCTCTGGCTTAGGGGTAGAGATTTCCGTAAGGTAAAGTAAAGGGAAAAGAGTAAAAGTTTATACAACTTTTTTTTTAATTGAAAAACTATTTAAATTTCAAATACTAAAGTTGAATAATTTTATATCTCTATTACCATTTTAGAAATATAAAAATAAAATGCTACATCGTCAATAACAATTTAAAATTAAAATGGTATTATTTTGACATATTAAAATAAATGACAGTATAAGTTTTAAAAAACAGTTCCCACCCAAAGTTTAAAAAAAATTCTATTATGCATTAACATTTAGTAAAATTGATGTATAGAAATAATTAAAAGTAAATTAATATTTTAATAAGAATGAATAATACACACATTTTTAAATTAAAAAAAGTTTATCAAACTATATTACCTTTGAATGAAAACATATTTATTGTTAGATATTTTGTCAACATTAAAGTAAATGTATTTATATATTAAACTTTTTTTAATGTATTTTTTTAATGATATTTCTTATGGGGTTTTAGTTTAAATCCTACCCCCATTCTTTTCTCTGGGAGAGTATTGTAGCACCAGTGTTTGGCCATGTGTGGTCTGGACCTACTCAGGCTCTCAGCTGGTATATAGTAATGACTGCTTAGGTCCTCTATGGCTGTAGTAACTTTAAAAGTGCAGTTTGTGAATAGGGTGAGTGCATGTCCCTCCCTTAACCCCCTACTTACTTCAACCCTAACCCCTATCATTTTGTAATAAGGGTTTCCCATTTCATAGCAATTCCACAGTGTCCTTCCCACATTTTCAAACAAATGCACACTTAGGTGTGTGGAGACTCTGCAGTTGGAGCAGACTTACAGAAAAAGATAGGAGAGGTGGATACAGTCCCATTAAAGCAAAATGTGACACTCATTTACGGCAATGAGCCAAATACGGAGCTCAGATATTTAAATTACTCCATGCCCATGAGACTTTCGTTTCTGTACTGCTTTTATCTAGTCTTTTTTAAATGTCTTTTGGTTTGCTTTTTCTCTACTAAGGTTCCAGACAAATCCGTGGGAAAGGTTCCTGTATACTGTTTTAACATATGAATTTCTGAGATATAAAATTTGCAAACTGCCCAGATGAAACCAAAAAAAGGTATGGGAAAAAGAGATGGACGAATTTAAGGGAGACAGATCCGAACTCTTGCTGCTGAGCATCTGTTGGGGAGTGACTTTCAATTTATTACGAGCTAATGGTCTTCTTTTTTCATTTCTCCTGCGTCACAGCACTCCTACCCACGGTTTCTCTGCTTGACCTAATAATTTGATTGGGGTTAGGGATTAGAGCCACGTACGAATAGGATTATAGCGAGGAGAAAGCTAAAACTGCAATGTAAGTACAAACAGAGTCACTTCCCAAAACAAGCAGTAAGTTACTGAGTATTTGATTTTTTTATAAGCAGTAATAATGTGTCTCTGGCAATTTGTCTTTGTTTTCCCTAATAAAAATACAGAAAGAAGACAATGGACGCTTAATTCATCCAAGCACGTGCTTGCTTCTTACAGCAAGCATGCAAACAAAGCTGTCTTAAAATGATACTTGCTTTAAAAGTATGTTTTTGTTGTTTTTAATTTACCAATTCAGTATATTTTATGAAATGTCGAGATAAAGGGTGCAGGCAGGTTTCAGAAGCAATTGATGAAGGCAACGGTCGAGTGCTTCAGATGACCACAAAAAACTCTACTTTTCGGATTTTTTTTCGGCGGAAGACTGCACCAGTTTTTGTAAGATCAGTGTTAACGCAATATTTAATTAGTGAAACTAGGGTAAGGCAGGCCACTACAACTGCTTCAGAGGAGGAGGCTCTCATGGTGAGGGGGAGGGGGGCGATATATTCAGTCTAAATCGAATGGACATATGTGAGCTATGAGAGTTTTAGGGCTCCTCACCGTTCTGAGGGCTAGATGTAGGTAAATAGGATTTACCGATTCTAAAATACCGACTTTTACCGATTCAGTATTTTAGAATCGGTAAATCCTATGTAGCTAATAATTCGGTAAAAATTACCGAATCGTTAAGATTCGGTCTTTACCGATTCGGTAATTGCCATTCTTTCCTATGGGCCTGGAGGCCCATAGGAATGAATGTCAATTACCGAATCGGTAATTACCGATTCAGTAAAATAGGGAAAGAGTCAAGGGTGGCAGGGTGGCACTTTGACACCCTGTTGCACCCCTGAATAGTGCTTGTGTGCACATGTGGCACACATACATGTCCCAAGGGCATGTATGTCTGTCACATGGCACAGGTGTAAATGCACAGATTTGCATTTACAGAGGTATGCGTTATTTACCACCAACTAATAATTGGTGGTAAATAACGAATCCTTAAAGCACAGAAGCACTCTTCAAAGTGCTTCCTACATGTCATTTACCGATTCGGTAAATACCGAATCGGTAAATGATGATTCGGTATTTACCGAATCGGTAAATACCGATTCGTTATTTACCGAATGCTCCCCTACATCCCAAATGCCCAATACGGTCGGTAACGGCCGAAATTCGGTAATTTCGGCCGCTACCGACCGGTATTGGGCCACCTACATCTGGCCCTGAGTTATGCTACTGAGTAAAACATAATGGTAAGGTGGTGGATAATAAATGCGCAAACTGCAGCTTGATTAGCCAATCGCTTCTTTTGATCCCCATTTAACCTTGAATCACAATTTGGCCATGAATTGCTGTGGCATTCCAAATGCTAGGATAATACCCATACTGCTGCCCTTTACCCGCTGCTGGACCAGTTTAATGTTTGATTGAGTCAAACCTGGGATCACTACCAAAAAAGTGCTTCTCCATTTGCCTCTTACTCTCCTATGCTTAGCAGACCTTTTCTGCTTCTTCTGGTATCCCTCTGTTTCTCTCTGATCCTCCTGAGAGACACATTACCACTGCCTCTAGCTATTATTGTTAATATTGCTACGCCCTGAGAGTCTCAAGCCATTGATTCATATTTCCAGTCCTCACAGCTTGACGGTATTGCTCCCTGGGACTCATGCAAATGGCTGCCAAGCTGTGCATGGGAAGTGTGCGCCTTCCATTGAAAGGATTATACTGTCAAAGCATTGCCAGTTCTTGGCGGGGTTTCTCATTCCCTTGCACAGCTGGGGAGCTGTCGCAGAAAGAGATCTTAACGCAATCAGTGTTAGGCTGCGCTGATTGTATTATGTGAGCTGTTCCTTGGGCCCTGTACCCGATATCCCACACCAAGACCAGACTGCCAGCTGTGGGCAGGGGCAAGGCTTAATCAAAGGACTAATGTACTGTTTGACACAGGATTACACTCTGCTTTTTGTGCAAGTGTAGGTTTTCCCCCTGTGCTTGGTACTGTGAATAGCTTTCTTTTATATAGTGCTTAGTTTTGCCTTTTTAAGCTCTTTAACATACGGGGCCCCGTTCACAGAGGTATGCTTGAATGTGTAGATCTACTTACATCTAAATTTACTTCTAAACTCATGTGTAAATCTTCAGTTTTTTGCTGTTTACCATTTACAAGTGGAAACATACACGTGGGAGTAAACTTATGAGTGTCCACCACTGCCAGTGAGGGGCTGTATCCTGCTATGGCTGAATTTATGTCTGGACAGTTACCATATGTACTACCATATTTTATGTTCTGTCTGTTTGGTGAAGATGTCCGCTACATGAGTGGAAACCGCCGCCACTGAGATGGACATCTCTGCCATCAGGCCAGATACCTCTGAACGGAAGGGAATAGGCAAATATTGGAAGCATGACCCAAATCACACATACCCGACACTGATTCACATATGTATAAATTAAACTTACACCCTAGGCTCTGCCCTCTTCCTCTTGCCCTATGATTCCTTACGGCAAACATGTCCCATATCCAGCCTGTATAATACCGACCACAACACTGAAGAGGAAGGGGAAATTCACTGTGGTGAAGACAGCTCTTATAGTTACATTTGTGGTCAAACACTACAAACATCTACATGGTCATATTTGTAGTTGAGGCATGCACGTGGGGGGCATTAAAATGAAATGTCAAGATGAGAGGAGGTGGGTTAAGGAGAAGTTGTCCAAGATTCAGGTGGTAAAGGAATATTCCTGGAGGCAGACTTGAATCTCTCTTTGAAAAGTGAGTCCTCTTCACAATGCACCCTGACATGCTAAATGGCCTGCCGGTTTCATACAACTCTAGCGTAAGGCCATGTAATAACTAAATCCCCTCTCTAGCCCTACAAGATGTCCCACACACATGCATATCTGTGTTTTCCCCACCCTCCACTGTCATGCAGACATCACACGCACATCATTCTTACACAGCCTCCCAAACACACACTCATTAAATACTATACTCTTTATGTTAATCACCTATTACTCTTGCCCCCTCTCATGAATTCACCATTTAAGTAATTTGGTTAATACTGCTAAGGCTAGAGTACTACCTGATTCGTCAGATGAGCTCACAGGGCATGTCTATCAATGCATCCCTGCAACACACAGGCATTTTACTAAGCTGTCTATTTCACTGACACACTAAAAGGATTTTGTATACTTATTGATTTGTTCGTTGTACAATAACATTGTTTTGTTATTATAGGCGTTTCATGTATTTAAAACAAAAATGCCCACCCACTTCTTGTTGTATTTCACATTTGAGAGCCTGTGTTGTTGTCTTGTTCACCACCTCTACTTCTTAGTTTATCACTGCACCAAAACCGGGACAGACCATACACAGTAAACGGATAATAGAGACTGTTAAATTTATTATCTGATCTTTTGGGTTGGGGTCAAATATAACTCTCTCTTCATAAGTGGCAGGATAGATGCTGGTCTACTGTCACACTTCCATATATTAACCCATGTTTCCATTTTATTCAATTATTGACTGTGATATTGGCAATGAAAATAATTGCATTGTACCCCGTCCTCTGACCTATTTCTACCCAAGATCCACAGTATTTCCCCCCCAACACTTAACCAATAACATCCATCTCACCAACCACTTTTTCAACATGGAGACTGCCATGAACCCTGCATACATGCATCAATTAGCTCCACCTCCTGCGATTCATGGGTGGAACACCATACCGATAAGCCGCAATATAAGAGAAAATGAAAATATGACTCACTTGGTGCCATTTACTCCCTTAGAGCTATCTAATAGGTTTGAGGCATTTAATGGCATGGAGGAATGTGATTGATGCCTAAAGAGCACAGAGGATGCTGGGGGGATTGAAAATGTTCCATGTATCACGGGGTTTTGCGAAGAAAAAAAGGAACTAGCCATTTAAAGATAGGGCCATATATAGCTGCTATGTGTGATGATGCGAATAGTAGTTTGCCTGTTGTCACACCTGTAGTGTCTCCTGGTACAAAAAAGGGAGCCCCATTGCTTACATCAGCCACAAGGCTAGGAAGTAGAGATGACGTCAGGGGAAATGAAAATGTTTCATGTATAGTGAAATATAATGAAGGGAAAGGGACTAGTGGTCCTATGATGGGCTCACGCGCTGTTGTTTCAGGCAATGATGAAGTTAATAGTAGTGTGTCTGTTGTTTTACCTGTAGCGACTCATGGTTCCAATGAGGGACCCCCCTCGCTTACACTTGTTTCATGGAATATAGCTGGGGTGCGTGCGAAATTATGTGATCCCGATTGGAACGAATACATGAACTCCTTTGATATCTGTGTATTACAGGAAGCATGGGCCACAGTACAGATGCACAGGGTTGGCTATAAAACTTATCAAATAGAGGCTGTGCCTTCAATAAGAGGTCGCGCATCTGGAGGTCTGCTAATATGGATCAGTGTTTCCATCAAAATAGGCATAAAAATGCTCAACACTGATTCTCCAGACATTCTTGGTCTGGAAGTAACTACAGCAGACAATAGGGTGATTTACTTTTTTAATGTGTACAACAGCCCCCAGTCTTCCCACAAGGAATCATCATGTATAGGGAAGCTAGAGTCATTTATGGATTCACTAAAAATAGGTGCAAGTATTGTCTTATGTGGGGATTTGAACTGTAACTTCGAACCAATCACAGACATAGTTCATCTGTTTGAAGACGAGGATACAGCCAACGGAGTACCAGCCCTGAATGAAAATAAAATGGTGGCTGGTACAGCATTGGCATTGCAGATCACAAGGTTGCTGACTTCCCATGGCTTGAGAGCATGTAACGGGCGCATGCCATCTGACAGCCCGAAAGCCCCTACTTTTAAGAGACGTGAGTGTGAAAGCAAACTAGATTATGTCATGGTCTCTCTAGACCTATGGCCATTCACAGAAGACTTAAAAGTCAAAGAGAGATATGAAAGTGACCATTTCCCTCTGGAAATGAGCTTCCAACAAAGTATGTTAAAGGGGACGGGAGCCACGGAGCGAGGCTATAGCCAAGCGTCCTCATCTATAAAAGATAACATTGTCCTTAGTAACAATCGCAGGGCGGTTAAATGGGCTTATGTATTGGATAAAGAGGATTTATTGGCCAATATATACTGTACCTTTGCAGACACCCAAACCCATACTGTCCCCATAGCTGCGATCCCAAAGAATTTATTAAATTACATAAATCCCTTTTCAGCAAACTATTAGAACTTCTCACAAAAATTCCCAAAAAAGGTGCAGGTGTGACTAATGTAAAAGCTACAGGTAAACCTTGGTATAACAAGGAATGCCGCCTTGCCAAAACCGCACTGATTAATGCTGTTAAAAGGGAAGGTTCATTAGAAATCAGAGTTAAAAGGAAGGCTTACAACAAAATAATAGTAAGAGCAAAATCCTCTTGGGATGAGGAAATGTGGCTCAGTATGCTAACAGCCGCCAAAAACAAGAACCAGAGACAATTTTGGGAACTAGCAGCTAAGGAAAACAATCGTGAGACAGGTTCTAGGGAGGTCTACTTAGATGAGGATACTTGGGTTAACCATTTTACATCACTATATGCAGCTAAAACTCCAATTGATGTTGTTGCATCAGATGTACTCACTGTCACAATACCAGCAAACGCCCACCCGGTAGTGTTTACTATACATGAAACAGAGATAGCGATTGCCACGGTAAAGAAACGGAAGGCACCTGGCCTAGATAAAATTCCGGGTGATCTCTATTTGTCTAACATTGAAGTTTGGGCACCCTACCTGAACCACCTATTTAATATAGTTGCGGCTACCGACCATATTCCGGACACATGGAATGGCGCAGAAATTATTACTATTTTTTAAAAAGGGGATCGTGGCGACCCAGCCAATTACCGCCCCATTAGCCTTTTAGACATAACACAGAAGATCTATGCTAGACATATTTTAAATCGGATAAACTCATGGTTGGAGGATGAGCCAGTTTTATCTAAATACCAGGCGGGATTTAGGAATAAAACAGGTACTATAGACCAGGTATTTAGGCTATGCTGCTTGTACTGGAAATACGTAATTATCCGCAAAGGTCACCTGTAGGTGACCTTTGTAGATCTGCGAGCAGCATTTGACCTAATTCCTCGTGATTTACTTTGGAAAACCCTGAATAGGCAAGGGCTGCCAGCGAATTGTTAAAACTCGTGATGGGCTTGCACCAGGAGAATTATGCCAAGGTTAGGTGGGGCCCAAATGGGGAACTCACAGACCCAATCCCCATAAAACGGGGAGTACGCCAGGGATGCGTACTGGCCCCCACACTTTTCTCCCTTTATGTAAACGATATTGCAGCCTATATGGAAAATTGTGACAATGATTCGCCCCGATTGGGAGGGGAACGTGTTGCGTCCCTCCTTTTCGCGGATGACACAATTCTAATTTCGCAAACACCACGCGGCCTACAGACCCTTTTATACAGGTTCCAACAGTATTGCACCTCAAAAGGACTAGAAATTAATACAAAAAAAACAAAATACATGGCACTAAACCCGCACAAAACCTTTAAAAGGAATTTAATGTTAAACGGACACAAATTAGATTACGAACACAGTTTTACATATCTGGGAGTCCTGATAGATTCTTTAATGGGATGGGGCCCACAACTAGAGAAATCAAAACTGGTGTTTAAACAAAATTGTTTCCCAATATTGCAGAGACATAACAAAAGTGTGAATAAGGCGGTCACCCCAGCAGTAGAGCTTTTTAGATACAAGGTTCAATCAGCCTCACTGTATGGGGCGGAAATTTGGGGGCCAGTGTGTAAGAAAACCTTTGAAGCACTTGAGAACAAATTTATTAGGGGTCTTTTAAAAGTTCCCACAAATACCCCACTGATACCCTTATTTCTTGATCTAAATATCAAACACACAGACCATCATGCAATATTGAGACCAGTACTGTTGTGGGTTAGATTATGGACAACTATTGAACTATCTGATTACAAAAATGGCCTGAAAGAAGTCCTAGAGCTCGATAGCGACAGGAAGATTTTCTGGTTTAAGCATGTTAAAACCTGGTTAATGAAGCTCAGATTAATACATTTTTGGAACGAGCCTGGTTCTTTAAACACAGTTTCCAAGAAAATACTCAAATTGTCCTTTTGGTCATATGTGAGTCACGATTCCGTGTATACAAGAACACACGGTCCTCTTACAGAAAAATTCCTTATGGTAAAAAATGAGGCATCATTCGAACAATTTTTTGATGAAATCGAGCCACCACTGGCCAAATCTCTGTATATAAAATTTAGATATAGGACGCTGAGGTCCAAGGTAACAGAGAAAAGATGGGGGAAAATAGATAGTGACCATTGCAGTTTATGCACCAATAATCAAAGGGAGGACATTTATCATATATTGTTTTTCTGCCCTAGCTACGCTAAGGCAAGGGAAAGATGGATAGTCCCCTTGTGCCGTAATATTGGTTCTATCTCCCATAGGGAGGCTGGCAGGATCCTAAGCACGGACACCAGTCAAATAATTGTGTTCGGAATCAGTAAATTTTTATTGTCCGTTTATTTTATTAGACGGAAACTAAACCTTTCATTCTAAACAAGGAAAAACTGCCATCCTGAAATCTTGCAAATCATGAATTGTGTCTAGCTATTTGTGTCTTCACAAATTTCCGGTTGTTATAATCAATTTAATGCTTTTAATTTGATTCTTAAACATTTTAACATATTTATTCATTTTCTGTGTCAAACATAAATTTGTAATCTTGTGTGTCCAAATATGATGAAATATAGATTTATAATAGGGTGCTCAACTATAATGAATTGTAAGTCCTATATGTGATGAATCTTATTTTGTTTTGTTATATTTTATTGTATCTTTTATGTTGCAAGTCAACGAAATAAAGATTAAACTTGAACTTGACTGTGATATTAGTTGTCACTTTTCCAGATGCTATGACACGCATTGTGATATCAGCACAAGAGCCCCTGGTGTATACATTGCAACCAACACCACAGATGACATTGCGGACATCCCGGCAACACCTATAAGGCCTTCTACCATCCATTGTTCAGGTAAGTCTTTGATCATCTGACATATGTAACTATATGTCGTCATTCATACTTTCTCAGCAGATTCTACATGTGGATCAGAAAAGATTCCTATTTTATTTGTTATTTGTTGAATTGATGTATATTTGTCATGTTTATCTTTCTGCATTTACATATTTAGTATCAAAGAGCATTGTTATTCTTTGATATGTAACTTTTTAACTCATTAATACTCTCACCAGCTGCTGAATCAGTGGATACCTTACGACTACCATCTTCAAGGACACAGGCTCAACATTTTACATCAAAAGCTACAGCCACAAAGCAAACATCCAGGGCAGTAGCAGGTGAATTTCCATTCCATATATGCAGCAATTCTGTATATGGATCAACCCGTACCTTAAGAATGTGTATATGTTAATAGGTTAAAAGTGACTCCTTTCAGAAATCTGTTGTCTGAAGTATTGAGCATAAACTTTATTTAATGTCGTCCATTTTTTATCATCTTTCTCTTGCAGGCGCTATGCACAGCGAGAGACACAATAATGCTGCAGCAACCACAAAGGAAACCCAGAAGAAAATCTAGGCTTTCTCTAAACATCTATCTCATCAGCTGCCACGGCAAAAGACGAGGAGTAGGAGGGGGAGGAGCAGGAGATGCTGAGAATATGGACATTGTTGTCTCTACTCAGAAACCATCAACCAGGACCACTTCACAACTGGCCATCAGTCTTCCTCCAAGGTTTCTCCTGAGGATTCAACAAGAATAAAATGCACAGTTCCCCAGAGTAAAAATTATATTGTTAAGACAGTTGACATTAAAGATGAGTGATGGCACACCGGAGGGAAATACTCCTTTTCGGAATTTAAAGGCCTCACACACCCAGCAAGCTAGGTGTCATGCTTCATCATATGGCCTTTGCCCCTCGTTGGGTCAGCGGTGCAACACCCAACGGGCACACATAAAGGGGCTCTTTGCCGGGGATCTTTTATTCCTGCTGTATGGTGTAATGGGGGTGAGGGCCCTAGGGAGGAGGGGTGAGTTGTGTAGACGTGCTCAAGTGATGTTTAAAACAGGTTGGGTAGTCCACAAAAACCTTTAATGAAGTGGTAACCCACCTGGGTTCAAAACAAACAGAGAGAGTGGTTGCTTGATGCGGCTCAAGGGTCCGCTAAAGCAGTCACCTACTCTACTATATGGTCGACATGTTTCATGCTTAGGAGTTCAAACTGATACTCTGCAATTCTTCAGGACCAAAAGTGGTGGAAACTATCTACACTACTAGAAGTCCATGGGTTAATCTAGTTAAAAAATGCGCCTAGGTCCGTCATGTGGAAACCTGCCTAGTGTTGGAGCGAGTCCTGTCACCATTGCCCTCGGCGATGAGACATCATGTTGCTGATGTCCGCCTTGCTCCACGAGCCCCGCCAACCTCCTAATCGTGCTCCCGCTGGGGATTCGGTGCCTCCTGAGGATTGCCAGTTCCGCGTCACCCACTGAACAGCCACTGATGCACATCCAAGCTAGTCTGGGCTCACCTTCACACAGCCCTCAGTCTACAGGTACTTTTGCCAACTCCCCTACACAATCATCCTATGCAGGTGATTCTCTGGAGTTCTCTCAGTTATCTGAGGGAGAGGACAACCGTGGTGAGGAGGAGCTCTCCAACTTCTTCAGTCTGCTTTCTACAATCTCCTACAGGGGAATCCTTTCTGTGTAATGTAAGGTAGATATGTAGAGCACTGCTTGCCACCCGTGAAAGTATCCAGGCTCGGCCCTGGTAAATGAGATATAGACCGTATGGGCAGGAATATGGGGGCGTTGGCATGGCGTACTCGTTTATTCCAAGAGGGTCCATTTTTCCAACAGCAGTCCACTTTGTGGGTGGAAATTTGTGAAATGGGGCCAATATGTGTGTGACATTGCAGTCCACTTCCAAGGACTTCCTCAAATAATTGACAAGCAGATCTGTTACTTGTATTGTATGCAATGTTACCAGACATGATAAAGATGTACCATGAACCTATTTGTTTTTTGAAGGAAGAGAATGAAAGGCAACATCCATTGACAATAAAGAATAAGAGTACAGAGACAATAAAAAACAACCAGCAATGTCAATCTGCAGGGTCAAATCATGCACAGGATTCAACTGAGGAACCATCCAAAGAGGTCCGCACCACTCACAAACTGTGATCTGAATTCCCCTGCCACACCTACAACCCTTCACCTTCACCTCAACCACCACACAAATCACCGCAACGACCAATCATAACCAGTACCAACAACTAGTACTGCATAGTCAGAGGCATAGACAGCCAAAGGCCATTCCCCAATTTGCTACACTAATTTCATACCACCTCAGTCACTTAAATACTCATTTAAATGTATTTTTGTCTGCACCATTCGTAAATCCAGATTTATAAAACTCTAACTAGTGTGCATCTTTGAAATTAAGGGGGTCATTATGATGCCGGACAGACTTCAGTCAGTCCGCCATCGTATCGTATTTGGGATCGCCTGCCTACAAGGCAGTGGTCCCACAGGGCAAATTACGATGCGACCGTCACCATGGTGGTCACATTGCCCATGTTTTGTGTTGTGGCAGGTGCTGCGCATTGCAGCACCTGCCACAAGACAAAACAGACACCCCACGCATATCCCTGAACTACATGGCAGGCACCATGCGGTGCCTACCACTCAGTATAGGGATATGTAGAGGTACATCATAGGTGCCCCCCAGTGCCTATGTCTCTAGCCCAGGGCGTTAGGAGGTCCCCCTACGGACCCCCAAATCCGTTTCCAACTGTCATTTTGCAGCGGGCTGACCGCTGCAAACGTTCTGCAGAAAGGGATATTTTAATCCCTACGGAGGTGCCATTCTGGGACTACAGGGAGCTCTGACAGGCAGTCGGATACAGATTGCCTGTCATGACTATATCAGTCAGAGTTTCTGACCGCCACCCGTCCAGAAGCCATTATAATATGGCGGACGGAGAACCCTGTTTTGATAGCGGGGAGACCGCCACTGATAGCTTGTCAGTGGCGATCTCCACACCATTGTAATTAGGCTCTAAAACTTTATAATACCTACGCTAAAGACATATAATTTGACTAAATGTGTTGCCAAGTAAAGCGTTTTACGATGGTATAATGTGTGAAGTGATTTAAAAGCAACATCTATATACATATATAGCTCACAGTATTGTCAGTAAATTGCATATTAGTGCATCCGCAACCACTTACTCTAAAAAGATTAATAAAACATCCAATAATTTTCTTCAAATTTTTTTGCGGCACCCAAGACATTATTCAATCAAATTGTATTTTGCAGAATGTACCAGAAATATTTAAAACTATAAAAACACTTCTTGAACGTCATGGACTAAGTTTATTTACAATAGGGTTAGCATTTCAAAACAATATAAAAATGAAAGTTCAATCTAAGAAGTCCAAACACAAAGCTAACAAAGCCAAAAGAAAGTTAAAATGATTAAATGAAAGTCAATAGTTCAAATTATAATCAATGTCGCTCCCCTAGACCAGATGTGGTATCGGAATAAAGTGCCTGGTTTGGGGGGAACATCCTCTGGATGGCTTTTAACCACCACAACATTGATAGCTTTCTCTAACACAGACATGTGACTGGCAGTGGCAGAACCAGAAACCACTTGAACATTTTACAGCACAGGGGTAGATGGAGCAATGATCTGGACTGATGAATTGAAAGATGTGACAGTTGCAGGCGGTGAGAGTTGTGGAGGCAGGCGAGACGTAATGCCCCCAGTCAGGGAAGTCAGGAGGAAAACAAGAGCCCTCTGTGGGTCACATAGTGACTCTCAAAAGGACATAACTTCCTCTATAAACTCCTGCACATCCAGGGAGTCTGCTATCAGTGGCATAACAAAACTTGAGGCCCTCCTCCCTGCAAATTACATGGATGGACCTCTTCTGGACTCCCTCAGGAGCGCTCAGGCCAGGGTATTATGCTGAGGGGACCCCCCCCCCCCCCCCACCTCCGGAGCTCGGTCCTCCCCCGCACTGCGGAGGCTGCAGGGCCCTTTGTTAGTCCACTGTCTGCTATTTGACAATCTAATATGGGTCTCATCACCTCCTTGAGAGCAGGCATTGATATCACGAGGGCTTAGAAGTCTCTGTGATGAATGTGTCCCTTGACTGCTGGTGTTCTGGGTGGGCACTTGTGGGAGGAGAAGGTAGAGGAGGCTTGAAAAGGAATGGAGACAAAATAAAGATTTGCTGAGTGCATATGTACATTACTTCTTATTCATAAAAATACTTTTCAAGGAAATTATAACATCAAATAAAACATAGATTGATATCAAGAAGCATTTACCACCCTTTGCCATGCTAATGTGCCTGGTAAACCTTCGATTGGTCACAGTGGTTAAGTAATGCCCATGCATTTTTAAAATAGTCAAAATACGACATATTTCTTGTAACTGACACACATATGTGGAATTGGGTCTTGGCAAACAATCCTATTCAGGAAATGTCCCTCTAGTATGCTGCCTACCATGGAATTGATCTAGTGTTAGAATATTTGTACAAATATAATGAAGAAATAGACGTTAAAAGTTGTTAGAGCTACAAAAACTGTTTTAACTAATCATTGAACTTTGAAATAACGCTTTAAATGGGATAGAGAGTAAAAGTTACAGAATGTCAGCTTACATGCACTTTTGATAGCGTAAAATAAATGTAAGATGAGTCAATATTCACACTTTGGTTACCAATGGGAAACGTGCCCGACATATCAATATTTTTCCATTCTGACAACATAACCTAACGCTTTCGATACAAGTAATTTTATTTTTAAAAAAAATATGAAAACAAAAAACGATAATTTAATCTGTTTGTACAGGCAGCATGGACATAATAAAAAGCCAATACATGGAGACATGACAGGCCAACTTCTTCGTAAGAGATATACACATTTTATCAGACGCATATTTCCCTTTCTGATATTTTGCTGCTCAAATGCCTTCAACTGAGTGTGGAGGTACGGCCTCTCTGTGTAGTCGAGTCAGTCTTGGATGATGCAAAGTTGTCTGGAAGGACAGTTCGAGTACACCCGGGCCTTATTGAAAATAACGCAAGGGGTGGCATATTATCAAGCAGGGCGATAGGCAATTATCGCCCTATTAGCAAGCTGATGTTAGCGACAGCTTTTAGGTGATAGCGAGCGGTTTGGGGCCCGCTTTGCATGTCAGCGATGTTTATCGCTAATGACCTGCAAAGTGGGCGTACCCAACCAGTTAGCGACTGAAAGCAGTCGCTAACGTGCCTATAGCCTATTAGCAAGGCAGACATAGCAATGGAAATATTTGCGCTAAGCGTGAATATCTCCAAATACTACCACCTGCCCAGACCAGTTCTTAGCCATGTTATCCAATGGGAGGTGGATAACATGGCTAAGAGCATTTTGTCGCTAATGCGTGAATATCGCTGTATTCTCAGCAATATTCATGCATTTTAGCACAATGGAGAAAAACGTTGCTAATAGCATGTTTTCTCCGCTAACATATCCAGCGATAGGCAGCGATAAAAAAATCGTCGTTAAGCCTATTTAGCGATAAATATCGCTACTTGTTGGTAATATGCCCTAGGATTTCCTCAAAACGTTTGCAGGACTCCTTCCCTCTAAAGGGTTTGGACACCCACTGCACTCTGGCATATGATTTTCTCCTTCCACATTTGGACCCATACTGCAATGCTCAGCAGGGTTTCCAAACCTCTGTATAACTGAGGGTACTTCTGGAGAACCTCTTCACAAATAACCTCAAGTTAATCTTCAGAGAAGCTAGGGGGCCTTTCTTTCTCAGCCATTTTGATGTTTCGATTGCCAAAGGAGCAGCAGGATGGTGCAACACTGGCTCAGAATGACTGAAAGGTGGATCATTTCCGATTCCTTTATGTCATTTCCTGATTGTAGCAGTGAACAGAGCTTTCCGCTGTGAGAAAGGAGGTCTCTTCCTCGCAAACAGAGGTGTCTGTCCCAGGTATCGAGGGCTCCGCCATGCATGCAGATATCATACAGTGGTCTCCAAAAATAAAGGGGAGGGCGTTACATGTTAAAGAAAGTAGATTTCTATTAGGGTGACCTACATTTTATGGGTTTGGAAAAACTATGCAAATTAGTTGACTTATCTAAAAATATGTTAATGTGTTAAAATGAGAGTGAAAGTGGAGTGTACGTATATTAATAAATTGAGAGCATGGCATGTTTGTTTGTGACACTATGGTAGTGAATCAGTATTGTTTCAGAATATTATATATGTACGGTGTAATAGTACAGCAATCATCATTGACAGTACACTGTCGGACCACAATCATTTATGCAGCAACCAAACTAGCAGTGCATGTAAAAAATTAGACACCTATAGGTCTGAGAGGGAAATTTGACTCCGCTCGTGCAATTGGCAGAATTTGGCGACTCTGCGTTGCTCTTTTAACATAGAGTTCTGGACAAATTCTGTGAATTGGAGCGTGGCGGATTTGTTTCCCCCGAGGCTCCAAAAATGCAAGCTAGTGACCACAAGCAAGATTTGGCACCCCATAGCACGATTTCTGGTGACTAGGAGGACTTCTGGCAACGTTTTGTAATGTGGGGAGTCGTGAGCAGTTGCAGTTAGAGGGCTGCTTCTTGAGTAGATTTTCTACTAGAGTGGCAGCCAAATCAACTAGAATGGATATGCACACTTGGTCATCACGTGGTGCCGTTCATGCTGATTTTTCAGCACAGAACGCACTATTGGCGATAACTTGCAGCACAAGAAGCACAAGGTGCACATTCCCTCCCATTGGCAGAACTCCACGGAATATTGCTGAGTTTCTATGCAATGCTGTAAAATTCCATGGAGTGCAATTCCGCGCGTTCCACCCACTAGGCAACTAGTCAGTCATGCACCTGGAGACCCTGACCTCTGCTCTGTGCTCCACCCTGGAAGTGTGGATGAGGTCATAGTTCAAGGGCGATGTATACATGTAAGCCCAGATGCGTGGTGATATTACACAATATGCAAAAGGCTACTACAATCTTGGACACAACTTTAGAGTACAGCAGCACCTCCAGATACAGTTAAGATATCTGAATGTAAGGATACCAAAAGTATGCTCAATGATGGTTAATGTCATATGTGTGATGCATCTCATTACGTGGGGCGAGCTTCAAAATCGGTTTGCCTGTGAGATGCATATGTTGCAGGAAGTGATGCTATGGAAAATACCTCTGGCCAGAAAACGGACTGTCTTTATTTTGACATAGGTAGGTATGACCTGGAAGTGGGTTGTAGGAAAATCAAGCTCCTGCTCCCAGTCTGTAACCACGTCAAGGATCACTTCATGGAAGAAGCAAAATCTGGCAATGATTGTGTTCCTGCATATTCTAAATATATTGTTCCTTTGCCTGTTCGTTCTCTTCTCCTCAATCAATTGTTCCGCAAAATGAGGGGCACAGCTACAAAGACTTTACTTTGCACCATTCTACTCTAAATCACTCCACTCTCTGCCAATGCACTCTCTACCACTTTACTCAAAACCAATGCACTCTATGCTAATGCACTCTGTACTGCTCCACTCTGTGTTGCTTCACTTCACTTTATTTTACTTTACTTTACACCATTCTACTCTACAACACTTTGCTTTACAACACTATACTCTAAACCACAGCACTCTCCACCAATGCACTCTACAATACTTTACTCAAAACAAATGCACTCTACGGCACTGCACACTATGCCACTCTACTCTATGCTGCTCCATTTTACTTTACTTTGCACAATTCCACTTTACACTACTGCGTTCTATGCCACTCTACTCTAAACCACTGCACTCCCTGCCAATACAATCTATGCCACTGCATTCTATGCTGCTCCACTTTAATTTGTACCATTCTACTCTACCCTACTGTTGTCTATGCTCTAATGTAAACCACTGAGCTCTCTGCCAATGCATTCTCCACCACTTTACTCAAAACCAATGCACTGTGCACCAATATGCTCTAATCTATGCCGCTGCACTCTACATCAGTGCATGCTGTGCCATTCTACACCATTGCACTCTACATCACTGCAATCTATGCCACTCTGTTCTTCTCAGCACCACTGTACTCTACAACACTGCTCTCTACACCACTCTACACCACTGCACTCTACGTCAATGGACTCTACACAGCACCTCTGCACTCCATGCCACTTTATTCTGCACCACTAAACTTCATGCCACTGAACTCTACTCTGCAACACTGAACTCCACACCACTCTATGCCACTACTCTGTATGCCACTCTACTCTGCATCACTCTACTCTGCACCACTGTGCTCTATATCACTCCAATCTACTCTTCGCCACTGCACTCCACTCCACTGCACTGTACTCCACTTAACTTTATGCCATTCTACACCTCTGCACTCTACCCAGCATCACTCCACTCTACCCTGATCCACTCAGTTCAAATCACTTATTTCAGCCGCCAGGGCCATAAAAGTAGAAATAGTGTTAAAGAGTTTAAAATGGATAAAACATACATAAAAGATTTTCCAACAAGACAAGTTGAAAGTTGAAAAAGCTAAAGCAATCTAAAACAGATAACATGACAAAAAAAGCACTGTCATTCATAATCACATTAATTAACTGTCTAGGCAATGTGACAGTACAAGCAGCTACCAAAAATGGGGGAGAATGTCTTCCTATCAGGCAATTTGAAAGGTGATAAAGTGAGATGTAACCTAGTTGTAAGCCGAGGCAGGATCAGGTGGTAGAGAGATGAAGGGCATTGCTACAAAGCACCCACATTGCACCTAGGAATTTGGAAATGGAGATGGCTATTACTGGGCGGAAATCTCCCCTGAGAATACAGAGGGCAACCAATTGGCTGCATACTCCTAATAGCTTCCATAGAGAGGCTAGCTAGGTTTGTCGAGGGGAGGTGTAGCCTGGGCAAACAAACAAAACATGTGGAATATTCTCTTCTGTAGACTTACAAACTGGACACTTGGTGTCTCCCCCACCAGCAATACTGAGGTAAACGCTCAAAGAGGTAAGGTGCCTGCTCAAAACTGGAAGCATAACACAACTCCTATACGCTACTTCACTCTACAGTAAAACAATCTACTGTATGCGACTGCACTCTACACAACTCTAATCCACCCTGCCCCAGTTTAATCTGCACCACTCCACTCTGCACCACTCCCCTCTACATCACTGCTCTCTACACTCTGTCACTCCACTCTCTGCCACTCTACTCTACACCACTCTATGCCACTGCATTCTACGCCATTCTACTCTGCGTCACTGCACTCAGCCAATCTACTTTATGCTTTGCGTCACTTTACTCTAGGCCACTCTACTCCACTTTAGAACACTCCACTCTACAACACTACCCTCCATAATACTCCATTCTATAATAACATACTCAATTTAAGTCAACTCTGCTCTATGACACTGTACTCCACTCTATGCCACTCCACAACACTCTACTCCACTCTATGACATTCTATAACATTACTCCACTCTATTCCACTCTACGCAACTCCTTCTATGCCATTCCACCACTGCATGTAACTTTACTCCACTCTTTTCTATGTCACAATACTCGACTCCTCTACTCCACTCTCTGTCACTCTATTCTATGACACTCTGCACCACTCTACTCTATCACACTCGACTCCACTCTACTCTACAACCTCTACACCATTTCACTCTATTACACTACTCCACTGTATGCCACTCCACTGGACGACAATGTCTACAACACTTTACTCCACTCTACCGAACACCCTCTCTCCCACTCCACTCTGCTCTATGCCACTCCACTCTATGACACTCTATAAGACTCCACTCTACGACACTCTTCTCCACTCTATGACACTCTACACAACTGAACGCAACAACACTTTACTCCACTCTACACCCTTCCACTCTACAACACTCTGCACCCTCCACAACACTTCACAACACTTCGCCATTTCAGGCTACTCAACTCTACTTTAAGCCACTCTATGTTGCTCCATTCCACTCTACAGCACTCCACGCCACTCCATAATACTCTGCTTCACTCTATAACATTCCACTTTAAGACAATCCACGGCACTCTCCTTTATGCCATTAACTTTTAGTCATGTTGAACAGCAGCTACGCTGGTGTACAGCAGGGCTAAAACATATTGGCAAAACCAATAGCGGTTACATAGGCGAGACCTATTTGCTTTGCCAGTGCTTGCTTTACATGGGAGTAGATTGTTTTACACCGATGTAGTCCTTTTGTGCCACCTGGTTATTTTTTTTCCCAGCATAAGCACATAGAGGACACATTCAGAATACAACCATTCTGAGGGTGATAATACAGAGAGTAGTCTGTGTAAATATACTGAGGGTCCATTGAAGCAACACCTGGCCTGGCGCCCTCCAGTGACAGAACGTGCATATTGCAGTACCTAAAGCAGCAAGAGCTGCTCCACAGAGCCCAGTGTATACCAGAAGGCAAAGGGCATACCTAAAATACAAAACCATTGAGAAAGTAGTAATTTTATGTGGGATTCAGAGAGTAGCAGGAGATCTTTGAGCACAACGCAAGTACAAGAGGACCCAGCACAAACCAAGGTCTCCAGTCTCGGAGCCAGCTGACTGACTGCAGCCTGTTCCCCATCCCCCCACACCCACAGACTGATGTACAAGCAAAGAGGGGGCAGGGTAGTAGCAGCTTGTGAGGGGAGTGCTGCAGAGCGGTGGGTGAGTTGGGGGAGGAGCAGGGTGGGGGTAGAAAACTACGGAACACCGCAGAACAGAGGTAAGTAAACAAATAAATAAATGAAACAAATTTCATTGTGCACGCTGCATTGCCAAATGCGATGCAGTGCGCGCATCGAAATTCGTTTTATTTAATGTATTTGTTTACTTACCTCCGTTCGGCCGTATTCCGTAGTTTACTACCCCCCACACTGCTCCTCCCCCGCCCGCCCCGCCCCACCGCCCCGCAGCACTCCCTCCACGAGGCGCTACTGGGGCAGGTGATGGTTAGGTAGGTCCGGCCCTGGGCGGGTTTATGCCCTTTACCAGGGAGAGCTTGTTAGAAGAAGCATGACCTTGTGGTTTCTGAACTTAGTACATGGTTCCAGACAGGCGCGCAACACCCATTGGGCTCACGGGGCTTCAGCCCCCCCCCCCCCCGTCGTGTGTGTCAGCCCGGGCTGACACAGTTTCACGGGTTGGGGCTGGCGAGCATCTAATTGCAGCCGCACCCGAGTAGTTAACAGGTCTTTAAAAGACCATTTACTTGTAAATGAGGCCTTTGAGAAAGAAAACCCGACGCAGACCTGCTTACATATTGCAGCTCTCTTACAATTAGGAAATGACGTGGGTTAGTGGACTTGTACATTTGGTGAGCTAAACGCACAGTGACGATTTCCTCCTTGAATATGCAGCACATCTTGGTAAATATTTGATGGCGCTTTGATTTCACTATAGTAGAAGGGCTGACATAGTTTCCTTCGGTAACTGTTTTGTCTTTGGGGCATTTTAATTGAAAGACGCGGGGGATAGGACCATAGATATAAGGTGTTAATAAATGACGGTATAATCTGTGCTTTGCCTGCCAAAACATGACATGCGTGCAGGAATGTAAAACTTGCAATCTTAGTGGCTGTACTAGATGAGACAAAGCCTTTGCATTCATATTATATGTGAAGTGTTTGGAGCCTTAACCATGACACGATATTGGAAGTAAGAATAGCTCTTGTTTGCAGTTAGAGTGCTACAACGTGGGAATTATGGAATGTATTTCTTATTTATTTTTCAATTTCCTGCAGCATGAACCAGGCCGTTAGGCATCAGAGCTCTACTACTATTTAAATAAGATGACATCATTGTGCCTTGGGGGCCTGTTTCTTGCCGTTGTTGTGCCCAGGCAGTTAAGTGTTCGAAAATAAAACTGCAACATCAAGCCCGCTTTTAGATGTCTGGATACAGAACGTCACAGGCAGGAGCGGGTGAATTACCACCGCCAGAAGTGACACAACATATCTAAGGAGTGTCTGTAGCAGTAAGACATTATTCGCTCAGATGATGGGGGTCCATGTCCTGTACCGCAGTCGTGCACATCCAAGTTCACGAGGAGTGGACACACTAGCAGTGGATAGTAACATTTCTGAGTCTTCCACGCAGTGCTCAAACATTTCCCGCTCTGACAACACGGAGGGACTGCTCTTCTATAGCACACACTGCATATTAAGTCACATCTCGGCCATTCTTATTTGTATAATAAAATATTTAAGAAAACATTGGCTGAGAGAAGCGACGTATTGAACTGTTAAAGGTTTTCTAGTGCGCCCTGATGGGTTCGGCCTGGCTCGCTGACTAGTCTGTGTGATGTATTCACACGGCCCCGTGGCAGCAGAAGGAGCCTTGTATGCCACCTGAACATAATATAAGGACTGTGGCATTGAAAGAGATCTCTCCTTGTAGGAGAAATTGACAAGTTAGCGGGGCTCATACATTGCCCTGCTTCTTCTCCCTATTGCTACGACTATCTACAGCACTCCAATGCCTTACTAAATAAATGCACAAAACAGAAGAGCTTTAAACGAACTAAACAAGGATTTCATGATATGATGTTCTCCTTTCGCATAAGGGGTCAGGTCATTCCATATTGTGATTGAATGTGGTATCTCTCGCTGCTTGAATCCTGCCTACCTATCAGGCCACTTCTCACACATGCACTTCTACAAAGGGAACTCTTTGTGCGGGTCTTATGTGGGTCCGTAACACCAAAATATGTGTTTTTAGTGCCTTCTTAAAGCAAGTCTAGTTGGACGGATATCTCAGCAATTCTCGGAGAGAGTCCAGATCTTACTGTCCGAGTTGATTGTAACTGTCACTCTCCTCAGAGCGTTGCAACACTGCTTACTGAAGTAGCTGTGAGCGCTTTATATATGGTCTCAATCAATCAATCAGGTAGATGGGCCTGGGGCAGAAAAAGCTCTGAAGCCTTAATTTTAAAGTTGACTTGTGGGACTTTCAAAATCAATTTATCCAGAGTTACTAGATTTTTTATGTTACAGTAGAGTGAGATTCTGCTGGATAGATAGAGGAGGACCAAGTACATATATTCATCCTATAGCAGTGTATACATGTATACATCCAGCAGTCAAGTTTGAATAGGATTCCATCTTATAACTGGTAACCAGTGAAGGGATTTAGAGCTGCTACTGTACCATGATCGCTTCTACCCAACGCTGAGACAGGTGAGACATTCTGGGCCATCTGCAACCGATTGAGCCGTGAAGCTGGAGGGCCATTGTAGATGCAGTTATATTAATACAGTCTCAAGTTAATAACAGCCCCCGCAACTTCAAGGCAGAAGAGAGTGAGTGCATGATGTGTCTCACCTTTGCTTGTTGGTAGCAGCAACTCTTAATTACAAGTCCTTGCTTACCTAGAGGCATGATCTGCGTCACATTTTGGCATTAGATACTGTCTCTGTCTTTTGCACACTGACTGTTTGGGGAAGTTGCGAAGAGGGTGGCTCTATCCTTGGTTCCAATTAGGATTATAAATGTCTGGGGATAGATGGAGTTCACAAAGAATTCACAGCTTTAATCTTCCTTAGTACTAATATACTACATATTTAGGTGCTTTTATTACACAGAATGCAGTAGTATACAAACCCATATTTCACAGGGATTGCCATTGAATATAGATTTCATCATCAAAATGATATCTCCCAAACCACTCTGCGGAGCTTTACATTGTGAAGAATATTGAGAGTATGTGGCTTGGAGGACCACATTATGCAGCAAGGTTATCTAATTTGTGTCTAAAAAATTGCAATTTAGGTGGCACATTATATATATATTTTTTAATTTTTAGAGTTTTATATAGCACAAACTAGACCCGAGACATCGAGTATCAGAGCGCTTTACATGAGCACCAGTTTTGTTACAGATGTACACATTCATTTTTGTTAGGCACTGGGAGATTAAGTGATTTGCCCAGAATCACAGGATGTTGAGCATCGTTGCTGAGACTTGAACCCGGTTCCCCAGGTCCAAGGTCCACCGCTCTAGCCGCAAGGCTACATCATCATTAGCTAGAAGCAACATTCTTTGTTAATTCTAAAGAATAGGTAGTAAAATGATATGGCAACTGTGGTACATCTATACTTATGTGGTAAACCCTGAAGCCATTGTATCACATAAATCCGAAGTCCCTCACCATTGCCCACTGTTATATCAACAATTTATACATGCAAGTATATAAAACCTAAACATTTTAAGCTAACTACCCAACACAAAGATGTAATATAAAACTACATAACACTAATGTGTAATATGTAGCCATCTCTGGGCTCTCTCCAGGCATGCAACGCCCATTGGTCTCAAAGGGCTTCAGCCCCTCCTCCCTGTCGTGTGTGTCAGCCCGGCTGACACAGCGTCCCGGGCACAAACACAGCCACACCCGAGTACTTCACAGGTCTTTAAAAGACCATTTGCTTGTTAATGAGGCTTTGTTGTTTTTTCGAGAGCCCCTGCATCTCCACTCTGCATACTGCTGGAAGAATTAGCCCCACCCGAAATTTTTTCTTAGCCCCCCCCCCCCCCGAAATTTGTCTCTAGTTGCGCCTCTGGTTCCAGAAGTACCCCCTCCGGGCACCCATCCATGTCATATGGACCAGCGTATGCCCCTGCTGTGTGCTGCCCACAGGGGTCAGCCGCTGTGCCAAAATCAGAGCATAGCCGAAGTTCGCTGGATCACTGCCAGCCACAACATTAGCTGCACATTTTCTTTCATATGCTTGGGCACTTTGTGAGTGCGTTGTGAATATGCTCCTGGCCCCAGCGCGTTGAGCTTGCGATTTCACCAGAACCCTATAACGACACTGTTCGATCCTAATACATGATCATGTATTGTGTATGTGCGCGGATGTATAAAATATACATCTGATTATTCTCTATGGTATCACAACACGATGCTCTGTCACATTTCAAATATGCAATCTTCAACAAAATATTCAAACAAAAAAGAAAAGCGTCAACCTTGGTAAAAAAAAAAGCAGAGTTTCTTTGGAAGGGCATGAAACGTAGCCTCCTTCGGCCGGGCCGTCCTTCCTGGCTGGCATTCAACAGTAAAATGCTCAGCATGTTCCTGGAGCAGAACTGGGTCCATTACTGGCCTTGGCAGGTTTATGCAACGGGCTGGCTGTGTGCACTGAGAGCATAAACATTAAAGTCTTAGAAGAAAGAGTGCGAGGGACGCCTTCTGGGCGGCCTAATAGAGTAGGGCATGAAACTGAGAAATTAATACACATACGCAACGCTCCAAACTTCTCTGTTCAGAAATCGGTTAATCTTGAACATATTTTTTTTTAATCCTCTATGATTTGGAGACAGTAGGGGTCGGAGAGGTGCTTGCACAAGTAGCCGGCAAACATTCCTCCAAATGAGATTTCTGGTGACCATAGGCAGTGGTGGCTTAGGTTAAGGTCTTGTGGTGGTGAGTGGACTAACTGAAATTTACTGGCAGGCAGAGTTCTGGGTGGAGTGAGCAGAAAGACACCGGTGCAGCAGCGACACCAGATGGACAGTGAAATATGACACGTTACATGAGATCGTAGAGGAAAGCGCGCAGCAAAAGGAGCAACACTGACACCTAGCGGCCAGCATTGCAATGATATTCCCTGAGGTGCTCCATAACTCAGACAGACCTAGTGGTTGCCATTGAGAATATGGGGCAGGCATGCTGCGATTCTGGAGGGCAACGGGCGAAGTTTCCATTGGCATAGCAGGTGCAGTGGCACCGGGCTCCAGAAGTCTGAGTCCTTATTATTGTTGTATTTCACAGTTCAAACGGCGGCCAAGAGGCCCATTTCCTTGCTCGCACCAGTGTCCATGACACACACTGTCGGGCCGTCTCATAGCATTGCCAGAACTCATTTAGTTTTGCTTCACTCCAGTGGCGTCACTGGGGTTGGTGTCACCCGGTGCGGGTAACTCATGGTGTCACCCCATCACGACTTACCGCGTGGACCACCTCTGTCGGAAATGTACGGCGCTAGGTACTGTCTTACTCCCTCTAGCTCCCTCTCTCTGTCTAGCTCCCTCTAGCTCCCTCTCTCTGTCTTACTCCCTCTAGCTCCCTCTGGTTCCCTCTCTCTCTGTCTTACTCCCTCTAGCTCCCTCACTCTCTCTGTCTTACTCCCTCTAGCTCTCTCTCCCTCTGTCTTACTCCCTCTAGCTCCCTCTCTCTGTCTTGCTCCCTCTAGCTCCCTCTCTTACTCCTTCTAGCTCCATCTCTCTCTGTCTTACTCCCTCTAGCTCCCTCGTCTCTGTCTTACTTCCTCTAGCTCCCTCTCTCTGTCTTACTCCCTCTAGCTCCCTCTCTCTCTGTCTTACTCCCTCTAGCTCCCTCTCTCTGTCTTACTCCATCTAGCTCCCGCTCTCTCTCTCTTACTCCCTCTAGCTCCCGCTCTCTCTTACTCCCTCTAGCTCCCTCTCTCTCTCTTACTCCCTCTAGCTCCCTCTCTCTCTGTCTTGTTCCTTCTGGCTCCCTCTCTCTGTTTTACTCCCTCTAGCTCCCTCTCTCTCTCTGTCTTGCTCCCTCTCTCTGTCTTACTCCCGCTAGTTTCCTCTCTTTCTGTCTTACTCCCTCTAGCCCCCTCTCTCTTACTCCCTCTAGCTCCCTCTCTCTCTTACTCCCTCTAGCCCCCTCTCTCTCTGTCTTGCTCCCTCTAGCTCTCGCTCTCTCTGTCGTACTCCCTCTAGCTCCCTCTCACTATGTCTTGCTCCCTCTAGCTCCCCCATTCTCTCTTACTCCCTCTAGCTCCCTCTCTATGTCTAGCGCCCTCTAGCTCACTCTCTCTGTCTTACTCCCTCTAGCTCCCTCTCTCTGTCTAGCTCCCTCTCCCTCTGTCTTGCTCACTCTAGCTCCCTCTGTCTCCCTCTCTCTGTCTTAGTCCCTCTAGCTCCCTCTCTCTCTGTCTTACTCCCTCTAGCTCCCTCTCTCTCTGTCTTACTCCCTCTAGCTCCCTCTCTGTCTAGCTCCCTCTAGCTCCCTCTCTCTCTCTTACTCCTTCTAGCTCCCCCTCCCTCTGTCTTGCTCCCTCTAGCTCCCTCTCTCTATCTTACTCCCTCTAACTCCCTCTCTCTGTCTTACTCCCTCTAGCTCCCTCTCTCTCTGTCTTATTCCCTCTAGCTCCCTCTCTCTCATTCTTGTTCCCTCTAGCTCCCTCTCTCTCTATCTTACTCCCTCTAGCTCCCTCTCTCTGTCTAGCTCCCTCTCTCTCTGTCTTTCTCACTCTAGCTTCCTTTCTCTCTGTCTTTCTCACTCTAGCTCTTTCTCTCTCTGTCTTACTCCCTTTATCTCCCTCTCTCTCTGTCTTACTCTCTCTAGCTCCCCCTCTCTCTTTGTTACTCCCTCTTGCTCCCTCTCTCTCTGTCTTGCTCTCTCTAGCTCCCTTTCTCTGTATTACTCCCTCTAGCTCCCTCTGTCTCCCTCGCTCTCTTACTCCATCTGTCTTCCCTGGATTTGTATAAACAAGAGTGCGAGCAACAGGTGGCACTGTGGTGAAGAGCAAGCTGAAATTTGGAACTGGTTCACTGGAAAACTGAAGACTGCAAGATACTGAAAAATAGGAAACCATGCACCCTCAGATGAGCTAGGCTGCTATAGAGTTGCCTTGTGAGCAAAGAAAATTGCAGTCAAGCATTGCAGAGATCTCCTGCGAGACGCTGGCGAGTGTGAACAGCATGAGGAACAAGCTTGCACAGGGAGCGACAGTAAAGGTGAGAGCAGAGGCGAGGCTGCAGTGCAGATAGGTGTCACCCCATGTGTTGGTGTCACCCGGTGCGGTCCGCACCCCCCGCACCCCTCTAGTGACGTCACTGCTTCACTCTTCACCCAGTCACGGGCTTCACTCAGCAGTCTTTGTCTAGCTTCAAGCGGAAAATGTAAAATATTTGATGAAGTGATGAAAAGAGCCCATGTCACTGACCTTCTCTCATAAACTGCGGAACACACTGATTTAGATTAGTGGCTGAGGATGCTTCGCGGATAATCGAAGTTCTAGAACTTGTTTCTTTTATTGTGATTAGTTTTAACAAAACACATCAGGTTATCCGGGCTAGTCTTACAAATAATAGTTTCACCAAGTGATTGTGTACTCATTGATGAGAGCATCAATGCACATGATTCTTGGCAGAGTGAATAGCTCATATTGCGCAACTCATTGAACTGAAGGGCATATTCTCAAGAACGTGTGATAACCATCGCAAAAGTAACTTAATGTAACTTCCAACATCGCAGTCTATCGCGGGAAAACTACGCAGTGATAACGAAGCATTCTCAGCACAGCGGTCCCATTCGATAGTCTCCAGATAACGCATCAACTGACTGCGTTAAAATCAACGCCATGCCGCAAAAATGCAAAACGCGAACGCAAAAAAAGCTGCAATAAGGCCATTCGCGATACAAAAATCAGTGAAAACCAGCTACAGGCCTGCAAATCACATGCATTAGTTGGGAAAAATCACCATTAAAGTAGAAAAAAAACAGACAAACAAATGCCAAACAACAGCTAAGCACAATGGATGTTGCCAGAGCAAGTACGGAGGAGAACCAGAACCTCACAAGACCCCCAGAGGACCAGCCTGGGACCTCAGGGTCAGGGAAGGCCAAGAAGAAGAAGAGTAGGAAGAAGCGGTTCAGTCCGCAGGAAAACAGGATCCTGATAACGGAGGTGGTAGAACACCATCAACAACTGTTCATCACCTCCACGGTGTCATCAGCAACCAAAATGGACTATGGCAGTCCATTGTGGACAAAGTGAATACGGTGGGAGCGCTGAAGAGGACAATGGAAGAGGACAAGAGGTGCTGGAATGACGTCAAGTGCAAAACCAAGCTGAAACTTGCAAACAACTGAAGGCGGCAATGCAGACTGGAGGTGGGAGTCCTGCGCCACAGGAGGAGCTGGACGATATGGAGGAAATGGTGTGCACAGTCATCAGTGGGGAGATGGTGTCTGGAGTCGGGGGACCGGACACTGCTCAATATGACGAGACACAACAGCACCAAGGTGAGAAACGACCAGGAACTGTGGGGACGGGGGAGATGGGCACAATGGCATGCATGACAATTGAGCTGAGCACAACTGCGGACAAACCGTGCCCCAGCCCCCAACTCCCAATGTACCCAAGTATGCAACTTCTCAGCACTGCATAGGCACAGAAGTCAAAGGCACATTGCATAATGCAGAGAAGGGGCAGCAAAATCAGAGGTGCTGGGGTGACTCTCCCAAAATGCAGCACACACACATAACATGCAGAGCACATCAACACTGACAACAATGTGGCACAAACCGCAACACGTCCACAACAGAACACAGGACACAACTGGTGACGACTGTGTGTAGACACTGGCCAATCACAACTGGCATTGCAGGGAAATGTGAGTTGATAATGTAAAAGTACAAACACAGACATGTCTGTTGTCGAAATGTCCACTGTCCCCCATCAAATAGGCACCTCCTCCCAAACAGCCACAATGTACACAGTCATGCAGTCTGTATGAAAACATGTACAATGCGACAACATTCATGTGAACACAATGTTAAACTGCATCTCCCTTTCACAATGCAGAGGGCAATTCAACACCTCCTGCAGAGCAGCCCGACCCTCTCTTCTCTGATGACGAAGAGGACCACCACAGCTTCGACTCCGAAGCCCTCCAAAAGTTAATTGACAGCCTCCGCAACACTCCTCAAGGAGCAGGGCTGCCCAGCCCAGCTGCACCGAGGACACCCCACCCCTTGCACCAACCAACCACACAGCATGTAGCACCAAACACAACGGCTGCCTACCAGGACCCCCACGAAGAACACATGGTCTTCCAACGCCGTGTGTTGGGGTACCAGGAGCAGCTGGCTGAACAGGTGCGGGTGGGCTTCGACCACATGGCAGACAAACTAGATGTCATGTGGGTGTCTATTCTCATCAGGGACCACTCACAGTCCCTAACGGACACCCACAGTCTGCTCCATGCCATCCAATGGACAATGGCTGACATCATTGGAGCCCTGACTCAGAGACTAGAACAACTGTCCAGTCAGAGAAGCTCTAGCGATGTCACACCGGATTCGTTACACATGCAGAGGTTAATGGAGATCATGGAGTGGGTCAATGCGGAAAGAGAAGCTGCCATGCCTGCACACCAGCGAGTGGTAGATAGTTTCCTCAATTACCTCAAAACCATCCTCATGGCATTGCTGCCACAAGACCTGGTGCTGATGCATGCTGCTGCTACCACTCCATTCACATTTCCGCCCGCTGAAGTGTCAGTGCCATACAGTGTGGCAGACATTCCACCTCCGGCCCCTGAGGTGTCACTGCCACACAGTGCTTGAGAAAGGCCAGCACCACCCACATGTGAGGAACATGGAACAGCAGTAGCATTCAGCTCCGCCATATGGCCGGTTTCAGCTTGGTACTACCCTCTGCATCATCACCTTCCACTGTCCCCCGATGCACCCTGCAACACTTATCTTGGGTCTCGACATGGACTGCCATTTACTGTGTGATGGTCAATGACACATCAATCAGACTGCGGACTGAACACTTCCTCTTCCTTTGGACTTGTCATTCCCTGAAGGGCTCTGGCTGTCCCTCCACGGGACAACATTGTAAAGTGGGGTTTGCATGGCCCTGTACTGCTCCAGATGCAACACTCCATTGAATGTTCCTTAAACATTCTGAATCACACAGATGTGTTGTGTCTATGGTCTTTCAAGTGTGGTAGTATGGATGAATGTAAGGTCAGTGAATTCCTCTTATGTCCATGTAGCTCATGTCATTGGACTTTGGTCACAGGGTGACACATTGCCAAATGTTGTCCGGGTGGTGCCGACGCAACATCAGCTGCACGCGCATTTGTTACTTGCTTGTCCAGCTCTGTACAGAACCATGCCCAGAGCCCCGGGGTCTTTGTACAAACCCGTACGCTGGACCGGCATATTTCAGGCCAGGCCAGTATGCTTACGCTCACAGGGGGGATGACAACGCTGCATGTGCCAGGACTTCTCTGATGTGATCTGCTGACCACAGGTCTAGTTGTCAGCATGCCACAGCCACTCCCTCACAGCTGGTGTACACCCACACCACATCCATCCGGCACACGCGTCACAGGACATGTGACCCAGGCAATAAAAAGGGCACATGATGGCAACCGCACCACGTTACCCAATCATAGAGGGTACATAACTTTTTGGGCACAGACTTGATGGCACCGGATGCACTGCGCCTGGCACAGGCTCACTGCCACAGGACGGTGACTTTTGGTGCACTGAGGTAGGGGCACCTTAAGTGCTGAGCAGGTGTGCAGCCTGCGATGATGCCCCGTACCGGCGGTCCGGACTGCTCAGGTTTTGTGTGCCCTGCTGGACCACAGTGTAGGCCTGAGCCAGCAGACAGCGGGAGCCTACCGCCACGTGGCATGGACATGCTGGTCACAGAGTTAGTGGCACCTCAGGGATTGAGCGGGTGTGCAGCCTAGGATGATGCCCTGTGCACTGGTATGTCCTCTGCCATGGCGAAATCAAGACCCAGCACCAAAAGTTAAACCTGGTGGCCTGCGGAGTGGGGCTGCATGATGTGGAGGGTGCTATGTCTGCAGGCCCCGGGATTGGGGCTTCCAATGGCATGTGGTGGGCCCTCTTTTCTACACGCCGGTGACGGAAGGTGAGCAGTGAGGCCTCGGTGCGCAGGAGCGGGCATGCACCGCTGGGCAGCGGGAATGGCTGGGGTACAGCTGCCTGGGTGCGCAGGGGCGGGCATACACTGCTGGGTGGTGGGAGGGGCTGAGGTGCAGTTGCCTGGGTACGCAGGGGTGGACAGGCGATGATGTTGTGTGCAATTGTATGTACTTTGCCATTCTTGTATCTCGACTCTGTTTCAGATGACTGCTCTGTTTCAGATGTGGGAGCTGGAGAACTGCACTACATGCCTGCACATGGTTGGAGACACACCAGTGGCAGCAGGTGAGCAGTTGGCCTGGGTGCGCAGTGTCGGCACTCTCTCTCCCTGTCCATCTCTTCTGTGTCTCTCTCCCTCTCCCTGTCCGTCTATCTCTCTCTCCCTCTCTTTCTCTCTTTCTCATTCTCTCTCTCTATGCCCGTCTATCTCTCTCTCCATCTCTCTGTCCGTCTCTCTCCCTTTCTCTGTCTGTCTATCTCTCTCTCCCTCTCTTCCTCTCTCTCTCTCTCCTTCACCCTCTCTCTATCCGCCTGTCTCTCTCTCTGTCTGTCTATCTCTCTCTCCCTCTCGTTCTCTCTCTCTCTTTCACTCTCTCTCTCTGTCCATCTATCTCCCTCTCCCTCTCTTTGTCTGTCTATCTCTCTCTCCCTCTCTTTCTCCCTCTCTCTTTCACTCTCTCTCTCTGCGTCTATCTCTCCATCCCTCTCTCTGTTCGTCTATCTCTCTCTCCCTCTCTCTGTCCGTCTATCTCTCTCCTTCTCTTTCTCTCTCTCTCCTTCGCTCTCTCTCTGTCCCTTGATGTGCGCAGGACAGACCTTCTCATCATGATTTTTGTCTTGCAGGCTGTGACCTACGGATTGTCCCGAGGGAAGCGCCATGTGTCTTCATTTCTGTTCTGTTTCTTTGAATACATTTTCATTTGTTGATTTGAAGGCGAATGTGTGATGCTCATTTTTGTGATGACACATGCATGTCACCAGATGTGATTGTGCGACATTAGGCGGAATATTTGGTACATGATTCCTTGTAGTTGATGTGGCATGTCTTTGGCTGGAGGGAGGAGGCCTGGGGTAGGGGGGTCCTTGGGGTGGTGGGTGTTGTGGCCCTCTTGGGTGTCCGGCCTGCCTGATCGTTGGCTCCATGGTATCTGTTGCCCTTCAGGTGTGGCTCTGGCCTTGGCTCCTTTTTCTGGTGCAGGCTGTGGTCCAATTTTACACCAGGTCAGAGCAGGTGTTAGTTTCCTGCTGCGCCTTATCGCATGTTTTGTGGTCGTATCGACGATCTGGCTGGTCGTTGAGAATGTTGCGGAGTGGTGTTGTTGCAGCTTTTTGCATGGGATTACCTAATCTGCATCTCATTAGCGATAGTTGCAGGGGTCATCAGTAGCAATGTTTTTTGTGGCTGCTATCGCAGGTAAACTGGTGATATGGGCTGTTGACACCAGCTTGTGAAGGGGGGGATAAATTTATCGCCACTTTGGCTGAGATAAACTGGTGATATGGTCTGTTAGCACCAACTTGTGATTGGGGTGATACATTTATTGCGACTTTGGCTGCTATAAAGTGCTGTTAACTCGGCGATAACTCCTGGAGAATATGCCCCTGAGTTTCCTGGAGTCATTCCCTGGGAGTGTGGAAGACTGGCTGAGACTAGATCGGCCGGTTGGATGGCTTAGCACACGTGTTTAAAGTTAATGTTCTGAAGGTCAGATAATTGTGATGTGAGTGACTGCTGGAAGGAAGTTCACTCCACACCTCTGAGCACTGGATTGCAAAGCAATGTCATTCGCTTGTACGAACTGTTGTTCTTTGGTGTGTAATAGGCTTTAAAGTGAGGAGTAGGTTCTCCCCCAGTGAGTACCTTTTATCTTTTTTTAAGAAATATTTGGAATTCCATTGCTCCACTTGTACGTGAAGCAGAACATTTTGCATCTATCCTGGGCATTCGTAGAGAAATAGTGAGGCTTTGATGGGTGGATCCGGTGGTCTGCTAAGGGTTCTAGATTGCCATTAGTTTTGATGCGCCCTTTTGGGCCTCCCAGTAGAAGGGGGAGCTGGCATTCTGGATCTCTCAGTGTGGATTTAGGGATAGCCAGCGTTCACATAGTCAAAGATTGAGCTGAGAGTTGCTCTAGCACAGATTCAGTTGTTCTTGGCTGCCACAGTAGAGAGTTGGAGGTATATTTAATAAAACATCACACAGCGTAACAAGTCACCTTGCTGCACTGCGTGATAGGGAAATGGCAGGAATGTGTTGTACTTGACAATGTACAGTGCATTCCTGTCTTTTCCTAGCACTGGCAAATAATGTACTGCCTAGCCCCAATGCAGGTACAGTTGGTGCAAGGGTGACTATGTTGTAAGCACGATTGATTTTGTGTAGCAAGGGGCACCTTCCTGCACACAAACAATCCCTTGAGGTATTTTCCTCTTTCAATGTGTGCTGCAGAATGCAGCCCACATGGAAAGAGCAAAAAATGTGGGGAAATAAACATATTTATCCTTGTTACCACTGGAGTCAAGCTATCCAGGCTGAAGAAGGCTGATAGCCAGAAACCGGTCCTTGGATGCTTGATTCCGGTCTAGGAAAGACATGGCTTGGTAGTTCGGGCTGGACTGTTCCCATGAGGCACAGGGTCAAGGCTGATTTGCATATAGCCATTGTCTGACCTAGGGTGGTGTGGAGTGCAAAAAAACGATGGATTTAGGCCCAGATCTTTGTACTGGGGTGAATGTAAGACATTGTTCTGCATTCTGTCCATCAACTGTGTTTTTTGCAATTTTCACCTGGGGAGGCATAGCAGTTTTGGTGCATTACCAGGTCAACCACTATTGGTAAAACTGGGATTCATCATAATCCATAGGTGTTGTGTGGGAACACCCATGCACCACCCATGCAACACCTACCTGGGCAGAGTATCACAGCTATTTGCTCTGCGTTGCGTTAATCCAGATCTATGGTGCAAGTGCAATGCAACTACTTGATAAATAGGGTCCGAGGGATGTGTGAAGAGTAGCGGTGGTGTAAGCAGGGTATTATCCAATCTGAGCATCAGTGTGTTATGCTGGAGGACTCTCTGGCTTCAGACTTTAAGCATGGTGGACTATTGCACAGAAATGTCCCTATTTAGGAACATTAGTTTTATTGTATGCCCCACTAGGGCGACAATGCTCACAGTAAGCCACAGTTTACAAAGCATTCAACATGGCAAGCCAGATCCGTGTCATCAGGACAGTAGCGCTGGAACAATTTTCAGAGTGGGGTGCAGCCCTCAATGTTACATCGGTGAAGTCATCGGATTGTGAAAAATCCAAGAGTCACACTACAAACAAATATAGCAAATGAAGCATGTCCATTCAGCAGGTGAGTCTTAAGGGTGTGGTATGTAGCTGGTAGTGGGGTGTTTGAGCACCCTGTTACAAAGCATCATGTGGAATTGCGATATCATTTACAGACATCACATTTTTCATTGAAAATGGCCACACATTTTGCACTGACGTGCAGTTTTACTTATACGTCTATATAGCACAACCAATAATGTGTGAAAATAAGGCTTCACTAATATTTATCATTTGCACATCACAAAGAAATGTGTATTGATTTGTTTTGGTCCTATTAAAATATTTTCTTTGTTGCCATCACACTCCAAAATTATAAAAATGTGTCTCACTTGTGCTTTGCTAACTACTGATATGTTTTTAAATGTTTGTACAGTGATCATGTGTTTCACAACCTGTTCGATACCAGGAAACATTGAAATAGAAATGAGACTGGATTCTACATGCAGTAGTCCAGTTTCTTAATGTTGAGTCTGATTTTACCAACATATAATAACAAAGAAAAACACCCAGGTGAGATCCTCCAGAAAGTGCAGAAAAGGACGACAATAGAAATCATTATGCTTGAGTTCCCAGGCAAAGCCATGATTGATAGTTGACCCGGGTTTGCAGTCCCATAAATATTAAAGTTTGCATATCTTGCCCCAGAGGGCTTCCCGTTAGTTCAGCCATCACTAGAATGAGAATTCTCCTTGAAATTTTTTATATCCATATGATACATGTTTTTCAGCTCAAGGCTGCACTCAAATCTAAATATCTTTGTTCAGTAATCCAAAATTTCCAATGTTCTATTCAGTCCACACCTGTGGAAACAATAAAATTGAAAAGACTAAGGGCCAGATGTAGGTAATTCCTATTTACCGACTCTTAAATACCGAATCGTTATTTAAGAGTAGCTAAATAGGAAGGAGGCATATGTAGGTAATTCTTATTTTCCAATTACCGATTCGGTAAGATTCGGTATTTACCGATTCTGTAAATACCGAATCGGTATTTCACATTGATTCCTATGGGCATTGAAGCCCATAGGAATCAATGGGAAATACAGAATCGGTATTTACAGAATCAGTAAATACCGAATCCTGGCAGGGGGAACGGGGTGTCACTTTGACACCCTGTAGCACCCCAATTGCAGGCTTGTGTGCCATGTGGCACACATACAAGCCCTAAGGGCATGTCTGTGTGTCACATGGCATAGGTGTACATGCACAGATGTTCATGTACACTGGAATTCGGTATTTTACCACCCAATAGGATTGGGTGGTAAAATAAGAATTCCTAAGGGCCTGTGGCACTGCACACTGTGCCACCTACATATGGATTTACAGAATCGGTATATTTACCGATTCAGTAAAATACCGAAGTGGTAAATTTACCGAATCGGTAAATATACCGATTCTGTAAATAACGACCCACCTACATCTCAAAAGCCAAATACCGGTCGGTATCGGCCGAAATCGTCCGTTACCGACCGGTATTTGGCTACCTACATCTGGCCCAAAGCCTTCATATAAATTTATATTTATCTAAAAAACAAAGAGGTAAAGCTAATGTGTCATATTCAATGAAACTTTTCATTCATCGAGGTGCAAGTGTAATTCCACACCCATATAAAGTACTGCCAGTTCTAAATTACCCAGTTTGGTTATATATCATGATTCTAGTCCCCACAATATTCACTTTGTGTCAGTTACTCTCGGTTTTTGTACATGGCAAACTACAAAGTAGCATTTAAATTTTTCATTACCATCAAGCATTTCCGTGAATTGTCTTGCCACATGTAGTTTAAGTCACAGTTCTTATGGCCCTCTGGTGCTCAAGGACTCTAATATATGTTGGAAAAAATGGTGCTCATCGCATAGCACTTGTTGCAGGGGCAATTTAGGACATACACCACTGTTCTACATTTCAAGGATTTTGTGTATTTTTCTGGGTTTCACTGACAGTAGAGTATTTTGCTCATACATATTAGCACCTTTCTTGTAGGCTTTACATTCCAAACATTTCTTAAAACCTGTTGTTTGCTGTAACCAACTGTTGATATTTCTAGCTGTAGAGTAGCGACAGGAAGTCTGTCAGAGATTTGTCTTTCTGAAATATAATTGTTGGTCTTTTCCTCACTGTATGCCCAAACATTGGGTCTAGCTAAAGGAACTGCCAATGTCTCTGGAGTATTTTTCTTCTCTCCTATTGTTGTTTACCATATGTAGTAGTTATTGTAGTACTCTATGAATTTCCTTTAATTTAATCCTCCTGTTCTGACTCCTTAAGAATATCTGTATGATAGACCCCAGCTTGGAAACAGCCCCTTATTGCCTTCCTATCAGCTATATACAGTTTACAGCTGCAATTTCTGTTGGCCCACAAATACTAATTTTCTGGGGTGTCAGATGGAATATCTGAAAGTGTAATGTTCTATTCCCAAAGATCTCCTTTCTATATATAGTAGGCTGCAACTTATGATTGACGACCATGATCTTCAGATCCAAGAAAATAATCTCACTGGTAATTTGCAAATTCATATCATTTTATTTTAAACAAGTTATGAATCTTAAGGCTTAATGTTCAGAACCATGGCAGATTTAAAAAATGTTTTCAATGAAGCGAAGCAACAAAACTACTTACTTCATATTTAATCCTACAGAGTCCCTCCTGGCAACATGATCCTCCCAACAGCCATGAACAAGTTTGCATAGCTGAGGGCGTAGCTGGTGGTCATCATTGTTCTTCGGTATTGTCTGTACATTTTTCACCAAAGAGCAAGAGTTTTTCAGTTAAGCACGATTTCATCACCATAGATGAAATTATTTTGTTTTGGTGATAGTAATGAATTTTAGGAAGCCTAAATTACATTGAGTAGCCAGTAAAATCTGCTTGTCTGATGGACATGTAAGGGACAAGCTGTCAAGCACTATTAAAAGAAATGCTGGTTCTCAGGGAATGCAGGAAACTTTTCTAGGAAAATCTTATCTTTTATGTAAGCTGTTAATGACTGTACATGTGGTAATAACAAAAGATCAGTATATAGTGAGGAGTTCTCAAATAGACATTTCCTTAGGATGCCCAGGGGAGTTTATTCTTTCCTTGCAGACCTTGAGAAGTAGGTACAGGGCTGGTGTTACAGAGTTTTCAACCTTTTTCATCCTCACAGGAAGGAGCTTTCGAGTGCGGCAGGGCGACCACTATTCCAAAGGGGTGCCGCTGGGTCAGGGCGTGCCGCAGGGCTCGTCCCTGAGCCCGACCCTTTTCAACTTATATGTGGCGCCCGTTGCATAGATTGTGGAGAGCTATGGCCTCCAATTGGTGACATACGCTGACGATACGCAGCTGGTCATCTCCCTGTCGCACGCGCCCTGTCTTGCTGCGGATGGCTTCCAGTCGTGCATGAAAGATCTGGCCGATTGGATGGCCGCAAATTGCTTGAAGCTAAACGGCAGCAAGACAGAGGTGCTGGTGGTAGGGAGAGCCCAGTCGGCCTGGTCGTCAGCTTGGTGGCCATCTTGTCTCGGACCTACTCCCACCCCCTGTTCGGGCCTCAGATCAATCGGGTAGTCGGAGTCTGTTTTGGGGTCCTGAAGAGAATGAAGAAGGTTTTAGACCTTCTGCCATTGGAAGCGCGTCAAACCTTAGTGCATGCCTTGGTGACCGCAAGGCTTGACTACGCGAACTTGCTGTACCTTGGGGCACCGAGTAAAAGCATTGCACGTTTTCAAGTGCTGCAGAATGCGGCGGCACGCCTGATTCTTAGGCTGCCCAAAAGGGCACCCTCGAAGCTGGCTCTACGAAAACTCCACTGGCTTCCGGTAAAGAGCAGAGTTGAGTATAAAGCTCTCTGCACGTGTCATCGGATTTTGTATGGTAGGGCGCCCCGACCTTTGCAGAAATTGATCGAAGCCTATGAACCTCCTAGAGCGCTCAGATCTGCGGGCGGAGGACTGCTGAGGACTCCCAGGGTAAAGAAAGCTCGGATGGGAGGCAGGTCCTTTAGGCACCTGGCCCCCAACCACTGGAACAAACTCCCAGTAGACCTTCGCCTGGAACAAGCAGAAACGAGATTCCGAGCTAAGTTAAAAACCTACCTCTACACCAGATAACTTTGGCCTGCCAGTACTGTTTGCCCCTGTTTTTTTGTTTCTCTCACCGTCAGCGCGGGAACACGCCGGTGCGCGTAACTCAGCGCTTTACAAATGCCCCTATTATTATTATTATTATAGGAACCTATACTTGTCTCTCTCAATTAGACCACTATCCAATCAGTCGTACGAATCATCAAGAAACCTTGATTTCACTTAGATATATCATTGCAAATGTGTTGTTTCATAACAATCAGAATTGTATAGTTGCCTGTAGATGTCTTTCTCATACATTACTTTGGGGCACAATGCTATGTTGTCTTGCTTGTCTGATTAGTTAGTACCCACATCATTTTCATTTGGTAAAGATGTTATCACTGTTTCATACATATTAACCTTCCTTTGGATTTATGAAGTTTTCTATTTGTTTTTAAACATACATTTTTAATATCTGAGCCACCACTGTTGGAATGTGTTCAAGCTCTTGAAGCATCGAAGGTAAAAAGGCTGAGGGAGATCTAAACACTGCCACTTGCACTATCAACAACAACTTCAGTAAGTTTCCTAATAGCTACAATGTCATTAGTATCTAATTCAAGAGTTAATAATACCTCCATTTACATCAGAGACCATTAAGATCCAGCTCCTTGTATATTCCCTTCCTTGTATCTCATTTTACTAGATGCAAAGTAGTTGCTTACTTTGAGATTCCTAATAAGTTTGAACACATCAATTCGGGTTTTTGGATAATCAAACATGGTTTGTGGTTTCAAGACTAAAAGATAAACATAATCTTAAGATTTTTTTTTTGTTGTTTGTCTTCATATCACCTCAAAAAAGCAAATGCCCTCCTGATCTCAACTTCACCTACTGCTTATATCGGGGGTCTGTTGTCAATCAATGTCTTTTTTTTTCTTGTCCTCATACCACCACTGTTTGCAAAGTCAAGCCTGACATCCGACCTGAACCACCCCAGGCTATTTGCAGTACCACATATAGTCCTGCGTACCAGTCCAACCAGTTTCCTGGTTGCTGATTCCACGCACGTGTAATCATAGGACACAAGGGATTAAGTTCTTATTGTACCATTCCAGTTCAAAAATCATACCACATCTTAGTATATGTACCAGCGTCAATTCCTATGTCCATTTTGCTGATAGTTTTAACCGCCTGGAGCCAGTCCAAACCGTGAGGTGGTGTAGAATCAATCCATTTTTTACAGATTTCTCTCCTGACGAGAAGGATCAGATAAAAAGTAGGGCCCTCCTATATGCCGATAAAGGCAAGGTCGACTGATCCTCCAGCCCTATCATGACCAATTTTAAGCTCATTTTAATATTAGTATGCAGGATTTCATTTATTACTTCTCAACCGAAGACCAATAGTCCGGTATTAGGGGGCATTCGAAAAACACATGCCAATTATCTGCACTTAACATACCACATCAATGACATCTTGGGGCTGCGGCAAGTTGTCAATCAATGTCTGCGCCAGCTTACCAACCAGCGCCATACATCAGGAGCTGACCGAGAGGTTTCATTATAAGACATCATGGTCTTCCGTTAGAGTCCAATAAACTCCAGAATAACGCAAATTTGGCCTTCCTCTTATTCCATTCAACCTTTTGGTCCAGATCCCTGAACTATCTCACAGAGTTCCACCACTCCCTCGAAATAGGAGGTAAGAACTGGCACCACATTTTACATATCTCCCTCCTTGCCAAAAGGATCAAGTAGAATATCAGCTGATTTTGAAGCATCCGAAGCGCCCCCAGATATAGATCCTGACTGCATCATGCCAAACATGATTAAAGTAGGTCTTATCTCTACGTCCACCCCGAAAATATTTGAGATTGTCTTACCAACATTCCTCCAGAAATTATCCAAGACCAGCCAGTTGGCAAACATGTGGATGTCATCCGCCTCTCGAGCTTCACACTTTTTACATTTGTACTCCCCCTCAACTCTTATCTTAGCCACTTTCGCCAGGGTTCAATAGAGTTTGGCAGAGAATCCTAAAACCTAATGCAAAAATGTGGTATGAGCTCCGGTCCCTTTTAGTTACCTCATACTATTGCGATTGGGCGCCAGTGTGGGACTCAAGTGGAACTCCAGAGTGTTTATTTGATAGTCTTGCAAAACGCCTGAAAGCTTGTGGGATAACACAATGGTGGAAGGGGGCAAGTGGAGGGATCTGAAAAGTAGAACCCTCTCTAGCTTTCATTTCTAGCAGATATCAGCGTGGCTCAGAAATCAGAGGTGGTCGGTCTGCAGAGAAAAATCTATGGAGATGGATCTTCATGATCCAAAACCAAGAAAGAAGGAAGTATCATACTGGTACAGATACCTGGTTGCAGCAGCAGAAGAAAGCATGAGACCCCTGTAGTGTGCACCAAAGGAGGCAAGGGAGGCGTTGATAATAATCTCAAAGTATTTATTCAGGTATGAAGATCAGTCAGTCATATAGCACACGACCTCAGCCTCAGCTGCAGTCACCGTGACACACGGCTCCAATGACAGTCGCGGCGCTCGCCTTGGAACGCTCGCAGTGGTGACATTCTACATGATGTCACCACGGAGCGTTCCACTGCGTCATGGGACAGGAGGGTGGCGGGTGAACACAGTGGAAGATACCACACATCCCCCTTCCCTACAACAATGCAAATAGTCAACAAGAACATTATCAGGACATACCCCACAATTATTTAGTCACATATTGCTCCAGATGTCTGGGCGGTCTAACCACTCTCTGGCTTGTCCTGCTAGCCGTGTGAGTTATTACAAAACGCTTCCTAGGAAGCAGTTCTCTTTGCACCTGGGGCTTATCCTCTCTCACTCCCACCCTGCCAGAGTCTTCCCTGGGGGGATGGTACCTCACTACTCTTCCCAAGTTCCAAATCTTCCCCTCCTGGGTTTTCACTGCGTTTCTGAACAATTTAACAATCTTTGTAGGTCTGCTGAACTCCGACCAACTCGCCCTCCGTGTGGGTGCTCTGATTTTTATGTCATCTCCCACCCTGAACCCCGCTTCAAGGGTGGAGTGCAATCTATCGAACCTTTCCTTCCGTTCCAACATGGCTTTGCCCTGTCTGTCTAGCGCTTTCGCCTCTCTAGAGTGATTAGTCCATCCTTTGTGACAACCCATCCACCCAGGTGATAGTTTTGTGTTAGGTCTTCTCGCTCTGAGTAATTCAAAAGGGGTTGCTCCCTCCCGTCATCTGGTGTGGGGTCAGACGGTAGGCTTCCAGACGTTTCGTGATTTCTTCTTTCCAGATCAGGCCATTGGTCTTGGCTAATTAGATGCTATCTTTTAGGGTCTTATTGAATCGTTCTACCATTCAGTTGGTTTCGGGGTGGTAAAGCACACAGCGCTTGTGTACAATCCCACAGCTCTAAAGGAAGTCCTTCATCTCCCTTGAGCACAGCTGTACTCTATTGTCTGTCAGTAAGCTGCTTGGTGATCCTTCCCTGAGGAATAGCTCCCGCAAAAACTCGACAACAGTTTTAGTGGTGATTTCCGGTACTATCTTCACCTCTGGCCACCTTGAGTACAAATCCACTAGGACCGGGATGTATGGAGTGCGTAGTTCTCCAGTCAGCGGGCCTATTATGTCCAGTGCCACTTCATCCCACGGTCCCGAGGGGGGTGGCCTGCAAACCAGAGGCGGTGTGTGTTGTTTCAAAACCTTATCGCTAACCGTGCAAGGGATGCAATCTCTCCCTTTCCTTTCGATTTCATGGTCCATGCACGGCCACCAGTAGTCCTCTCACATTCTCTGTTTGGTCTTGGTGATGCCCAAATGTCCGTCGTGGGCTAAATCCACCAATTGTTCTCTCACCGCTCTGGGTGGGATCAGCGTTGTGCCTCTGAACAGACATCCGTCAACCTCAGACAGTTCTTCCCTGACCATCCAAAACAGGCGTAGAGTTTCGCTTCGCTTGTCTTTGTGTCTCCATGTCCCTTTTACTCTCTCACATACTCTCATCAATAGGTCATCTGCCTCCAAGGCCTCTTTCCACGATTCTTCACTTATGGCCCCTTGAGTGATCACGCACACGTTCTCTGTTTGGAATTCTTCCTTGTCTTCACTACTCTTGTCCTCGGACTCGTCTTCCGCCTTTTCTTCTACCAGTCGCGAGAGGCAGTCCGCCGCAAGATTCTTCGTTCCAGGTACATATTCAACACAGAAAGTGTATTCCTGCAAGTTTACCACCCATCGCCTGATTCTGCTCGAAATCGCGTCAAGTCCCTTCTTGTTGAACACTTTAACTAGAGGCTTGTGATCTGTACGCAGGGTGAACTGGGTACCCCAGATGAAGTCTCTGAATTTGCTCATGGCCCAGTGTGCCGCCAACCCCTCTTTCTCGATCACCGAGTAGTTTGTTTCGTACTTCTGTAGTGATCTGGATGCGAAGGCTATGGTTTCTTCTCCCTTCGCCCCTACTTGAGAAAGGACAGCTCCTAGTCCTTTCGAACTCGCATCAGTGGTTACCACGGTCTTTCTGTTTGGAATAAACACTTTCAGGCTGGGTGCTTCTGCCAGTGCTCTCTTTACCTCCCCAAACTCTTTCTGACACTCTTCATCCCAATCGAACACCACGTCTTTCTTGAGCAGGGGGCGTATTGTAAATGTTCTGCCTGTGAAGTTCCTTACGAACTTACTGTAGAATTCCAGCATTCCCATGAACGACTTTATTTCCTCCTTGTTTTTTAGAGGCATCAGGTTTGTTATGGTGTTCTGCAACTCAGCTTTTGGGCGGATCCCATCTGGCGTCACTTTGTGCCCCAGAAAGTCTAGCTCCTTGCACCCAATCCTGCACTTTTCCCTTTTCACGGTGAGGCCTTGGTCTTTAAATCTCGCCAGTACTTGCCTCAACCTTCTGTCATGTTGTTCGTCGTCTCTACCAAACACGAGTACGTCGTCCTGGTAACATAAGATGCCGGGAATACCTCTAAGTATGCTCCCCATGATTCTCTGGAACATCGCAGCTGTGGAGACCAGCCCAAAAGGCATTCTCTTGAATTTAAATGCGCCCATGGGAGTCACAAACGAAGTAAGTTCTTGTGAGTCTTCGTGGAGCTTGATTTGGAAGTAGGCCGAGGTTAGATCCAGCGTTGAGAATATCCTAGCTCCTTCCAGCATACTCATCATTTGTGTGATGTTTGGCAGGGGGAATTCGTCCACGACCAACTCCTTGTTCAATGCCCTGAGGTCGATGCATAGGCGGACCGATCCATCCTATTTTCTTGCTGCGACGATCGGCGCGAGCCATTCCGCTGCTTCCACTGGCTCTATGATCCCCAGGTTGCACAGCTTTTCTAGTTCACCTCTGACTGCTTCTTGAAGGAAGGTTCCTCACCTTGGCTACCACCGGTACAGCGTTTTCCTTCAGTTTTATCCTTTGGGAGTAGTTCTTCAGGCACCCCAATTCGTCGTTGAACACCTCCTTGAATTCCGTCTCAATGCTGTCCCTGGTTCCTTTCACTTCTTGTACCAAGATTTTTGGGGTTTTGTTAGGGTCAAGGTATATGCCTAACTCCTTTTGTGCTTGCCACCCCAGGATGTTGTCTCCCTTGGAGGATACGTACACCTTCGCAGCTGTGAGTCTATCTTTATACTCTATTGTGCCCCAGAAGTAGCCCTTCTTGCTAATGGGTTGACCACTGTACCCCCCTGGTTTAACGTTCATTCTGCTCAACCTAATCTTACCCTTGGCCACCCTTTCAAACTCTTAGACTAAGAAGATAACAACTTCTGTTCCTAATGGACCAAACACAATTCCATTTTAAAACATGTAAACTAGGAAAATTTACACTTGAGCCCACAAGGTGGCACTGTCGGTGTGAAAGCTCTCATTCGGTCAGACTCACACTCTTGTTAAACGGTATTAGTCAGTGACAGGAAGTGCCCTAGTATTGCTCTGTACCATTGACCGCCTGCTCTCCGTTAGCGATTCCCCCACTTTTTAAGAGTAGGCAGTCGCGCAGCACTTCCAACGCTCTCTCTCCAGACTTCACACGCTCGTGTAAATTACTCAGTCACATGCATGTATTTACTCTCCAATTTTATAGTCTTTTACGGACATTACCTTTATCTTCTCGTAATGCCTCTTTATTTTTCTCTTTCACCATTCGTTGTTCTCCTGACCTTAAAATATTCCTGTTCCCCAACTTCGCAATGTTCAGTGTTGAGGTCGTCTGTGCCTTCCCCTTTCATCCTCGTTGCCAGTGTAGTGTGCACCAAAGGAGGCGAGGGAGGCGTTGATAATAATCTCGAAGTATTTATTCAGGTATGAAGATCAGTCAGTCATATAGCACACGACCTCAGCTACAGCTGGAGTGACCGTGACACACGGCTCCAATGACAGTCACGGCGCTCGCCTTGGAATGCTCGCAGTGGCGACATTCTACATGATGTCACCACGGAGCATTCCACGGCGGCATGGGACAGGAGGGTGGCGGGTGAACACAGTGGAAGATACCACAACCCCCTTACCTGGTCCGGGAAGGATTCTTGCAAAGTGCAGAGCTGGAAAAGTCATGGCAAGTATCTATGAGCATGCTTAATTCTTTAATTAAATCTGCTGCATTAAGAAGAAACCACTTTTTCACTTTACACAGAGTCTATATTGGACCCTAGCAAAGTTGGTCAAGATTTGATTTTCACCTGAACTCAGTGTCCTATTTGATAGTGTAATTACTGTGTTGGTAGAGGTATTAGCCATCAGTTCTTCGGCCTCATCCTCATTATCCTGTTTGTTGGACCTCCCCTTTATTTCTCCCTTCTTTGTCATCTATTTCATTTCCAAACTGTCTTTTGTGTTTGCTCTTTGCATTCAGTAATCCACCTGCTCTTTAGTACAATGTCATCATGCAGAAATTCTCTAAAAATACATTAGTTTGTCAACTTATGGTGTTTATGTTCCTTTTCCAGCCTCTATTTCCTAATCGAACTGACATTGGAGCACACATCGAACTGACATTGGAGCACACATCGAACTGACATTGGAGCACACTTCGATCTGACATTGGAGCACACATCAGTGGTTATGGACGTATTCCTGTCTCGCATCCTCAGACCTCTTTGCAAAGGTATAGACTTGACCTGTTGTGTAGTCTATTTTATCTCTATGGCATTTTCATGCCTTTTTTCCTTTATTTCTTGCTCTAGCTTTGCAAGATGGACATTCAATTCATTAGACATTTTTGTGTATTGATTGAGTCTTGAGCTTGATTTTTTGACAAATTCCATTTCAATTGTGCAATCCCCAAATGATTGTTTTCTGCTTCTGAAGCAGCATACTTAATCAATATTTTATTCATGTTTGCTGAAGCTTGTAGGTTATTGTCTGCCTACTCACTCAACATGACTGGATCCGGATTCTCAAACCTGGTGATAGTTAAAACCCTGATGCCCCGGGGGACCCGCCTCAAATTCATTTATTGTTGTAATGAGGCATTTTCCCACCATTTGCATGTTTCACTTTTCATTACCACCAGGATACCCCCGCAGGTGATAGTGCGCTTTACAAATCCACATAACATAACATTCATTATTTCCAATCAGTGCCTTTTTTCTTTTGTTGACAAAATCCCAGAGTTTACATTTCCAGTATTGTTGTTGAATACTGGCACAATGAATTGCTTTAATCAAAAAGTAACCTTGCAGCTGCCTCCCTGCTGTTCACATCCATTCTAATACCTATTGATGCCAGAGTAAAAACAGGATTCTAAACTTGAAGGGTTCTGGTGCATACTGCTGAATGTAAGCTAATGTTTTAACTCCTGAATATCTGCCCTATTTCTCTGAAACAAATATTTTAATCCACAGTGCCCAATTGAAAAATAAGCTGCAAGGCCATTTTGTATGATATCAGCAAAAGGAAAGCTTATGATCCTGTTGCATCGGTGTTTGCAACGGTGCAGAGGGGAAGGGGGTGCGGTGGGGTGGGGGTGGGTGAGATGGATGGAGAGGTACTGGAGGAGGACATTTGTGGTTCCGTGTGTTAGGGTTTAAGGGTAGGAATACGTGTATTGTGTCATTAAGGGTAGATGGCAGAATGAGGGCATGGTGATTAGGGTTGGGGAGAGGGAAGGTGGTGAGAATTGGGGGTCATGAGGAGTAGGTAAATCAGGGAACAGCAGGGACTGGTGTGAAGCGGGTAGTGTTTGGTCCATTTCGAAAAAGGAAGGTGGCGAGTACGCAGTGGCGTAATGATAATTGAGGGGGCCCCCTTGCCAGGTAAGTGGAGGGACCCCCTTCGGACTCTATTAGGAGCTCTCAGGCCGAAGTGCAGTGCTGAGGGGGTCCCCTGGAGCTTGAGGGCCCCCGGCACTGCAGGGGATGCATGGGCCTGTGTTACGCCCCTGCGAGTATGGGTTGTTTGATCAGATGTGTGTGTGTGAGTAAAACTCAGGGCTCGAGAGTGGTGTGTTCATTACTGAGAAATGGGAGTGGGTGAGTAGAGGCAGTGGTGCTCTGTGCTTATTTCTTGGTAGGATGAGTAGGTGAATGAAGGACTGTAGAGGAGAGGTGGGATGGGCGAAGGCAGGACATTGTCTAAGGAGGAGCTGGGGATGTGGGTGGTTGGAGTCGGAGGTGCGTGTTGTGTCTCCTCCTGTCTCGGGCTTTGCATGTTGATTGCGCCGAAGGCTTTTAAGATCACAAAGCTGATTGCAGCTGGGCCCCTCAAGACAGAGCATGTGTCTGTGCAGGGCTTGAATGCCTCCCCTTGGGCTGCTGTTGTGATCAGACTCTCAGATGAGAGCAGACTCATCCCACCTCTATCCATCCATTATCCTACTCAAGCCAACTAACAAACTCACATGTCCACCATTCAAATGAACTCCTAATTCCCCATACTAACCCACCACTAATCCTTTTGGGTCTGTAGTAGCTCTGAAAAGCGCTTTGAAGCCTCGTCAGGGGTAGTAAGCGCTATATAAATATAATTATAATCATAATCTGAAGGAGTTTGCAATCCCGGCAGGGTCTTCTGACTTACACCGCCAGCCACGCTCAACCATCAGGGCACCCACCCAGTGCGGTATCTGCAATGCTTCACCATGTATTGATTCTTGTGGCATCCCTGATAAATGCAATGTGCTTGCGGCATTAATAAACAGTTTCAATGCAATGGTTTAAGTGTCCCTTGACACCTAATGGAGCCACTAGTGACCAAGAAAGGGTTCACCACACCTCACCGTAACATGCTACAAAGACCACTGATTTGTTCAACAGAATAGGTCACACACCAGCTGGGTTAATGCTTTAAATTTATTGCTCCAACATCAAAGTAAAAAATAGGTCTACGCTTTTCAGTGCAATGGCCATGTTCACAACCATGTGTGCTTGCTCCACTGTGTGGTTATAGTATAGTAAGATCAGAGCTACCATTGATTTGCTAATAACTTTGACAAATCATAATGAAACTTTCACACAAAAAAAGATCACCCACCTCAGCTCCTTTCCTCAAAAGTTGCAGAAAGACCTTTTAAGTGGGGACAGAGAAAAGGGGGATCCCAAAACCTTTTTCCCATGCAATTTCCATAGGGGAATTATAGACAAGGCAACATGCAAAATAGAATTACGCCAAATTTGGAAGAGTGCTTTTTAGGTCTCCCCTACGCAGTGCACATACGCTGCATAGGAGACCTTTAGCCGTCGTGCAGCTCTTTTTCAAAGCACATACTCGCGCTTGTGGCGGTATACACCTTGCGGGAGTGCGCAGCGGCGCACCACAAGGACAAGTATGTGCTTTGAAAAAGAGCAGACTGCTCTCCCCAGCACGCGCGCACCACTCGTGGGTGCACCCCTCCGCCTTTTTACTTTCAGCGGGTACGCATGTTTTTCTTTTTACCCATCTCCCTCTTGTTTCCCTTCTTTTAGCACCCTTGTTCTCTTCATTTGCTTTTTTGCCTTTTTTATCTAATTCGTCATTCTCTGCCCATGGAGGTGAGCGCTTGTCTTTCTCTTTACCCATGCCCCACTTGTTTCCCTTCTTTTTAGCACTCTTGTTCTCTTCTGATGCTTTTTTCCTTTTTTTTAATTCGTCATTCTCTGCCCATTTATCCTTTTGTCTATTTCCGTTTCTGACCCGTCGACAGACCCGGGACGGACTTTACGGTATGCACCCCCCCCCCCCCCCCCCGGGGAGCCCGGGAGGAGGGGTCTGCCGCCCACGCCAGGAATCAGCCTTGCTTTGCTGTACCCAGTCACCGCCTCTACAGCATCCCAGAGAAAGAGCTACTACCTTCCACTCCTCAAGCTGACTTACCTGCTCCTCTGATTTCTGCAAAACTGCATCAGACCGCTGCTTTTCCTGCATTTCTGTGTAAGAGCTTCCGAGGGAGGGATTCCTTCCCCGGGTTGCATCTGCCCTTTCTGCCACTCTCCTAATTTAGCCGAAAAGAATGTGGCAAAACTTCTCAGTTTTGACTTAGGCTTGTTTTCATGGTGCCTGAAAAAACACACAAGCTTGCAGCCGTGCAGATGGGCAGGCACAGGAGGAAATGGGAAATCCTCTGCATTTTTTAATGTACTGTGTGTGTGCGTGCGTGTGTGTTTTCATGCGAGTCCATATTAAAATATATACGAGGGTGCATCTCTGGGCCCTGCTGCCACTACAAGGTGTAATCCTTCCTAAGGGTCTCAAAGTTCCTCATTTACTTTTCCCTATTACCAACCTTGTCTTCTGTCCTATTACTCCACTTCTTTACTCTTTCTTCTCTTCCTTTCTTCCCATCTTTTGTCTCTCCCTCCTTATTCCCTCCCTTCTTCCTCTCTGACGTCCTCTTCCCTTGCCTCGTTTGTTTGTCCTTATGTTCTTTCTCTCATCATTATCCCTTTCTCCAATCCTATCATTTTTTTTCTGAATTTCCTTAATCCTTTTCCTCTCCTTCTTCACCCATTTTCATCTATTTCCCACAGTACTCTATCCAAACTTCCCGAAGAGTAAAACGACAGGCTCTGGGTTTACCAGTTTCTGTGTGGGTTCAAAAATTACTGCACTAGGTAAAGGGCAGGCTCCCACCTCTAGGCCTGGTGTTACCAGGCAGCTGCACAATTGATCATTAGGCTACTATTCACAAAATATTGTGTAAAGCTTTAACACTTTACAGATTTTAGGGACTGGTACAAATTAATTAGATTATTCAGTGAAAGTTACTAAATATACATTTGCATGCTAGGCTAACCCATCACTAGAAATATACAAGCATTTGCATAGCCAATAGGTCTCGCCTTTGGGACCTTATAAGTGTTTAGCCATGCAACAGTTTATGTTATTGCACCAAGGATATTGTGCTGCGTAACTAAATACTTATAAGGTCCCAAAGGCGAAACCTATTGGCTATGCCAATGCTTGTTGTCGTTTGGTGTAATTCTGTTCAGTAGTTTTTAACCCCTTGCATGCTGATGACGGCCCCCGTCCGTCATGCATCACAGTGCTCGTGTGCTGATGACGGCTGGGGGCCATCATGAATCCGCCCACTCTTCATAACGGCCGCACAGGCGCAGAATCGCGGCCGCGCCCAATGGGTTAAGAAAGTAATGTTCAGAATTGAGCGGGACTGCAAATGAAAAAAAATAAAACGTTCCGATTGGCCAAGAAGGCTTTTTCCCTGCTGGCCTCTTGCTAGTGCAGGTGGTGGTGTGAAACGGGCCTGTGGGAGCTCATGCTATGATTGGTTGTCTGCAAAAGCAAAGTTGCAACCGCCGTTGATTAAAAAATATATGAAGGGGGCAGGTTAGGTGTACACTTGCCCCATAGGCCATGTGGTGGGTTCCTCTCTTGTCAAATAAACAAAAAAGATTGGAGTTGCTGTGGATCTGTGGGACCAGAAGACACCAAAAAAAATAAAAATCATGCATTCATAGTTATTTGCAGAGAGTGCACTCTCAAAACACTGTGAAGCCTGTTACGTGGGCACGCTCCTACTATTCACAGTCTGTGCTCTGGGTGCAGACTGTACGTAGAGCCCACTCTCTCCAGAGATCTAAGTCCCATTAGGTGGAAAAGGTCCCACTATGCACAGTCTGCATGTAGTTGGCAGACTGTGCATAGAGACCACTTGCTCCAGACACGCAAGCGTTACTAGGTGAGCAAGCCCCCACTACACACAATCAGCTCTGAGAGCAAGTCTGCAGAAAGCCCACTACCTTAAAAAAATTAAGCCCCATTAGGTGGGTAAGACCCTTCTATGCACAGACCGTGCTCAGTGTGCTGACTCCACATAGCGCCCACTCCCTCCCGAGACCCAAGTCCCATTAGGTTGGAAAGGCCCTACTACAGACAATCTGTCTCAGTATGCAGTCTGTGCATAGAGACAAATGCCTCATTAGATCCATGCCCCTTTAGGTAGACAGCCCGCTACTATGCACAGACTCCCTGTAGAGCCCACTCCCTGCACAGACCCAAGTCCCAGGAGGTTGGCAAGGCCCTACTATGCACAGTCTGGGATTGGAGTACACACTGAACATAGAGCCCACTTCTTCCAGAGAAACAAGCAACATTTGGTGGGCTAGCTCCCGCTTCCCAAGTCTGCGCTCAATGTGCCAACTGAGCATAAAGTCAAGTCCTTTGAGAGACCCAAGCCACATTAGGTGAGTAAGCCCCTACTACAGACAGTCTGCACTCATTGTGGAGACTGTATGTAGAGTCTGCTGTCTCCAAAGATCCAAGCCCAATTAAGTGGGCAAGACCCTACTAAGCAAGTCTGAGTTCAGTAGGCAGACTGTGTGGAGAGCCCACTCTCTCAAGGCACGCAAGCCCTCCTAGGTTGCTGTTGGACTTTGGCCCTTAGGGCAGGTTCACCCCTAGACTTTTTGCGTGAAATGGTGACCTGGCAATGGTGATTTTAGGGATTCTGCGCACTTTCACTGTGTCCCAGTGGAAAGTGCGTGCGCACTCTGAGTGCATGTGCTGAGCTAGGCCTGCCCGCCCATAGGAATGCATGGGGAATGTAGGTGTCCCTGGTAGTTCCTGATGCGTGGGGTGTACAGGCTTGAGTCTGGTATGTGTGAACTCGTGAGAGTGAATGCTGCGAGACGGTGTATGCAGCATGTATGTGTCTAGTAGCGAAGCGCCATTTCTAGACATGGCTGTACGTGTGCTGTGAGGGTGCTGGCGTGTGATTGGCTGGAGCTGGCTGGCATGCCAGGCTCCAGGAAGTCTGGATGGGTCTGCCCGGTGGTGAGTGGGAGATTAGCATGAGTGATGTGTGGGAGGAGTGTACCTGTGTCCTGGATGGGCTGGGTTTTCCCCACACAATGCTGGCTCCGCCCCCCTGTGGTGTGTCTAATGACCCAAGCCCTGCCAGTGAATACAGAGGGTGGTTGAGGTAAACAGAGTACTCAAGAACCAGCTGCGACTGGTTCCGCCCCCACTCTGCACCCTCAGACAAAGGAATGCACTGTATAAAAATGGGGCTGTGTCCCCACTGAAGTTGTTCTCTTCCAGGATCCTGAGGGGGCTGCTGCTGCTGCTGCTGGGCCAGAGGACCGCCACTTGGGGTGTCTCCCTGCCTGGAGACCCAGTGTGCTGGCTCTGGGCCCAGCCTTGCCCCCCCTGCCTTGCTGAAGGACTATGGGGGTCTGAACTTTCCTCTAGCGCTTGGGAGCGCTTGATTTCGGCCCCGAGCGCTTAATAGCGCTTTATTTGCATTTAGCGCAGGGAGCGCTGCACTTTTTACCCTGTAGCGCTTGGGAGCGCTGTGGTCACCCCTCTAGCGCTGAGAGCGCTTTGTCTGCAGAGGCCGGTGCCCACCCGGCATTGTCCGTCCCAAGCGAGTGCCACCTCGCTTATTTTTGATTAATTTGCCCCTGGCAGGAGCCCACCCTGCCAGGGTCCTTGCCGCTGTATTTGGAGTTTATCTCGAGGGAGCCCACTCCTCGGTAAACTCACCCCCCGCCTAGAAGTGCTGGACACGGGCCGCCGCGCTGCCCGCGACGACCCGGAAGTGTTCGGCGTGCCGGCCAATCACAGCGCGGCCCCGGGAGAAGAAACCGGAAGTCCCGCCTCGCCGCCGGGAGAGGAGAGCCCAGCAGCGAGGAGAGGCGGCGGAAAGGTGCAGGCGGGGCCCCGTGGCGGAGAGGAGAGCCCCGCCGCCCGCAAGAGGAGAAGTGTGGGAAGGGAGCCCCCGAGGAGCGGGAGCTCCCGTGAAGAGCCGCCGGGCAGAGGAGGCAGCGCGAGCCCGGTGAGTGTCTGCAAAAGGGGAGGGGGCAGTCGGGGCACATTGACGGTGCCCGCCCCTCCCCTCCAGTACGAGGCCCGAGTGTTTGTGAGCCCGTGAGGCTCCAGGCGGCACTTGTGCAGAGCCCCGAGGGGTTCAAGGGGGGCACTTGCGGAATCTCGAGTCCCCCAGAGGGGGGGACTCCCACCAAAGGCGCCCCACGTGTTCGCGGGTCCCCGTGAGGGACCCCTCTGCCCCGAGAGCCCTAGTGAAAGGCTCGTGGGGGCCTGACCTGTGTTGTTGAGCCCGGAGAGGCTCTAGAGACAGCGCACTTGTGTTGAGCCTAAAAGGCTCAAGGGGGCATTTTTGAGAGCCCACGAGGGGCTCAGGCGCCCCCATTGTTGCAGGAGCCCAGAGAGGCTCAGGAGACAGTCAGTTGGGCAGAGCCTAGAGAGGCTCCCCCAGCGTGTTGGCCCCATCAATTGCTACCCAGTTGCCCAGCACTTTGTGGGCAACTGCTCCGTTTAGGCCCCCCTGGACTTTGGACACAGGGCGTCCTAGCCCTAGAGAGGCCAGTTGGCCTAGGGACAGTCACAGGTGGTGACTTACGTGGGTTTGGCGCAATTGTACTTTCTGCACCTCTGAATGTGTTTTTATGCGTCATGTGCCTTACACCTCTGAATGTATTGTGATGCATCATGTGTTTTCCTCCTTTACACCTCTGAATGAATGTTATGCATTGCATCATGTGTTTTCCTCTTACACCCCTACAGGTATTGTAATACATAGGTGGTTGTTTTCTCCCTAGTACAGGTGGTGCTAGTGAGGTCCTGGTTACCAGTAATTACTGGTTGTGTGCTATTTTGTGCTATATATTCTATGTACTAAGTGCTATTTCTGAAAGTACTACTTCTGATTCCTGACAGTGGTCCAGGCGGCCCTGTCTTGTACATATCCCCTGTAAATTCTGCCCGTGCCTCTGGCACATTGTAAAGTGTGTGTTTTATCTAATGTGTTTTGGTGTAATACAAAGGCTATTTTTTTATATAACCTTGTGTGGAGTTTCCTTTGTGGTGGGCCTTTGGTTGTTGTTGCTGGGGTGCGTGCGCAAATACTTAGCCTACATCGCCTCCAAGTTTAGCCTTGCTGCTCGCGCCACGTTACCTAGAGGGTGAGTAGGGGTTATCTTGGCGTGTAACTCCCTTGCCCTGACTTGGGTGTGGTGGTCTCTGACTGACTTTGGCGAAAGCCCTGGCCAGCCGGGGATCCCATTTCCAACATTGGCGGCAAGCGGCGGGATAAGGATTTGTGTTTGCGTTGTACCACAGTAGCGGCTGGCCGCACCACAAAACTCTGCATTTTAGATGACCACATTTTTGGGGATTAGATTGTTTTTGAAATTCCATTGTTTCTTCTCCTGAAGAGTGTCATTTGATTGTGTTCAGTACATTTGTCCACCGCCCTGCTTCCAGAGTTTGGTACCTGTGTCGCTTTTGGTCAGGTTGAGAAGTCAGGGGTGGTAAAAACTGCCTTACCGATCCGAGGGGAGGGTGTGTGTGGATGAATGGTGTGTTTTCCTGGACGCATGAGTATGAGTTCTCTTTGATAAGGAGATTGTTGAAGTTTTGGAATTGTGTCCTCTTACTTCAGATTGTTCAGTCCCCTGTGTTGCACGTGTCTGTGATCATCTTGCCAAGATGGAGTCTGCTTTTAATGTCTGGGGTCTGTTTTTGCATGAACTGAGAGAGTTTTGCGAAGAGAGAGACATTGCAGTGAATGAGTCAGACACCCAGTCCCAACTTAGGGGTAACCTGATCCAATGGCAGAAGGATGACTGGGAGCGTGAGCACAGTGCGGAGAGGGCCCGGGTCTCACACCATGAGGGTGGTGGGTCAGAGGGGAGCCCTGAAGAGTCTGAGGAGGAAGAAGATGATAGCACAGGGACGCCAGCAGAGAGTGAGGACCCCATAGATAGGGAGTCCCTTGCTGGGTCCAGTTTAGGAGGCAGCGCCTCATCCCTTTCCCTGTCCCCAGAGGAGCTGGAAGATAGGAGGAGAGAAAGGGAGCACCAGCTGGCTTTAGAAAAGCTCAAGTTGGAGCATGCCCAGGCTATGGCACAGCTGGGCATTAGAAAGCAACAGCTGGAGGTTAAGAAGCAACAGCTGGAGACCGAGAGGGTCTTAGCGCAGGACAGGATAGAGGAGGCTGAGAGGGCCGCCACCAGAGGCAAAGTAGCTTTGGAGGGTAGACTATCCCCTGCGCGCAGTGTTGAGTTTCTGGATCCCCCAGGGAGGGTTGAGTCCAGTGGTGGCAGCTATTTAGATTTCAGTGTAGGAAATCCCAGTCCCAGTTCCCCCAGTCTGGTACCTGTTTTCCCAGAGGAAGAGTTAAGGGTGAAGTTCAGGGACAGTAGGAAACTGTCTCACCAGTCTTGGGTAGATTTTGAGGATGAATGTTGTAATACACTGTGGGCTTGGGTAGAGGTTCACACTGACTCTGATTTTGAAGTCTTGTTTGATCTTATTGTCAAAGAGCAGGTGCTCAGTGGTTGTTCGCCAGAGTTGCGCCAACACCTGTTGCAATTTGGATTTACTGATCCAGAGTTACTGGCAAGGGAAGCAGACCGATGGGAAAGGGCCAGAGGTTCTCTAGAGTCATTAGGGAGTGAGTCCAAAAGAAGTGGTTCAGGTATCTTCCAGCCCAGCGTGGTGGAAGAGGCTCAGTGTAGCCCAGCTAGGTCCCAGGATAGCGAGGAGGGTGTAGGGGCTCACTGCCTGGCTCAGTGGAGCAGGAGTGAGGGGGAGACCAAGGTTCCCCAGACGCCCGAAGCCCTGCCTCAGGACTTGGATGGTTTCTGTAGGGAACACCAGGTTGGGGACCTAGGCTGTCCTGTTAGTCCACTTGAGGAGGATCTCCTAGTGAGTAGAGGACCTGGAGTGTCTGTAACCAGAGCTCCTGTGGTTCTAGAGTCTGGCAGTACCGCTCCGGTAGGGAGGGTACAGGAGTCCAGAGTGAGGAGTGATTGGGGGAGTTCCCCAGTGGAAGGACCAGTGGGTCAGGGACTACCCAGTTGGGCTAGGTTCCCGTGTAGTGACCATGATAACAACACTTCTGGTCTGGGGGATCGTCACGCACTGTCAGGTGGACAGAGGGCGGGAGATCTGCGCCAGACAGACAGTCACACAACAGATGTGACATTTGTTAGCCTCAGGGGGATTGCGTGTGAATCCCCAGAAGTCCTGGAGTGCCAGGCAATTGTTCCACCGAAGGTTCTAGACCAGAGGTTGGAAGGCCAGGTTCAGGGTCAGCCTGACCTGAAGGGTAGGACGACTGTAACCAGTGTCCTGACCGGTTATTCTTCCAGAGGAACTTCTCCAGGTGGGAGAGGGCAGACCTCTGGAAGGGGGTGCAGAGGGTGGGAGAGCCCACCTCTGACCCCGGTGCAACCTGAGTGGATAAGCCCTGGGTTGGAATGGCGTTCTAGGGGTACCCCTCGCAGAGGGAGGAGGAACCCTAGGAGAAGAGGTAGGGGGAGGAGAGCCTTCCCTGAGACTCCTGGTCCGCCTGAGGTTGTAGGCCTTAGGCTGGAGAACCAGTGGCAGTCTAGTCCTGTCTTGCAGACAGGAAGAGTGGAGAATGGCTCCTATGTGCCAGGGGTTACTACCCCCCGCTCTGCGAATTGGCATGGACCAGTGGCACCTGGGTGGCCCAGGGCCTGGTCCTGGCCGCGGACAACTTGGGAGTACCAGTGGGGTAGCCCAGTTGGTCCAGACAGTTTGTTTAGAGGGAATCCCATGGGTTCACCGTGGCGTAGAACAGGAGGGTGTCCCTGCAGTTGTGGGCCCGCGTCCGTGTTCTATCGCCCCAAGCAGGGAAGTCCATCACGGTGGTGATTGTTCTACCCTGCGTTTTGGCTGGAAGGGGGTTATGTTGGACTTTGGCCCTTAGGGCAGGTTCACCCCTAGACTTTTTGCGTGAAATGGTGACCTGGCAATGGTGATTTTAGGGATTCTGCGCACTTTCACTGTGTCCCAGTGGAAAGTGCGTGCGCACTCTGAGTGCATGTGCTGAGCTAGGCCTGCCCGCCCATAGGAATGCATGGGGAATGTAGGTGTCCCTGGTAGTTCCTGATGCGTGGGGTGTACAGGCTTGAGTCTGGTATGTGTGAACTCGTGAGAGTGAATGCTGCGAGACGGTGTATGCAGCATGTATGTGTCTAGTAGCGAAGCGCCATTTCTAGACATGGCTGTACGTGTGCTGTGAGGGTGCTGGCGTGTGATTGGCTGGAGCTGGCTGGCATGCCAGGCTCCAGGAAGTCTGGATGGGTCTGCCCGGTGGTGAGTGGGAGATTAGCATGAGTGATGTGTGGGAGGAGTGTACCTGTGTCCTGGATGGGCTGGGTTTTCCCCACATAATGCTGGCTCCGCCCCCCTGTGGTGTGTCTAATGACCCAAGCCCTGCCAGTGAATAGAGAGGGTGGTTGAGGTAAACAGAGTACTCAAGAACCAGCTGCGACTGGTTCCGCCCCCACTCTGCACCCTCAGACAAAGGAATGCACTGTATAAAAATGGGGCTGTGTCCCCACTGAAGTTGTTCTCTTCCAGGATCCTGAGGGGGCTGCTGCTGCTGCTGCTGGGCCAGAGGACCGCCACTTGGGGTGTCTCCCTGCCTGGAGACCCAGTGTGCTGGCTCTGGGCCCAGCCTTGCCCCCCCTGCCTTGCTGAAGGACTGTGGGGGTCTGAACTTTCCTCTAGCGCTTGGGAGCGCTTGATTTCGGCCCCGAGCGCTTAATAGCGCTTTATTTGCATTTAGCGCAGGGAGCGCTGCACTTTTTACCCTGTAGCGCTTGGGAGCGCTGTGGTCACCCCTCTAGCGCTGAGAGCGCTTTGTCTGCAGAGGCCGGTGCCCACCCGGCATTGTCCGTCCCAAGCGAGTGCCACCTCGCTTATTTTTGATTAATTTGCCCCTGGCAGGAGCCCACCCTGCCAGGGTCCTTGCCGCTGTATTTGGAGTTTATCTCGAGGGAGCCCACTCCTCGGTAAACTCACCCCCCGCCTAGAAGTGCTGGACACGGGCCGCCGCGCTGCCCGCGACGACCCGGAAGTGTTCGGCGTGCCGGCCAATCACAGCGCGGCCCCGGGAGAAGAAACCGGAAGTCCCGCCTCGCCGCCGGGAGAGGAGAGCCCAGCAGCGAGGAGAGGCGGCGGAAAGGTGCAGGCGGGGCCCCGTGGCGGAGAGGAGAGCCCCGCCGCCCGCAAGAGGAGAAGTGTGGGAAGGGAGCCCCCGAGGAGCGGGAGCTCCCGTGAAGAGCCGCCGGGCAGAGGAGGCAGCGCGAGCCCGGTGAGTGTCTGCAAAAGGGGAGGGGGCAGTCGGGGCACATTGACGGTGCCCGCCCCTCCCCTCCAGTACGAGGCCCGAGTGTTTGTGAGCCCGTGAGGCTCCAGGCGGCACTTGTGCAGAGCCCCGAGGGGTTCAAGGGGGGCACTTGCGGAATCTCGAGTCCCCCAGAGGGGGGGACTCCCACCAAAGGCGCCCCACGTGTTCGCGGGTCCCCGTGAGGGACCCCTCTGCCCCGAGAGCCCTAGTGAAAGGCTCGTGGGGGCCTGACCTGTGTTGTTGAGCCCGGAGAGGCTCTAGAGACAGCGCACTTGTGTTGAGCCTAAAAGGCTCAAGGGGGCATTTTTGAGAGCCCACGAGGGGCTCAGGCGCCCCCATTGTTGCAGGAGCCCAGAGAGGCTCAGGAGACAGTCAGTTGGGCAGAGCCTAGAGAGGCTCCCCCAGCGTGTTGGCCCCATCAATTGCTACCCAGTTGCCCAGCACTTTGTGGGCAACTGCTCCGTTTAGGCCCCCCTGGACTTTGGACACAGGGCGTCCTAGCCCTAGAGAGGCCAGTTGGCCTAGGGACAGTCACAGGTGGTGACTTACGTGGGTTTGGCGCAATTGTACTTTCTGCACCTCTGAATGTGTTTTTATGCGTCATGTGCCTTACACCTCTGAATGTATTGTGATGCATCATGTGTTTTCCTCCTTTACACCTCTGAATGAATGTTATGCATTGCATCATGTGTTTTCCTCTTACACCCCTACAGGTATTGTAATACATAGGTGGTTGTTTTCTCCCTAGTACAGGTGGTGCTAGTGAGGTCCTGGTTACCAGTAATTACTGGTTGTGTGCTATTTTGTGCTATATATTCTATGTACTAAGTGCTATTTCTGAAAGTACTACTTCTGATTCCTGACAGTGGTCCAGGCGGCCCTGTCTTGTACATATCCCCTGTAAATTCTGCCCGTGCCTCTGGCACATTGTAAAGTGTGTGTTTTATCTAATGTGTTTTGGTGTAATACAAAGGCTATTTTTTTATATAACCTTGTGTGGAGTTTCCTTTGTGGTGGGCCTTTGGTTGTTGTTGCTGGGGTGCGTGCGCAAATACTTAGCCTACATCGCCTCCAAGTTTAGCCTTGCTGCTCGCGCCACGTTACCTAGAGGGTGAGTAGGGGTTATCTTGGCGTGTAACTCCCTTGCCCTGACTTGGGTGTGGTGGTCTCTGACTGACTTTGGCGAAAGCCCTGGCCAGCCGGGGATCCCATTTCCAACAGTTGCAAGCCCCTACTACTTAAAGCCTGCACTCTCTACGCCACAACATGGAGAGCCCACTCCCTCCAGACACCCAAGCCTATTTAGGTGGGCGGACCATGATTATGTATGACACCACTCTCTGTGCAGTCCTTCGCGGAGAGCTCACTCCCTGCATATATTCATGCCACCTTACATAGCCAAGGATCTACTACGTTCAGTTAGATATGTTAATATTTTACTTTATGTTAAAAAAACATAGAAATTCAAAGAAAACACCACATTTTAATGGGACATTATAATTAGGTGTGGTATTAATTTGATACTTTATGTTTAAAAAAAACTAGAAATTCATTGGAAAAAAGTTTAAAGTGACATCATAGTTATGACTGGTGGGAATACCTTCCTTTACAATAGAAACAAACCCGAGAAATTCACTGAAAAAACAATGGTCCATCATCAGTTCCAGGCCGTTTCCTCAACATACATTCTTTTTGAATAAATGAACAGCTTCTTGGTTGCTACGAGCTTGTTTGTATTTCAAAATAGAGTCTCATCATGTATTGGAGGTTATGTATACCTCCAACAAGGCCACATCGAGGAATTGATAGGAAGCAGATAGGCTATTCATATTGTGAGCCCAATGCAGCTTGTAATAAAGTGGTTTCAACTTCTAACTGAGTCCTCGGAGGATAGTTTTGTTTTATTATTTCACATATTCATTCTAAAGAACATCGGAACACCAAAAAATACTCAAAAAATGAACTGGAAACCAGTGGAAACCTTAGTAAAATTGACTAAAAACTTTTCACACCCAAAACAACAATTACCTCCGATCAAGACTGGAAAATATTGTGAAATAAATCTGTATCCTAGAATAGAGGCCGTAAAGTAGTGGGGCCCTAGGCCCCCATGAATATAGAATCAGGACACAGACACTGTAGCATCGTCCCGCCTGACCCTCAGGTTGAGACAGGACAGGCAAGCAGCAGGAAGAGGAAGTGAGGTAACAGGAAGCATGTAGTCTGTAAGCCAGTGTGAGGCTGGCAGGGAATAAAGAAGGAAGCAGAAAATATACTCCTGTGTCGGTGTGTCATTACGAGCGCTGCGACACTGGCAACGAGGGTGGGATATCCATGAAACAAAACCCACACGCAGCCCATCGCTCAGCCACCCCATGTGGCCGACCACCGAGCCCTGCAGCGGAAACCATCATCCGCCAAAGCCACAAGACACCTAGCTGCTGCCCAAGTGAAGCGCTGAGGCGCAACGCGAAGAAGCGAGAACGCGTGTGCCAGCAACCCGACCACCGCATGTGAGAAGGAAGGCGCGTATGCCAGAGTGCGCTCACCGCGTGCTCCCCCTCACCGAGTGATCCCAGAAGACTGCAGTCGAGTCCGCGCGGCACCGGAGAACAGTGCCCGATTCCCAGCGCGACCAGGAGGTGCAGAACCAGAGAACCGGAGACAGCGCGTAGAGCAAGGGTGAGTTCAAACCCTGCCGCTCCCATCACGCGCGCCGCCTGAAACCAAGACACGAGGCATACTGTCCTGCGCGGCGGCCATTTTGAGGCCAGGCGCCCGCCCATAAGCAGAGCCACGCATTTTCCATGGCGGCCATCTTGAAGTCAGGCGCCACTCGGTTTGAAGAAAAATATCAATAATAACGGCAGCCAAGCTAGTAAGCAGCTCGAGGAGCCACAAAGAATTAATAAACACCAATAAGAAACAGCAGCCACGATGGTAAACAGCTCAAGGAGCCACGGAAAAGAATAAAATACAGCGTGAAACCAAAAGCACGCCAGTACAGTCTGGACAACACCTAACAAAGCCAGCCAGCGCCACCAAGAGCCCATCACCTGCAGATGTCCGACCAGGGCCCGGATAGCTCCTCAGACACTGCCAGTACAGCTCCCAATACGTCCGGCGCGACAAGGCCACGAAGCCCAGCTCCCAGTACAGGAGGGCCAGCTCCTCCAACCAACGTGCCCACGATGGCGAATAAACCCATTGGAGCCTCATTCATGCGTCAACCGCAGCCACTACCACTGACCCCAGGCAACAGTATGGGTCCGTCGTGGAAAACGTGGAGTGAAGATTTTGAAGACTATATGGTTGGCTCCCTAGTGCAAGATGATAAGCAAAAGATTGTAGCCTTGAGAAACCTGATTGGTCCAGACATTGCGCAAATTATCAAAGAACTACCCAACGCGGCAACTGCCACCTATGATGAAACCAAGGCCGCCCTTGACAGACGCTTTCTCCACAAACGCAATGTGGATTATGAGCGCCACACGTTCAACCTTGCCATGCAGGAGAAAGACGAATGCATGAGCGACTTCATCATGCGCATTCGGAGACTTGCACGATACTGCGACTTCGACAATTTCAAAACGGAAGATGCCCTGAGACTCCGTATCATTGATGGCTGTTCATCTGAAACACTGCGCCGGAGACTCTTAAAGAAACCATATACATTAGACGAAATCGAGGAACTGACAAGAATCAATGACCAGGCCGAGGACTACGCGAAGCGAATGGGAACACAGAAATCATCGGATCACAAAGACCACGCTTTACGCATTCAGGCTCACAGGTCATCCAAGGGTAACAAGTCCTCATCCACTTCTCACAGGTCCCAACCTTCACGTCGAAGCTCACGACACAAAAAGTCCGCAAAAGCCACGTCCACCTGCTATAGATGCGGACAGGACTACCCGCACTCAGGTCAATGCCCAGCAATCGGGCAGCGATGCCACCGATGTGGAAGAGATAATCATTTTGAGATTGCATGCCAAGCCAAGCAACCAAGTCATAGGTCATCAACCAAAGGACATGAGTCACGGCATCATGCCCGAGCCGTAAAAGAGAGAGGAAGAAGGTCCTCCAGCTCGTCCAACTCCAGCGCTCAGTCAGCCTATTCACCGCAGTCAAGAGGCCGCTCCGGAAGTAGCCACAGCACCAGGCGTCACGTGACAGGCTCCTATCGGTCACGCAGAGACACTTCCAGTGCATCGCCATCACGCACCCTCACATCACAAGACAGTGATGAATACATATGCATGGTAACAACCCCGGATCGTGATGAGTACATATGCATGGTTGCAGACCCGGATCGACTGAAACGGTATCCAAAACTCGACATCCTGATAGGAGATCACCCAGCGAAATTTGTTTTGGACTCTGGAGCCTCCCTGAACTATATCTGTGCTTTAGAACATCAGAACATGAAACACAAGCCCAAATTGGAACCAGCAGCTGTCCGCGTGTTCACGTGGATGTCACGCAAGCCACTGCCTTGTCTAGGCCGCTTCCGCACCACTCTCACGTTTAAGGACCGGTCAATTGACGCTTACATTCATGTAGTGGAAGGGCCAGATCTGGCCGACTGTCTCCTCAGTCTACCCACGGCAGAAAGACTCAAACTCGTGGAACTCCTCTACATGACGGAGGACACCCCAGACATTGTGGCGAAATTCCCCAACCTGTTCAAAGGCCTTGGGAAGCTCAACCACTTCAAGGTAAAACTTCACATCAATGAAAACGTGACACCCATTGCTCAGCACCACAGGAAGGTGCCATTCCATCTACAAAAGGCCGTCGATGACGAGCTCCAAGATCTCCTTAGAACAGACATCATAGAACGCACGACGGGTCCCACCCCTTGGGTATCGCCAGTCGTGGTAGTCCCGAAAAAGGGGCAAGACAACAAAGTCAGGCTGTGCGTCGACATGCGCGCGCCCAACACCGCTATTGAGCGGGAACGCCACCCTGGGCCGCATATCAGTGACATGATTACCAAATTGAATGGCGCCACAGTGTTCTCCAAACTAGACCTCAATAAAGGTTACCACCAGCTGGAGCTCCACGACAAGTCGAGATACATCACGACTTTTACCACGCACCAAGGCCTATTCCGTTACAAACGCCTGAACTTTGGCATATCCTCGGCTGCCGAGATCTTCCAGGAGGCCATCAGGCGAGTCATCCAAGGCATCCCAAATGCCTTCAACTACAGTGATGATCTGCTGGTATTTGGGAAGGATCAAACGGAACACGACACGGCCCTGGACAGAGTGTGTCATGCACTGATGACTGCGAATCTAACCCTCAATGCCAGCAAGTGCGAATTCCAAAAAGACACCTTAAAATTCTACGGACACATCTTCTCAAAGGAAGGCATGAGACCGGATCCCGAGAAGGTAGCGGCCCTGGCCGACACCCAGAAACCTAGAGATGTCACAGACCTACGCTCTTTCCTTGGCATGGCTAGCTACTGCGCGCGCTACATCCGCGACTACGCCACAATCAGCTACCCGCTACGTGAACTCACTCGCCAAGGACAGCCATTCGAATGGACAGATGCGTGCCAACATGCGTTCTCCGTGATCAAACAAGCTGTGGGGTCGGCCATCAACCTGGCGTACTTCGACACGAAGAAGAAAACTGAAATCACGGTGGACGCCAGTCCAGTAGGCCTGGGCGCCATTCTGGCCCAATACCGTGAAGACTCAGAGCAACGACACATCATTGCCTATGCAAGCCGCAGTCTCACAGATACTGAAAAAGCATACTCCCAGCCGGAAAAAGAAAGCCTGGCTGTGGTGTGGGCGTGCGAACATTTTCACCTTTTTGTTTATGGTAAACATTTTACGATCATTACGGATCATCAGGCGCTCATTACGATTTTTGGCAACCCCAATGCGAAAATGCCACCTCGCATTGAGCGGTGGGGACTGCGCCTCCAGGATACGTCTTCTCCATCATCCATAAACCCGGGAAAGCTGAAAACCCAGCTGACTTCATGTCACGACACCCGCTTGCAGGAGCCAGATCTGCACTCTCTGTGGCCGACGAATACCTCCACTTTGTTGTTGACACAGCATGTCCTCCCACGGTCCCTGTTGAGGCCATCCAGGAAGCGTCCGCACTTGACCCTCTCATTCAAGCAGTGATGACCAGGATTCGCTCCAACTCCTGGAGAGACACGAAGCAGTCCTCCTCTGAACCAGCTCACCTTCGCCAAGACTTAGCTGCCTTTCAACGGGTGCGCGAAGAGCTCTCCATCAGCGACAATGGTCTTCTTTTGAGAGGGGGGAGAATCGTAATTCCACTCAAACTGCGCCAAGGGGTCATCAACTTGGCACATGAAGGGCACAGAGGCATCAATGCGACCAAGAAAGCTCTGAGAGAACGAGTCTGGTTCCCCACCCTGGACCACATGGTCGAGACAACGCTAAAAGACTGCATCACATGCCAAGTAGTCAGCCGAGAAGAACCGCCTGCACCATTACAAATGTCAGAGCTACCAGACGGAGTATGGCAACAGATTGCAGTCGACTTCTTCGGCCCTTTGCAATCAGGACAATACATCATTGTTGCCATGGATGAATACTCCCGCTTCCCCTTCGCACAACTAATATCATCTACTCGAGCAACGACTGTGATCCCAGTGCTCGATGAGATATTCGCGGCCTGGGGCATCCCATTACGAGTAAAGACAGACAATGGACCCCCCTTCAACGGCCATGAGTTCACAAACTTTGCAACCCATCTTAATTTCAAACACCAGAAAATCACTCCGTTGTGGCCACAGGCAAATGGCATGGTGGAGCGATTTATGGGGACATTAAAGAGGGCACTTCAGCAAGCAGAACTGACTCGCCGAGACATCCAGCAGACATTAAACGAAGTACTAAGAGCGTATCGAAATACGCCGCACAGCACCACTGAACAGTGCCCAGCAACTGTAATGCTGGGAAGAACACCCCGAACAAGACTGCCCATGCTGAACGAAAATCCTCAACAACGGAATGTCACGGTTGATCACAACACTCTTGTGGACATCGACCACACCAAGAAGCATAGAATGAAGACGTATGCTGATCAGCGCAGACATGCCAAAGACTCCATCATACACGAAGGAGACTGGGCCATAGTGCGAAGCGATCGGCGAGCCAAAGCAGACAGTCGATATCTCGACACTCCCATGCAAGTCACCAAGAGGAAAGGAACCATGGTCACAGCCAAAGCTGACCACAAGCAGATAACGAGGAACATCTCGCACTTCAGAAAATGCAACCGGCGCGGCCACCAAGAGACCGTGTCAAATCTACCCTCAAGTGACTCCTCCAATCAGAGTGACAACAGTGACCAAAGTCACCACAGCCCCAGACGAATGGTTGAAATCACGACTCATCACAGTCCAACACCAGGACACAGAGAACGACCGCAGCGTCAGATAAGAAAGCCTCGACGTCTGGTTGAAGAGATATAGAGGAAGTAAGACTTTGAAAAACAGGGGAGATGTAGCATCGTCCCGCCTGACCCTCAGGTTGAGACAGGACAGGCAAGCAGCAGGAAGAGGAAGTGAGGTAACAGGAAGCATGTAGTCTGTAAGCCAGTGTGAGGCTGGCAGGGAATAAAGAAGGAAGCAGAAAATATACTCCTGTGTCGGTGTGTCATTACGAGCGCTGCGACAGACACTAGAATATTGTTGGTGGAACTGGCCCAGGGCACGTGCACCCGGCCCCTTTTAGTACAAGGGTCACATGTCCTGTGATACCTGTTTTGGATGGGTGTGGGTTAGAGTTTAAGCCAGCCCTCGTGGTGTGGCTGGCACAGGAACCACTAGAACAGTGACCAGCAGGTCACTACAGAGACAAACAACATACAGCAGAACAGGTACACATGCACAACCCCATTAAATTCAGCAACCTGCACTACAAAGAATCAGACATTGTGCTTCACTAGCACACGTGCACCACTGGTGTCAGCCCTGATGCTATGCCACATCCCATAGCATGCAGTACACTATACCGGAGGGTGGAAAAACGTTCCGTACTCTATTTTACTGACCATTTTGTGCAAAAATTATTTTTCATATTTGAAGTTGTATATAGGGTACACTAATAGCAATGAGTATCATACACTTTATTACAATTTGCTGAGTTCATGTTTTCAAGTTGTAACTTACAATCGGGCAAGATGGACCCATTTCTAGTTCTGGCAGTTCAGATCTAGAATTCTATGAAGCTTCTTCTGTTTTTCGACTTCTGTGTGACAGGCCAGGGAGAGGCCACTTTGTGTGATGTTGGTGTCCAGCCTAGAATCTGATCCTTTGCTAGGTAGGAAGGTTCATCACAATTGAGCAGCCTCCAGTCCTGCCCTGGCTCAACCTATCACCCAGGTTGGGAGGAATGAAGCAGCCTAGGCAGGAGTTCATTGTGTCCCATCAGTGTAGTTCCAGGCCTCCCATTGAAAATCTAATATGATATATTATTAGAATGATCAGAGCATACAGAGTACTGGTGTCATTAACCGAGGTAAGTAGGCTGCCACTGTTACTTAACATGGCCACTGCCTAGACCAATCAATCAATCATAGCCTTTGTAAAGCGCACTACATACCTGTGAGGGTCTCAAGGTGCTTGAGGGGGGGGGGGATGCTGCTACTGTTCGAAGAGCCAGGTCTTGAGGAGTCTTCTGAAGGTTAGACGGTCTTCGGTCTGCAGTAGGCGGATGGGGAGGGTGTTCCACGTCTTGGCAGCGAGGTGGGAGAATGATCTGCTGCCAGCGGTCACTCTTTGGATGCTGGGGATGGTGGCGAGGGCGTGGTTTCCAGAGCTGAGCTGGCAGGCGGGGGTGTAGAGGCTGAGTCATCTGTTGAGGTACGCTGGTCCGGTGTCGTGGAGTGTCTTGTGTGGGTGGGTGATGAGCTTGAAGGTTATCCTCCTGTTGATGTAGTTGACTCAAGACTACTGACACACTCAGTTGTAGTCTAGTTGTTGTCAAAAACAAGTAGATCTAAATTGGCAGCCCCCACCATGGATGCATGTGGGGAAGTAGGCAAGACAGTAGAGTTCGCATACCCCATATTTAATGACCATCCTCATCTAATGGAGAGCAATCGAAGCACACCTTGCCACCAGATTGCTTCATCCTCCTTTCCCGGCCACATCAGTAATGCTAGGCTCAAAGTTATTTGAGCCACCTCCTGACACAACTACCCACGCCAACAGGTTAACAAGTGGGCCAACTCACCCATGGTAATTGCAACCAAATGTGTTGCAGCTCCTACCAATTCTAGTGAAATGAAATGAAATTAAATAAAATGAAAGAAGCATTTATTAAGCGCGTAGCTACCTGGGGGCATCGCAGCGCTGATGGCAGTCAAACCGAGAATACCGCTGCACTCTTGATGGTTCTTATAGATAATAAACAACTTGCTCTTCTCTATAGAGGACAGGCCATGGGGCCATACAGGCAGTGGTGTGTGATGGTGTTGCTGGTACATGAAAAGACCATCCTCTCTCAACTAAACTTTGGGGGCCTCATTTCTTAGAAGTGACGCATCGCTGCGTGAAAGCAGCAATGCGTCACTTCTCAGTGCGCCCTTCTTGAGACATGATGGATGTGTCATATTTACTGTATGATGCATCATGTCACAAGGAGTTACAGATACGTCAGTATTTCTGACGTATCTGCAAGCACAAAAGTGATGCAGTGCTGGAGTATGTCACAAAAGTGATGCAACTCCAGCAATGTGCCCTTTCACATGGGGCCAGCCCTATGTAAAAGGGCCTGCGTCAGTCTTACGCCTGCTGTGAAACAGGCGTAAGTTTTTACGCATTTGCAACCTAGCAGTGACGCAGTGAAATCTTCCAGATTTCACAGTTTCACTTCTACGAGATTTACTTACCTGTGAACGTCCACCTTTTCATACATTATACCTGATGCACGTATAATGTAGCGCCGGGAATTACAAAGTGACGCATCTACTTAGATGCGTCACTTTGTAAAGAGGGCGCACCAGGAGGCATGTTTTACGTCGCTGCTGTGTCACAAAAAGTGACGCAACGGAAGCACAAAACTGTTGCAAGGCCTCATAAATATGGCAGTGGATGTCTCATTGCTGCAGGCTGCTGCCTTCCCTCAGTGCTCCCTTCTGAGGGATTCTTTCGACTCTGTGAGAACATCAAAGTGACAAAACGGGAGTATAAAACTCCGCTCGGAAATGCTGTGTTTTTAGTTAACTTGGCATGTGCAATTTCATATGGGGTTAGTTACTTTGCCGATAATTTCTTGCGGTGAGTTTCACCTTCCTGCAACTTAAAAGCGGGCTATTCAAAATGTGCTTACGCTGCCAACTGCCACGTGTGTTATTTTCTATTCCGTTCACATCACGCATTGCAGTTTCCCAATAGCGCTTTTCCTTTTTAGGTGTGAGTGTGTTCGTGTGGTTGTAGACATTACATATAAGGGGCTCCGACAAAGAGCCCCGGAAACGGTGAGCCCGTCGAGCATTGCAGCGCCGGCCGGACGAGGAGCAAGGTCCAATGATGAAGCATGACACCTCTCGGGGTGTGTGAGGGCAACATGACAAAAGTTTTGTCTTTTCCCCTTCCCCTTCCATCATCCCCTTAGGAACTGCACTCCCCGTGTTTAAGAACATCAAAGTAGTCAGACCAATTACGCATGCCACAGTGACCTTGCACAGCTCGTTGAATTGCCTTTACTTACCCAGTGTACTGTTCCTGTACCTTGACTGGACTGGCGCAGGTGCCCACAATGGCAGCCCATCCTCCCACTATATACCCAACATCATGTCCATCCCAATCATGGTCCTCTTGTCATTTTCATCTCCTCTTTGTCGCAATCCAATGGAACTCCCAACTCCAGCATTAAACATCATGAAACATCATTTAAAATGCTCAGTGCTACTTAAAAGAAGTGTACCGTGGCACACCCCAGCCATACTTCAATGACCTGTTGACCTATTTCTTTTTTCCTCTCCCAGCTTTATTAGGTGAAGTGGTGGCTGATTAGTAAGGTCGTCGGGTCCCCGACCTCCCAATACTTCATGACAGCTGCGAGGAAACAAAGCTGTCTGCAGGGAAAAGGGGGTGGATGTCTGAAACTCACTTTTAATGCGAATGTTGGGGCATATTATCAAGGGGGTTTATCTCCGGTTTTTTGGCTTTAAAAGCCAAGAAAGCGGAGATAAAATGATCTCCCTATTACCTAGCTGTCGCTAACACCAGTTAGCGACAGCTAGTAGGAGATAGCGACCATCTTGGGCCCCGCTTTGCATGTCAGTGATATTTATCACTAATGACATGCAAAGTGGGCATGCCAAGATATTAGCGACTGGAAACAGTCGCTAACATCGCTATCTCCTATTACCAACTTTTGGAGATATTCGCGCTAAGCGCGAATATCTCCAAAAGCTAACACCTGCCCCTGAGCAGTTCTTAGCCATGTTATCCAATGGTAGGTGGATAACATGGCTAAGAGCATTAGCTCGGTAATGCATGAATATGGTTGACTTTTCAGCGATATTCATGCATTTCGGCCGATTTTTATCGCTTAGGAGATAAACCTTGATAATAGCAAGGTTCCTAAGCGATAAAAATCGCCGCAGCTCGGCGATAATAATATCGCCGCTAAACCAACATAGCGATAATTATCGCTAGTTGTTGGTAATGTGCCCCGTTGTTTTTTAGTATGGCAGAAGGATGGCACGGGCATGGTTATGGCTTACTTGTGTTTCCTCCACCTGTACACAAAACATGATGCCGACGGCCACTGCACAATGCTGAGGCACCTGCCGCACATCTCATACTAGCCTCAGGCATTGAGCTACACAGCCTGAGGATGGAGGAGGGGACTTAACATTTCCTGTTGTTATAAAAACTCTCCCTCTGATCTTGCCCCTTCCATTATGTCCTATGGTGAAGCCAGAAAGGCTCTTTAAACCTCCCCCACTCTGTAACAAGTTGAGAGAGGCTGGGATTACAGGAGGAGTACAAGAAGTAATGTCTGACAATAATTAGTCTCTTGAGCATGATTTAATAAAAAAAAACAGCTCACGTGCCTTTTGGACTGCGGAGAATTGGACTTCTCAGTAAAATCCTTTCTGTGTTCTGCTTCGGTGCAACTGCTGTCCAATGGAGCTCGGCCTCCTCTTCAGCGCCTAGCGCACTCAGTCCCAGCCTCAGGGTGTGCCAAAGCTAGCCTAAGAGGTTCCGACCAAGAACGTAAAAGAAACTCCGGCGGGTGACTCGTTGTTACAGATGAATATGAAAAGATAGGGCATTTTCTGTCAATTTTGTCTTTCCTTCTTGCAAGTATGAGAATCTACTCTGAAGCACTGTTATTCAGAGTTCTCATATAGTCTTATGTTTACATAGGTGCGGGAGTGTTGCGTCATCCTTGCCAAACAATCATTGAGTGAGGACAAACAAAGAAGGAATTATTCAATTGCAGAGTGTAACCCTGCGCATTCTGCAACACCTATTAACATCGGTCTCACCCTTTGCACAATCAACTACTTTGTGTAGCCAGTAGCACGGTACATTCTGTAACTTATAGTTTTGTTTATATTGCTCGAGTAATTGGCTTGAGGTTTGTAGCCAGAAGGCAAGTGACTCCTAACTAAAAAACAGGACTCTCAGAAGAAGTCAAACTTTACATGGAGCCACTTCAAGTTATGATTACATTTTATAGAAAAGTAGTTTGCACTCATTGCAATCAGTTTTGATTTACTGTATAGACCGCATCAACTATTCTGCTCTTCCCATGATGCACTTCTTCTTTGTGCATTGTCAAATTGCTGTCCTGGTGCCCCAGCGGTATCTCTTTCTTTGAGGCCGAAGCATGCACAAGGGTTGCTTGCAGTGTCGGCCAGCATGGCTCGCGGGTGTTGTGGCAGGGGCACGAATGGCGGTCACAGGGTGGGGGGTCGCCGGCGGAGGGGGTGGAAGAGTATGCATAGTAAAAAATGTATTAAAAAAATTAGCTTACCTTGCCAGCCAGTCCTGAGTCTCTGCTCCTGCTCTCCTCGAGGAACAGGGAGCACAGCCAGGCCCCACTGACCAATCACAGCGCTGCAATGCAGCTTTGTGATTTGTAGGTAGCCAGGCTTTCCTGGCCAATCACAACGCTGCAATACAGCGTTGTGATTGGTCTGAGTGGCCTGGTTCGACGCTCTGACAGGGACTGGGGCCTGGGCATGTTTTTCATGCATGCTGTAATGCAGCCTGTATGAAGAACAGGGAAAGTGTGCATGACTGGTTTGGGTGGCTCGAAAGTGCAGACCAAACAGTCATTGCGCACTTAGGAGTGGGCAAACCACTCCTCACCTGCCCAGCTCCGAGAGCACAGCAGCCCCACCCACCCAGCAGCACAAACATTGTATTGTATTGTATTGTATGTCGCTTTTGTAAAGCGCATGGTTACCAGGAGGCATCCCAGCGTTGAGATTGAATAATACACTGAGGGTGAAGGGGGGGGGGGGGGGGAAATGAGGGCTCATTTAGGAAAGAGGAAGGTTTTCAGTGTTTTCCGGAAGCGGAGGTGGCCAGATTCGGCACGTAGTTGCAGAGGGAGGGAATTCCAATGTGAGGCTGCATTCACCGAGAAGCGGCGGCCTCCGGGGCGAGCCTTCTTGATTCTGGGCACCGTGGCCAAAAACCCATTGTCTGAACGCAAGGGTCTATTGGGTTTTAGGGGGTGACCAGGTTTCTCCTGATCGGGGGTCCTTCACCTTGCAAGAATTTGTGGGTGATGCAGAGGGATTTGAAGATAATCCTCTCTCGCACAGGGAGTCAGTGAAGCGCTTTGAGAGCAGGTTTGGCAGATGCTCTGAGGGGGATACCCATTAGTAGCCTAGCAGCGGCATTTTGGGTTTGTTGCATCTTATTAATTGTGGCTTCAGGGGCTCCTAGGAAGATTGCGTTGCTAAAGTCTAGTCTGGATAGGACTAGATCGGATGTATGACGTTACAACGCATACTTTTACAACGCCTACCTTTACCACGCAATTTTTACAACGCAGGATCCATTACAACGAAGTACCATTACAACGCATGTTTTTACATCGCAGATACCTTTACAACGCATACCATTACAACGTAAGTATTGGTAAGTATATAATATTTTTTTAAATGTAAATTAATTAAAATTAATATAATTTAATTTAATTTAAATTTAATTTTACTTTATTTTTACCCTGTACCCCTGTACCCCAAAAACCCAAACCTAGCCCTGAACCCTAAAAATACCCCTTTACCTAAAAACCCAAACCTAGCCCTGAACCCTAAAAATACCCCTTTACCCAAAAACCCAAACCTAGCCCTGAACCCTAAAAATACCCCTGTATCCAAAAAACCCAAACCTAGCCCTGAACCCTTAAAAATACCCCTTTACCCAAAAACCCAAACCTAGCCCTGAACCTTAAAAATACCCCTTTACCCAAAAACCCAAACCTAGCCCTGAACCCTAAAAATACCCCTTTACCCAAAAACCCAAACCTAGCCCCCAACCCTAAAAATACCCCTTTACCCAAAAACCCAAACCTATAATATTTTTAATAAAATTATATACTTACCAATACTTACGTTGTAATGGTATGCGTTGTAAAGGTATCTGCGATGTAAAAACATGCGTTGTAATGGTACTTCGTTGTAATGGATCCTGCGTTGTAAAAATTGCGTGGTAAAGGTAGGTCGTTGTAAAAGTTGCGTGGTAAAGGTTGTATACCGACTAGACCTTGTATCAATAACCTCCGGGAATGATGGGGGAGGAGGGGGAGAACTTTGCGGGCGGAGCGAAGTAGGCCGAAGCAGGTGCCTGCTGTCTTTTTCGCTTGAATCTTAAGCGAAAGGTCCTGCTCAAGCCAGACCCCCAGGCTCTTGATTTCTTTTTTTGGGGTGGGGGGGGTCCCCTAAACAGGACGGCCAGAGGGAAGGGGGCATAGAGGCCGACTTGTGACCTAGCATCATGATTTCTGTCTTAGATCCGTTTAACTTGAGTGAGGAATCACACATCCAAGCATGGATCTTTGTCAGGCACTGATGGAAATTGTCAGGGCAGTGGTCGAGATGCGAGAGTGAGACGACCAGTTGGGTGTCATCGGCATAGCTTACTATTTTTATCCCAAAAGGGGCGACCACATCCTCCAGGGGGGCCATGTACACGTTAAACAGTGTGGGGCTCAGGGATGAGCCCTGTGGCACCCCACACTGGAGGGATACTGGTGCAGATTATGAGTTGCCTTCCCTTTACTTGAAAGGTGCGGTTTGAAAGGTAGGATGTTAACCAGGTCAGAGCAGACCCTCGTATTCCTGCTTCGGCCAGGCGCTGGATTAGGATACGGCGATTCACCGTGTCAAAGGCCGCACTCAGGTCCAGGAGGATCACTGCCACTGATCCTCCTGAATCCAGAATGCGCCTGGCCTCCTCGATGACCGAGAGGAGGGCGGTGTCAGTGCCCTGGCCAGGGCGGAATCCGGTTTGGGAGTTACGCAACCGGTCATTGGACTCCAGAAAGTGGGAAAGTTTGTGGTTCACCACTTTTTCTGTGATTTTGCTGAGACTGGGGAGGAGTGATATGGGTCTGAAGTTGGCAAGCTCTAGTGGGTCGAGATGGGGTTTCTTCAGAAGGGCCTTAACGATGGCCCCCTTCCAACTAGGAGGCACAATGCCTTGTGAAAGGGAGAGGTTAATGAGCTCAGTGGCCAGGATGGAGATGGAGGCAGCTACCTGTTTCAGGAAGCACATCGGGACTGGGTCGCTGGGGGAGCCGCTTTTGACGCTGGTTAGGGTTTTGAGGAAGTCCTCCTTGGAGATTGGTTTGAAGGCGTTCAGCTGAGGGCACATGTCCAGGGGCAAATTCTCGATCAGTGAAGGGCTTTCCGTTAGGGGTAGGGTGGTTATGATATTTTTTATTTTCTGGTCGAAGTAAGTGGCAAGATTGTTGCACTTGTACCCTGAGGGGTCTAGGGGTAATGGAGGATCGGGGATCTTCAGAAGCTCTTTCACTATTTTGTAGGTTTCTCTCGTGGAGTTAGAGGCATCTTTGATTCTGTTATCATAAAATGTAGATTTGGCACTTCTAAGGATGATTTTATACGCTCTGATTGAGTCGCGATAGGTGTCTTTATTAGCAGTATCCCCGTTTTTTCTCCAGATACGCTCAAGCCTCTTACAGCCTTGCCTTAGGATTCTGAGCTCAGGAGTGAACCAGGGGGCAGAGCCCGTTCTGATCTGTTTTTTGCACAGAATTTATTTAGGAAGAACTAACCGCCTGATTCATCAAGCTAAATTGCACTCGCAAAGGGCAAGATTCTCAGAATCTTGCCTTTTGCGAGTGCAATTTTTGCATTTGGGATTCATCATCCCAAATGCAAAATTCGCTATTTAAGAATTCGCACATTTGCGAAGAATTGAATTTAAGGAATCTCTATTTGAGATTCCTTAAATGCAGTTCATGAAGAATTTTAAAATTGCGAAAATGCAATTTTGGGCCGCTATTTACCGAGAGGTCAGACCTCTTGGTAAATAGCAAAAACTTAGAAAAATGCTTTTAAAAGCATTTTTCTAAGTTGCATGTTGCACACACACATGTCCTTTGGACATGTGTGTGCGCAACACCTGTTTCAATTTGCATTTAAGGGGTGCTACAGGGTGTCGTTTGGACACCCCTGGCACCCTTTAAATCGCTATCTTATTTGCGAGTAGCAAATTGCTAATCGCAAATAAGGAATACTCCCCATTCATTCCTATGGGCCTTTTGGCCCATAGGAATGAATGGGGAGTTATTCCTTATTTGCGATTAGCAATTTGCTTCTCGCAAATAAGGAATGTGTAGGAATCGCTATTTATTTAGCAATTCCTACATGAATACCGTTTTGCGAGTCCTTAATAGCGATTCGCTATGAATCGCTATTAGGGGCTCGCAAAACGGCCCGTTGATGAATAAGGCTGTAAGTCTAGTGAATTAGAGAGCCAGTTTTTGAAGTTGGTGTCGGCTACAATGGGGTCCGAGGTGGGGGGAGGGGGGAAGCGTTCTAAGGTGTCAATCCACTTCTCCACTGAGAGTTTTGACCACCTTCTATCATGAGTAAAGGTAAACATAAACAATAACATAAAATGATAACAATGGCTGCTGTTGCACTATTCTCCTGCACTTAAACACAAATAGGCTACCCTAACAACACAAAAATCTTTGCACCATTGTGCAATGTTGTGTTCATTATCTTTAGCATAGGTTTTGTACTGAAAGTACAAAATCCTATGCCCAGTCAATTTTTAAAAAATTCCACACATTGGATGCGTGCTGTAGAGAGCAGCTCATATTCAATGTGTAAATGAGGAATAAAAACAATTTTCCAGATTTGCACCTGCTTTAAGGAAGCATTTTTTAAATGTTTTTACGAAAAGTTCGGTCTCACAATCTTAGAGAATCCGGCTTTCCATAAAAATATACATTTGCTTTACTCCCAGTGCCTAATTTGAGCCAGTGGTTTCCTGTTCTCGACACCGGCACTTGTAATAGTCTACCACAAGGTGGCGCTCTCTGGCTAATTTAGAGGTGGCTACAACAAAAGGTAATATTAATTCAGTATACATTTACAATGGCTATTACTGCCACCCAGGCCATTCTTATATCTTTGGGGGTCTGAAATAATCAGAATTGTCAAAATTGTGGGTGTTTAATGGTTAGTGGTATGCTAAGTGGTTGTGTTGTTACTATCACTGGCAGCATGGTTGGGGCAATGTGTGGTGCAAACTGCAGTGGCCTCCTGATGAGAGCCCTGGCAGTTATTGTTTTTACAAAGTAAGTACTGTTTACGCCTATGTACCACGCATATTCAGCCACGGCCGGTGATAGGTGTAACTGCAGGGCGGTGACGTAGGGAGGGGGAGGGGCAGGGTGGGGGGTTGTAATGTATGGATTACGGACTTTAACAGGTAAGTAAACATATAAATAAATAAAACAAATTTTGTTGTGCGCACTGCATCGCATTTTGTGATGCAGTGCACAAAACAAAATTAGTTTTATTAATTCATATGTTAACTTACCTGTTAAAGTCCTTAATCCATACATTACAACCCCCACCCTGCCCCTCCCTCTCCCTACATCACCGCCCTACAGTTACACCTACCACCGGCCGTTGCTGCGCATATTGTACCCACTTGATGCAATATGGCCCAATGCACTGCAATTTCTGTCAAGGAAAGGGCAGCTTTCCACTGCAAAGTCCATTTTGCCCTGGCAAGTAATTCCCCTTCCCAGACTTTGCACCACTTTGCCCACTTTTACTTTGCGGCGGCACACAGTCTTAGTTAATCTGCCCCTACTTTTCTGTTAACAAGACTAGTTAATTTTTACTCTGATTCCACCTGCAGAGGTTGTTGTGTGAGTGTGTGAATCTTCCTATGTCTCTGCTAGAGCTGGGCTTGGGATGTGAGGGACGCTTGCACTGCTGCTGCTTGGACAAACGTTGTTCTGTGTGTGAGGGAAGCTTGAACTGTCTATCCAATATGTGTGTGAAGGAAACTTGCTTTATTGGTGGACATGCTGTACTTGTGAGCCAAGTACCGCTTGAACTGCTGGTGTCAGAACACGAGCAACTAATATAGAGGTTTAGCTTTTGTAGTACAGAAATTGTGGGGTTGATCCTCCAGTTCTTCAGGTTTCTGGTGGGTGCTGGAATACACCATAAGCACTCCTGGGACCACAAAGTGAGTATTGGAACACCCTTGGGATGGCATTTCAGAATTGCTTATTAGACCCATACATATTTAGCCAATCAATTTGAAAACATGCTACTTAATGCCCTACAAGAACATATTTGTTTGCCTCAATATATGTCACAGGGCTGCAGTAACTCCTTCATAGTGGTTAAGCCCTCTTGCAGAACTAGTTTTTGTGAAAAATGTGGGCAATGATTTATTCCCCACCAATTTCAAAATTCACCAGCTCCCACTGGTTACATATGGTTTCTGGTTACTTGGTTTACAGATTTTTCCCCTGGTGCCCACCATTCACTACCCTACCATTTGCCTATGGCTTAAGAATCACATTTGCTTGTTGCTATTATTGTTAATATGCTTGTTGCTATTATTGGCTGCATATACTGCATTGTGGGCTTGTATGACAGGAATGCTCGCAATTCGTGTAAATTCCTTTTGTGTAAATATGCAAGCTTTTGTCAAAATTACCTAAAAACATACATAATTATGTGAAATACATCATTTTGCGCTATACTTTAGCGTGAAATGCAACCTTACGTCAATTTTTGGTGAGAAGATGCCTTCAAACAAAGCACCGAGAACAACAGAACCTCGTGTTCTTTTGTTTGTGGTTACATTTTACCTCAGTTACCCAATTTTGCTGTACATTTTTACAACGAATTAGGCACAATTATTCATAATTGTGTAATGTGGTTATTTTTGGAATTCACATAAAAAGCATATTGCAAATTCCCAAAATTAAGTGAATTATATAGAGTAATTTAAATTTCACCCAGGTTTATTCAGAATAAAAATACCAAAACCTCGTCATACCAGAATATTGTGTCAAAAATATTGTCTATAAAAATATCGAGTTACATATTATGTGTGAAAACTACCAAAATATCATGTCAAATATAGAGTGGAACAATATAAAATACAAAATAAAGGTAAGTTATCAAATTATGTACCACCAATGGCTCCACTCACAGCGTGCTGACATGTCCGGTGCTGGCGTGCAAGGCGGAACTAAAGCCCGCATATATTTATCACCAAAAGAATTTCTACGCCTCACTCCAGAAGTTTAATCATTTGTCAATATATTTAGTTGATCACACCATCACCTTGGTGTGTGTGTGTGTGTGTGTGTGTATATATATATATATATATATATATATATATATATATACACATATATATATATATATATATATATATATATATATATATATATATATATATATATATATATATATATATGTAATTTATTTAAAATATTATACTACAAAATATTTTTATAATGAAAAAGAACTAGTTTTATGAAGTAATGTAAAGTTTACACTTTTCTTTCCCTCTCCAACATTAGCAAATGCAGGGAATTTGTTGGACAGGCCAGGCTTTAGTGCAGGTGGCACCCAGTGTGACAATCTTTGTTGGCACCCCCAATTACATACTTCTTCACGGAATCCATCACTACCACCTCCCAACAGTGCCCTTCATCTCTCTGTGGTCTCTCTCTCACATGTATTTCAATTGTTTTATAGAGCTGCTCATTTCGCAATAAGGTGTCAAAGCACCTTACATCACACATTATAGGAGGCAATAAATCATCAGTAGGTAAATCAGTGCATAGGAAATGTTACATGAGACAATGAGGACTATAAGTTGTACGAGTCACATGTCATCCATACTGCTAGGCAGTATGTTTTAGGAGTGCTTGGTATGGAGAAACGGAAACTCAGGATTTGAAATGTAACACAGTGGTTTGGGTTATCTTAATTAATAATAATTAATTTCTACCCAAACAAACCCTTTTCAGCAACATTAAGATACTAAAAGATGGGGGATAAAAACATAAGGTTCTAACCTATACTTTGCAGTCTAGCTATAGCTCTCTTGATGACAATTCATAGCTAACTGAGCTATGTTAGGATTCTAACATATGGACTGCAAGTAACAAAAGGCTCTCTGTGTCAAAATCAGTAAGCTACTGAGCTATCTACAGAAAATACAGTTCTGTCATCTGTATGGTACACGTCCTTTGCAGTAGGCATATTGGCCCTCTGTGCTACTTTATTATGAGGCAAAACTGCCACTAGACAAAACTCCAATCTCATTCAAGCTGGTACATTAACCAGATATCTTGACATTATGATTGTTGCCTGAATATTGCCATACGCAAAATGATCTTTGCACAGGTGCTTTTAATCCCATAAGAAATTTCAAAACACAGCACCCCCGGATTCAGTGACTGTTGTGGTGGCATTAGTGGCACTACCCTATGTTGGACTTTGGAGGGGTTAGAGTTGCTATTCCCACTCCAATATAAGCAATAGTAGGAAAAGTGATGAATTTAGAAGGAGTTAGATTTACAATTCCCACTCCAACCTAACCAACAGAAAGGAAAGTATTAGACATTGAAGAGGTTAGATTTAATATTCCCACACCAATATAAACAACATTAGGGAAAGTGTTGGATTTTGGAGGGGTTAGATTTACTGTTCCCACCTTCATCTAAACAACAGCAGGGAAAGTATTGGGCTTTGAAAAGGTTACATTTACTATTCCTACTCCCAAGTAAATCAAATCAGGGAAATATTGGACTATGGAGGGATTAGATTTACTCTTCCAACTCCAATTCAAGTAGCAGTAGGGAAGTGTTGGACTATGGTGGGATTAGATTTAGTATTCCCACTCCAACATAAGCAAAAGCAGTGAAAGTGTTTGGAGTTAGCAAATGTTAAATATAACCCTCCAATTCATAATAATTTTAAAAAGCATGTATGTGCATAACAATATACAATTATTGAAGCACATTCAAAATTTGAAATATGCAGTTTATAAATAAACAAGTTAAATGTTTTTGAAAAAAATGCAAACATAATTTAAGAAAGAAGACATAACAAATACATTTAAATTAAAAAAATAAATACACGTTCTTCCCTATTACCCAAAGAACACCAACCCCACAAAAATATTATATAAATAAAACCATAATTACTTTAAAATAGTATTTAAATAAATCAAATTAATTGAAAACCAATAATACATTCAAATGAATTTTACAAGGTTTATTAATAAATACACCCATTATGTAAAGAAACAATTAATTAGAACACAACAAATTCTTTAAGTGATAAATAATCACTTGAACTTGATTATTAATGTAAAAAACAATTTGTAAAATTCTATAATTAAAATAACTTCTCACTATATTTTGATATAATCCTAACAACTAGCTACTAAATTATTAATTAATATAGAAGAATAAAATATATATTACAATCCAAACATACACAAAAAGTATTAAAATAACAATTAAACAGTTAAACAATTTACATAGATAATTACCAATACATATTTAATTAACATAAATAATTATAAAGAAACAGAAATGTATACATTTGATTAGTTACCCTATTTACCTTCAGACCCTTCAATCTGCTACTAAATTATAAATTAGTAATTAAATGTAAAAACAGTTTAATTGTACCCTAAAAATATAAAACAATTGTATCATTAACACTAACACCTAAACATAACATATCAACTAGTATGTATTTAATTAATGAAAAAATGAAAAACAATATTTAATACAACTATATTAAAGTAAACAATATTGCATACAAATATATTTCGAATGATAGTATATACATGCAAAAATAGATTCTTAGCTTCTGTTTTCTGTTTCTCCATATTCTTATATTGACAATGTGTTTGACATGCTATACATGCAACAGAATATTTTTGAAACAATATTCTTGTCACATTGTGTAGTTAACTGTATAACAATGTATTGCTTATCATTTGCATATTTGATAGTGTGCTTTTTGTTATTTCATTTATATACAGTATTATATTTAGGACAGTGAATTGTAAATGTATGTGTCTTAATGTTAATATATAGATAGACACATTCAGAACTGTAAGAATTCCTAATTCCAACAGTAGACACACAGTGACAGAAATTTCAGGGACACTCTCATGGATGTCATGGATAGTAGTGCGCATAGCCTGTCTACAGATCTCTGATGCACATACTTGCGTTCAGGAAACTTGTTCTTCCACAATGGACATTGGCTCATAGAAAGCTGAACGAGACCCTAGTCTTGCAAGCAGCGGTCAGCCTGCTCATACCAAAACAGTATGCAATAATGTACTGCCCCTCTCCAGATGGGAGACTTCTAGGTGCTAGTTCTAATTAGCGAATACTCAGTAGAGAGAGAAATCATCACAATTAACATGTTACTGATTTCCATATTATTTACTTTCTGTTCCTTTCTTGTTGCTACTACTACTTTATATCTGACACAATGATTTGCATATGATCTGCAGTAGTCTGGCCTCTAATTTTTAGTCCAGTTGTCTTGTGCATGTGCTCACATTGGGGAAGGGGTGGAGAACCCAAATAAATATACCTATTGTCTCTAGAATGTGTTATCTATTCCTGATCATTTCCAGGTCAGTATGAGAGAGATTAATCGCACTCATCACTATTTGCTACACTGCCTATCATACGTTATCATACCTGCACTGCCTGGTAGCCAAGGCAAATCTACTGGATGTCACAACGATTACCTTGGTGTGAAATTTGCTTTAAAACAACAACAGCTCATTCCATGTTGAATCATTAACTGTGATCTTAACACAGCCCAGATCCGCCCTCTCGTTTCTGACGTAATCGGCCTCATTCTCATGTTTGGCCTTTTGAGCGAGGATTCCTGAATGAGTTGCTCAGGGCCTTTTCTTTGCCGGCCTTCTATCTTTTTAAAGATCCTTTTTCATTCTTTGCATGAAAAAGCTATGCATAGGCTAATCGGAGTTTCAGTTTCTGACACATGTATACTCATTTGAAGAAATGCATGTAGAAAACCTATAAAAAGTGTGCCAATTGGGGTGAGGACGACATTAGATACTATAGGAAAATGTATTTTTCATATGACCACCACCGCACTTTTTGCTCCAATGATGATAGTTATGACTCTGAAAGTGCACTGGAGCCTACTGCCACGCCCTCAGTGCCACTGCTTTCTATGTAAAGCTGATATGTGTGAATTGGTAACCTTACCATGTGTGGCAAAGCCAATGCACTATTTTTAATATATTCCTGTCACCCCTAATTAGGGCCTCCTAAGTCCAGGAGACAGGGTGCATCATATTAAAGGTGTAGGCCTGTAAGTGCAAGGTTTTATGTTCCTATTGTGGCCTTTAACTTTAAAGGCTGCTATACGTGACAGGTGGTCCATAGGATAACATAAGCAGGCACCTAAGCAAACCCAAGGTGGCAGCTCCATTAGGGCACCACTGAAATATGTCTTAATTGGTATCAAACAGCATGCCTCATCACCCCTGACACAAATCTGGTGATGAGCCGATGTGGCATGCACCCAGGTGGCTATATTAGAGGTTGCCCAAGCCTTTCCTCTGCTATGGCTGCCACCAATATAGAAATCCGACCCCCTGCGAGGAGGTGTGAACTCTTCCAGGAGTCAGCAACAATGGCCTGGACAGGAAGGGGTCACACCTCCCACCCTGACAGGATACCTAGTGAAGTGCCCCATCAAGACAGCGAGCTTCAAAGACTTCACAGTCTTTGATATGCAACAATGCTGCCTCTCAAAGGAGGAAAAATCCTTCCTCCTGCCCCCAGGCACATTTGTACCTGGGCAGGTGGGATAATTAGGTATTCAGGAAGTGTACATCCCCAGACGGCTAGTCACACTTCTAGGGTAGATCATCTTGTTTATACAGCTAAGGAAGACTTCTTAATTTTTTTTAAGTGGTAGAATAGAGGGTTCTGGGTAGAAAAGGTGGCATACACCCCCCGATGTGGGCACGTAAGGGGCTAATTAGCTGCTGGAACTAGTAGCCCATTGGCCACTTGCACCCACTCCCCTAACACCCCTAAATATAGGATTTAAGGGCTACCCCTGACACCAGTACCTCATTTCTGATCTGACTTGCAACAAAAGACAAAGAGGAGACTGTGTCTGCCACAGCAGTTTCTGCACAAAGCAAAGGTGTTATACTTTGCACCTGTGGCAACCTTCCTGGAACTGCACGACTGCACAACTGCGACTCGTTCTGGGCCAAAGCTTGGTCCCCCCAAACAAAAGGACCCCTTTGTGTGCCAAAGGCAACTCCAGTTTCCCCTGGACTAGTGACACTAGTTTCCTGCACACCGCAGGTAAAAACAATGTACCAGAACCAAAGAGTCTCTAGCCATTGGGCCTTCCGAGGGATCGCCCAAATGGATGTTCCAGTACATTCTGGGAAATGTAGTCCTGACCTCCACCAAGTTTCAGGTGGCTACCATTTTCACCCCAACCTCTGGAAGTCGAAATAACTTCATGCTGACCTTATCGCTGCCAAGGCTTGTTGGTCACCTGTGCAGCAACCACCCTTTTTACTCGATGCTGCACCTCATGGATACTCTGTAAATCCCTCGTCTGACTTCAGAAGTGGCTTTGTTGTTGACTTTTAGCACCCAGTTCTTATGTTAAAGGAAACACCAGCTCTCCCATGGCTCTTGCTTCAGCACCAAGGAAAGCCTAGACAACTCTGCACCTGGGCTTCTCGAGACAGGTAAAATTAAACTGACTGTCGTGACTTGGTCTTGGGACCCACATCACCTTTACCCTCCTTGGGTTCCACGCAACTCGACTGTGACCGATTCTCTCCAGTGCTTTTTACCATTACTGCAATGATAAAGGTTTGCAGTACTGTTTTTCACTGATTTAATATTGCTTCTGAAATCCATAATTCTGGTTATACTTACCTGATTTACTTCATTTTGGTGTCTACATCTTTATTCAAACCATTTTTTTTATAGATTGGTGGAAAATTTATTTTGAGTCCTGTCAATTACTTATCGTCCATGTTGGTACTCTGAAATGCTTAAGACATGGGCCCAGATGCATCGAGCTAAAAACCACTTGCAAAGGGGCCGATTCTGAGAATCTGCCCCTTTGCGACCGGTATTTTTGCATTTGGGATGCATCATCCCAAATGCACAAATTGCATTTTAAGAAATTGCAAAATTGCGATTACTTAAATTGCTATTGCATTTAAGGAATCTCAAATTGAGATTCCTTAAATGCAATGCATTAAAGTTAAAAAATTCGCGATTTCGCTAATAGGGGGCGCAAATTACCATGAAGTTGAACTTCATGGTAATTTGCAAAAACTTTGAAAAATGCACTAAAGTGCATTTTTCAAAGTTCCTTTTTACACACAGACATGCCCTTAGGGCATGCGTGTGTGCAAGATGTACCCATATGCAGATTTCAGGGGTGCAACAGGGTGTCCTTTTGATACCCTGGCACCCTTGAAATTGCAATCTCAATTTGCGATTTTCTAATTGAGAATCGCAAATTGAGATTGTCTTCCCATTCATTCCTATGGGCCTCTAGGCCCATAGGAATGAATGGGGAGGTATTCCTTAATTGCGACTCGCAATTTGTCACAATTAAGGAATTTTAATGAATCGCTATTTTTTATGCGAGTCTTCATGCATGGCATTTTGCTATTCCTTATTAGCGAATCCTTATTTTTTGCTAATAAGGAATCGCAAAATGGATGCTTGATGCATCTGGGGGATGTTCCTTTAGTAAAGCTGACTTCTCTTTGCCACTCTACCAGGGTTGAGCTAAGGATTTATTATTGTGAATCCAAGGACCAACTTTGCGTTATTGTGAGAGTATTGCATGGTGAAGCTTGGCCATCATCACTACATAATACTCCACCTTCCTACAGATACTCACTCCTACAGATGGTAACGTTTCCATAGCAGCATTGCACTTTGCTTGATTTGCTAAATAAATGTGTGTACTTCATGTAGGAGTATATGTATTTTGTTTTATCTCTCAGATACTGGGGACAAACCACTAGTAACCTACTCACTCTAACGACCAGCACCCTTCAGCTGCAGTGGAATTTGGCAGCTCATTCACTGGTATTGCTGTGGCTCCACCATCCTGCCATTCCATTGCACCAGCATACTTTCACCCAACTAGCTGCCTGCACACCTGGGTGAGCTCCCCCGGGGCTTTACTAGACCCTGAACACACAACCCCCTCACTAGTTTGCTTTAGTCCTAACCTGAACTCCTCCCAGTTCAACCTGTGTATACCTGTCATATTTATTTCATCCTAGAAGTGTTTTCCAGACCTTGGTGCATATACTTTAGCTCCTCTGCCGGTACACCAATAACTAGTTTCGAATCTTGTTGCTGCCTCCATTTGTGGATTCCCCCTCCTTTCCTAGCAGATATCACCCACCAAAGCGCTTACTCCTAGGGCTCATTCTTCCAAAGAGTTGCCCTGCCCAGAGTACAAAACGTAGCCTCCACCCTTTATTCCTTGTCCTTTAAAATTCCACTCCCCTTCTGTCACTCTCCTGAGGCACACAGCACTGTTGCAGAACCTGGACTGTACCACTTGTCCCACTCTTCAAGCAGTGCACTCTCACTTTGAGAATTGTACATGATCTGGCAAAGTTTAAGCTAAAGGTCCTACCAGTCTCCCCTTTAACTGGGCTGTGCCAGCCTAATGTGTTCCACAGTTTAGTGTGGCGGACTTCTGACACATAGAGCTGTAACAATAATCAGCACTTCCCTCTCCTTGCTCTATCACACTTCCAGACCTGGCAACCGGTGATTGTCTGGGGCAAAAGATATCTTCAGCTGCCTACTACAACTGACTCTGGAGCACTTAAGGCCGGCTTTCTCTGAGAAGTTCATCATGTTTATTCTAACTTTACCCAGAGTGCCCCACACCTGCTCCCTTCTTGCCAGCAGTCAATTGGAGGTGAGCAGGCCAACACTGCTACTCCTACCTATTCCTCCACCAGCCTCCCTAGGAGGGCCTGAAAAACCTTTGCTAACTTCCACTACTTTACCTCACCTCGTTTTTCCCTATCTCATTGCCCCCCATCCACCACTCTAGCCTGAGTCTCTAACTTCACCCCAACAAGGCCAAATGATGGTAGGTCCTGTGAGGTGTGAAGGTAGGGAGGTGCCTCTATGCAACTGTCAACAGCCAAACCTTCTCAGATTAGGCACTCAGGAGCAGTCATAAAAAAGGCAGCCTTCGTCTGGGCACCACAATCAAAAGGTACCTTGGGAACTCTCCCCAGGTATTCCAGCAAAACATGGCAGGAGCAGTTATTGGACCACATCATCTTGCGTGATAGGGCAGTGGAGTCAGTGACTGTGCTGCATTCCTTTGGAAAAGTTGTTACATTTTAAAATGGTGCGATATTTAATGAAAAAACAAGTGCACAAAATGTCGGTCCCGGGCTCACTGTGCCACTGGATTCAAGCTAGCCTAACTGATGAATTGTGACATACCCCAACACCGGACTCAGGATGCTTGTTTCCGGTCCAGGGAGGTCCTCGCTTGGCAGCTCTGACTGGAATGTTCCCATGAGAAGCAGGGTCAAGACTGATTTGCATAAGGCTGGGTCCAAACTGAGGTGGCATGGTAAGCAAAGGAACGATAGGTTTGGTTGTATGTCAATACCACGCAGGCTTTTACCTCGCGTGCCATTACAACGCGGGCTTTACAATGCAAGTCATTACCACGACTTGCGCTGTAGGGTGCTGGACTTAGGAATAGTAAGATTTACTATTCCAACACCAGCCTACGTACAGTAGGGAAGGTGTTGGAATAGTAAATCTACTATTCCTTAGCCTAGAGCGCCCTCCAGCGCAAGTCGTGGTAACGACTTGCGTTGTAAAGCCAACGTTGTAATGGTAGTGCGGTGTAAAAACCGCGTGGTAATGGATGTTCCCCATAGGTTTAACCCAGATCTCTTTACTGGGGGTGAATGTTTGATTTGCTCTGCATTCTGTCCATCATCTGTGTGTCTTTCCCTAAATGTTTTTTTAAAGGGCCTGTAGAATTATTCAGAAAAAGTGACCAAAATTCCAGCACCGCTGAACGGACAGATTAGCTTCAATGTACATTCGTGAGGAAGGCGTGCCAGCAGATCCACCTTTTATAATATCAACAGAGCTTTAAGAACCGTGAAGCACTGTTTCAGCTGTCTACAAAAAGTGTGGGGTAGTCTAGAATTTTTACACAAACGCTTTTCTTTTTGGAGGGTGTGATGTATTTATTTATATATATTTACAGGCACAGTTTTCACTTATTTCAGTGGAAGTGCTATTAAAAAGAGATTAGTTAAAATGGGTAGAGGAGAAGCGATTTTTAAACTGTTTGCAAACTTAATGTGGAAGGAACAGCCTAGCAAATTATTGTGTTAATCCCACAAGCCCGCCTGACTGCTCTAGTAATTGTGTGCTTTTATTGACATCTATCTGATTGTCTTCTCGTTAGCCTTGGAAACAAAAAAAAAAATTACGACGTGTTTACTTTTCTTTCTCTGAGCTCCTAGCAAACATGCAAACACCAGAACTCCATCTGTCACCAACCAGCGCAGCATGAAACCCGAAAAAGATATTAAGCTAGGAATTTCTCATTTCCGACCGTAGGAACAAAATGAGAACAAATGTTGATAAATATGAACATTTGAGGCCTATAGAAATTGAAAAATGTTTCACATCTCTATCCTTAATGAGGTAGCCGGTGTCGGGATGCGCTCCAGTTTAAAATCAGACTTACAGGTAGATGCATCAAGCATTTTTGCGAGCGCCAACGGTGCGAATCGCAAAATTCGGCCGTTTGCGCCCGCAAAAATGGCATTTGAGATGCATCAAGGGCTCATGCACTCGCAATTTAAGAATTCGCAAATAATTGCGAGTTCTCAAATTGCGATTGCATTTAAGTATTCGCAATTTGCGATTCCTTAAATGCAATGCATGAACCATTCCAAGATTGCGAATTCGCAATCTGGGGCCGCTATTTACCGCGAATTCAAAGTACGTGGTAAATAGCAAAAATTTAGAAATATGCACTTTAGTGCATTTTTCTAAGTTGTATATTACACACACACATGTCCTTGGGACATGTGTGTGCGCAACACCAGTGAACATTACCATTTCAGGGATGCAACAGGGTGTCCTTTGGACACCCTGGCACCCTTGAAATTGCGGCACATTTGCGATTCGCTAATTGCTAATCGCAAATATGGAATGACTCCCCATTCATTCCTATGGGCCTTAGACCCATAGGAATGAATGAGGAAAGCCAGTCCGTTTTTGCGATTAGCAATTAGCGAATCGCAAATAAGGAATCAGTAGGAATCGCAAATAGCATTGCGATTCCTACATGCATCCCGTTTTGCGAGTCTTTAATAGCGAATCCTTAAAATTCGCTATTAAGGACTCGCAAAACATAACTTTGATGCATCTGGGGGTTAGTCCTGAATAATTCGGAATTCAGAATTTAGCTGCTGCGACGAATTGCATTTAGCAAGAGTTTTTGGACGAAAACGTATATATTTTTTTTACTATGCAAGTATGGTAAATACAATTCTCTTTCCCCCTTTTAAATGCCAGGTGGTTTAATCTGCCGAACTTTAAGGGATAGTACAGACTCTATAAAGGGTGCGATCAACTGTGCACTACTGGGAATTCCATCCCCTGTGCCAACTATGGATTTGGACACCGGTGGCAAAAGTCCAGCCCACTAATAACCAGGGCATCGGTGGGCTGTGAGTCTGTCATGTACGAAACATAGATCCGGACTGCAGTTAACAGTCTTAGGGGCAGATTTACAAGGAACTGACGCATCTGCATAGATGCGTCAGTTTCCTTGCGTCACATCAAAATGTCCTTGCCTCACCATGGATGCGCTGTATTTACACTACAGTGCACCATGGCGCAAGGAATTACAGATGCGTCAGAAATTCTGACGCATCTGTTGGAAGAAAAGTGATGCATTGTTGGAGTTTGTCACAAAAGTGGCGCAACTCCAGGAATGCACCAGAAACATAGGTAGGTCCATTGTAAAATGCCCAGCGTCAATCTTTACGCCTGGTCTGAGCAGGAGTAGGAATTTTGACGCAGTGAAGGCATAGAGTGACGCAGTGAAATCTTGTAGATTTCACTGTGCCAGTTCTACGTGGCTTTTTGATGGGAAAGCCCACCCTGCATACATTATACCTGGCACAGGTATAATGTGACTCAGGGCTTTACAATGTGATGCATCTCCCTAGATGCGTCACGTTGTAAATGGGCAGCAACATTTACGCCACTGCTGTGTCACAAAAGTGACACAACGGTGGTGCAAAAGTGACGCAAGGAGCATGTAAATCTGCCCCTGATGAAGGTCTAAAAGATCTACCCTTTTCTTTCCAGAGGCCAAATGGTGTACAAAGAAACTAGGACGCTTAGGTAACACCTCCTATGAGTATTTTGTAATCTTAGGTAATCTTACCTAGTTAACCTTTGTGCTCCTGTGGATTCGTATGTTTCATTCTAGATGGGGTTTCAGAGTGAAGGGGCAGAGACAGAGAAAGTGATAGAGTATCCCATAGGGGCTCCTAGAGACAAAGATCATGGTGATGGATTTAACGTTAGTTGTAAACATAACTTCATGTTCAGTAGTTATCGACCAACTTACTATTATAAATAGGGTCCGGTTTGAAAGAATTTGTTTTTTAAACATTTCTGTCAGTATTTCTCCATATTTATTTTTGGGTCATTTTATAGGCACTTAGCCATATATATCTTGCATTTTGGGAATAAGTGAAATCGGATCTTGCATATTTCTACATTTATTTAACCAATAAATGTGCGCTCATAATTTTATGCATGCAGGGTTTTTAGCATATCAACCAGACAAATATAATAAAACAACACACCCTTATGGTATTAATAGCATTATAGCACAAACATATGTTGAGATGCAGTTATTTTAGGAAACCTCATCTTGTCTTTTTTAATTCTTTATTCTGTCAATCTGCACAACTGTTGGGCTGAATTACATGAATGACAGCATGGAGAGTCACTCAAAAGAAGCACTTTTTTTCTATTTTCCTGCTTTAAAAAATATATGCATTCAGAAAACACAGTGATACCTGTCTGTATTAATCTGTGAAAATCTGTAAACATGGAAAATAGTAATTGTTATTTATGTTCGATTAATTAAAGTCATTACATGTCTTAAACTGTACCTTGTAATTACACATAAAATAAAATGACAGATAATACAGCCAGCATAGTACTAATAAAACTCTTAAAAGAATACAGACAATGGTATTTCATTGGTAAAGTCGTGGCACCTTCTAAGCCAAGTTAAAAGTAACAGTTAAAACAAGGTAAAAGTTAATACGGATGGTTTAAGCTACTTAGAGCATGAGAGAAAGTGTCCGGGATTGTGGGAGGAGGGTAATAAAGTGCATAGTGCAAACTAGTAGGGCCTCGTGCTGCTTGGGGCACAAGCTGCTTAGCAGATGTCACATCAGGATATTTTAATCTAGACTGGTTGGACCATTTTTGACTGATATGATTGGGGCTGGCGATCTGCAGAGTGCGGAACCGCACTACCACGAAGAGCGCGATTCATCTGGCCCTTGAAGTTGTCAATGCTGGATGGCTTCTTTCCTGAAAGCTGAATGTCTATTCTGTGGTGTACAGCCAGGAGCTAATATCACCCTGGAGCGCCTTCAGTGAGTGAAAGACGAATATAGGGGCATATTACCAACAGTTAGCGATATTTATCGCTAACTGAGCTTAGCGTTAGTTTTTTTAATGCCGCGCTTCGCCCAATATTATCACTGAGATAACGTCCTATTACCAACGTTTATCTCAAAAGCGATAATATTGCAGGCGTTAGCGTGAATATCGCTGGAAAACCAGCAGTGTTCACGCATTAGCGTGCAAATGCTGTTAGCCATGTTATCCACCTCCCATTGGATAACATGGCTAAGAACTGGTATTTGCAGGCGTTAGCGTTTGGCGATATTCGCGCTTAGCGCGAATATTTCCATCGCTTCGACTGTCTTGGTAATAGGCAATAGCGAGGTTAGCGACTGCTTTCAGTCGCTAACCGGTTGGGTATGCCCACTTTGCATGTCATTAGCGATACATATTGCTGACATTCAAAGCGGGCCCCAAACCGCTCGCTATCACTTACAAGCTGTCGCTAACTGGTGTTGGAATTATCAATGGAATTATCAATGGAATTATCGTCGCTTAGCGGCCGAAAACGGCCGCTAAAGCGGCGATAATTCAATATCGCCACCCTTGGTAATATGCCCCATAGTTTGTAAATTTCCCCAGTCTATCTAGGGTGCTTGATGTATTTCAGAGAACCACAGATACGAGGCCTCCCTGCAGCTTCTGACGCCTTCAGACAGAAACAAGGGGAGAAGCAGGCGCCATCACTCATCGGCCAGTTTGGAGCTGCAGCACAGCAGGTGGAGCCAGGAATCTTTGCCGTTGTTGCATAGCCTGCATGAGATTGCCTCTTCTTGACGGGCCCAGGCACGTTTGAAGTCTGAGACCAGGGAATTTAGCTAGCTTTAGTACAATTTACTATTAGATCAGCTAATGTTCCGATCACTGATTTAGAATTAAAAACATTAATATAGGCACATTTTAACAACTGATGCAATGTAGGAACTTGGAAGATCTGTAATTATAATATTAGCAATTTGAATAAATAATTTCTTCAATGATATATTGCACTCTACAACTTGTCTTATCTCTAATTGCTGGTAATAGGTGTTAATAACAGATCACATAGCACAGATTGACAATTACTCAATTATTCATACCCGCCATAACCACACAACAGCCCTCATAAAGTCACTGTGGACAGTAGCTATACAAAGCACATGCAAAATATTAAATGTGCTCCCACAACCCAGAAGAAACATAGCTGTTACCTCCTACCAACGGATGTGCATCATTTATGCAGCATACTTCCCCTTGTCTTTGTTTCTTATACTGGGATAAAAAGCATGACCTACCACAGAAACAGTGATACAATGCCTCACAAATTAAGACATGTACTAAGGTAGGGTACCTCCGAACTCTTGAAGTAGCTCTTCCAGCATCTCCAAGGAACAGGTGCAGCTTAGCGTTGTACATCCTACAACGTTTGTCTCAAAGTTGTGTTGTGTTGTGTAGTGTTCCCAATTTTCCAATCAAGTCTTGTGACCTCACCAGATCAGGATTGACAATGTGAGCACTCTGGCATTTCTAACACTCGAGAAAATCCAGGGATCTATAAGGCCCAGGTAGCCTCACACAAGTTTTATGTTGAGTAGTAATGATTTCATAAACCAATGATTGGAAAGGAAACAAGAAGATATAGAAACTCAGGGAAAATCCTAAAAGGAGGACGGATTCTTATCACTCACCTAGGTGACATGCTTCATCATTTGGGATCTCCTCCTGGTTACACACTGAGGTAACCAAGGCCTGCGACCTTCTGTATATCAGAAGGGAGCTCACTGATGTTTTTATTCATAATATAATAAAGGAAGCTCTGCAGTACCTGTCCAGAATGAAGAGCAAGAGTTGCAGAATGAAGGGAGCAGTGCAAAAAAATAATAACAAATAATGATAAGTGCCGATTAAAAATTAATATCAAAAGAGAAAATATTTTAATGAATATCTTCTGATATCCAAACTAAAAACAGTGCAAGAGCAGTTTTAACAAAATAACTGCCGGAATTATCTGGTCTACATGTTTCAACCACTCTGGCATTTCCCCAGGAAACTGCATACAAGGGGACATCTTTTGGAGCAGGAAAGTTTTCCAACACACAAGCTTGAGACCTCTGCATCAATGTATTTGATAAATTGTGTTGCAGTGCTCTCTGTTAAGCAATGCCATGACTGGTCTTAGGTTTTCAGCCTTGTCCTGGCTCCTAACCATCAAAGAACTCATGCTCAGCAGTATTGAATATATGGAAGAGGAAATGAACTACGAACAACATGCATATAACGTACAGAAAAGAGAAATAAGGCAAGACTTTATTTACATCACTCACATTATTGTGGGAGGTGGGCAAGAAAACAGAGCTCACACAATAGCTTATATGCAAACTCAAATAGGTTCACTAACACTTAGGCCTCAAATACAAATCCTGTGTAATTGCATTGTTATTTATCACATCTGATAAACAACAGTACCCTGTGAATCGTCATCTATCAGATGAGCTAAACAATCCATATATGAGTATTGACCTGAAAACGGGTCATCTCTCTAAGATTTTGTGAGCTTACTGCACTAAAATCTTCATGTTCCGGTATTTACTGGGCCTTTTTTTACCCAGTGAATGAAAATCTATCAGTTGGAAAACCTGATTTTTGAGTTTTACAGCCAAACCTAATTCCAACATCCACGCAAGCAGTGATTTTCTCGGGTGTTGTAATTTTACAAGGCACTTAAAATCGATGTGAGTTTACAGAAATGCCAGAGTTGATTAAGGGGGACAAAATTAAACAACTTACAATGGTCTTCCTCCCTCTAGTTGATGTGGAAGATAATAGATATGTTTATGTCATACCAAACACAACAGGATGATGGAGGAGTGCTGAAACCTTGCAACTACTCACTCCCAGTCATTAGATCCAGGTTTAATCCATTGTTTTTTTGCTCACTATGCTATCCAGTTTGGATCCAGCCATATGCAAATCAATCTTCATCCTGCTCCTTATGGGAACAGTCCAGCCCAAAGTGCACAGCCAGGTCCTCCCTGGACAGGAAACAAGCGTCCTAGGACCGATTTCGGAGTATCACCCTTCATCAGCCAGGCTTGCTTATGTTTATGTCATACATCCGAAAGATGGGGTATTAAGTTTAATACTCACAGAGGAGAACACTACTCTCTTGAGTTACCCTACTTGTCATAACAGAGCGCCGATGTCTCTGGTTGTGCACTACAGCTGGGTAAATGATGGAGTTAAGTCCAATGCAGCAGGGGCTCCTGGTTGAGTGTCGGGGCTCCACCAACCCAGCTGACCGCTTTGTAAATAATGCAGGTGGTAAATGCTTAAAGCAAAATGGTAATTGCTACGAACAATTACTATCCCCATAAAATTCCCTATTCCTAATAAAATAAAGCATTTTCTAGATACCACCATCACTGCCTGGTTGAATTTCCCTTCTGTCGTCCTTGCTGGCACAAGTCAGGAGAGTGAGCCAGGCCCTTTCCACTGAGACTTATGCACTGGTGCATATGTGCAAAGTTAACTCACCTTTTTATTTTACTACATTAAGCCAGGCTGAACTGCAATTTTCGGATGTTTCTAGGGCATCAGTCCTGTATTTCTAGGGGCTGTTTGTCAGTTACAGGCTGCACGCAAACAGCCACCTTTTAACACGTTTTCACAGTGTGAGGTCAAGAAGCATCACTAACCCCACACTGAAGAGTTGGTAAAGGGTGGAGTTACCTGGTTTTGTAAAAATACACATTAGGCACCGATGGGCACTTTACAGCAGGTATTTGTCAGAGTATCTTTTTAGTAATTTATAAGCTTGCTATGCATGCCATTTTAACGATCTTTGTTGTCTGTTTAAATCTTGGAGCTTTCAATGCACTGATATTTAATTTGCATTTTTCTAGCGACGACGCTCTAAATGAGTCACTCAGCCTTTTTGTTTTTCATTATGTCAAGTTTAATTTTAAAAGATCCTTTATTTTCTCTCACAACCGGCAGAGTGAAAAATAAAATGGTTTATGGAGCTCTTCCTTATAATTGTGCAGCTGATATTGTGCCTAATGGATGTATGACGTTACAACGCATACTTTTACAACGCCTACCTTTACAACGCATTTTTACAACGCTACATCCTTTACAACGCATTCCATTACAACGCATGCATTTACAACGAACTTTTAAAAACTACCTTTACAACGCATTCCCTTACATCGCATACTACCTTTACAACGCATACCATTACGACGCATATTATTACTTTGCATCTAAGGTAAGTATTGGATAGTGTAGGGGTAATAATTACTATTCTAACTCCAGGGGGTGCAACAGTAGGGTAAGTGTTGGATAGTGTAGGGGTAAAAATTACTATTCTAACTCCAGGGGGTGCAACAGTAGGGTAAGTGTTGGATAGTGTAGGGGTAAAAATTACTATTCTAACTCCAGGGGATGCAACAGTAGGGTAAGTGTTGGATAGTGTAGGGGTACTATGTATTGTAATGCTATGCATTGTAAAGGTATGCGTTGTAAAGACTGCGTTGTAATGACATGTGTTGTAGTGGTGTGCGTTGTAGTGTCATGTGTTGTAATTGTTGCGTTGTAAATGCATGCGTTGTAATAGATGTTGCGTTGTAAAAGTTTCGTTGTAATGGTAGTGCGTTGTAAAAGTTGCGTTGTAAAGGTTGTTTCCCGTGCCTAATTGAACACTTTACCCAGTGCACTCATTAAGATCTCACTAACCACAGGGATATTAGTTCCCTATCCAGGGCAGTAATGGAAATTTTTAAGGCGCTCATTGTTTTCCATATTTAACTTTAGTACATTTATGTTCAACTGGTGTTGCATTCATTTGAAAACTCCACTGTGAGTTTAAAATGTAAACTTCTCAGTGCAAAGGAACAAATAAATGTTCAAGTGCACTTGTACCTTTTTATCTCACTGCACTGCGGGGCTTATTTATGATAGCAGTGTCACTTTTGCACCAAGTAAAGTTGTACATGCGTGACATAGGGCTCTCATAAAGATTCATGAAGCCACGCAAAGTATCCCTGTGTGGCTTTGAGTGGTCCCAAAAATAAGGCGACGCAGCGCAAATCACTATGACACCTTACTCTGTGCCCGTGAGGCATTCCATGGGCAATGGGTGGGTTTTCTCACGCAACACCCATGTCATATGGTCCTGCCCCAGATTTACAAAGTGATGTAAACCTGGGAAAGAGTCAAATCCGTACGCCTCCCGTGGTGAGGCATGACGAGGAGAAATTATGCCATGTGTGATGCATTCTGCAGCAGACATGGAAAGAAGAGATGCCTCATGGGATTGCTGTACAGGAAGGCCCCTGTCTGCACAAAAACAATCCTGCCTGCAACAGAGGCACCATTGCACCATGGTGTAAGGGTGCCTATGCTGGTGTTAAGCTGCCAAAACAGTGCCAGTGCAGGCAGAAAGGGCAGGAATGCATCGCATTGCTTAAATACGTGGCTGGCTGTGCTGCCCTACTCCAGAGTGCCATAAATGAAGCCCTTAATGTCCAGATGAAATCTCTTTTAATTAAGCATTTCAGCAACACTTGTTGCCATTATTTGAGCCAACACAACTAGTAAGTCACATTCTTTCCAAAGTTTTAAGCAGACCTCTCACGTGGCTGTTGTTTAATTTACATGGTATTATTTATTTAATTATTTTCAGCACTTATATAGAGTGCACTGTCACCCTACGGGCATCCTGGCGCTAACATATGAATGCCCAACTGGGCTCATGATACGGAGGGGGGTCTCACCAATTTAGTAAAGTTATGCCCTAGGGTAGAGCCATATCGTCAGTCTCTTCTTAAACAGAGACAGATCTTCCATCTGTCTCAACTCGAATGGAAGATTATTCCATAGTCATGCAGCAGAGATGCTGAAAGCCTTACCTCCTGATTTTGTTTTTTTAATTCTTGGTACCTTCACCATCCTGGAGGAGGAGGAGCGAAGGCTCCTAACAGGGGCATACCAGGCAAATGTATTCTGCATTGGTTTAGGTCCAAACCCATGTAGAGCCTTGAATACTATGCAAAGGGACTTAAAGTGAACTCTTTGCAGTATAGGAAGCCGGCATTATTTGTTGAGTCACTCTTTGCAATATCTTAGAGAGACATTAGCACAAATAAGAGAGCCTGGACAAAAAAGACCTCGGGATGTACATTCTTCCAAAAAGGAAACCTTCTTTATACAGTGCACATCTTGAGATCATGTATTTCAAGGTACTCTAATATGTACTAATGAAGTCATTAGCACTGTGCACTTTGCTTGGCACACCAGTGATTGGACATGCACTTTTGTTCCATTCATCACAGCAATAGTGGTGTAAATTACACCAATATACACAACCAATGTTTACAAATGTTCTCATGGGGAGAAACCCCTCCTTCTCAAACTCGCCCTCAGAAACGATGCATACCTAAATTTGTTATATGATATTACTCCCTACCACTTTCAAATTTGACCAGCTGCCACTGGTCCAATGATCATGTTATTAGCCAAGACACCTCTCTAGTGGTATCTGAGAATCCATGTAATGCACATTTTTACTGCTGGTGCAGTAAAACCTCTTGAAATTGCTAATGCAGTCACAGAGAGCTGTAGGTGGCCTGCCTTACTTACAGCCTGTTTATGCGTGACCCCAGTCGAATGCACTAATGATCAAAATACAACACTGAAGAGTTTGGAATTTATCAAATGTAATAACTGTCACATGTTCTGAGTGTTTGGGGAATAACATGGATTTTTGTGTTTACTCCATAAAAATGTGCATGTAATGGTAAATAATATAGGTGGGTGAAAATTTCATTATGCTGGACAAATTTGGTGTAATCTAGGAAATCTTGTGTACCAAAATATACTTGTATGACAGAGATTACCCCATCACTCCATATTGTGTAACAAGAATTCTGTACGGAGAAAAAGTATAAAGCTAGAAGCATTAAAAAAATGTGATCAGCACGAACCATATTTCCATAAGTGCACCACTTGACTAATTGTTTTGTCTCTGAGACTGCAGTTCAAAACTAGCGTGGCTGATCTTTTAATGCAGATTTGAGAAAATCAGCCTGCGCATGCATTTACAAGTAGAATTTTTACCAGAGCTGAAAGTTTGGGTAACTTATTTAGGAGGGGAAAATTGCCATAGAGACTGAGAGGCTAGTGTACATACTGATGAAACTTCCTCTTTCTGTCCTGAAGACTCCTCCATCTGCTTTGGTCAACTCTTGGTCATTTGGGATTTTGATTTTGGATGGACAGCATCACTCTCTTTTTGCATGCAACCTCTGTTGCATCCACACCATTCAAATCTTTACCTTTTGGGAAGAATCACGTACTTTCAATACCATATTCTGCAAAAAGTTTGCTGTTTAAGGAAGGACGTACAGAACTAGATTGCCCACGCCTCACTAACGTCCTGCTTCATTTTATTGCTTGCAGGTACATGAAACTTGATGCACAATACTGAGACTAAGGGAAGTATGTCAGAGACAGCAGTGTCCACTTTTAAGTACAACTGCTTCTGCTCCCACCTGGACTAAACAGCATGGCCTAAAGCAGAAGCAGCTGGATGGTTCTAAGAAAAAAGAAAAGAACATGAATTGTAGTACTCACTGCAAACCCTTGTTTATATATATATAAAGTAATACAACATTATTGGTCCCGAAGCACCAAAGGAAAGTTTCATGTCACAGGGGCTCTTTCCTCATAAGTGAATTCATCCATGACCACCCCCATAGTCAGAAATAAACTTTTTGCTAAAATTGATGAAAAGTTAAACTGAATTCATGAGGTTACACTTTCTCCACACACTTATTGTGTTATTAAAAATGAAAATAAATATTGCAGCGCAGATATAAATATATATTGCTACAGACAAACATGGTGCTTTACATTTATGCTGCATAAATTATTTGGCTATCTATACAGTGCAATATTAATGGAGGCAACCTGGCAGGGTAGCATGTGTTTTTTCTGACAATTGATGGCATGTCATAAGTTCCACTTGTCCTGCTCTTATCCTACTCCTTCCTGCCTCCCACCATGAGTCTAGACTGATCCCATACTGCACCCTACACTACAAATTCATAGAATATCCAATAAATATTTTATTCCTGGGCTATAGTGCAAGTAAGTATTGGGTGATGCAAGTGTCGTGACCTGGGCACAGGAAATACACCCTGGACCACACCTCAACGACATGATCAGCTGCCTAACTGGCACATGCCAATTCTCGAACCTGGACCTGTGCAAATGATATCATCAGCTGGAGCTTGACCCTCAGTCAAGACATATCACAACATTTTCCACGCACATTGGTCTATTTCGCTACAAACGACTAAGCTTTGGCATCTCATCGGCAGCAGAAATATTTCAAGAGACAATACGGTAAGTGATAAGGCCGGTAACGAACAGCCTCAACTACGTGACGACATTCTGGTTTTTGGTCAATCAGATGACAAGCATGACAAAGCATTGCGTGACGTATGCTCCCAGCTGGAACAAGCAGGTCTCAGACAAGTGCGAAATAGGGGGAGACGATCTGGTGTTCTTCACACACATCTTTTCCAAAAAAGGTATGCGACCAGATCGCAGCAAAGTAGAAACGCTAGAAAAAGCAAAACCTCCAAGCGACGTTGCAGAAGTGAAGTTGTTCCTTGGGCTTGCAGGCTACTGTGTGAGATATATAAAAGACTTTGCCACAGTAGGCACCCTGCTGAGAGAGCTGACGAAACAGGGCCAAACATTCATGTGGAAAGAAGACGTGCAGCAAAGCGTTTGATGCCATCAGACATGCAGTGATGGCAGTAGACCACCATGCGTACTTTGATCCTCTGCTATGCACAGAACTGATGGAACTGACAGTAGACGCAAGCCCGGTGGGGTTAGGAGTGATCTTGGAACAGCATAGGCCAGGCAAAGAGTCGCCAAGACATGTCGTGGCATATGCAAGCAAAACCTGTCCGACGTAGAGAGGACATACTCCCAGTCGGAGAAGGAAAGCCTCACAGTATTATGGGCATGTGAGCACTATCACATGTTCATATATGGGAAACCATTCACCATCGTAACGGATCATCAGGCCCTAGTAACGATCTATGGAAACCCCAATGCGAAAATACCGCCCAGAATAAAGAGATGGGGCATACGGCTAATGGACTACAACTTCAAGATCGTGTACAAACCAGGGAAAGAGCACAATCTGGCAGATTACATGTCGTGACGCCCATTGCCACCGACAACTGAGGCTACATCAATAGTGGAGGAGTACCTGAACTTTGTACTAAAAAAAACACTCCGGCATCAATAACGATGGCGGAATTGGAGCTAGAAACAGAGAGGGATGCCAAAATGCAGGCGGTCAAAATGGAGGCATGTCAACAACAACAACATCATGGAAAGAGGAGTGATCAAAGAGGAAATGCTGGTATTCAAATTGATTCATGCGGAGCTATCAGATAACAAAAATGGAGTAATAATGAGAGGAACGAGAATAGTGATGCCAAGAGATCTGCAGAGACAGACGGTGAATTTGGCACACGAATCACATAGAGGCATGGTAGCGACAAAGAAACTGCTACGGGAGAAAGTGTGGTTCCCGGGGTTGGACAACATGGTGGAGGCCACAGTCACAAACTGCCACATCTGCCAAGTGACGGGGCAGTCAACAAAACCGGAACCACTACAAATGACAGAGCTCCCGAGGGCAGTGTGGACCGAACTAGCAGCATACTCTACGGGCCCCTCGAAACGGGAAACTACCTGCTTGTGATAATTGATGAGTTCTCCAGATTTCCCATTGTGAGACAAGTAGCATCAACATCAGCAACTGCAACGCTGCCAACTACGAACGACGTCTATGCGACATGAGGCTCCCCGCAAACACTAAAGACAGACAATGATCCACCATTTCAGGGAAAGAATTTAGAAAATGTATGGACTATATGGGGATCCATCACAGGAAAATAACGCCTGTGTGGCCACAAGCAAATGGCATGGTGGAAAGATTTATAGGGAACATTAAGAAGGCTATCCAAAGAGCAAAACTGGCGCAGATCTCAATAGGGCAGGCTCTGTGCCAAGTGCTAAGGGACTATCAAAACACTCCTCACAGCTCCACAGGACGGTGTCCCGCCGAGCTAGTGCTTGGCAGATCAAGCAGGACCAGGCTACCGCAGCTGGAAGCAGTAGCTAAGCCAGAGCGAAGCAGCATTGCCACCAAAGATCAAGAGGCAAAGGAGAAAATGAAGACATATGCAGATGCAAGGAGACACGCCACTCCGGCGCAACTAAAGCAAGGAGATAAAGTGGTGGTGCGGCAGCGGCAGCTGAGGAAATCGGACAGCCCGTTGTCAAAGGAACCTTTGACGGTGACCGAGGTGAAAGGGCCTATGATAACAGCATCAGCAGGACATTACCACATCACGCGAAACAGCTCACACTTCAAGGAACTCAAGGTCGTAGATGTAGACGGAGGAGTGATCGCAACAGGTGACACAGGCATGAGACAGGATGAGGACGCACAGACTGACAACGGAGACACACGGCAGAGAAGGGAGTGCAAAAGACCACAGAGACTGATAGAAGAGATGTGATGAGACAACTGTTTCTCTCTCTCTTCTCTCTTTCTCTCTCTCTCTCTCTCCAATCTTTTGGCATCAAGAGTCTCTCTGTCTTTTCTGCAACAAAGGGGGAGATGTCATGACCTGGGCACAGGGCACTAGGACCCTGGCCCCCTTCTGGTGGGATGGGCAAGGAACTGGACACAAGTTCCTGTCAAGAGGTGGGGGAGCGAGGCAGTCAGCCAGGAACTGGGCAGGAGACAAGACGTGCAATTGTGTGCTGTAACTAAGATCAATAAAGTACCTGAAAGAATCAGCTGACTCCTGTCATGCTTCGAAGATAAAGACACTACAGCAAGGTCTAGTAAAATGTCAGAGCTTGGGCTAGGTTTAGGTTTGGCAATTGACAGGTTTGGCAGTATTATATTTAGTAGGCTTAATTGAATTGAGTGGTTAATGGTAAGGAGAAGACGGAACAGTGTAATGGAAGCCATGGGAAGTAGACACTGCACTTTCATGAAGTCATGAAAACTTGTATGATGACGGGTTTCAAAGAGTTGCATTGTGAGAGTTACACATGGGGTGATCTATGTCCAACATCTCCTACTGTTGAGGTTCATATGTGTTCCTGTACTATTGACTACTTGTAAAATAAACCTGTCAACCTACAGGCTTTGTGCCTGTGTTCCTCTTCACTTTATAAACAATCTTTTGTTACCATAAGATATGTAAAAGAGGTGTCTGGGTTAGAATATGGCCACAGTAACTAACAAGCATTTACAATGCAACGGTCTCGGCATTGCAAAAGTTAGAGCTATTAGCATTGTAAATGAACGCGAGTTTAAGGTCTTGACATTGTAAATGACAAGGTCTTTTATTTATGTTTTAAAAACCATAACATAAATAAAAATCATTGTCATTTACAATGCCAATAGCTCAAAGTCGCGTAATGTGTATGGCAAACTACAGTAGCCTCCTGACGAGTGCCCTTTCACTTAATTTTTTACAACTGAAAGCCCTGGCATTTTTTTTTTTACAAATTAAGCACGGGTGGTGTCCGTGTCTGCATGGCAGTGGTGGTGTCCGTGTGTGCATGGGAGTGGTAGTGTCCGTGTGTGCATGGCAGTGGTGGTGTCCGTGTGTGCACGGCAGTGGTGGTGTCCGTGTGTGCATGGGAGTGGTGGTGTCTGTGTGTGCATGCCAATGGTGGTGTCTCTGTGTGCATGGCAGTGGTGGTGTCTGTGTGTGCATGGCAGTGGTGGTGTCTGTGTGTGCATGGGAGTGGTGGTGTCTGTGTGTGCATGGCAGTGGTGGTGTCCGTGTGTGCACGGCAGTGGTGGTGTCCGTGTGTGCATGGGAGTGGTGGTGTCTGTGTGTGCATGGCAGTGGTGGTGTCTGTGTGTGCATGGGAGTGGTGGTGTCTGTGTGTGCATGGCAGTGGTGGTGTCCGTGTGTGCATGGCAGTGGTGGTGTCTGTGTGTGCATGGCAGTGGTGGTGTCTGTGTGTGCATGGCAGTGGTGGTGTCTGTGTGTGCATGGCAGTGGTTTGACCGTCGTGTCTTCGTTGCGCAGCTGTTTGTTATTGTGCCACTGCTAAATCCGACGGTTTCCGAGGCCTGTGATTAGTAATGGCAGATCCTGCCAGCACAGGGGGCCCCGGTGGGATTCCACGGGGTCTGTGCATTAAGTATATGGTCATATCATCTCTCAAACAGATTTTATACGGTTTACACAAGCCACACAACTGGACCTATTTATAATGCGCCGGCTGCCGGCTGGATAAAGTATTGCACTATTGCTGTGAGCACACCAAACTTATATCTCCACATCACCGACATAAGCGGCTTCATTTTAATTTCTTGCAAAGGGCAAAGTCACCCCCACCACGATCGCCAAAATAGACCCTGACAGATCCTCCAACTTTCCGAAATGTAACCCACCTGATGCTGACTTTGCTCACCTCACATGGTCCTGCCCACATATTAGTCAATATTGGAGCACTATATTCGAACACCTCTCACTGATGATTGACATTGCACTCCTCCCTGACCCCTTCCTAACGCTCTTTAGGCTTTGTGGCAAACATTCCAAAATTGGTGCGCAGACACGGGCCATTGCACTATTACTCGCTAAATGGGAGATAGTGCTACATTGGAGTAACAACATCAGCCCGACAGTTTAGGTTTGGATAACAAGCTTAGTCACTTGCATTTCTATGAGCAAAATCTATTCTACACTCCAGCCTCCCACCTCCAGACCTAAGGATATCTGGCAGTCACTGCGGGACTCCCTTCTAGCACAGGACAACAACACCACCGTAAATACATGCGAGCCTCACAACAACATGAAATGCTTGCAGAACTCCAACGATAATGCTGTACTGTTATCTATCTGTAACCACAGCTGAAATGCAGGACAGAATGCTGTTTCTGTACTATACAACATTGAATGCTCACCTTCCACTGATAACACTATTTAATGTGCCTTAACCCATTTAATGGTACTTTTTTGTATATAATTATTTTGAAAATTATATAAAGTCTTTTTTTTAAGAGTTAAAGCACAACAATGGTTATGAATTAAACCCCAAAAAACAATGAAATTCACAAGTTATGGTTAAGAGTTGTAGCTTTTGACTTCTGCCGATACTCTGATGACAGATTATAATTTTGACAGTGTCCGAACTGAAAATAATGAGTGTGTTATGAGCCTCGTGTCCACACTCTGCATGTAGGCAGGAAGCTCAATCTCTCCATGTCGTATAGAAAGGCAGAGCTATGTGACAAAATGTTAGCAAAATAAAGGTATGCTCTCTCCTGTTGGAGAAGAGTGAGCAGAGAGTCGAAAGAGAGAAATATAAAACATTGAAAATAAGGCAACGCTGCTACTACAAAAAAAAGCTCACACGTCGTGCACTGGTATGCAGACTCCCCCTGCATTCCAGCAGGCGCGTGTCGCGATCCGTGCTGCATTAGCACTGTGGACACAAGACCTGGCCGCGCGCACAACGTTATCCTATGGGGAAACGCTGCGCGCGGCCAGGTCTTGTCTCACTTCGGCGTCTCAGACTGCTGAGACGCCGACAATAGTTCTCGGCGAGAACACGCTTTCAGCGCGTTACTAGCCGAGCCCTAAAAAGGGGGGAAGAAAGCTACATACAGGGTGTAGTCAGCTGTGAAAAGAGATGGAATATGAAAGAAAACACAGAGGTATGAGGGCTTATTGGAGACTAAATAGATGAGGGAATTTGAGAAAAATTGAAACTATAGAAGGCCATAATGCATACTGGGTGAGAATTGTTAAAAAGTAAGAAATAATAAACATGGTTTGCCAGCAGGAATGGCTGGTGTGAAGTCTGTAGTGTCACCCTGGTTAGTGGTGGAGGCCTTGGTCCTACTACTACTGCCTGACAAATCAATTGTATTATCTCTAAAAACTCCAACCTAGAAATGAATGTTTGTCCCACAAATTGTTTCCTACAAATGATACTGCTTATTCGCCTGCTTCAAATATTTTTGCTATCTTGTCACTCTGAAAACAATGGGCAAACTCTGTCTCTCTTCGTGTACTGCACCTCACAGAGATTGAGATGAACTGGCAACAGAAGAGTCTTGGAGGAATTACAACATCCTTGATATCAGACAATCCGCCTGACATCCCATACAACAGCCTAAGCAAACCTCTCTCAATGTGGAAGAGAATCCGGGAAGTATAAATCACTTGATGTTCTAATCCTCCAGTCCAACACCATCTCTGTCAATCTGACATGCCCAACTACTGTCTGGACCACCAGCACTCCCAAAGTATATACATAAATCCTAACATCTTACATGTTTGCTTCTTTGAAACAATGACAGCGAATGCAGGGTTTCTGGTGCAAAAAGTGCATTTATATATGTGAGCGGCACTAACGTGTTACAGCTCTGAAATTAGTTCTGTTCATTGTAAAGCATGTGCCACTCACATAAATAAATGTACTTTGCTGCGCCAAAGAGCCTGTGTGTATCCATCATCTTCATTGCAAAGGAGCAGGAAAAAACATAAATAAATAATAATATTTTTATTATAAACGTATTTATTTCTTATTTATACATATTTTTCATAATTTATAAAATATTTTTCTATGTTATGCATACATATACATCAACGATGTCACTTGAGATGACATGAGTGATGTCATAAATGATGTTATATAGAACATGTCGAGAGTGATGTCATATGAGAGGTGATAAGCAGTGCATGGCGGGGCCCAAGCTGCTAGCTATTAGTTAGTATAAGTTAGTGCTGCTAACTATAACTGGTGAATTTCTGTGTTTTTGTTTAGTTTAAAACGGTAATGTTGTCATTGAAAAATTCACCTAACTTTAATGTTACCTTAACCTTTGCTTTTTTCAATGAATTTGTAAGATTTTTTCAAAAAATTAAACCAGATTTTTTATCGCAGATAACTATAACATAATTTTTACCCTGAGTTTTTTCTGTGAATTTCTAGTTTTTTTAATTACATAAAGTAATATTTTATTACGGTACATAAATCCAATCCCCCGCCGTGCATGGCCTTCGGTCAAGCACAGCGGAGGGTTGGCTGCAGGGCCTGCCCTTGGGTACCCCATCCACCGAGGTCTTTATTTTGAAAATGGGAAAGGAGCCGCGTGGCATCCCTCACCGAGCCTCATTAGGCCCAGGGTACCTCATCACCCATGGCCATTTTGTTTTCATTAAAGGGGAGGGGGTCGCAAGCAGCACCCTTCCACGGGTCAATTTCGATCCCAGGAATCCCATCCCCGGGGCCCGATGTGATCATCAGAGGGAGGGGGCCATGCAGCCCCTCTCCCTTTCCTGGTTTCAGCCCTGTGGACCCCAGGGCTTGAAGTTATTATTAGGGGGAGGAGAGCATGTGCACCCTGGTGCTGATTTTGGCCTGGGGGATCCGTTCCGCAGGGTCCCACATTATTTTCAAGGGAATGGGGTACGCAGCTCCCCTCCCGGGCCATTTTTAGCCCCAGGTGTTATACAGTTCCTACAGATATAACAGGACTAAGTATTAGACCAACACAAACTTCACAAGTCAATCCACATATACCATCGCTAAGTGTTGGTGGGCTTCGGCTAGCTCACAGTACCACATCAAACCCCTAAGCTAAACAGAGTAACAGATGTTATTGGCAACCTGAAACGTGACACTTTGATTCTCAAGGAGTCTGGAGAAACATCCAACCATTTCTTTTGGTCACTCTGGCATGCCCAAGGTAAACACAGGAAAGATACAACAATCACTTTTCAAACTTTAATTGAAATGATTGTATTCTTGCATAAAAAGCATGAGCTATTATTATAGAAAGGTGAGACATTTTAATGTAATCAGCATTACTAGAATGTTAAACAACATGAGCAATTCAACTACGTTAACTGTTGCTAATGTTTGCTTACTTACTACTGGCAAATCGAGGGTACCCTCTGCCAGATCAAGTGGGATAGCCTAACACCCATACTTTGGTCTAAGGTGTCATAAAGCTGGTCCCAGTGTGCAAGGTTATCTTCCTTAGCAGGATGGAGGATGGAGTCAGCAGGGCTGCATCCCAGTCCCATTCGCAGTGGTTCCAGGATAATCCCAGCATGGAAATGCTTAGCTCAAGAAAATTTGCAAGGAAGCTGTTTATAAAAAGGGCTCCAGGTTTTAGGGTATGTGTTTTTTAAAGATTTCCATCTGCACTTATCCGAATGTATTATTTACCCATCTGATTGGCATTTACCCATATTTATTTTGTGGTTTGAGAATTGAGTTGTAAAACGTAATTTCCACATTTATTTAACTGATAAACATGCACTTATACTTTGATACCTATCACATTTTAGAAAATTAAACAGCTATATATAACAAAACACTAAACCCTCTGAAAAATATTGGCATACTAATCAAGCATATATTAACATATACCTGTAATAAAGGAATTCTCTTCCTGTTGTTGCATTCTCCATGCTGTCTATCTGCTCAGCCGTTGGCCACAAATTCATGAGGGGCAGAATGTAGAGTCACTCACAAGGAGTAAACTGTTCTGCATTTTTCAGCTTTTAAAAATAAATACAAACAGGAAACACATTTTTTTCTGTCTGTATTTATCTGTAAAAATCAGTAAAAATTGAAAATGGGGAGCCTTAGTAATAAAGTACTGTTCTTATCAACTGTGGCAGAGGCAGTTTTCTCCAGCTAAAATGAAGAGTCTCCTAAAGAGCACAGAAGAAGAAGAAAACAATGGCATTGTGTCCTTCATGTACGACCCGGGAACTAACTGTACATACTAAGGGGTCTATTACGATTGCGGATTTCCCACATCCTCCGGGCCGGCGGAAGCCACCGCCGGCCCGGAGGATGCGGGAAAACCGCCGAAGATGCTTGAAAGACCCACCGCCAAATTAGGGTGGAAAACATTTACATGGCTGGCAGTGTCTATCAGACACCGCCAGCCATATTAGGATGGAGTAGAAAGTATGCTTTTCTACGGCGGCTTTTCCGCCGTGGAAGAGCATACGGACCTTCACTTCGGGGACCCGTTGTGGGCCCCCTGGGTGAAGGTGGGGTGGGGGTGCACATGGGGGGTACCTATGCTACCCCCCTGCATTTGCGTGAACAAAGCGGCAGGCACCGCGCGGTGCCTGCCGCTTTGTGCACGCAAATGCCGTGCATGCATTTTAACATTGCGGCGGGTGCAGCTTGAAGTTGCACCCGCCGCAATGTTAAAGATTGAGGATGTGACCGCCACCCTGGCGGTCACATCCTAATCTGCACGGAGGGACCGCCGCTGCCCCTGAGGACGGTCCCTCCTACTCTATGGTGGCAGACGGACTCAGGTCCGTCCGCCATCCTAATCGGCCCCTAAGTGTGGCAAATGGCACCAGGAGAAAGATGTAAACCTACGGAGTTGAATCTAAAATAAAAAATACACATTAACCACTTTACACGGGGACCCCATCCCCTGGGCCTGCTGAAAAATTGTAGGTAGAGGGAGCACACACCCCCAAGCCAATTTCATCCCTGTGGGCCCCATACGAGGAGCCCAGTGTAAATTTTAGAGGGAATGGGACCCCCATCCCCTGGAGCCAGTTGACATTTGCAGGGGGGAGAGGGGCACACGCACCCCTACCCAGGCCGATTTGGGTCCCGTGGACCCATCGTTCAAAAGTTTGCTTCCAACATGCAATGCATTTTTTAAGCTCCTGCATGCTGGGAACAGACTTGGTGTTTGCTCCTGCTTGGACGGAATTTTCAAAATGCTCCTGCAAAGTGAGAGCAAACACAGATTTCTCTGCCTGCGCTGCTACAGGCACGTAAACCGCTATGTCCTGGGGGTGGGCTCCAGGGGCATAGCTTGCAAGTCGGCCCCAGGGGATGGGGACCCCAGGGTCATTAATGGCTCAATGAGGGGGCAACTCATCTTGGATTGTGAAGCTTCTAAGAACACAAATTTAATGGCCACCATCTTGGATAGGGTATTAGAAAGCCCCATGAACCCTTCCCAAAAGATTCTGAGAAGGGGAGAACTATGGTGCTCTCCAGCATGGTCCCTGGGGGAGAGGATTGCCAGAGGCTACATCAGCGAGCCAGCTGCCATTAGAAAATGCCTAGGGGTGAATGCAGTGGCTTACAAACTTAATTGCTGTCCTTTGGGTGAGTACAAAGCATGCCCGCTGTATGCAGTGGGACGCAAGGGAAGCTGTTAGCCAGTGAGTGGACAGCAAAGTGGCCTGCAGTATAACAGACTATTCCAGTTTAAACACTGCGATCCAACCTGTCAAAATTAACCTTTTTCACAGGTCAAACCCTACCTTTTAATGATTAATGTCACCCCTATATAGGCCGTGTAGTCCACAAGTCAGGGTGCATGATATTTAAAAGTAGGAAATGTATACGTTTAATGTTAACATGTCTAGCACCCAAAATATATTTTACACTATGGCAGGCCCAGTTGTCCTATGTAGAAAACTAGATTAGAGACTAAAATCCTGACAATGTATGTTGGGCATGGGACTAGCTAGAAAAATAAGTAAACCACTATTTTTAATAGTTACTAAAAATCCAATTCGATGGTGAAGTGGGATTTTTAATACATACTTCTGAAAAGTAACTTTTAGAAAGTTAACATCTCTGTGCCTCGAGTTCTTGAAGGTTAAATTTCCATTTGCTCCTCTACTTCTTCCAGCCAGTAATTAGTATTTGAATAGATGTAAAAAATGTGCAAAGTGATTCCCAGGAGCAATAAATAGGCTAACCTGAATGGGCAGAGAAGACCCCTTTGAACCTGAAAGATATTCAGTGTGAAACTGCGATCATGCTTTTTGCCATTACAGTGTCACATCCAACTTGAATGTCAAATTCTATTTGATAGGTCTGCTGGATTTACCAATAACATTGGGAACACACATAAAAGGAAGGGAAATGAGATGCAAAAAAAAGTTTTGTGTATCTACTGTCTGGTTGCTGAATAACCCTGCTTTAGAAGGTACTCCTGAGGTGGATTGGGACCTAAAGGACTACAATCAGAAGGTAAAATCTTTCATCAGGACAAACCTGGTTGGTGTAGTTGACCCATGAACCATCAGAGTCAGTGTAAAAGTGCACCTAGGTCTGGGTCTATCGCAACCATTGATTATCACTGGCAGTTTATTCTTCTTGGTGCTAATCTTTCTTAAAATGTGAAATGTAATCTCTGGTTCATGGGATTTTTGTCATTTGGTGTTATTTTGTTTATTAAATGTATTCTATTTTTCTAAATCAGTCTGGAATTTTTACTACTTTGTAATTCTACTTAATTACTACTTTGGTACTGTATAAATCGTTTCCACATTGCCCTAGGTTAAGCCTGTCTGCTCTGTGACATAGCTAGAAGTGTCTTGTGCTCAGTTTAATTTAGTTGGTTTGCCCTGACAAGTGTTGTGATAGTTCTGATAATTCTTTGAGGTGGTAGTCACTTACCCCAATGAATGTTATTATGATAAAACAAAAGTCCAAAATATAAACAAAGCATGATTGTGTACAATACATCCATAAGATAAATAATTTGTGTGACAATTCAGAGTACTTCATGTAAAACAATTCCTCATGCATTGCAATCCAAGCACTCCACGACTGGTGGAATGATGCATCAAACAGCCAATAACCAGAGATGAGAGAGAATGCTTCTCTGGGCAAAGACAAAGCCCACTATTCATATATTTTAATGAACTGGCAAGGACAGCAGTACAGTCAAACCACATCTAAGAAATTGGTACGTTTGTTATTATTGTTGGATGTTTATTCCTCCCTTATCATCAAGCACAATATTATGGTGATAGGCGCGAGGAGGGCGCCAGCTGTTCTTGGCGATTTCTGATTCAGCCTCCGCGCTCTGTTCCCTGTTTGCGACCCCCCGTATTTTTCACACAGTAGGGTGTAAGGGGAGCGGGGGTGCCCATTGACCCGCCGCCACTCTTCGGAGCTTCGGATCTACGGAAGACAGGCGGGGGTGCTGAGTGGTCTCCCCTCCAGCTTGGAGGCACGGAGCCGTACATAGTGTGGTTGACCCTGCTGGTTGAATCGCATTGGGGGCATTTGAAGGCTACCACCAAGAGCCAGGGTCCAGGAGCGAGTCCCCTGCAGCTGGCAGCCACATTTCCCTTATCTCATCTGAACACCTGTGTATTAATTGGGCACTCTGTTAGAATTTGTGCCTATTTAAACAAGACTTTACCACTTTTAATTTCATTTTCAGCATTTATAATATTATACAGACATCACTTCCTGCAACATAATCAATGCCAAGGTCTCATGCTATAATCTCCTATGATGTCTTCAATACTGATCACTTGGCAGTGCTGGTAAGAGGTTAGTGATCAGGATAATGCGACCTTGATTCCTGTGTTTGGGCTGATATCTGGGGCATACCTGCAACCTTCTTGGTGGGACCGAAGTCCCTGTAAGCCCTGACAGTTGCCCTGACAGTTGCCACCCGCATCTTTGATTTTGAGCACCTCGCCCTGGTGGGACCACAAGTCCCAAGGTGCACCAGTCACTTTCTCTCAGCCGCTCACGAGAGTAAGGCATCACTCTGTGCTTAAAGCGCTGTCTTGCCCCTCATGGGCGGGCCGTCCAGACTGTTCGAGGCTGGGCTGGGCCATATTACTATCATCTATTTCCGCTCGTGGACTGCGGACAGCGGACTCTCAGTGGACTTTCAGCGGACTCGCAGTTTTTGGAAAAGTACTAAACCATTAAAAAATGTAAAGACATATTTAAAGAATCAGTATCATAGCCTGAAAGTTCTTGCTAGTATGAGTAGGTTCAGGCCTGGAAATGGTCAAGGGGTTGTGGGGACATTGGGCACTTTTTTATTAAGGGCTGAGTCGGTATTGATGCACCAAATTGAATTAACCGAGAGGAGACTTTCCCTTGAGCTTGCAATAAAAACTGACAACAGATCTGACATCACGGGCCTAGCCTCTACTGTTTCTGCCCCCGCCTCATGTTCTGCTCTGGAGGCACCTGTAACCCAAAGCAATAGTTTAGTCATAATAGATCAAGACAACGAGAATACAGAAACCCCAAAAATACGGGTCAATGATGATATCTCCAGCCTTCCAACTAAGTCTAACGTGGTTACCCAGGGTCAAAATTCTAAATCTAAAACCAACCATGTGAATAGTTCCACGCCACCGTCAAAGAAGAGAAAGGGTCAAGCTGCGGGTAAAAAACAGCTACAGCCACCCAAGCTTCGGAAGAATAAATCCACTGACAAGGAGCTTATCCACGAGTTAAATATATCCAACGCTGAGGCTGTTCCAGGGGGGCCATTTCCTATAGAGGTTGATTACTGGGAAAAGCTTGAAACTACGGTAACGACACTTCTAGACCCACTGATTCAAAAGCTGTTGGCTATTGAAATTAGATTGTCGGAACTTGAAAGAACTATGACAAACAGCAACATGATCACGACCACTTGTAATAGGGGGGAGATTAATGTTATTAATAGAAATATGGATAAAAACATAACTGTTAATACTGTTAATAATCAGAACAGTTTGTCATGCACAGGGGGGGAAGGGCTGTCACGGCATAGAGTGGAGGACACTTCATATGAAAGGAACTTAGCTCTCACTCATGCTCGGGTAGTAAATACCCCAAATGGTAACCAGTTAGGGAGCAATCAACATCATATTCCATGCCCAATAGGAGGAAAGCAAAAATGCTTTGAGGGTGTACCTATAACACTCCATCTACCCCCTAAAGCCACCCCTATACGGTAATATTAGCCAATGTACCTCCACTGTCACCAGGTGCTTTTGAGCACTGGTCTTCATTGAGGAATAAATCAATCCATTTCTTGAGGGAGAAGATGGGGATGGATGACTCACTGTTTACAGATTTTAAAATGGTTCGTCGGATTGGGTGGGTTGGGCAATCTACCAAAAAATTTCAGGGAGACTGTGTTGTTCTATCCATCAGATCCCCAGGATTAGTTAAAACTATATTAGAAAGGTCTAACACCTGGTCCTTGTATCCTAGGGGAGTCTCCATCTTACCACTGGGTTTCTTCTATCTGCCACCAAGAGACCTGGGGTCTGTCATAGAAAGAGTGAGATCAAGACAAATTAACCAACATCCTATGTACCCCCCATGGTACCATTCAAATCGATATGAGCCATTGAGTGACCTTGGAGATATAGACTGACTGACTTCTAGCATTAGCGGCCCACAGAAACTGGAAATTATAAATAGTAACCCTGGGATAGCTTCCGATCTCCTTAATGACCTGGTGAATTGTTTACACGTAACTGATCAGGTAGATAATTCTGATCATCCCTTACCTGTAGTTTGCGAGAAGCACAATGTGGAAATTAGTACTTTGTCATTAGAACATCCCGATGTTGACGCTGGTGTGGGTGAAATGGTCATACCCACTCAAAATGCACAGGTTCTTAGAGTGGCTTCATGGAACATTGTGGGTATTAGATCAAGAATCTCTGATGAAGTCTGGCTATCATATGTTAAGATGTTTGACATTATTTGCCTCCAAGAAACTTGGAGTAGGGATGAGGTGGCTACTGATGGTTTCTGCTCATCTAGTATCCAGGCAATTCCATCTGCTGCAGGAAGGGCAAAGGGTGGTATAGCTACCCTAATCTCTGTAAAATATGGAATGATAAAGATTGAGACTATCATGGACTCTCCTTGGTTTCAGATCATTCTGGTCTCAACCTAACCGATGTCCCAATTTTACCAATTAATTGGTATTATAAAAGTTTCGACCACAATGATAGTGGGGTCATTATTAATTTAAAAGAGGAGATAAATAAGGCCGTAGTTAAATGTTTTCCTGTTTGTATAATTTGGCTGGGGGATTTCAATTGCATTGTGGGGTGCTAGATATTGAAAATCAACCACTCCCACATTTTAAACACACTGTCCAGGGTGAGGCTCTAAATGATATCATCGTAACTAACAAATTATGTTTTGTTGATACTCTGGTTTGTACTCCACTTAATCAGTACCCAACATTCCAGGGAGGGGATAGGGCAAGTACTATAGACTTTATATTAATTTCTAGGACATTTTCCCATCTGGTGGAAAACTTTGTGGTGCAACCCAACCCCACTAGTGATCATAAACCCCTAGTCATCAGTTTACAAATAAAGGTAGCAAAGGGTAATAATGATGATCTCCCCTTAAATTATAACTCTAACCAAGGGTTGAGATTAAAATGAAGTAAAATAAACCCAGTTGAATTCGAAGAGAACATCGTACGATCTAATATTGATACGGTCATGATATGTCTATCCAATGTCCTTAGTTCGGAGGAGGTCATACAGAGTTTTGAAGAAATTTGTAGAGACGTGGCTAGTAATTTGACAAGGTACATAAAGAGTAAAGAACCACAGGTAGCAACATGGTTTAATGCTGCGTGCTCTAAGGCACAAAAAGATCTAAAAAAAGCCCTGCACATGGTCCCCCATGCTGAGGATTTCATTAGGAAAGCAATACAAACCTATTAATTAGTTTAAAAAAAAGAAGAGTTAAGAAGCCTTGCTTGGGATGACCTGGAGAGAGCTGGTGCCCTCAAGGACTCCAGAGGCTTCTGGGAAGTCATAAACCGCCCACTCTTTACAGACGAGGTGAGGAACATGGAATCAATAATAACTGAAGATGCATGGGTAGTCCATTTCTCAATTTTTTTTTATCCCAAGGGTGAATCATTGCAAAACAAAAAAGAAGACTTAGCCATTCATCTTGCAACTGCAAACCAAATGAGTCTGTCCATTACGGTTGAGGAGGTTGAAGCTGCAATGCTGAAGGGCATTTCTGCAAAAGTCCCAGGGCCAGATGGTGTCCCTCTAGAAATGTTTAAAGGTAATCCCCTAATATGGGCACCGTTGCTGGCAAATGTTTTTAGATCGGTAATAGTGGGTCGCATCCCTGATTCTTAGAAAGAAGCCTTGGTGGTCTCAATGTACAAGAAGGGCAGTAGGAATTATCCCACTTGTTAGAGGTATATATCCCTAATTGACGCAACATGCAAAGTCTTGGGGAGGGAAATTCTTGACTGTCCTGATCTTTGGGCGAATGAGTCTGGTCTGATATCCCATTTACAATACGGCATCCGAAAGAGGGTGGGACGAACAAACAATGCCTCAATTTGGCCTTAGTCATAGGTAAGTACATGAAGGCAAAGCGAGGATCGATCCACTTGGCCTTCATGAACTTATACAGTTCATTTCACACAGTTAATAGGGGGAAGCTGTGGTTACCCATGGAAAAGATGGGCTTTAAAGAGGCACTTATTACCCTCCTATGTAGGATGCATTCATCTACATCTGTTTCCATATGTTATGGACCAGGAGGAGAAAAATCTAGGTCCATCGCATCCACAGAGGGCGTACGTCAGGGATGCATTTTGGAACCCTTTTTATTTCTTTTATACACAAATGGGGTGGAGAAATTCCTAATAGAGCAGCACTTGGATTACCCGACTGTAGGAGGAAATCCGGTTCCCCTGTTATCATATGCGGATGACACTGTATTGATGACCTTGGTGGCCAATAGTCTACAAAAAGCCCTGATCTCTTTTACTGATTTTATGATGGAGTTGGATCTTAAGGTCAGTTTTAATAAGTCTTTTATTATGGTCTGTGGCCCGAAAAACACAAAAGCAAGGAAATTTGTGTTAAACGGTAGAAACATTGAAAAGGTCCCTTCTTTTACATATTTAGGGAATGTTTTTAACAACAAATTAAACTGGGACAGTTCGATTGCGACTAGGGCCCAACAGACCAGCAAAATTATAGAGGGCCTGTTTCACTTTGGGTCTAAACTGGGTCATAAGCCAGTGGCAGAAATTCTTACCCTATATAAATCAAAATGTCGGTCAGTCATTACCTATGGGGCAGGAGTATGGGGAAGTCAAAAAACCAGTCAATTGCAAATTTTTGAAAATAAATTCATGAAAAGATTGCTGATGGTTCCCACCAGCTCGCCTACAAAATTTTGCCATTGAGAGCTGGGATTGGATCTTGTTGAAGATAGAGTCAAAATTGTGCCCCTGATTTAATGGGGGAAAGTGTGGTCATCCGAAGAGTTATCATTTACCAGAGCGATTATAAGGGATTGTCTAAGTTTAGAAAACGTTTAGTCTATTCACTGGCTCTGCTATGTCAAAAATGCTTTAAGTAAGATTGGCCTAGGAATTTTCTTTGAAAATCCGGATGGCACACCATCTAATATAAACTCAATGATTAAAAATGCCTATTATAATGAGTTACTTATACCTAACCTGGATGATGTGACCCCATTCTATGGGTTGCCAAAAATCCAACAATTTTATTCATCTTTTAGTACCCATACACATTCCCGCTTCCTTCTGACGAGGTTTCATCTCTGTACATTGCACTTTCTAGCGGCTTTTCCTATCCAGGCGAGTTGGTGTGAGAGACTGACTCCCTGTCCATGCAATCATTCAGCCGAACAAAGCACAATGCACTTTATGCTGTTTTGCACTTTATATAAAGATGTAAAGGCACGTTTTATTAGGCCCATTCTGAGGGAAATTGCCCCTTGTTCATACCTGGACGGTTTTAATCATTTATGATTTCTGTCCAATGCCATCATTTGTTGCACTGTCTTAAATTGTATTAGAACTGCTTTGCGAATCAGGAACATTTATGGATAGTGATAGGGAAATCTGGGAATAGGTCTTTAAGTAATTGTAAGCTGTTTATGTATTCTGACACCCTTGGACTGATATAAAGAAATTGGCAGCCTACAAAAAACCTTGTTTTGAAACTATATATGCTGTTTGGTTACACTTAGTTTTTGCAAAATGTAATATGGAATATTTCTTTATGCATTGTATATATTTTATCACTGTAATCATGTACTTTTATGATTTGTAAGAATTGAATACTTTTTTTTTTCGAGGTTTATACTTTTCCTAACATTGCTTATTTGTCTCCATCTCCAGATTGTGTTTTGACTGGTAGGTGACTGGACACTTGTGTAAAGCACTACGTCACCTTGGGTCTGGTTAAGGCTATATGAAACTGCTAAAATACTTAAATATAGACAATGACCCAGATCATGACACAGATCATGCTCTGTCCACAAGCAACAGCAGTTCCTTATCTACAAGTCTGATTTTCCACTGGTGCTCTGCTAGAACCAGAACAGTCAGCATGCTGATTATTTGAGAGTAGTTGCAGTGGTACTTGAATACTTCTTTGGCAGTGCCAGAGCCATGTGGTGGTTTAGAAAAAGGGTATCCAACATTGATCCTCTCAAGTGGTTAATGTTTTACATTTAGCTTTAGCGTATGAATTGGTTTCTCATGTGGGGATCCTGAAGATCTGGAAGTTTTGACCCAATCTTAAACACCCTCTGCTTATGTGTGTAATACTGCAGCAACATCTGCTGTAGCATTAGTGCGGGACGCTACTGCTTCTTTTAAAACCGCTAAGGCAGGTGTCACCCTTAACTGTTGCTGTTTGTACAAATGTCTGCTGCAGAGGACTGGTTTCAGCAGAAAGCATCTTGCAGGAGATACGTTTGAGTGGAAAACGTGGTGCAAGGGGTATCTTCTCTGTGAACCAGTCCCATTGTCAGTATCTCAAGTCACTTTGAACGCGCGCTAGGACCTTCAGTTCAATTTTTACTCAATGTACTCCAAAGCACATTTTGTATAGTCAACATGTACTTTGGCACAATTGTACTGTCATCTTGCATAATATCAGGAATAGGAAATGCCCACTTTTTGACCACTGGGTTAAAGTATTTGCATCCTTACCAGTGATACCAGTAGTTACTGCCATTATTCTGAATTTGTGAGTCAGCATCATAAAGGTTTTCAGCTGCTTTTATTATACGTCATCACAATTCAATCTCAAGCACATACCTCGAGGGGCCGAGTAATTGTTATTATATTTATCTCACCTGATACAATCTGACTCAGTCTAGCCAAACTTTTTCTGATGCAATCGTGAATGACGAATAGCCAAAATGCCATGGGTAGCGGAGTGACATAACATACCCTTTGACATTAATGACATCATAGAAAGTAACATCATATAACCTTTGACCCTTAATCTTCCCAGGAAGTGAGGAGACATGACTGTAATCCTAATGACATGACAGTAATGGACATAGCTGAAGTCCATAATAACTGTATGAGTCATGTAAAAACACAACACAGCTGAATGTTTGTTTTAGATACCACTAATATTAGGATGCTGACATGATCTTTGAAAGTGGGCGGGTGTAATACATATCCTGAAGTGTGGAAGTCAAGCGAAGGGAGTACACCTGACTTCTTCTAGGTGTAATTTGAGGGATTCTCCAACAGAGAAATTTTGAAAACAATAGGGGAAATAGTGCATTGTAAAACACAATTTCCACTTAAAGTTGCTCAAAAGCATATCCTCTGAAGGGGCACTCATTATAGTCCTTTGCAATTTCGCTAGCCAAAAAAAACCTGATCTCCAGGGGTTGACCTCATTTTTTTCCAAATGTGTTCTGAGTGCACCAATATGTCAAGAAATTACCCCATTGTGCAAGGGCAAGCATTTCGTCATGAGTGACCCCAGTACCACAAATTGAATACAACATGCCAGTTCAAGAATGTTGCAGTTAATCTCATCCATATATCATGGTGACCCATCTGTCAAATAATTAGCTCTTCTATGTCAATGTCAGCATTTTGTCATGGTTGCTCCCTCCAATACACCAGGAGTGTCCTCTCTTATACCAATAATTACCTCTTATGTATTTGTACCAGCATTTTACCTTGGGTGACCCCCTGCAAAGAATATCTTCGATTGTGCCAATTTCAGTATTTTCCAAAGGTGACCTATATGCAAAAAACTGCATCAAGTATGTCAGGTCCAGTATTTTACAAGGGGTGCCCATTGTGCTAATAATTACCCCCACTCTGCAAATGCCAGCATTTTGTCACAGGGGGCTGTCATGCTAAAAACTGCATCCAGTATGCCAGTGCCAGTATTTTGCCATGGTTTCTCTATAAGCCAAGATTAGTATGCCAGAGTCAACTCACTCTGACTCAGTCATTTATTGACACTTTCATTCACTCTTATTCTCACTCACTCAGACTTTCTCACTCACTCACACTCACTTTCACTCATTGTTCCTTATTGTTACTTATTCTCACTGGCTAGCTCATTCTCAGAGAGGTCTCTGTACTCACTTTTTCTCACTCACACTTATTCTCACTCGCACTCACTAACACTCCTCACACACATTCTTACTTATCCACTCTCTCACTTGTAGTCACTCTTACTCTCTCACTCACACATTCTCACTCCCTCAGATCGACACACTTATGCACACTCAATCTTACTCATTCTCACTACATGTCACTGACTCTCACTCTCTCAAGGGTGCCTTCACATACACACACTCTCTTTCAAGCTGACACTCTCGCCCACAAGTATGCACACAACATACATTTAAAAACATTTTTTTATTTACCTCAGATGTCAGTGAAGGTCTCATTCTAGCTCCTGGTTATCCATATTGTATTGCACAAATAGTGAATAATACAATATTTTGAACTATTAATGCAATAAAAAAATGGGACGATAACAAGGAGATTGGAGACCGCAGCCCCTATGTTTTCTAAGGCAAGCTGTTGCACACACATTGCCAGGGGTTGCAAGCAGCAAGCCAGGGGTTGCAAATGCGACCCTGATGATCCCTAAATGACGACCATAGGTGCAATAAATACCGTCCAAGTATGAGGTTTGGGGGAATAGCATGTGGATTTTGGTTCTTACTGTAACAAAATCTACTTGTTCAGTAAATACTTGCAATTTTTCGTTGATACATTTCAGCAGGTCAAACCATAAAAGAGATATCTAACTGAAGTTAAAGCACATAATGCAAATTACCCAGGCTAATCGTACAGAGGCTCTTATTGTTTATATTTAAAAATGTATTTTAGCATGCACAGGCGTGAGTACTCTTCATGAAATATGCCGTCTACAATACATATGTTCACTCCTTTCTGCTTTCGAAAAGTACTTTTTTTTAACCAAGAAAGGAATGCATTATATCTCTGACTGAATAGCTTTGCATTTTGAGATTAATCATGTGTTAAGCAAAGTGCTGTTCAGTGTAGAAATTACACGCACAGACAGAAAGAAACTTTATTGCAATAAAAAATGTAAAATATAGGATGGTAGTCAAAGCAAACAAGAAACCTAACACCATCCGTGGAATTCACGGTTCTCATTACAAAAAGAACAGTACAGCCCTTGCGTAAGAATTCAGAATATATGTTGAAAAGTAGAATTTTCACTGATGTGTGTATAATGTGGCAGAAAACAAGCATGTCTTAGATGAAGGAAATAGCATATCTTTATTAAAATAGGCCTGCAATCTCTGCAAATAATTGTGGAAGATTCTGGGAGAAGACAAGGAATCTGTGGCCTAATTTCCAAACGGGACTTTCCTCGGAACAGGGTTGGGGGATTTCTGATTATTCGACAGCCTGAAACTTGTGAAAAGATCCCAAAGTACAATGTGGCATTTTGTGATGCAATGCCAGACGCATCCATTGCAAGACACCAACAGCCTGATTAACGAATGTATTTTTAGACAAAAATATCTTTATTTACCTCTTCTAAGAGTTCACAAAAGGGATTCCTTGGCCGATGTAAATGAATGCACTTCTGTGGATGTCTCTGCCATGAGTTCAGAAAGATCTGCAGAACAAATCCCGCTCAGGGGGAAGGGATTGGTTTGTTCCAAGATGCTATTTGCCTTTGAAATTTGGCACTGCCCTCAAACATGCATGTTTGTGAGCATTCCCACAGTCCTATATACCCACTTCTCATTCTGGCAATGATGAGAAGGGAAAGGCCCATAACCTGATTTACAGAGGATGTAAGGGAAGGGCTTTCTTTGTGGGGAAAATATTTACTGATGGAAAAAAAATAAAGCATATACAAAGGAGGCTCCATTACCCCCATACAGAATACTCATTGAGGAATTCTGCATAGTGAGACTAGGAACCCCTGGGTGGGTGATATCGCATAAGATGTCCAATGACATACCAAGTGGTATGCCTGTAAGCCTACTATGCCAGGTGCAGCTGCCTAGGCGGACTTTTGGGAATGTTGGCATAGTAAAAGGTAGTATATCTGTACCGGTACATAAAAGTACTTCTATAGGTACAGTTGTATTACTTTATTCGTGAATGGAGCTCTTCACATTTATAATGCAGTCAGCCCACACAAATTTTGTATTCTTTTTCATTAACAAGTGTATGTTACATAGTTTACTAGCAACATTTGGGATGAACTTTGCACAGTACTCAGCCATACCCAAAATGTCCTTACTTGATCTTTACTACAATAGAATTAACCAATGAAGGTTTGGGTTCTACTCCTTCTTCACTTATTACATGTCCCAAATAAGACACACTCCTCTGTGCAAACTTGCACTTACTAAGCTCCGCGGTCAACCCAAACTCTTGCAACACATTCAAAACTTCCTTGAACTACAATCATGTTCTTCCTTGCACCTGGCAGAGACTAAAATGTCGTCCTGAAAGAAACTTACTCCACTCATCTTCCCAATCTATGCATCAAACGCTGAAACACTGAAGTCGCCGATCCAAGACAGAAGAACATATGTTTTAAATTGGTAACAACCATACGGTGTTATAAAAGCTGTAAGTTTCCTTGACTCCGACGTAATTATCACTTGGTGGTCCGCCATTGAAAGATCAATGGTAGAGAACCAAGTTGCTCCTATAAGCAACAACACCATCTCATTGATCCTAGGCAACAGAAACCTTTCGATGACGATATTGTTATTCAGGTGGCGCAAGTTGATGCACAAACAGATTTTTCTATTGCTCTGGCGTACTACCACCACCGGAGAATACCATTGCCTTTCCTTCTGCTACAAACTTTATTAAAGTGTCTAATTATTCCACAAATATTGTATTTCTTTTTGGCAGCAGAACAATATTTGATTGGGTCCGGCATTCATAGGGAGATATGATATTGTTAGGTTATTTTCATTTTACTGTTTCTACTACAAATGATATTTTAATATATTTAATTTCTCTTCAGGCTCCCTCTTTGATTTTTTCATATTTTGGTTATGAGGTACCTCCTCCCACACAGTAAATGTATTGAATTATGTATGACATTTGGCTTGCTTTTTACTTTTCCCTTTTGGATTATACTTCTAGTGGGGTGTTATATTTTCCAATAACATTGCAACTCACCCATAGAAGAATCCCCTATGTAGTGCCATCCATCATTTCCAAATAACTATTTCCCTATTACAATACGCCCGTTTGAGAAGAATATCCCATGCATATCAGTAAGTAAAACACTCATGTCAATAAACATTGTAGTGGGAATGTCACATTAGCTGTGAGATCTGCTGATGGTAGCCACATAATTCACAACACAATAAAATTCAGCGAGGGGTAAGAACTTAGAACATTGACTGTTGCAAGGGAACAAGATGAAGAAAATGATAGTATGTAGAAGTGTGTGGAAATTGGATTTCCTTTGCTCAAAGAGATTAGAACTTCTAAATTTCACTTTTATGAAGTTTACAAAACCGCCTTTTCCCTCAACACAGTCGTGAAAGGTTAAATCACCCATAAATTGCGTAATGCAATATATCACTTTCAAATGGAAATTAGAGCTGTCTCATGAAAGCAACTACAGATCCTTTTTAAAACAACAGACACATAACACCAATTGTATTCATGTTCAAATGCTGATATGTGCTGCTTTTAATATTGTTTCCACATGTCAGCAATAATGCCATCGATGATGTGATACTTGGTGAGAGACACCTTCGAGGATGCTAGTCGGAATGTACTTTGTGACGTAATCAATTATATAATTTGTGACATCCTGAATGTTGTGCATGTCACAGCACTAGAAAGTTAGGTGCAGATTTACAATAAGTGGTGCATCCATGCATATCAGCAGGGATGCGCCACTTATTGTGCGCCATGCCACCGCCACCATGGATGTGCCGCATTTACAATGTGGCGCACCCAGGGGCAAAAACGGCACAGATGCGTCACGCATCTGTGCCGTAAAGGCGGCGCATTGCTGGAGTTGCATCGCAAACGCGACTCAGTTCCAGCAATGCTCTGGGGGGCCCTATTCTTACAATGCTGCGTCAATCCTTATGCCTGCTTCAAGCAGGCGCAGGGTTTCGACACAGCATGGGCCCCAAAGTGACTGAGTGAAATCTTGTAGATTTCACTTGGCCACTTTTAGAAGGCGTTCCTGCGCCGGAACGCCCCCCCCCAGCGCAGGAACACCTCCTTCTGGCGCAGGGCTTTATAACGTGACGCATCTCCCAGATGTGTCACGTTGTAAATACCCCGCACCATGGCGCATCTTTTGCGCCGCCGCTGTGTCACAAAAGTGACGCAACGGTGGCGTAAAAGAGGCGCAAGGGGCTTGTAAATCTGCCCACAAGTTTTGTGTTCTAAGGGAATTTCCTTCTTTGCAGATACATGACTATTATGTGAGCAGGATGTACAATGCATTACTCAGTTCATACTGTTGGGGAAAGTATTGATGGTTCATGGTACGCTCTTGTAGTATCAGCATGTAGTTATATGTTATATTGTGCACATGTTTTGCAACCATCATATTTTGCAATGAATACCTTTTAAGTTGAATACAGGTCTCAGGTCTTGGTCTTGAAAAGTTCAGCCCTTTATTACAACATTAAGGGTCTATATGGATCTTGGCAGTCTTACAGCCGTCCCGCTTCGGCAGAGGTCCCAAGTACTACGTTGAGTGGATGGCAGTCCGCTCCTGGTATTGAGATGTTGAGACAAAGGGCAGGACAAGACCACCTGGCTGACAGTACTCCAGCAAGATCACGCCGGTGGGATTGTACCAAACTGAATAAGATGTTCCTGCTGTGCTGGTGGTCTTCGATTAGCAGGTTCTCAGCAGAGTCAAGTTTTGGTGCAGTGAAGACAAGTAAGTACAACTTATGTATGGGTATTACAACACATGTGCTATGTTAGCATGCAATGCAGATTTAGGCAATGTGTACTATCCCTTTGTGTCACTTTTTGCATGCCATTCGAGCAACATATACACACCATTGTATGACCCCGCATAAGATACATAGAAGTAATGTACAAGTGACGTACTTTCAATACTGGTGACAATGGACTCACTTGGTGACGTGGTGGTGTCGGTGCAGCAAAGGGGGGACCTGGACAAAGGCATAGAAGAAGGAAACGGAAGTGGGAAGCAGGAAAAAGGTACAATCTTGCCTCATATCTTTCCATTCTGCCACCTCAATGTAGGAGGTCTTCCTGCCTCAGTTGGACAGGCGTGAAGGCCCATCATAATCAGCTCAGCGGGAATCTTGCCTGGAGTCCCGCCACTAAATAGTTTTAGTCCCTGCCACCATTGACACGGTCCAGAAATCCTGGCAGAGTCAGTGGGATCACGGTGGTCTTTAGTCTATGGAACAGCCAGCATCTAAATAGTGCGGGCAAACCACCAATCGGCTGGTCTGGAAAACCAGCAAAAAAGCGATGAATGGATGGGTATCACCAAGATCTAAATCAGGCCCTAAGGCTGTTGATGTGAGGCACATTGATATGATGAAGACATATTTATTCTCCTGCGTTATGAGATTATAGCGCAGTCCTCATTTTACAGATAATATTAAAATGAATGTTACATCTGATGAAAAACAAACCTTTTAAATTTTTTGGGGGGATCTGAATTACTATCTACAGGTGCTTATAGCTATTCTAAGAGTTATATTAAAAGTGATGAAAATTGCCTATGGAAGGAATTTTTCTAGGTTTAGTCAATTAGTTTGAGCTTTGTTAACTTCTTACTCATATCTGTGATTTATTATGCCTAATGCTAACTGGTCAACAAGGTCAATTTTTACTTGTTACTTGTCTGTATTCCAGCACATATGACTCCAGCCATCGTCCCCTTTTTTATTTGAATCAATTTTAGACAGCTAGTTGGGTTGGTTAAGCTTATTTTGTGATTGGAAGGCCACCCAAACCCTTTTCAAATTAATGCTAAGCAGCATCTGGCCAACTAATAACTGGGTGAGATCATTAGAGTTGAGAAATGGTGGTAGGTGGGAAAGGGTTATGATAGAAAATCCTAGCAAGTTTTGCGGGCTAAGTGAGAATGGTCTATGTTGATTAACATGTGTAAGGCATGAGTGAAAATTAGTAGGATATGATTTGCAGACTTGCTGGTTGAATGCGATTTTATTCATGATTGGCAAGTGTGGTGTTTCCAACTATTACATGCTGAAGAACAGTCTGTTGTGACAGGCATTTGGTGTTCTGATTTTCTTGAGACACACATTGCTCCATTCCCCTTGTCTCTCTTGCACATTTAGGGGTTCATTACGATGCCGGACGGAAGCCCATTCGTAGTGTGCTACGCAAACAAATGATGGACGGAATGCTGAATAAATCATACATTCACCCCAAGTCAAGAGATCTGGGTTAAATCCATCGTTCTTTTTCTCACCATGCCACCCCAGTTTAGACCCAGCCATATGCAAATCAGTCTTGACCCTGTGCCTCATGGGAACAGTCCAGACCGAACTGCCAATCCAGGTCCTCCCTGGACTGGAAACAAGCATCCTGGGACCGGTTTCTGGGTATTACCCTTCATCAGCCAGGCTAGCTTGAATCCAGTGGCACAGTGAGCAAGGGCCCCATGTCTGGGCATATCCATCCCACTTAGGGTGAAAAGTGCTACGCAATCAAATGATGGATGGAATGCTGAATAAATCATACATTCACCCCCAGTCAAGAGATCTGTGTTAAATCCAACATTCTTTTGCCTACCGTAGTGTTGGCGGAAAACATATTATTTCCCACCCCTGATGCTTATATTGGGACCACCATATTACAATGGGCCAACAGAGGCCATTCTCCGTCTGATGCGGTTTTACCAGCTCTACACATTTTCTCGGTCCGCAAGGGTGGCAGACGATGCCTATAGAGCAAGAACGGGGTGCAGAATCATGTTGCGCCTATAAATCAGATTACGATGTAACAAACAGCCCTTCACACGCGGTGTAAAAACCACCACATCACGGATGGTGGAAACACAGCTTCAGAAAGGAAAAGCCAACCCAGAACACATCCAGACCAGCTGAGCCACCATGGATCCAGCGCTACAGGCCTTTCCGCTGCTCTACCTGGTGCACCTCTGGCAGATAAGACCCTGCCACTCCCAATAGCAGAGGTACGTCACAAACACCTCAATGCATGCAATTCCTGTACAACTACAACTCCCAGCAAGTGTGCAGGCTGGGCCGGCCTCACGATGTATTTGGCAACCTGCCAACTGCAATGTGCGCGGTCCACCCAATTCACATGAATGGCCCCCCAGTGCCCCTGAAGGCAAGTGGGGTCCATGGCGTGCCCCACCAATGCAGAGCACGCACCCCGCGACAGTCAAAAATGGAATCTGCTGGCGGCTCCCATTGGCAGACGGCACATTCGCATAGGCAGTGCTACACTGCATCGGCCAGGAAGCGCCGTCCACAATCCTGCATCACTCAACTGGGACCAATGCGTGTTTACGCTGTGGATGCCAGCGACTGCGCCTGTAAACACATCATGCATTTGCATTGTTGCTATGTGAATTGAAACACACACCCCAAAACATTAGCCAAAAGTGATGTGTGCACCCAGTGAAGGCATCATAGAGTGTGACTTTGATTCAAGTCTGCACACACATCGCTTGTCCAAGAAAAGGAGAGTGAAATTACATTCTATGTCATGCCTCGTGGCCAGCATGGCCCTAAATGAGTCAAGGAGTCCAAAAAACCAAAGGGCTCTCGCACTGTACCAATGTAGTGTAATGAAACTAACGGCTGGTAACACTGCCTGTACATCTCTTGCTATGTCCTTAGTTAATCCTTGACCATGGGCCGTCTTCTGAAGGGCCAGTGTTTTAGGCTGACAAATCGAGGTGTCCATATACTGCAACTATGGCATGCAGTGTGCCTAGCTACCATTGCCTGTAAATGTCTCACACACCTCATAGGAGTGCACATGTGTAGCAAAAAACTCATCGCCTGGATCCATGTGTTTGTGCACCTCATGAAAGTGAACAGGGCAATGTCTGTCACACAATATCACCACACAGTCACAATGTACTGACCCCATAACATTTGTGTTCATACTGTGCTGTATATACATGTATCATTGTTGAGCTGAGACTCACTACCCTCATTCTGTTATGTTGTTGTGTATTGTGGGACTGAAGTCGGAGGCCGTGCTGTGACAGCAGCCACATGCACATCTGCATAGATGCTGTGAAACAGAAGTGCTGTGCCATCAACCACAGGGCAGACCAACCTTGATGTAGCAGTATACTATATGCCATACACATCGAGCTACTATGGATGTTGAAGTAGTGAGTATGCAAGAACTATGTGCTCATTTGGAGCCCAATTTGGAGCCAAAACGAACATATCGTGTTGCATTGTCTGCTACAGTGAAGGTTATGGCTGCACTGCATTTCTTTGCCACTGGGTCTTTCCACTACACTTTGTCCAGTGCAGGTGGGAAGTCACAGCCCATGTTCAGTGTTGCGTGACATCCTGTCAGCATTGATGCTGTACAAGGACAGCTATGTACACTTTCCGAGGCGAGATGCATTGCCAGCTGTGAAGGGGGATTACTTTGATCTGGGAGGTATCCCAAATGTGGTGGAAGTTATTAACGGAACACACATTAGCCTCGTTCCACCACAGGCACTTGAACACATTTTTCGCAAACGAAAACACCACCACTCCAAAAATGTGCAAGTGGTATGCCAGGTGGTTCAGATAATCTCATACATCCATACATTCTAAATTATGCAGAGAGGGTTAAACCTCTCTACGAATTAATAAAACATGATTTCAAACCAATTAATTGGACTCAGACACACACAGAAATGTTACGATCATTACAAACAGACATGTTAACTAAAACAAAACTGCAAACACGCGCAAACGAACGCAACCTTGTAATCCGAGTCATCCCAGGAAGATGCGGATTCACATACCTGACCTCTAATGAGGGAGAAACGGTACAAATAGCATACAAATAACATTTGTACACACAAGCTGAAATGAAATTCAGTTCTACTGAAAAAATTCTGACTGCGATTCAAACTGCTGTAGCAAAAGAAAGAGCCCTAGCACAAGGTAAACGTATAATAATCGTTACACCGGTACCCGCCCTAGAAGCGGTAACAAGAGCAAGCATTCCGAATCCTAAAGCTTTACATCCGAGATGGATACAATGAGTTAATTCTCTTGCTGCATTAGACGTAGTATACGATTTTGATCCTAATTTAAAAACACAAGAATTTCTCCAATACGAATATGAATGTCCTCTGCCGACCGAAATCCTGCCTCTCGAACATTACAGCTGTATAATATATACAGACGGTTCAGCACAACCCGCAGTTGGGGGTAAACAAGCTTATAGTGCTGCGTGCGAGATTGTTAAAGGTCGTTGGAACGAAGGAAAATTTAGACCATTGGTCACTAAAACTCAATCACTCGGAGACTGTACAGCTCAGCGAGCTGAACTACAGGCTTTTAAGATGGCGCTTGAAAATACCGATCGCGAATTCCCCACACTAATTGTGTGCGATTCATATTACTGCGTCCAGTCTTACAATGAATACTTGCAGAACTGGGTTCAAAACGGTTTCAAAGATGCAAAAGGTGGCACAATCAAGCATAAAATGCTTTGGGAACAAGTAGTTCTTTTACAGAAAGAACTACAAAAGACTCACGTGATACATACACTAAGTCATCAACGTGATGGCGTTCACGTTGCAGGGAATTCATTGGCTGATGAGGCCGCGAAGGCAGCTGTGCAAACGGCTTCTGTAGCTGCCATTTACCGGTCAAAAACAAAAATAGACAGCGAAATAATGCAGGCTGTCAGTGCTTCAGTAAAAGACAGTGGTAAGACACTCCCGAAAGCCTTTCCAGTAAAGTACTCATACAAAACTGATCCGAATAATGTTCCTTTTGCTGTAATCCCTGGAGTGGGGGATAGGGCAATTCCAAACATGGAACACAGGTTAGGACTAATTTTAGCGGCACACGAAGGGCTCGCTTCTGCACATGCTGGTATTTCCGCCACAATATAATTATTAAAACAGAGATACTGGTGGCTGCGCATGAGAAAACAAACTAGGAACTATGTTCTAGAATGTGAAATATGCCAAAGAATGAAAGTATCAACAGTGAAACGACCAGCACAGACGCCCCTTCTAATCTCAGATAAACCATTAGCATGTGTTTACCTGGACCACTGTGGTCCCTTACAAAGGGATGGCAACTATAAATATATCATGGTCGCAGTGGATTCCTGCACGAGATTCATTTGGATGTGGCCCCAGCGCTCGGCTGACGCCAGAACTGTTATAAAAGATTTGCGAGTCTTTATCGGCACATACCCAATTGGCATGCTACATTCTGACCAGGGTCCTGCGTTTAGCTCTCGTGCTTACAAGGAGGATATGGCCAGCATGGGCATTGCATTGCGGTACTCTAGTCCATTCCATCCCGAGGGAAATGCGGTAGTGGAGAGAAAAAAACGTGACATAAAGCAATCTATAACAGCGTGGGTATTAGGCTCGGGTGACGGGTGGGTCAAACATCTAATAAGTGTCCAACGTAGTCTTAATAATCTGCCAAGAAATTCTCTAGGAGGTATCACTCCGTACGAACTATTGTTTGGTACTAGAATGATCATTCATGATCTCGATAGTCAGACTTCAGTGGTGAAACAAAAAACCTTTGATATCAAAGATCGTTTGGCTGTTTTACAGGACTTAAATGAAACAAGAAGAAGTCTAAGTAACACAAAGCTAAAGCCAACAGCCACTGAAGAAAAACCACCTGTCCCAGCAAGACCTGTCTGTATTCCAAAGATTGGGGTTCTGGTCAGAGAAAAGATCGCGGTGAAGAAGGAATTTGGGCCTTCTTACCGAAAAGCAGTACCTGTCTTAGCTGTCAGCGGAACAAGATCAGTAGTACAACCACCCCTTGCTGGTAAAAAGGAGAACAGAGTTGTATCCATCGACCTGGTAAAACCACAATCATGTGGCCAATAATAAGTAGTAGGCCCAGTGGACTCCCAAGAAGTAGCAGAAGATCAAACCTTGCCACAATCCAAGAGGTTCCAACTGAAAGACTAATCACTTTTGATAAACCTGCAGTGAATAAAAAAGGACTATGCAACAAAGCCATGGAACTTGTGCCTCTTGAAACCCAAATTGCAACGGTTCGTCAAGAAACACCTGTCTACAATGATGTAGCCTCTGAACATACAGAATCAAAGATTAATAACAATCCGGAAGCAATTCCAACAATTGACCGAACTGCATCTGGCTACTTCATCAATTTCGATGACTTTTCCGATGATCCAAGTGAACATGAAGAAATGCCAGCAACAAAAACTTTGAAAGAAAAAATGACTGAACTCTTTCTTCAACTCAAAGAAACATATCTGATTTCACTACGGACTGAATTATGGATTGTGTTAGGTGTACTTTTCCTCCTGCTCTGGCTCATCTTGGTTTTAAGCTTGGGAAAATTCATTGATGGAAAATATAGTACAATGGACACAGCAAGTCAGAATATCAACTTGGTCCTAAAGCCTCACAGATCTTCTCATATTGAAAAAAGAGAACTATCGTCAGTGAACATCACAGCCATTCCTATACCTGGTGGTGTAGCATGGGACGCTACTGATTACGAAATCTATTGCCCGATTGAACTCTTGAAATATCCATATCAGTTCAAGGTCTCATGAAGTGACTTTGTATCACCAAGTACTTTCTCTGATGATTGGGACTTTGAAAATATTAATATGATGTCAGAGTAAAAAATATCAGCAAAATTTACAGGACATGATTACTTACAGGGTTCATCAAATCATGAAGAAATGTACTGTTTTAATCATTATGGTCATCACTATTTGCATGAATCTGCTAATCCTAGAAATGTTTTTACTAATAATCAATGGGAACATTGTCCAACACCGCCAAAAGGCAGTTCGAAAACATTTTATGAGAAATACCAATACTTCTCAGGGTTTAACATCACAGATCCAGAAATGTTTTATTTTAGAATGTTAAATAAGACAGGAATGAAAAACATGTTGACAAATACTAAATTGATTTATTCTGAAAAAATTTATGAAAAAATGTCTACATTTGGTTTTGAATTTTGAAAAAACAACATTGAGACAAAAACCATCTGGGGTACAAAAGACTGGCAGGTACAAGGTCTACAAGCATTATTGAGAGCCTGCATGATCCCAGAACAGATAATATTCCTGAATGACACCATTCAACAAACAGCCTGTCTTGGCTTAGCCAAGATAAAAGACTTAAACAAACCATCTATTCCGAAGCCCATACCTGATAGTAATAGCACTACAGATGTGGAGATAGACGTATCGCATATTTTACACCAAAACAGATCAAATCCTGATTGGAAAAAATGGTTGATCTGGCCCACAGACACTAATAACTGTCAAGATAGATTCCTGAACAAAACACAGGGGTTTAAACAGACCAGGCCAGACCCAAGATATTCCTAGAGACAACATCCAGGGATAATAACAACATACAGTGTAGGAAAGCTATGCCTCGAGTGGCTACAGAAATCCACACTACCTGAAATTAAGCAACACTTGACTTTACTTAAAGAAGGTGCTGACTTGCGAGATTTCATATCGGGACCTCGCAAACAGCGTCAAAAACGTTTCATATATGCCGGTATATACACTGCTTACAACGAAGCTTGGAAAGTAATGCAAATTGAAACTGCTGAAAAATTACGAGAAATTGATCGAATTAATCTGGAAAAGTCACTGTCTGTAGTGGACAATGGGTTAACGACTCTGTCCTCCAGAATTTATTCACTGGACAGCATTGTATCATCTGCTATTGATATAATAGAGCAGGACTTGCTAATGTGATAACATGGCCAGTCCCAGTTGCGTTCTATTGTGCAGTTAGGCTGGATGTTACAAAACCTCCTTTCAGGCTACGTGCCATGGCGTCTAATCAACACAACGTCATTATTTTCTATCTTTAACCTTACAGATAAACAAATCTCTTTGGCACAAAAAGGAGCAGACTATACGGTGCTGAGCATTGAAAAACTTGAAAAATTACCATTGACAATGTTAGAACGACCTGTCATTGAATGGATAATACATGGTACAATTACAATTCCGATAACAACTTTTCAGTTTCAATATTGCCAAAAGTATATACCAGCAGGCCTGTATGAAAGGTTGGGTAAAGGATACATCAAGTCAACCTGGAATTTACCTTATACACATAGATGTTATATTGAAGGGAAAAAAGAGGTATTTCATAGTGGTAATAACTGTAAAAAATCACTAAGCGGTACACTTTTGTGTCAAGGTATTAACTTGCATGGAGCCTGCGAAGGTTCATCAAATAACCTTTCATGTCACCTGCACGGCACTCCTGCAACACAGATAGAGCCTTTTTTCAGACAGCTTTCCAACGGCAGCTATGTTATAATAAGTGACCACAGCTGTTGTGGCATGGTGCCAGGAATAGCCTATCTCGTGGGCGTTACTTCCAGGGTCATTTGCTGTATGCAAGTATTGTATCCAAACAGCAAACCAGACAAGGAGGCTGCAATATGGCCATCTCTGAATATCTCTTCTATTCGAATTGATACTTTAAGCAGAATGAAGTCTATTCTTTTACAGACAACTGTGCCTTTAACCTCGTCCAAAGAGACATATGATCTGCAAGTTGCAAGGACAGCGGCAAAGATACATACACTATTATCGACAAATTGCCCCGTGCATTTCGTAGAAATGTTAGGTAAAATTTTAAACATGTCTGATACCAGTGGCATCGCACATGTATTTAAGACAATTTTTTCGGGACTATTAGCACCCTTTGAAGCAGTCCTGAACATCTTCCCGAATTTTGTGCACTCTGTGTTCGGTGGCCTGCCTCTTCTCTTGGGACTCGTAGCAGGAATTTTATTTTTGTTCCTTCTGCTCCGATATGGCAAGTCGAGTCACAGACAAAACCCAGGCAACAATGAAAGAAACTATCCTAGCGATGAGATACCGAGAAAGGATTACCAAAGTACTCGGATTGGCTCGGCTAAGAGATCTAAATACTACCTGGTTTCTTTCATTCAGACCAATCTGGCAAGGTTGCATCGTACCTGTTTTACGATGCCTGCTATGCGGAAAAGAATGCGTGTTGGACGTTTGTCTTACTCCACCATCAGCAGTACCTATGAATATCGATACTTTGCCTGGTTCGGTAACGGCTCATGCAACGTGTTGTCCCCAGCGGTTACCAATTTGATGACGGCATTCGTTGAGACCTCACCATTACGATTAGGTGGCGGTGAGGTACGAGATGAAAGCGGCACACAGGTACAACCTTCTGTGAACATTGCTGATCCAGACATCGATGATGGCAATGAATCTCACATCTGCACTATTTCTACTTTTCGGACTTGGTCCAACTTTCATCTACTGTTGTAGACAAATTCTTTGCCAGCCTATCTGAACTTATGTTCCACCCTAACAACGAGAATAACTTTTGAAACAAAACATGAGCACACAGCGTTCCCTGAACTATGAATTCGGCCTTCAGTTTTTGATAAACAAAACTTCTGAAAACATTTTGAACTATTTTTCTTCCCTGAAAGCGAAATTAATTTTTCCCGTTCCCAAAATATTTACCTTTTTTTGGCACATGGTACTCTGCTTAAAGTAGAACTATTCTTAGAGAACAGAAATTTCTATTTTTAGAATCTCTAGAGGCAATATTTTGACTTAGCCCCTAGCACATGTACAGTCTTGTATAAATATGTGATGAAATGGTCTCGACTTTTTCTTCAGTATTAAGAGCCATTTCATAAATGTAATTTTCGCAAATCATTCAGCCAACGTACCATATATGCATTCTCTGAATGATTCCACTGCTTGAAAACGTACAGTATAATACTCATTTTTCGTGTATATACCATTTCAAATTCATTTTATGTATTTTGGGGTGGGTTGGAAAACACATGCATCGTTAGATGTTTAGTATTGCTTAGTATTTAGTAATGATGGACATTATACGCGGAGTGGGTGTTGTGAACGTATCTAGGACCCTAATTAAATATTCGCGATTCATGCCCTTATGTGGTTATAACAAATCATATCCTTATAAAGGCATTAGAATCATATCCATATTTAGTCATAGCCAATGCAGTCCAAATACGGCAAGGCTACTCCCATAGACTCCTAGAAAGTACAACGCGTTCTTTAAACAAACCAAGCCTCCAGCAGCCCGGGAATTCCCCCTGTTTTGATTTGTCTAAGAACTCCTGGAGTCCTGAAAGAACTGCAAGTTCTTAGTGACGTCTTATGTCCAACCTTACGTCAAACTCGGCACCTTCCAGGTATAAATATACCAGCAGCTGCCGTAACAAACACACAGTGGTTTGGAGCAGATCGTCTATCTACTTACCCGAAGCCCAGCTGTAACGAGAGCCGAAGGAAGTCGACCCTCCCATTGACGCACTGAGAGAGACGCTGTCTTTTCTCCTGCCGAGAAATCCAGCTCCAGCGTTTCCAGTCACCCTTGCGGGTTGCTGGGAGATCGAGTCCTGAGAAAGAGATGCAAGACCTCCTTCATTCTATAAACAAGGTACGGAGCTGATTAGATCCTTAGAGAATTCTTGATTCAGATTCTTGGCAAAAACTATCTTAACTTAAACTGCAACTTACTTACTCCTTCCCACGTATTAGGCTTAGGTTAGGTACACCGGGGTAGGCGTATTTTAGAAACACCAGTTGAGTACGTTTAGTCAACTTTTATCATTGTATGTATTTTATCCGTTTTAAGTATCTTATGGCTTAGAAACCATATAAATGCTTTTACAGTATTTCATAATACTCCTTTTACTGTACGCACTTTACTTTATGACAAGTATTGCAATTGTGGCAATTCACTTCTCTTGCATGAGAAAGAGGACTGCTCAATAAATAACAACTTTTATTGAAAACGCCCGTCTCTCTATTTCCCTGCACTCCTGGTGAAACTAAGCATGCACGATTGACTGAGTGGAATAGCTGTCTAGTGTTTTCCGCGACTCTGGAGATATACTCCTTATTCTGGAGGGAGCAAAGTTGTCATGTTTATGCGATTGTCAGAAACGAATTCCTTCTTGTCTATTCAGGAAAGTTAACTCCTTCCTGTTCACTCGAGAAAGTTTCTAGTGACCTCTGAGCTAGCTGAAATTCATAATTAAGTCTAACATATTCAATAGAGACCTAGTCGACCTCAGTCCTATGTCTAAACTATCGTTTATGTTATTCCAATGCGCAGAGCCTATTGGGAATGTAGGAACTACACTACAGATCGTGGTGGTCTGACAGCATCGTCTGCTCAGGCTCAGGCTCAGGCTCACTATGTGAGCCTAAAGGCGATGACATAGCGGTGCAGTACCTCCACTGTCATGTGTGCAGTTACCATGCACCATCTCATGCATGGTACACAGTGCACGCACAACAGTGCATGCAGATGGGGGCACAACATGTGCCCCATGCACGGCCCACAGTTGAAAACGGCCGGGGTCCTGTTTGGGGCCCCTGTTTTATGTTTCAGACATCCTTTACATGGCATGGTCACCCCCATGGAAAGGATGTCAGAAATGCAGGCTGTAATCTGGATGGCAGTGACTGACTCAACACCATCCCAATTTCCAGCTGCTTTCGCCACCACCGCCCCATCAGGATCCATGATCCTGCGTTGGTGGGCGTGCTGCATCAGACAGGTGTCGGTCCGACTGCCATGCTCCAAATACAGCAGTCAGGCTGACGGACTGTCAGCAGCTGGGCCACCACTGATGCGCTAGTGGCAGTCCAACCACCAGGGGCCTAATCAGGCCCAATGTATGTGTTTGTGATTGTACATGGTAGTGACTGAGAACAGCAGCAGAGGCATTGTTTCCAGAGCATCAGGCAAGCTATATACTTTGAGGCCTGGGAAGAAGCAAATATCTTCTTCAGGAAAGAAGGGTGATGCAGTAGCTAATGATTGATTGGGTGGCTGGGGGTTGTGCTGATGTCTGATTCCACAAGTTTTATTGTGTGAGAGTAGAACATTTAAAAAGATATATCATTCATTCTAATGATTTCCTCAAGAGAGCGGAGTCAAACACCAGCGTGCTGCCCATGGGAAAGCTTTAGGATTTGCCGTGTATGGGTGGCAGATTGATGATATCATTGAGGAAAACAAGGACCCCCTGAACCATGAATAGTATGATTCCTAGGACAGGGATAAACTGTTTGAAAAATATCACTCCTAGGCAATCTAGAATATCAGACTCAAGATAGATAATAAAATAAAACAGTATACAATATATGAAAAATTAAACAGCGATAAGTGCAAAATATATTCAAATTTTAATAATTTTTTTTTTAATTCCCATAATGGAAATTGCATAATACATTACAATACAATTCAATACTCTATTTGTGTGCAGTCATAAAAATAAACATTAAAACAGTGGCAATTAAGTCTTAATTTTGTCTCCGACGCGCGTTTCGGCGTACAACACACCTTCTTCAGGAATAGCCACAAAACACTCTGTAAGTTAATAAAATACATAATTTAAAATCACAGAATTGTTACACAATTTCATTAAAATTAAAATCTTTTAAAAACTTAACATATCAAAATACATTCTTATTTAACGAATGCATATACCATATCTATATATATATAGCTATAAATGTTTACTTCTCATAAATGCATACTATGAATACAATAATGTCTGAGTACTCATAGCTAAAACACAGCAACGTTAATGAATACAGGGACCTAAGATGCAGATGATAAATTAATCGTCATTTCTAATTAGATGAAACAATGACAGAAGCCATATCTGTTCATTTATTTCGCTACTGGGTCTGATGTTAGTAATTATGAAAACAAAGGTTTGATTGATGCACCTGTGTAGAATTATATATCTATCTAGATATAACATAGTAGACTTACTATTGATAGAACCCAGAACCAATAATATAGTGGTTACCTTCTTACTTAGCCTTTGCTATACAGACTTGTGTAATTATGCAATGTGGAAATAGATGATAACGAAAACTCAAATTAAAATTATGTTCTGGTTTAAAAATGAAACTCGAGCAATGACATAAAGATGAAACTATATCTTCATTGGTATAATGGAATTGTGTGTCAAAATTCACGAGACTTTGTGTATATGAATATATATTGAATATAGTTAAAACAGGAGCCCAAACCTCTGGTGTGGACTTTGTAGCGAATAATTTTAACATAAAAACCCATCAGGATTGATCAGTAGTTAAATCAAAGCATTCTCCCATGGTATCTCACTATTCAAACCTTTTTTGAAGGTGTTGAGCGAAAAAAATCCCAAAAACCTCACATTTTTTGCGAATTTTTTGACCACCTTTATTATCTGCAGTATTTATTTTTTCTGATGTCTTCTGGTCTATGATTTTGTTCAATGAAATGTTTAACTAGAGGGGCTAGCAGTTTAGCAGTTCTGCTAGCAGAGCGATGTTCGGTTAATCTACTTTGAATTGCCCTTGCTGATTTGCCTACATATACTAACTGACATGGGCAAAGGATAAGGCAAACAATATTTTGAGTTTTACAGTTCCACATATTAGAGGCTTTGATGGTATAGCTGTTGTGGACAAAGGTTTCTCCTTCTATTATCGAATCACAAGATTTACATGAGGAACATTTTACAGTTCCTCTAGTCAGTCTATTTCCATCGATTAATTTCTGACAGTGGACTATATCTTTTGGGTCCATTCCAAAATGGGAATGTACAATCATATCTTTAATATTTTTGTTTCGCCGATGGGCGAACATTGGTTTTGTCAATTTAAATTTTTGATCTGGGTTACTATTTAAGATATGCCAATTTGCATTTATGATTTGTTTAACTTTGGAGTCCACAGTGGAATGTCGAGTCACACAGACCAATTGTTGAGCATTCCTAGATGTATCTAAGTTTGTTTTAGGCCGCAAAAGATGGTCACGGTCAAAGAACCTGGCTCGTTTATAAGAGTCACGCACCAGCCGGTGCGGATAACCTCTTTCCACAAACTTTGTCCTCATGATAGCAGCTTGTTTATCAAAGTCTTTGATGTTAGAGCAATTCCTGAGTACACTCAGGAGCTGAGAGAAAGGGATGCTTTGTTTTTGATTCAGAGGGTGGAAACTACTAAAGTGCAGCAATGTATTTCTAGCAGTTGGTTTTATGAAGAGATCAACTTCCAAAGTTTCATTTTGATGTCTTATGATGATGTCTAAGAATTCTACCTTTTCTATGCTTTTCTGGGCTGTAAATTTTAAATTTTGATCTGTGGCATTTAGCCATTCAAGAAACTCAGTTAATGAGTCGTCCCCATCAGTCCAGATAAAGAAAATATCATCTATGTATCTGGACCAATGGGAGATGGACTCAAAAAACGGGGAGATTTCATTGTATATGAATTTCTGTTTGAAGGCTGCCATATAGATATTTGCTATAGATGGTGCCACAGAGGCACCCATACTTGCGCCTTTAATTTGGCGATATAAGGTATAGCCAAATTCGAAAATATTCTCAGACAAAACTATCTTCAGACATGCTAGAATAGAACAAAGGACTTCGGGCATGGAATATGAAACTCATCAATGAACCAATCTGTTGCCTCTAATGCCTCTTTCTGGGGGATATTTGCTAAAAAGTGACTCTATATCAAGAGTCACCATGATATCTTTCTGAGGGTTAAAATCTATGTTCTCGATCTTGTTGATGATGTCCCTGGTATCTTTTATATAAGAGGATATCTTAGGAATGAAGGGGCGTAAATAGAAATCAATGAATTTGGACAGAGGTTCGGTTACAATTCCGATAGTGGATACTATTGGTCTGTATGGGGGATCATTTAGATTCTTATGCATTTTTAGCAAACTGTAAATGCAAGCCGTTTTGCCTTTATTAAAATGTATAAAGTCATATTCTTTAGAGGTGATCTCTCCAGCTAAGAAAGCCTGATGGGATACTGTTTGAATACTCTTCGATATTTTAGCTAAGGGGTTTTGTTTAATCTTTAGATAGAAATTATTATCATTCAACATGGTATTCATTTTGTGCTCATAGTCTTCAGTATTGATGACTACTATCCTTCCACCTTTATCGCAGCTCTTTATGGTTAATGTGTTGTCTTTAGCTAGATAGTTCAAAGCTATGAATTCCTCTTTATTTAAATTATAGAGAGGTTTAGGGATAAAAGAGAGTGTTTGTTCTAATCGTTGCAAAACTACTAATTTAAATGCAGCCACTTCTGGTCCCAATTGGTCCAAGGAAGGGCTAAACAAGGGGGGAAGGGCTAACTGTTTATCCATCATATTATGGGTATTCAAACCAGTCATCAGCAAAAAACTTCTTTAATCTCACTCCTCTGAAGAATGAGATAATATCTTGATATATATTTCAAACTTGTTGAGATGTGTATGGGGGACGAAAGAGAGGCCTTTGGAAAGAAGATTGATGTTATTAATATTGAGGACATGAGATGATAAATAAAAAATGGGGATCACATGCCCTGTTTCCAATATTGTCTGATGCGTGTCTCTAACAGATATTGAGGTCCGGATGTTGGTGGTGATGTTGTTGCTGGTAGTTCACTCTGACTTGAGATTGAAACCTCACTCTCTGTCGCCCCCTGCGTGACCCACGTGTGGCTAAAAAAGACGGATGTGTATTGCGTTTAGCTTGGAAAGAGTTATAATGATTTTCTGGTTCATAATAGGCTGTGCCTTCACCCTCCGAATCGGAGGTGTCTGAAAATCTATTTACTCTTACAGGCACATACATCAAGCGTTTTGGAAGTCGGTAAAATTGCGAATCGCTAAAAAATCGCAATTGCGATCGCAATTTGATGTGTAGAAATGCATCAACCTTAATTTAGCGAAAAATTGCATTTTTTCGCAAAATTTAGGAATCGCAAAAAAAGTCTGCGAAAACCATTGCGATTTCTCATTTGCGATTCGCAAACAAAGAATCGCAAATAAGGAATCGCAATACAAATGCATGAAAAATCGCAATTAGCGATTTTCTGAAAAATCGCAATATTGCAATCGCAATTTAAGAAGGGACACAACCAGGTGTTAAAAATTAGTGCAAATCAGAAACAGCGGAAGACCAACAGAAACTAATATAAACACACCCACAATGAGGTCCCAGTTTCCAAAATGGCTGGTCTGTACCTGATGGCGAGGAGGATGAGGCTGCAAGCTGCTCAACAGAGAGGGAGGCAAATTAATGAGCGCATCTTCAGAGTCCACATAACTTTGCTTGGACAGGAGGATGATGAAATATATGATAAGTATAGGCCGAATGGCCAAATGATACATGATTTAATCCATGAATTGGACCCCATCTTGCAACGACAAACTCATAGGACCAATGCAATTCCAACGCATGTCCAGGTATTATGTTGCCTACATCTACTGGCGTCAGGCACTTTTCAGGGAGTCATTGCAGTAGCAGGAGGTGTGTCTCAAAGTGCAATGTAACGAATATTGCAGATTTCCTTGATGCTATGATGGTCCGAATACACACACACATAAGTTTCCCTGCCACAGCCCATGAAATAGCTAGGACCAAGCAGGAGTTTAATCAAATTGCTGGCTTCCCCCAAGTACTGGGTTGTATTGATTGCACCCATGTGGCGATATGTCCCCCTGCAGCTCATGAATATATGTATCGCAATAGGAAAAGTTATCATTCCCTGAATATTCAGGTTGTGTGTAATGCAAAGAACATTATAACGGACATTGTGTCACAATTTCCTGGCAGTGCACATGATTCATATATCTTCAGGTAAAGTGGCATTCAGACCCGTCTAGCAAGGGGAGAGTTTAGAGAGGGACATTTGCTAGGTAAATATGTGCAATACATCATTCCATTCCTTGTACATATGTAAAACTAAAACAACCACTGACAGCCTTTTATCCCTCACATTTAGGTGACAGCGCATACGCCTTGCGAAATTACCTGCTGACACCATATCTCAATCCAGCCACAGCCGCACAAAGGAGATACAATGCAGCACATATCTCTACAAGGAACGTGATAGAGCGAACATTTGGGCTGCTCAAGAGCTGATTCAGACGCCTTCATAAGACCGGAGGCGCTATGAAATACAGTCCCGTCAAATGCTGCAAGATAGTGGCAGCATGTGCCATGCTGCACAACATAGCGACAAAGGGAGGTTTGGAAATGGAGCTGTCTGACAGTGACTCGGAGGATGGAAACCAACAAGTGCCACACCACCCTGCCCATCAAGGCACAGGCGCAGCAGAAGGGCTCAGGGGCAGATTGGAGATTACACAGAATTACTTCTGAGGTGGGTAATGAAGACACAAACACATTAAATGCAATGCAAAGTATACTTTATGTAAATGAATTGTGACCAGGGAACAGAAGCAAACTGCCAAAGTGACTAATGTCACAAGACTCATTGTAATAAAATAAATAAGTCCAAAAGTAAAATGAAATGTACTTGAGAGTCAGTGTTTAGGTCACAGAGTGTCAATGGTTAAGTCACCATTTAACCACTTGGATGCTAAGTCTATTTTTTCTCCTTCATGTAATTTCCATTGAAACCAATGGAAACTCCATGACGAGCTGGGCTCGTCATGAGCGTCCAAGGGGTTAAAGTCAAATGTCTGGATGGGAGCCTAGCGTTTTTTCCCTCGAACACCCAGACGTCTGTCTGCCGCAGCATCTCCTTGCCTTTCGTTGGTAGTGGATGGGGTGGCACTGCGAGTAGTGCGTCTCACTGCACCTGCAACAGGCACTGTTGTACTGCTCAGGCTTGAGGCACACTCACTACTTTCATCTAGTCCAGTCATGTGCACTCGACTACCAGATGCATTCATCATGTCTACTGCATTTGTCACTTGATGTAGTGCTTTGGCAACATCTCCACTCCAATGACACATTTCCGTCTGCATAGTCACTGATCTATGCGCCAGCAGTGTTGTGGCTGTGGCCAGCCTATTGTTGGTCTTTCCTTGATGTTTGAGTTGCTGCATCAGTTGGCGGTGTTGTCTGTTGCGTGATGCATGCCCCTCCTGCATGACCTTTGTGAGTTCCTGTACACTACTGGCCAGTACTGCAATGTTGCCTGACATCTTAGCAATTTCCTCCTTCACTAACCGAGTGTTCTTGCTCTGCAGGCGATGTGAACGGAGCATCTGTCCCTCCAAGCCACCCCAGACTGGATTTGTCGACTCCACCTGCTGTGGTCTGCGTGCTCTGCGTCTTCTCCTTTGCGATCTACAATTACCTCTCCGGATCTGTGTTGGTGTGGGTGTTGCGATGAATGTTTGCCGAACACTGACTGCAGGTGCAGCATTGCCCTCATCATCGGACGCCATTGGACGCAGTGTTGGGACAGGTGACCTACGGGAATGAGGCACACGTGACTGGGTAGTTGGCAGAGCTGGTGTGTCCTCATGTTCTGATGCGCTGCTGTGGTGCATTTCCAGACCATCACTGTCCCCGGCCTCATTACGTTCTGCATCTGTGAGGTTAAACAGTGCAAAACTGCATCAATGTATGCTTGTGAGGTCATGTCACAGTTCACAATTAATACATTTCATTTTATTTTGGACATCTGCTACACTATTTCAAACCGTTTTTGGCATATCTGTGTGTGTGTGTCATTGTCAGTTCTTAGCCTGACTACAACTCCCATGATGCACTTCCCTTAGTAATGTAATAGTAGTACAGGCTTTACAGTGTGTGCTTCTGCTGTGCTCAGCTGACATCCTGACTTATGTACTTGGGGCAATTTAAACATGCATTTCTCTTACCTTCAGACGTGTATGCAGCTCCCGAGGTGTCCAGCTGCGTGACTCCAACAACAGCTTCAGGCTGGATGGTTGACTCCACCAATTCTTCCATGGGAGTGTTTCCTGTGTCTGGTGGTGTGCCCCCTCCTGTCTTATGTGCCTCCTTCAAATGGTCTGCAATGCGCGCCCTGGCACGACTGCGCAAATCTTACCATCTCTTTTTCAGTTCCTCTGTTGAACGGTGAGTCACCCCAATGGCATTTACTTGGTTCTGAATCCTGATCCATATTTTACGTTTTCCTGCTCAGGTACCTTCAGTGAGGCTTTTCCAAACAGCTTGTCGTTGCTGTGCACTACACCCTCAATTAGAGTCTCTAATTCTTTTTCAGAGAATTTAAGTTTTCTCTTTCTTGAACTTTGGCTGTCCTGTGCTTGATTGTCAGATTCCATTTTGCTGTTCTTTCCAGGTGTACTCAGTCTCTCTCCCTCTCACTCTCCTCTGCTCCCAGAGCCAGCTCCCTCCTCCCCCTGAGCCTCAGCAATGAAAATGAGGCTTGGACAGCACATTTCCTGGTTCTGATGTCATCAACATGCATCAATGCGCGACCTTTCAATTTGCGAAATCGCAAATTGCGATTTCGCAACTTGCGAGTTCGCAAATACAAGGAATCGCAATATTATCTGCGAATTTTACCGATTCCTTAAATAATCGCTATTTTTATCATGCATACCATTTTGCGATTCCTTATTTGCGATTCCTTAAAAATCGCTAATAAGGAATCGCAAACACATTCAATGATGCATGTACCTGTTAGTTGTTTATTTCTATTCTCCTCCATGTAATGATTTTGTTTATAGAAATTTTCTCCTAGGTAAGGATATGTTTTTTCCAATGAATAAAATCTCGTGTCTTTCGCCAATTTATCACTTTTACGTTTATAAGATAATTAGAGAAGGATTCCAATTCTTTATTGGATTCTTCCAATTTTTTCATCACTTCCTCTACACTGTTAGATTTCTTAACTTTGTCCTCTAGCTCATCTAATTCAATTTTTAGTGAAGCAGCAAGTTCTTTGGCAGTCTCAATGACCAATATCATTAAATCTCGGGAGCATCGGCTCGCAATCATGCTCCATTTATCTAAAAATTGTTTATAATGAACAAAAAGACCTGGGATGGTCCGCACACAGAGGCCATTTGGTATTATTCCTGCTCTTAAATATGCCAACATGTACTCCCCGTGTGCTTCCATTCTTTTTAATTTTTTCTTAAGGTCTATCAGTTTATTCATGTCTTCATTGCTGTGAACATTATTCTTAGAGCTATTTCCAAAAAGAATTGCTGGTTTCTACAAGAATGGCAAACTCTTCATCTGAGAAGCCAAATGTTTTAAATTGGGCCATACTTTACTGGAGATGATACCGTGCTTGTAGTTAGATGTGTCTGGAATAGGATGCAATAAACAGTGTGTAAATAGATAAGTGAGTACTCAGATAATACACAATCAAAGATTGATGAATAATCACAGGATGTGAAAATCAGCCCTGCACAGACAAGCTGTGGGTAATATAATTGAGAAAAACAAGGACCCCCTGAACCATGAATAGTATGATTCCTAGGACAGGGATAAACTGTTTGAAAAATATCACTCCTAGGCAATCTAGAATATCAGACTCAAAATAGATAACAAAATAAAACAGTATGCAATATATGAAAAATTAAATAGCGATAAGTGCAAAATATATTCAAATTTTAATAATTTCTTTTTTTAAATTCCCAAAATGGAAATTGCATAATACATTACAATACAATTCAATACTCTATTTGTGTGCAGTCATAAAAAATAAACATGAAAAAAGTGGCAATTAAGTCTTAATTTTGTCTCCGACGCGCGTTTCGGCGAACAACACGCCTTCTGTAGATATTGTATGTGCATTCGTTAAATAAGATTGTATTTAGATATGTTAAGTTTTTAATAGATTTTGATTTTAATGAAATTGTGTAACAATTCTGTGATTTTACATTATGTATTTTATTAACTTACAGAGTTTATTGTGGCTATTCCTGAAGAAGGTGTGTTGTACGCCGAAACGTGAGTCGGAGACAAAATTAAGAACTTAATTGCCACTTTTTTAATGTTTTATTTTTTATGACTGCAAACAAATTGAAGTATTGAATTGTATTGTAATGTATTATGCAATTTCCATTTTGGGAATTTTTTTTAAAAATTATAAAAATTTGAATATATTTTGCACATATCGCTGTTTAACTTTTCATACATTGCATACTGTTTTATTTTATTATCTATCTTGAGTCTGATATTCTAGATTGCCTAGGAGTGACATTTTTCAAACAGATCGATGATATCAGCTATAAAAGACAGGATAGCCTTGTTAGTAAAGATCTCCAGGCTCTTGAAGTATGTCTTCACCAGGCATGGAGGTGCAGGATAAAGAGGAGATGCTGTACCAGATCCACAGTTCCTCGGTATTCATTATCTGGGCAAGGCACAATGAGTCACTATTAAGTATTAGAACATTGGAATGTTGGTAGCTCCACTGAAAACAATGGAGTAGCTCCCGGCTTATAATGGCTGGTATTAGCCCGGAGCTCCATCATTCCAATGTTTCTTTGTTCACAGCTGTGGCTGTGAACAAAGGCTTCAGGGAGCCAGAGGTGATTTCAAACCCCTCACGCTCCCTGAAGCCTTTGTTTTATTTGTTAGAACATTCTGCCCTCTAGTGGCAGGATGTTCTAATGGCCTTATAGCCCTTCGTTGCTGGGCTGTACCGGCTATTAAATTCCAGCTCCCTTGTTAAAGGCCCTCGCCTTTGGCTCGGGCCTTTAACGCTGGAACGGGCCTTTAATAGCCGGTATAGCCCGCTATGGCGGGCTATAAGGCTATTATAATGACCTCTTTGATTGTGTGGCACCAATGGAAGCTCACTTTTACAGAATTCCTTCCTTCACACAGTGTAGACCACAGCCATTGCATATGCTTTGGACGTTCTTATGTACTCATCTACATCTTATTAATCGTATCTTCTTGACCGCAGAAGATCTTTAGGTGAAAGCATACCTGTGCCTGCATTTATTACAGTTTTATATCATTATATGACCTTCTCTAGTCAGATTAGCTTTTGGATATTTCCAGGACAGCCCACCACACTGAGTTGCCCTGAACTTACTTGAGGGAGAGTAACTTACTAGTTTAAGTGAACTAGTAGAGCTTTTATACCTGTACCTTGCTAATAGTGTTGTGGAATGTTAAGTAGATAATTGAGTTCCAATGTGTAATACATTTATAGGAACTCAAAGGCAGTTGGTCAGTATTGCCCACCATTATGGGATGCCTCTGGGCCTTGTTCCTGTTTAAAGACTTTAAAAGCTTTTAGATTCTTTCCAGTCAATTTCCTGATACAACAATCGGCAATGATTTGGCTAGCAACAGAAAAAGGACACCCCATAGGTGGTGAAAAAGACACATACATTGAAGAAATTGTTTGCAATTGCATCCTAACACCAGAATCATATATAACTGGCACATCTCTGGCACACATTGCAGATATCAACATCTGCCACTGTGGCGTGCACATTTTCAACCAGTCCAAAACAAATTCTATGTTATAATTTCTACCAGCGACTCTCAAGCTCGCGCCCAGCTACTCAACTGCTTAGCTGCAAGACCACATTGTGTGTCGGTCAATGCATTGATTCCCATTCTCTCTAAACAACAATAATTATTAAAATCATTATTTACTCACCTTAACATGGCACGCTGATTACCATTAACACCTCCGACGTCTCCACTCCTGAAACTCTACCGTTATTTTCTATGGTACAGCAGCACCTGCTGACAAACAATTACATAAATTCAAGCTGCAGTGCTTTTGTGGATCATGACTTTAACAGAGTTTACAGTATACAAGTGGTATGGATTTAGCAAAAGCAATAATTAGTCCCCAAGCTTTATAACACAATCAGGCCCTAATAGTTTGTTTCAGAATTATATAGAAGCATTTGATGATATAAAAAAAATATATATATATATATCCGTTAAAGCCCCTGAAGAGAAGCATAAGGAGCTTCGAAATGCGTCGGGCAGATCCCGTACGGAGCGGCGTCTACGAGTGGATCCCCGTCCTCACCTATACATAAACCAAGCTGCTGTTCGCGTGCTACTCAAAGGTGGACACCTTCGAGCATTGATTTATACGCGGCCGTCCAGCCGCTGAGTATGCACCACCCCGGTACCCTGGGGGTCACGAAAGTGAAGCAGCAGTCGTACTTGGAATCGAGGACGGGCCCACTTGTGGAGTCCATACAGGACTTGATTGTGTGCTTCCCGGACCACACTTCCCAGAATGCACAGTCTCATTTGAGCCTCCCATCGGTGGGTGTGTTTTATATAAAATGGGGAAGTGGGTCGGCGGCTGCGCACACCGCTTCCATTAAAGCCCCTGAAGAGAAGCATATGGAGCTTCGAAACGCGTTGGGCACATCCCGTACGGAGCGGCGTCTACGAGTGGATCCCCGTCCTCACCTATACATAAACCAAGCTGCTGTTCGCGTGCTACTCAAAGGTGGACACCTTCGAGCATTGATTTATACGCGGCCGTCCAGCCGCGGAGTATGCACCGCCCCGGTACCCTGGGGGTCACGAAAGTGAAGCAGCAGTCGTACTTGGAATCGAGGACGGGCCCACTTGTGGAGTCCATACAGGACTTGATTGTGTGCTTCCCGGACCACACTTCCCAGAATGCACAGTCTCATTTGAGCCTCCCATCGGTGGGTGTGTTATATATAAAATGGGGAAGTGGGTCGGCAGCTGCGCACACCGCTTCCGTTAAAGCCCCTGAAGAGAAGCATATGGAGCTTCGAAACGCGTCGGGCAGATCCCGTACGGAGCGGCGTCTACGAGTGGATCCCCGTTCTCACCTATACATAAACCAAGCTGCTGTTCGCGTGCTACTCAAAGGTGGACACCTTCGAGCATTGATTTATACGCGGCCGTCCAGCCGCGGAGTATGCACCACCCCGGTACCCTGGGGGTCACGAAAGTGAAGCAGCAGTCGTACTTGGAATCGAGGACGGGACCACTTGTGGAGTCCATACAGGACTAGATTGTGTGCTTCCCGGACCACACTTCCCAGAATGCACAGTCTCATTTGAGCCTCCCATCGGTGGGTGTGTTATATATAAAATGGGGAAGTGGGTCGTCGGCTGCGCACACCGCTTCCGTTAAAGCCCCTGAAGAGAAGCATATGGAGCTTCGAAACGCGTCGGGCAGATCCCGTACGGAGCGGCGTCTACGAGTGGATCCCCGTCCTCACCTATACATAAACCAAGCTGCTGTTCGCGTGCTACTCAAAGGTGGACACCTTCGAGCATTGATATATATATATATATATATATATATATATACACAAAACTCCTCCCAATGAAAGAGCAGAAGCCCGAGGGGAACAATGGAAACTTCCTTTATTCAATTGTCGGCAAATGCATTTCGGCCTAATCCGGCCTTCATCAGTGCCAGGATATTTCATGAGGCTTAGCGCTTGTGCGATTTATATACTATCTTGCCCCAATGCGATTGGTGAGTGTCCGCTCCACCCCATTGATGCTGTACACACCATTCACAGTTCTCGTAATCCTTATGGACCATGATTCCCAGGATGCATCTTGTGCCTTCCAGGTAAGTGATGCAAGGAGTGTGCTGCACAATGTCAGCGTTCTTGGGCGGAAGGCAGGGTGATTCGCATTGCGTGAAGAGTCTCATCCCCTGCCAATTAAAGTTCCGGTTGCTTCGTTGGGTCCCCAAAACCGTCTCAGCCTTTATGCTCCCTGTTCAAATAGGCGGGGGGCAGGAATGGTAATGCATCCTGCCCGACCGAGGTCGATAACCTCGCTGTACCGCCAACTGGAATCCAGAACATGCAGGCGGGCCTGGAACGTTCAATAACTTGAAAAGGAAATTTGCCGAAGCGGATGCCAGTATTTTCCAGGCCAACTTACGAGATGGGGGCTTCTGTATCGCGTCTCTGGCCGGCGCGTACTATGTATCCCCAAAACTCCTCCCAAAGAAAGAGCAGAAGCCCGAGGGGAACAATGGAAACCTCCTTTTTTCAACTGTCGGCAAATGCATTTCGGCCTACTCCGGCCTTCATCAGTGGCAGGATATTTCAGGAGGCTTAGCGCTTGTGCAATTTATATATATACATACATCGAAATACATAGACTTTTTTCTTCAAGATTATGTAAAAATGTTACCTTCCTTTGTACAGGATTCGAGTGATTTTGTGAGACAATTGAACGAATTTGCATGGGATCCAAGCTATTTACTTATGTGCCAGGATGTAACGTCAATCTATACGAGCATACCATTATCAGGATGGGATGAGGGCTATTGAGATTTATTTAAACTCTAGACCTTTACATTTAGCACATCACAATAAGATGTTTAGTGCAATGATTCTATATTGTCTAAATAATATCTACTTTTTGTTTGTTAACCAGGTTTTTCAACAAATTAGAGGAGTAGCTATGGGAGCGTGTTTCTCCCCTAGCTACGCCTGCCTCCACATGGGTTGGTGGGAGGAAATGGTGCTCAATAGAGATCATAAGGCAGATGTAGACAATCATGTTAGGATTTGGCTATGCTATATAGATGGTTTATTCGTAATATGGCAAGGCACAAAAGAATCAGCACAGATTTGTGAATATCATCAACTAGAATAACGTCAATTTACATTTTACCTCTAACATCAGTAGTACTAGTGTATGTTTCCTAGACGTATAGATTAAGAACAACAAAGTCTAGACTAGACTTCACCGAAAACCAAATGCAGGAAATTGCACATTACATGCATCTAGTCACCATCCATGTCATCTCATCCATAGTATACCCTATGGAGAAATGCTGACCATTGGTCGCGCATGCAACCAAGAAGAGGATCTTGTAGAAGCACAAAGGATGAGCAAACTAAGATTTATAGAGCGAAGGTATAAGGAAAATACCTTAGACATAGCTATTGATAAAGCCAACAAAATCAATAGAAAGGAACTACTAATGAAGAAGGCTCCAGGAGAGCCCAGTTCCGTTCAGAAGATTGACACTGAAACCAGACTGATCCTAACCTTTAGTAAAGAGCAGAACACCTTGCGTAACATAATCAATAAAAATTGGCCAGTGGCCAAAAGGGACCGTGTCATTGGAAAGCTGTTGCCAAAAACCCAAGTACATTCTGCAAATCAAAATCCATGAGGGCAATGCAAAGAGGTTTCAGCAATCTATACAATATTATTGATGTTTCATATCACAGTCCACAAAAAAGTACCACATAAAGAAAGAGTGTCCAAGTCCAGGGTGTGTATTTCTTGATGCAGTGTTCACTTTATTTTTCATAAACAGATTCCCTCTTCATAATTCCATTGATCATAGCCAACGCGTTTTGTCTCCTGAGAGACTTCTTCAGGGCTTTCAACATCAGTTGGTTGAAACCGACACGCTGACCTTACTGCGTGCAGTTATCAGTCCGTTCTGGATCCTCTGAATACCATAAAGTACTTTAATTCTTACTGGATTTGAAACACTGCGATCATTTGAGGAATACACTGTATGCCATACGTTGAAAGCCCTGAAGAAGTCTCTGAGGAGACGAAACGCGCTGGCTATGATCAATGGAATTGTGAAGAGAGAATCTGTTTATAAAAAATAAAGTGAACACTGCATCAAGAAATACACACCCCTGACTTGGATACTCTTTCTTTATGTGCTACTTTTTTGTGGACTGTGATATCAAACATCAATAATATTGCATAGAGTGCTGAAACCTCTTTGCATTGCAATTTTTGTAGGACTTGTTCCTATTTTGTGGGGAGTATAGGGGGCAGTACTCCCTGGTTTCGTGCACCACTAGTTACTCAGGGACACTGATCACGTGTTAGGTGCGGATCTCATCAGCCTCTGCTCCGTTTTGTTGTTCAAAATCCATGAGGGATTACCTTGTATAAAGCAGCCCAGAGGTGACCAAAACTACCAACTTGCTTAGCAAGCGTAAGGGATTCGTAAAATGCCAAACATGTAGGGCATGTAAATATGGGACAAATAAAACAATGTATACCACCCCATTTGCTGAAGTTCCCAAGAAAATTACACACTTTCTCACATGCCGTACTGAATATGTGGTCTATGTGTTGGTTTGCTCTTGTGGGCTGCAGTATGTGGGCAGTACAAAATTGCAAGCCCACAAATATATACTGCCGCACATGAGAGCAATCACCAACAATGACCACACATACCTGATTGCACAACATTTTAAAGAGAAGCATGCCAGTAATTTAGACCATCTATCGTACTTTTTGATTGACTCTAGTCCAAAGTTTAAGGAGAGGGGGTAACAGAGAAGCAAAATTAAGTCGCTTGGAAACCCAGTACATTATGTATCTGGATACCAAGACCCCCAATTGACACAATTCCGGTGAGGATTTCCACATGTGGTTATACTAAATACATAACTATACTATAACCACTCCTCATTTGATAAGCAGTCCTCATTTCTCCATCATACACATATATTTATTTGAGCCACTCTGATAATATTTACCATCAAAGTCTCCAGCCGGTTGCCTAAAAGCATTTATGCTACAATATAACTTGCACTGGATTTTTTATTAAGAATCTGTACAGTTTTTAAATGTAGTTAATAAGAGACCAATAGACAGGGGTTGTCCCAGGTAACACATGTTAGTTTTATTTAAGCACTTAAGCACTTTTTAGATAAACTTTGAGGACAACTCATATGCATGCGATAGGTTGGCCAAATGCATATTAATTGGGCCAGGCTAAACCTTTGTGATCAGCAATTGGGAAATGTTGTATCAATGTGAATATCGTATAATCCAAAAAATGTGTGTATTTTTACTGACATGATCATTGGTTCTTTTATTGGATTAACCAATTTGAAATAGAAACATTACGTTCTTAACATGTTTTAGCATCATCGATTATTTATACTAATATAACCTTTTTATTTATTTTATATATACAAATTGGTTTTAGTATGTACATTGATATAAAATAACATTATTCCGTTACAACGTTTTGAACTTAATAACGTTTTTGCTGAATTTGCACGTTCCTATTGAAGGCGATTTGTAAAGTATTTCTTCCATGTTTATCTTTCCTTGTTATGCACGAGTGTGCCACCTTGCACTTTAAAAGAGACTGCGTAACTCCTAGAGCGTATCATGTGATCAAGGGCGAGTGAGCCCGAAATGCGTCATGGCGGTCGTGGTGATGGGCGAATAAACTAAAAGAATTCATGCACAAACGTTTGGGTTCGTCTCTGTTTGTTCCCAGGAGAAGTGAAGTATCGGTGAACGGCTAAAAGGAAATATATATATGTGCAGTCCAATACTCACTCAGAGTCCGAATGAGCCCGACACATTCAGAGGATTTGAGACAAATGGATTTATTTCAACAAATCTTTGCAGCATGTTGTATGCATGATTCAAGAAGCGCTGTGGCAGACGCGGTTCAGCCGTTTAGGCTTTCATCAGTGCCTGGTTTCAAAGCTGGTTCTTTCACCTGGAGCTGATTTATATCTTGTGGTGGTGTTGTAGCCATGCCCAATGTTAAGATGTTGACACCTACTCCTCTGCTTCGCTGCGATGTTCCTTGCGCTGACCTTTGATCCGTTGCATGCTGGTAAACTGAGTCACGATGTGGTTACCCATTCCGTGAGGGGTTGTACCAAACACCTAGTGGCGTCCCAAATGCGGTTGGCATCCTGACTTCATTCACCACCAGCCATGAATCATAGGAGATCGGGTATTTTAGTTGAAACCAGTTGATTCCCCCGTAGTCAAATCTATAGTCTCTCTCCCTGTGCAGAAAGTGAAACACTGTGGTTATTCGGTCGCTTGGGGGGGTGACGTGTTGCATTTGAGTACACAGTCCAAAGTTGCTGGCTTCATGCGTCACACCAGACTGAGAGGGTTGTGTCTGAGACCAGAGCCTGCTACTGGTCCAAACATGCAGTCCAATACTCACTCAGAGTCCGAATGAGCCCAGCACAATCACAGGATTTGAGATAACTGGATTTATTTCACTATATATATATATATATATATATATATATATATATATATATATATATATATATATATATATATATATATATATATATATATATATATATATATATATATATATATATATATATATATATATATATATATATGTGTGTGTTTAAAAAAAAAACAAAGGTTACAGGGACGTTACAGTTAGGTTCAGATTTTACACACTCATAACCACAAACATTCAGCAGTTATAGTTATTTCAAGTAACTATAACTCGTGTCAGATAAATGTAAATGTGGGTGTACTTGTAAAGCGCACTGCGAGTCCATGGAGTATCCTGGCGCTGAAGACCGCTGGGGAACCCGTCCTGGTTTTCCCTGTGAGATGGTCCCTTTCTGGGTATCTCCAAGGTGAAACCAGGCATCCCCGGCGTCTGTGGGGGACCGTTGTAGAGATGAGGCAAGCTTAATGCCCAGAGTTGCCGAGTGTTTTCCCTGGTTAGAGTAGGCACCGAGACGAGAATTATTGAGTCCGTTTTTGACCCACGTCCCTGCCGCGTCGGGAATTGAACCCTGGTCCCGGGCCGTTCTCTGCTTACAGGTCTGCCGCCTCTAACCAGTGAGCCACACCAAGATAGATAGATAGATAGATAGATAGATAGATAGATAGATAGATAGATAGATAGATAGATAGATAGATAGATAGATAGATAGATAGATAGATAGATAGATAGATAGATAGATAGATAGATAGATAGATAGATAGATAGATAGATAGATAGATAGATAGATAGATAGATCCCAGCATTGGATGAGCAAGTTAACAAAATTCATAAAATATACAATAAGCCCTCCCATGTTTTTTATATATACATTTGACAAATCCATCACTGTGGCAATGGCCAGACATACAATTTATAAGCAACCACAGAAGACAATGGAAACAAACAATGTGTTTGTTTTCAGACTGAGAGAGCTAGCAGTAAAGTGTCAATTTGGGAATGTGACAGATGAGCTTATCAAAGACCAACTGATTGTGAAGTGTGCTGGCAAGGAGATACAAAAATGTATTTGGGCTGCTAGCAATACATCTCAGAAAGATGCTATTACTGTTGTCAAATTAGTTAAAGAATCAGAGATGTGAATGACATAAACGCAGAGAATAGATATAAAGAAAACTGCGGAAGTGGTGGAGACAGATGAAAAATAAGATGCGGTGAATGCAGTAGGAACAAAACTCAATATGACAAATTTCACCTGAGGTTTTAACAGCAAAGCAAAAATGAGAAATCTCTTAGTGTTGAGGTCTGGGTTGAAGCTTTGCAGTATATCTGGAAGCACTTTTCATTTTAGAGCCTCCCAAAACTGTTACCAATTGGCAAAGAGTTTTGAACTTGCAGCAGGAGCGACACTTTGCAAAGATTTATAGGAGTGAAAGCGAAAAAAGAGGGCCTGTTTTGAGGAAGACATTGAAGACTATAATCAAAGAGCAGTGATCCTGCATGGATAAGACAATTCTTTAGGAAAAAAAACTGCCCTATCTTTAGCTGAATATAGGATGAGAGGCGAGATGTTACATTGATAGTGGCCTTAGGTTCTTACATACAATGGCCCCGATTCATAAAGGTACAGTGAGACGAAAGTCTAACTTTACGACTTTCGGTATTCACAAAGGGCATTTACGAGGAGTAAATGCCCTTTGTGAATACCAAAAGTCTAACTTTATGACTTTTAGTATTCACAAAGGGTATTTAAGAGTTGTAAATGCCCTTTGTGAATACGGAAAGTCAAAAAGTTAGACTTTTGTCTCACTTTACCTTTGTGAATTGGGCCTTACAATTCCAATTAGACTTTTTTTAATCTATGTGGGCTGATGTTGAACTGAATCCAAGGAATGCCAATCCCAAAGGAAGCCAGGGACCTACTGGTATGGTACATGAGGGCTCAAATTCATTTCTTATCTGTAAAATTCCAGAAAAAGTATATGTTGCTTAGTCTGGCTCACCTATTTTGGGGTGGATACATTAATTCTATGTTGTAATTATAAATCCCAGAGAGCTAGATCAGGTGATGGTTGTGGAACATGTGGGAGTAAAGGATATTTTGCAAAAAGTTTCAAAAGTGTTTGAAGACAGACTTGGTGAAGGTAAGGAATATATCAACAACATTGAGTAAGAAAAGGAGCTATACCATTAATACATGTAGCCAGATTACCTCTGGTAATCAGAGGAGAATAAAGGAGTTTGTTGCAACAGATGGTATCAGAATCAGAAGGTGTCATAGAAATAGTGGAATGCAGACGAACGATTGTCCCCAGTGGTCATCAAGATAAAAGTCAGATGGGAGATTAGGGTTCTGTGTGGACCTTTGCAGCGTTAATGAGAATGTAATTACAGATTGCTTTTCATTACCTAATATAAACAAGATGGTACTGCTCTAAGCTACTCTTGAGAAGTGTTTACCATCAGATCAAATTGCATCCCGAATCCAAGACATTCACAGCTTTTATAACAATAGAAGGCCTATACCAATTTACACAGGTAGCACTTGGTTTGTCATTAGCAGTGGGTGTTTTCCAGAGGCTAATTACTAACAATTAGGTTGGTCTCAGAAATGTAATATTTTTCCAGAACGAATGACATTTTGTTTTTGGAGAGTCTAAACACAATGAGGTCTTACAACATGATTTAGGCCTATTGACTACTTCTGGCCTGCCTCTTAGATAAAAGAAATAGAAATGTGAGGTATCTGATATCTGTGGATGGAGCAAGATCAAACTTAGATAATTTCTGGGGCTAGCCAAATACTATGCTAAATGTTTGCTTGATTTTGCAGACAAATCCAAATGTTTGACAATACTAGTTGCGGCTGGAGATTCTAATTCCACAATTATTACTTCTGTATCACGTTGGTGTAGCAATTTTATTGGTGAGTCAGGGACCACTACCTGCCCTTAAAAAATTTAACGAAAACGTTTCATTTTTTCTTTTTAAATGCATCCCATTTTCCTTTAAGGAAAACAGGCTGCTTTTTAAAAAAAAAGCTGCTTTATTTAAAAGCAGTCCCAGACATATGGTCTGCTGAGCCAAGCAGGCCACCATCCCTGGGAGGGCCTGTCATTCCCAATGGGCTTGCAAATTGCGAGAGGCTCATTTATATTCATGAGCCTCGCAATTTGCGACCCCGTTGAGAATTGCAAACAGTGTTAAACACACTGTTGTACATGCTAAATACCGCCTCGCAAATGCGATGCAATTTGCGAGGCGCTATTTGGCAGGTCGTACATCTGGAGTAGTAAGACAGCAGGGTGACCAAAATCAGAAGGGCTTCTTAGCTCATCAAGTGATGTGAGCAGCACTGGGCCAGGGCTGGACTTACGACGAAAATCTGCCTGAGACCTTTGGTATTTATATCCGACAAGGCCTCTTGTTATGGGGTTCAATAAAATTACATGCTAGGCTAATTGCTGTTGGTGCTGCTCTGGGCAAAGTCACCCAGGACTAATTTGCAAGTACAACCTATCCTCTTTGTGGGGCATATTTATGATGTTCCTATCTCACACTGAGACTGACTGCAAATAAACTTGTGGACAGTTCCATACCAAGTCAACTCATTAGTAAAGAGTGAAAACGGGTCACATTATGCTGATTACCACAAAACGATTTTCGTTATTCCCTCATTCATCTGGCAGACCCCTTATCTCACTTTTAGAACATTTGACTAAAGTTGTTATGCAGGAGCCCGTGGCTCACCCCTTGTTTTCTCTATCATTTACATTTCCTTAAACATTGGGATATCCCTCAAGTTCTCCCCTTAGTCATGCTCTTGATTTTTGTAAATATTTCCTGAAAACGTGCCCCTCGCTAACCTCACTTTTCTTCAACTCTAGTTTCCAATGGCTTGGTACCTATTTTTGGAAACTAACAGTGTTCCGTGGGGTTTGGAGCCAAAACTCGTGAATAATTTCTCTGTGCCCTTTTTACCTCTGCTTTCCCATCATCAGTGTATTTTTGGTGCCTAAACATGGCATTTCTGTGACAAGGTGTGGACGTGAAAGATGCTCTAAATTTGTACACCACAAAATATTACCTTAACGACTCACCCACATGATGAATTGGAGATGGCGTTAAACCTCATTTTCATGAGGAAATGTGTCCCCGAGATAAGGCACCTACAGTACATCAAAATACAGTCAATTAAGTGAGGTCCCACTCAATTATTGAGTTGTAAATCAGTAATCAAATGTAAAAGATGTATTACAAATATTTAAAAGAGGTAGGGTACAGAAATCATAAATGCAAATACATGAAGTCACTAACATACAGGCTATCAGAATAGGGCATCACACTATAATGTGTAAATCAGAAACATTTGAAATCCCTAGTGAGCAGCAAAATCATTAACAAATCAGACAGTTCCCCTGGTAGCATTGGCTCCCCACCAAATCAAGGCTTTATGTACAATTTTCTTTTACAGAAAATCAATAGTTCTGCAGGCTCATCGTGGTGTAAGCAAAAGAATGACATCCTCAGCAAATCAGAGCACAGCTTTATAAACCATCATATTGTCATAGCACCTAAGCACTATTGCACTACATGAATATGCATTCTGCCCACTCTATGCTAATGTCATCTAGAAATAGCTGGACACACCAGTTACATGGACAACGGCAAACTAATATGAAGGAATAGGGTACAAAGAGCTAGCACAAAGTTCTTGGGAAAAGAAACAATCTTATGAGCATTCTGGAGAAATTTCATGGAGAATAGCAAGAACAATGCCAATGGAAATAAACAAATATGACTCTGCTTGACTGCATGTTGCAGAAATGATGACCAGTACACACACAGGAGCAGACATCAATTTTGAGCAAGATGGCGTTTAAGCCTAAATTTAGGTTCGGTTCACATAAACCTGAAAAACACACTGTTACATGCCATAGCAAATTAGTTTTAAATATATTAGTACTATATCTATGAGTACATGTAAAATCAAGAATAAATCCACATCCCCCAGCGCCTTGAGACCATCACGGGTGAGTAGTGCGCTTCACAAATACCTGATTGATTGACATTCTGCACGCTGTTAATAATGCACCAAAAAAAATATAAAACAGACAAAAACTCCAACAAAGGCTAGGAAGTGGTAGGCATTTTTCTGTCAAGCACAGCAACACACCCCAAATATTTGCAATTTGGACTATATGAATCTTGAGGCGGTTATGATACTAAAAACAGTAATTTTATTAAATGTCTATAGATTTAACAGGTGCATGTATTATTTGTATTGCTCTTCATTTCTCTAAATCACTTATAATTGTAAATGTAACAATATGCCAATTTTAAGCTGACCAATAGTCGGTGTCAAACAATGTACTTATTAGGGATTTTTTTAAATATAAACTCACTGAAATTACGTTCCCCCAAAAATATTTTTTCGTGAAAAAGGTGAAACCACGGAGGAGGGTCTCCTAAGTATAATGTGAATATAATTTGAGGGCCTAAGAGTTGTGTGTCCTAGTTGTAGCGGAGCGAGACCTTTCCTAGGATGAGCACCCTCACTCAGCTAAGGATGACTTGCTTAATCACAGGACTCCCTCCTCACACCAGGGCTGCAAGGTCCCTGGTATGGGCTACAACTCTACTGGACTAAAAACGGAGGTGAAGTGCTTTATAGAGAGGAGACCGAAAAAATGCGTGAGTGAGGGGCAGAGTGCAGAAAGAAATAGAAAAGGATGTTAAAACGGTCTCATTGTACATCTAAGGGAGAGGTATATTGTTTGGTTTACATCATCTACAATAATAATCTCTGATTCAAAACATAGCAGCATTTGAGTTGCTGAAAATGTTTGTGGGCTAGACACTAAACGTTAATAAAAAAGTGTCACAGTTATGTTTCATCGTCTGGTAGATTATTTGACACTTCATGACGAATTTGTGAACAAAGACAACTTGTTTAGAAGTTTAATCAAACAACATTGACATCCCTCTCCTTTATCACTAGTATTTTAAGATGAAAGCAATATTTATATAATTTTGCATATCAAAATGCTTGTGCCACAGTTTAGATTTTACCATGGTTGCTTGGTTAAGGATTTCAAACGTTATGGCGAAATCATAAAACTAAATTGACTGTAAAACGTATGCTCTTAGGCAGTCACATGTAAGTTACCTAACAATGGGCCATATTATCAAGAAATGGCGATAAATTATCGCCGCTTTTATCGGCAGGAAACTGCCTCTAAAGCGGCGATAATGGGCTTGATAATATGCCCTTGTGAATTCCCATAGAAGCCCAGGTTCTGGTGTTAAACTGGGCTTCTATGGGAATTCACAAGGACATATTATCAAGCCCATTATCGCCGCTTTAGCGGCAGTTTCCTGCCGATAAAAGCGGCGATAATGTATCGCCCTTTCTTGATAATTTTGCCCAATATCTCAAATAATCAATTGAGGCTCATATTTTCATCCATGAAAACCCATGTTCTTATTTATCTGTCTCTTTACCTTAAATGAACCACATCTCGAAAAATCCGACCAAACAAATTGTTTTAAAAAGGTTCTTTTTGTGGAGAGGGATCTTTAATATTGTATGGTTTTAATGTTTGTGCCAAGTAAATACCTTTCCTTCGGTTTCATCAAAAACCGGTGCACACATGTTCACAAAATATTAGAATTTATACTCAAAGTCCCTGGGTATGACTAGAGGGTTAAATACCTTTCCTTTGTCATTATGAGTTATGCTATAGTTCTAGTAACCCCTTTATAATTCTTTTTTTCCCACGACAGTTTTTTCCCCAAGTAAAAGCAGGCAAAAAAATTATCACGAGGAAAGGGTGAGCTGAATACCCACAATTATTCCACCAGCTCGGAATCAGGGTTGAGAACATTTTTTTTCGTAAAAGGGTGTCAAAAGTTTGGGTCATATGTTTTTCATTTTTAGGAAAATACCGAACCGCATTGGAATGCGTGTTTTATGTAGTTTGTGCATGTCCACACATACAGGTGAGTGTTTAACCTATGTTTTAGTAATACAGAGCACAGACATTTGTTTAGGTGCCTTTTGGCAGAATTTAGTACAACTCCAATCATCTAGTTGAGAGACATCTGCTTTTTAAAATCCTGATCAAAGTATCTGTGAAATACCCCACTGATAAGGAGGATGAAGGTGTTTTTAACTTTATGTATATAATCGAAAATACAGGAATCTTCCAAGATATCACAGCCATACCTTGCCAGGTTGAATTGTGAAACGTTTAAATTAACTGTCAACTGCTAAGAGTGATTGCACACACCCGTCTCCATATTTGAACTTACTAATGGATAACAATATTTTGTGGTTATTTTGTGGTTACTTCACAAACCTGCTGCTTTTGTCAGGGCTGGCTTTAGAGCAGTGCGATGGGTGCAGCCGCACCCGTCGCTGACTTTGGTGGGGTGGTGGCGCTGTGTTTAAAAATAACTTTTGGTTTAAAAGCATGAGAACTTCCTTGTCCAGTCCAGCAGTTTTTAGGCAACAACAAAAATGTCAAGATAACTCTGCTGATTAATGTTCCTACGGGAGAGAGATCGGAATTTTGTCGAGTGCCAGTTTTGGCTCATCATAAAGTAGCGCAGAGGGTTCATGTGCCTGCTGCAGATAACGTGTACCATGCAGATCAAAGAACTGAGTGAGAGTGAACTATGAGTAGCGCTATAAAAAAATGTACGCCGGAGAGAGGCTATGGAGAGATGAGATGCAATGATGGAGAGGGGCAGTGAGGGAATTCATGGTGAAGGAGGTTATGGGGGAACGCCAAAAAAGACTGTAGCGTCAGGCGCCACCAGCGCTAAAGCCCTGTGGGCTCATTATGTCCTATCATGATATTTGCGAGCCCTGGGCATATTTTTGAGACATCCAGTATTATCTAGACTTCTTCATACAATTTTAATGAACAATTTAATTGTTTTCACTCACACAATAAGTCACTATTCATGCCGCCATGTGAAAGTATATGCATGAATCTGATGTTTTAGCAACAAATGAAATTATTTTACTGTTACTGAATATATTTGCACTATTTATTGCGACAGGAGAAAGGGTCACGTGCAATTTGGGCCTCTGCCTCCCAGTGCTGCAGGAACCGAAATAAATGTACTTTCCCAATCTGCATTAATAATTGAAATGTTCTAACTATAATAATGACATAATACATTTGTAGGTTTAACATGACTGTAAAAAGCTTTTTTTTAAACTCTACCTACCAGAGTCTGACGCTTGACATCTAGTTATCAGAATTTTTATTCTGATAGTTACTGGTCGAATAATACATGTTTGATAAGAGGAGTGCGCCCTCTTGTATACAGCAGTTACGTTATTAGACGACCGTAATTGAGCGTCATAGCCTGCTGCAGAGCAGAAAAACAGCTGCTAAGGCCCAAGACCCATGTTATAGGCCTGAACTGCACATGAGGGGCTATAATAGGGTGTGGGTCTTTAACAGTCCTTAAAGGCTGTGACAGAAGGGGTATAAGGCTATGAGAACTTTCTTTCCACTTGGTATACAATGATATAAAGGAAAAGGGGTGAAACTGAAAGACACATATTGGAATGTTGAAGCAGAAGGTCTGTATCAGTCATGTTAGGCCTGGAACCACTCCATTGTCTTCATTGAAGCTTTCAATATTCCAATATTCCAGTAATATCTTCCACCATGTCCTAGATTGCAGAACTATGTGTATTTAATATCACTGTTTATTGACTCGGCCTGACAGCCCAACCTACCACACTGGCTCTCCAATCATGTTTGCTAGCCTATTGCTCACCGTTCATGAGCCTCCCAAACACTTTGCATTTCCTCCTACTCTTCTTTCGTGGGCCGTATAGGCCATTTATTCCACCTGGCATTTTCCCAGTGGGCTGATGTTCCTGGAGGCCGGTTTCAAGGACAATGGCTGCTTCTGATGCCTCTATCTCTTTCCACGGCTCCTCCAGGTTAATTGGAGCAGGCAAAGGGCCACTTCAAGAGAGAGAAAGAGGGGTAGGGAGATGGTAGAAAGGAAGGGACTAGAGATGGAGAAGAGCAAGAGAAGAGAAGGGGAGAGACAGAGAATGGGTGGATGGGAAGAGAGATTGTGCAAGGAAATGAAAGTATGGAGGCTGGTTTGAGCATTTTCCCCTGGGCTACATTTTGTTTCCCAGTCAGACCCTGCTTTTTGCACTCTCTGTGTCTTTTTTCCCTGAAGCTTACATTTGCAGTGTAATGAGTGGACAGAGGTGAATATCTAATGAATGTTAGCTTGTCACATCTTCTACCCATTGGCAGCTGTTTTATTAACTACTATCGCACAAGATAGTCATATGTGACTGCTGGCTGCCTGTCATCACACAGATGACATTATATTCTCAACTCTGTAGTGAGTTTCTTTGTTCTCTCTGTAGCAAAGAGGCATAACAATTTAAGCAGCACCAACATTACCTCTATACAATATATATATATATATATATATATATATATAGATAGATATATATAGATATATATAGATATATATATATATATATCATCCAAAGGTTTGCCACAACGTTGAGGGCGCACACAGTGAGAGGCTGGATCAGCTCAGCAATCCTTTATTCAAACAGAGCAGGTAACATCGCTGAAAATATCACAGCCTTGCCCTACGCGTTTTGGTGCTCTTGCACCTTGATCATGGGCTGGTGCGCCGTGAGCAGAAACAAACAGGAAAAGTCCCGCAATCACTGGTTATATCACCCTCAGCTGGGCTGTGCAAATTGAAAGGCGGCTTGGGACTTGTAGTCGTGTTTGTTGAAATAACATCCATGGTGGATTCTGCTTCATGGCATATCTTGCTAAAACACTTGGATAGTGTCCCCAGTCCAGTCACCCGCTGTCATGCATGTCACCTTTCATCCTACCATCGCGATTTCTGTGTATCAAAAAACAGCAGCCCACTTCATTCTCATGGCGGTGCTGTCCTCCCGACCGGTAAATATCATCCAAAGCTTTGCCACAACGTTGAGGATGCACACAATGAGAGGCTGCATCAGCTCAGCAATCCTTTATTGGATGGGGATTGAAGTCCCCTTCACTGCTGGGGATCCTTTAGGGGCCAGCTAGCCTAACTTTTACCTCCAGTAAGCCCCACAAAGTGGGATTGTTGAGATGTAGCCAAAGGCCATGCCCCTTTCTCCACTACTCTGCAAACACACCCCCTGGCACACTGTAAGTTGGGGGATTAAGTCCTGAGAGTTCCTGGGCAGGTACCTCCAGTAAGCGCTACAGAGCTGCGTTGCAGAGAGGTGTAAAAAGGGGCATGGCCTGGACCACCTCTCTGCAACGCAGCCCTGTGGCGCTTACTGGAGGTGTCTGGTGGACTAGTTGGCTCCCAGGGACCCCCAGTATTGAAGGGGAATTAATTCCCCAACTTAAAAGCAGAGTGTTGCTGGGAGGGGGTGGGCCTCCGCGATGCCGGTATTTTTATTTTATTTTTATTTTAAAGAAGGGGAGCTGTGTGGCCCCCCTTCCTTTCCTATTTTATGGGCCCCCATTGCCCAGGGCCAGACCCCTATTTTTTATTTTTAAATGGAAGGGGGCTGCGTGGGTCCCCTCCCGAGGCCATATTCGGCCCTGGGGACCCCATCCACCGGGGCATGGCCAATGTTTTTTTCTTTTTTTAAAAATAGATTTGTAGGGGGGCTGCATGGCCGTAAACTGGCTGTAGAACAAGCTCCCATAAGGAAATGGGAGTTTGTATAAATCCCTGCATCATGTGGCAGTCTCCTCAAGGGGACTGCCAAACCATGCAGGGATAGCCCCCTACCGGAGGCAACCGGGAGAAGGGGGCCCTGCTAGGGGCCCTCAAAGTTATTTTCCAACAGGCTTTCCATGTCAGAAAGACCGGCATGAAAAGCCTGTTGAAAACCGACATCGTAATCGTAACAGAGAAAACGCCATCCTATAGGGATTCCGTGCTGGTTCCGACTGGCCGACGAGTTCCTTGAGCCCATCAGAATTCAGCCGGATTGACCGTCTGGTTTCACTTTTGACTGCCAGCATGGTAATGAGGCAGTTTGAAAGTGAAACCTGCGATGTGAGTCAGAAAGCCTCTGACCGATGAGGCCCTAAGTTTGTGTGTGAGTGCATAAGTGTCTCAGTGGGTGTATGAGTGTCTGAGTAGGTTTGTAAGTGGGTGTGAGAGAGTATGAGTGGGACTGTAGGTGGATATATGAGTGTCTGAGTGGGTCTGTGAATGGGTGTGTGAGTCTCTGAGAGGGCCTGTGAGTCGGTGAGTGAGTCTCTAAGTAGATCTATGGGTGAGAGAGAGTATGAGTAACTCTGTAAGTGGGTGCATGAGTGTCTGACTGTGTCTGTGAGTGGGTGTATGTGTCTGAGTTCATCTGTGAGACTCACTTTCTTTGGCTGTCTGCTGCTGCTGGATCATCGCTGTTTGCGAGAGGACGGATCAACTCTCTTTGTGTGTTCTCAGGTGCTGCCTCCCCGAGGACTCGCTGGTGTGAGCGAGAGCTGCAGTCGGCACGCTCTGTCCAGCGCTCCCAGCTGGAGTCCACAGGGTTAGAGGCCAGGGAAAAACTACCCGCGTAACCTGGGGGACTGCGAGGACCAGCAATCCCTGCACTGACCAGCTGGTTCCTCTTCCCCCAGGCGCCACGCCCACGGACACACCCACCGGCGATTTGGACACTTAATTCGTGACACCCGCTTCGCGGGCGCCACTCACTTTCTTTGGCTGTCTGCTGCTGCTGGATCATCGCTGTTTGCGAGAGGACGGATCAACTCTCTTTGTGTGTTCTCAGGTGCTGCCTCCCCGAGGACTCGCTGGTGTGAGCGAGAGCTGCAGTCGGCACGCTCTGTCCAGCGCTCCCAGCTGGAGTCCACAGGGTTAGAGGCCAGGGAAAAACTACCCGCGTAACCTGGGGGACTGCGAGGACCAGCAATCCCTGCACTGACCAGCTGGTTCCTCTTCCCCCAGGCGCCACGCCCACGGACACACCCACCGGCGATTTGGACACTTAATTCGTGACACCCGCTTCGCGGGCGCCACTCACTTTCTTTGGCTGTCTGCTGCTGCTGGATCATCGCTGTTTGCGAGAGGACGGATCAACTCTCTTTGTGTGTTCTCAGGTGCTGCCTCCCCGAGGACTCGCTGGTGTGAGCGAGAGCTGCAGTCGGCACGCTCTGTCCAGCGCTCCCAGCTGGAGTCCACAGGGTTAGAGGCCAGGGAAAAACTACCCGCGTAACCTGGGGGACTGCGAGGACCAGCAATCCCTGCACTGACCAGCTGGTTCCTCTTCCCCCAGGCGCAACGCCCACGGACACACCCACCGGCGATTTGGACACTTAATTCGTGACACCCGCTTCGCGGGCGCCACTCACTTTCTTTGGCTGTCTGCTGCTGCTGGATCATCGCTGTTTGCGAGAGGACAGATCAACTCTCTTTGTGTGTTCTCAGGTGCTGCCTCCCCGAGGACTCGCTGGTGTGAGCGAGAGCTGCAGTCGGCACGCTCTGTCCAGCGCTCCCAGCTGGAGTCCACAGGGTTAGAGGCCAGGGAAAAACTACCCGCGTAACCTGGGGGACTGCGAGGACCAGCAATCCCTGCACTGACCAGCTGGTTCCTCTTCCCCCAGGCGCCACGCCCACGGACACACCCACCGGCGAAACGTATATCAACAATATCAACCCCACCGTGACGCGGGACGCGCACGGGTCGGCGCACGGAGCTAAGCCCGGGCAAAGGGCAGGCCGTCTGTGGCCGTCCGGGGACGTACGAGGACGGGACGGGCCCCCCCTCTTTCAACTTGCTCAACTCTACAGAAAAAAGTTCTTCTCCCGTAAGAGATTTGGGGTAAGCCAATAAACCACAAACAATAGTAGAATATCCATCAAATTATTGGTGAATTGAGCGATACATAAAATAAATTAATAAACGCTTATTAGTTAATAAATGGGTTTAAAAAAACTGCGATCCCGCACTATATTTATGAAAAGGATGGGGACGGAGAATGCGATACGGAAATCCTCAAATAAAGCCATAAAACCTGGTCGTATAACTCAAACGCCGGCAATTAGTACATACTTCACCACGCTTGCTGCTAAAGATACCCAAGAATCTCATACATTAGGCAAAGAAATATCTCTCAACACTTCAGCAATTATTAGGGAAACCGAAAGCGCTTCAATTATACCTAACTCACAATCTAAATTGGGTCACCTGGAGCCTGAGTCAAGCAATAAATCATTTTGTACCCCAAAAGATCTACAAAACCTTGACCAGGAAACGTCTACCCTAAAAACCTCAACACCGATAAAAAATAGAGGGAGCTCAATGTTATTTGAAGATTCAAATATTAACAAATCAAACTCAGGGTCACAAAAGTTGGAACCTGGGACAAGCAATAATATTCAGGAAAAAACATCTCTTCCAATCACCTCACTTGACCTTTCGCTGGACCCCTTCAATCTTAAAATAAATAATAATATCATTAACACAACCTTACCTATATTTAAAGCCTTGTTCTCACTACAAGAGATTTTGGAATCAGTTCTTTCTTTTCTGGGAAACATTTTAGAAAATTCCGACCACACTTTGGACGTTCAAATAGGGATATTAAAACATCTAGTTGAAGAAAAAAAGAAAAAAGACTTCTTCACAGTAGAGAAAAATAATACACCAACGAAAACCAAACTTGAGCGAAATGACATACCAAAAGAAAATAATAAAGATCAGAAGAAAAGAATACGCGACTTCGGCACTCAAACATCAAATACCCAAATACAACAAAATCAGAAGACGGATAATCTAAACGATTCAACAATATATTCCCTAAAAAAACTTTTTAAAGAAAAACATCAACAAAAAATCAAACACTTCCCAATATTTACAAAAACAAACGAAACAAATAATCTCGCAAATGATTCTGTACTAGATATTCAGGAAATACATGCTATTAATATATCAAATCAAGGAAATGGAGAACCGATAGCTAAAAAGAAACAGGAAAATAACATAGAAGGAAGGAAAAGAAGGAGGAAAAAACCAGTAAGAAGGATTCAAAAAAAGAAAACTCGCAAACTAAAATTTCGAAAAACAGTTATAATACATAACTTGGAAGAGGATCATGGTGACAACATAATAACATCTCAAAGCACTGAAAAGTCAGCAAACAGTAAAAACCTTGAAGAAAAGATGCCACAATTAGATCCTAGAGTTAAAGAATATGTCCCACTTAGACTTTCAGAGGAACTAGACCAAAGCAACAACAAAAATACTAGGGAAGTCATAAACAGGTACAATCAAAGGGAGAAAGAGTCTTCCTCCAAAATTCTGCAATTTGAGGAACTTTTTCCCACTGATTCAGCTCCTCTTAATAGAGGAAGGATAATACATCTATTACGTCATATAAGGTCTTTACAATCAATGACCAGTAACGATCTTGATTTAGTAATCTTTCCTAATAAAGACAATATTAAACTAGTAAGGGTAACATTCTGGTTGTCTGTTCTCCCAGGGATCATACTTAATGAAAAGGAGACACTGCATAAATACGGATATGATGTAGTTGAAAAATTGGAACTAACGGTCAGTAAAACTCCAATTTGGTATAACGCTCAAATACGTGCACTCTCTAATTCACATGTGAAAGAATATCAGAGAAATTACGACGTGATAGAAGATCAAGAAAACACGGACTTTGATACACACTCTGTAGGGCAAGAAAAACTAAAAATTTTGGTGGATAAAGGACAAAGGGCAGTTTGGTACCATGCTCCTAAAAAACCCGACAATAGCAACAGCATAAAGTCCTGGGCTTGGGTCTCTGAGACTCTGAATAGAAATAAAATCATGAGCATTCAACAACAATCTGTTTAGCACAGGCTTAAAAATTACATCTTGGAATATCGCAGGTAGAATTAAGAACAAACTGCCTACGGCCTTGAGGAATCTGCCAGATATTCTGATCCTACAAGAAACGTGGGCAACTGAACCTATTACTCTCAAAAACTATTACGTATACGAAATCCCAGCAACACCTACTAAACGAGGTCACGCTAAAGGTGGTTTGGCCATTTTACTGAGTGAAGAATATCAGTGGGCGCAGGAAATAGTAGATACTAATCTAGAAAACTTACAGTGTATTAAAATCTTCGCAAAAACACATAACACGGCCCCCCCAAAGGCAATTCTCCTCTTTAACGTATATGCCCCCCCAGGTAAAAAGCACGATACAGTATTCTTAGAAATCATGGAAAAGATCGTGAATACAACAGAAAACCATCTTTATTCATCCTTCTTAATTGCTGGTGATTTCAATAGTAAAATCTCCAACTCAGAAATCAATAAGTGGGCAAAATTATACTTAGAAGAAGGTATGGAAACTATAATCCCGCAATTTCCTGAGGGCATATTAATCGATAAAAGAGGTAAATTGCTATTATCAACACTGACTAATATGAATGGAGTAATATTGAATGGTAACATGGAAGGGGACATTCCAGCAAATTACACCAGGCGGGGTAACGGGACTTTATCCATTATAGACTACATCATCAGCAGTATGGATCTGCTAGAAACAGTCACGTATCTGCATAACCAGTTTTGCCAAGAAAGTGATCACGCACTAATGAATTTAACTACAGATTGGATACCTAAATCTTCTCCAGCCTGTCATATCATCCACTATAAAAGTAATATAGTGATAAACAGCGAACAGAGACACATCTTCTGGAATTCTTCGACTCTCGATAAAATTACTTCACTGATTGATCACTCTCAATTTCTAACAAAAATATTTTCTGAAAATCCTATTGAAAACTTTGAATTTATTATAAAGGATTTCAAAAACGTAATCCTAAATATGACAACAAAGGACGCAGTAGGTAACAATAAGAAGAAAGACAAAAATATGCGTACCACTAAGAACTCTGAAGTAAAGAAAAAGTTAAACAAATGCATACGCTCCCAATATATGAACTCTACACCATATGTGAAGAAGGAAATAAATAAATTGAAAAATCAATTGAGACGTGAGAATCAAAGAAATAAAAAAGCCTTACAAGACCGTAATTGGGTCGACATCCAGATAGCAGCGAATAAGTACAATCAGCGCAAATATTGGTATCTAATTGCAAAACTAACTGGATCAAAAAAGAAATTACAAACAATACCGGTCCCTCCGAACGACTGGGAAACTTTTCTGACAGATCTTTACAAAGCAAACTTAATAATACCATCTGAAAGTAGTGAGGTTAACATCAAAGGAAAAGATAAATGTCCAATAAATAAAACTACAGCTATATCGGTTGAACTGAATATACGTAATGCAAGAACAACTGGTGCTTCTGGCCCGGATCAAATTCCGATAAAAGCATTACAAGTCGCCCCGAAGGAATGGAGTCAGTTGCTATGTCCCCTTTTCAATTATATTTTTGATACTGGCCAAGTACCAAAATCATGGCAGGGAAGCATTATCATCCCCATTCACAAAAAGGGAAGCAAAACCCAAGCTAGCAATTACCGCCAAATAGCACTCATGGACGCTGTGGGAAAAGTATTTGCAGCGGAAATATTACATCGTTTGAAAGAATGGGCTTTTATGACAGGCCTGATACCCATGTTTCAAGTATGTTTCAGACCTAAACATTCGGTAACAGATAATATTGCAGTTATCCAGGTCATTCTTGACAAATATGTAACCCGAAAAACCCAGGTCGTTTACGCAGCATTTATAGATTACTCTACGGCGTTTGATCGGGTAGACCGACCAACACTATGGAGAAAATTGAGGAGGCTTGGAATACACGAACAACTGCTACAATCTATAGTAAGTTTACATACCAATACCTGGTGTCAAGTTCAAATGGGGGGAGAAAAAGGTCATACGAAAAGAATTAAAACCGAAAATGGATTAAAACAAGGGTGCCTTTTAGCCCCGATCCTATTCTCCCTCTACTTAAGTGACTTGTGTTACCATCTGCAATTGGGCTCCAGCCTACCTCCTAAAATTGCCAATCAAAGCATACACGCACTACTCTATGCGGACGACATAGTGTTATTGGACCTCACTCCTTTCGGATTACAAATATCATTGGATATTCTGCACAACTACTCCAAAGAAAACTACTTAGTTCCAAACATTAAGAAAACAAAAGTGATAGCCTTCTCGGGGAGGAAACAAAGCGCCAAATATACTTGGAGGATAGGAGGAGAAAAGATAGAAGAAGTCAATGATTATCCCTACCTCGGCAGGATCCTTTCCAAAAATTTAACAAATACAACACAGTTGAAAAATGTACAAAGGAAATCTGATATACATGCCGCGGCCCTCCAGAGACTCTATAGCGCAACAGGGAACAGACATTTTTCCTCACTGATAAACATCTACAGAGTAAAAATACCACCTGTATTATCCTATGCGACGGAGTACATCCCCATAAAACAATGGGCCTTTATGGATCGCAAAGAGGGAAAAATTTTAAGAAAAATCATGAAAGTGTCAGATGCTGTACCTGTTCAAGCACTGAGATTGGAACTATCAGTCACAAGCTCCTACGCTGTAGCAATTGCAAATGTAATTAGGTGGGCCTAAAACTTATTACACGCAAAAGAGAACACTTTAAGGTCATTGCTGAAAAAAGAGACTTTTGGGTCTGACGCTAAAAAGCAAATTTTCCTAGAGAACATGATTGAAGCATTTCGTATAGCAAATATCAGCACTAAATTGCTGCTTACTTGGTCACCAGCTCAAGTAAAACTGTTCCTAAAATGCTTTACCCCAAAATTGAGCTATGAAGTGGACTCTCGACATTGTAACAAACTAGCTACTTATAAACCCTTTGCCGACTCAATAGAATACAAACAAAACCGGTCCTACATTGGGTTTACTTTGACACATGGCGCAAGGAGGGCAATCGCTATGCTTCGATTAGGCATTCTACCCGTTCTATCATATACTTCAAGATGGCTCCCGGGAGGATCTCCTTTATGTACATTGTGTGCAGGGGGCGATCAGACTTTGGAGCATGCTTTATTTGTATGTCCGAATCAGAAAGTAATCTTAGCCCGTACTAGATTCCTAGAACCTATCTATCGCTCCTGTAGAATCACAACGGTGAGAGAACTTATATCTTTGTGCAAACAACCTCCGAATGAATTTGTTTGTTATAATCTGTACAAATTTTTAAAATCCTTTTTACCTTTGTATTGATAAAATTGAATCTTTTTAAATATGTAAAATGTAAAAAAAATCTTTTGTGGTCCTCTGTCGAGTACCAATACAAATAAAACTTTTGACTCATCTGTGAGTCAGTGCATGAGCAAATGGTTCTGTGAGTGGCTGTGAGAGTGTCTGAGTTGTTCTATGAGTAGATGCGTGAGTGCCTGAGTGTCTGAGTGTGGTCTGCTCGTTTACTGCCTTTTTCTGCTCACTTCTAACCTTTATTTTGTTTCTTTTTGCTTGTTGCTGACCTTTATTTAGAATTTTCTGCTCACATCTGACCTTTATTTTGCTTCTCTTTGTTGTTGCTTACCTTTATTTTGCCTCTTCCTGCTCATTTCTGACATTTATCTTGTCTCTTTCCGGTTCTTCCTGACCTCTATCTTGCCCTCTCTCTGCTAGTTTCTGGGCTCTATTTTGCTTCTTTTTACTCGTTTCTGACCTTTACTTTGCCTCTTCAGCTCGAAACCCCCGGGATGGTGGTGGGGATCCACAAGGCCACACCGCCTCTGAAATGCATCTGAGCTGTCCATGCCCTTGCTTCATAAGTGTGGGCGGGCGATCCCTGTGGTCACACACTGAGAAAAAAGGAGATTGTGAGCTGTAGATCCCCTTCGGTAAACATGCAGTTGACTTACAATTACCGCTGGTTCCCAAAAGCCCCCAACACTTACTTTGTCAAGGGATATTGTCCTCTCTTTGCACCTACTTAGCTTCCCGCAAGCCTAACTTAAATATACAACATCTAGATCATAGGTCAGACCCTTGTTTACAAACACTTGGGTGTGCACACTGTACACTGTTTGAAATTTTATTTTTTGCATTAATGTGTGTGCTTTTAAAATGTGTTTCAATGTTTCTCTATATATGCAGCGAATCCTGTTGGCGTAGGTTGACCTTAAGAGTTTGCATGCCCTGATGCGCATGCAAAGCATGCTCTGCAAAATCATGAGACAATAAATTATAAGGGGGCAAAGAAAACCTTAAGAGTAACATAATCCTATATTCTTTTTGCAATCTAGAGACTATAAAGAGGAAAAGTTCCATTATGGTCTGTATGTTACGTGCATGCTTCATGTTGTATGATCAATTTAATTAATCAAGAGTTGGAAATACCAGCGCTGAATTGTAGAGATTTAATTTAACTTTTGGTCCTGAAGAAAGCCTATGGACCTTTGGTGCCACACAGAAGGGTGCAGCATGTTGACCCACTGATATTACGGATCATTAAAACCACAAACATCTCCTTGTCTTTATATCTGTCAAAAGACCTTTAATAGTTAAAATTAGTTAGGATCTAGAAGGCAATTTTAATTCACATTTAAAGTCACTCATTCTTAGTTAAGAGCTCTGCTTACAAACTGCGTTGAGCCCACCCACTCACACTAGGACGTCGATTCCGATCCGGTAAAATAAACATCCGTACGAATCGTATCCGGAGCCATCCCTGTATGACTCGTACACACGCCGTACGACCCGACAAGTACGATCCGGACCGGGGCACCAGGACACGATCCGTACGGTCCACGTCAGGTAAGGGCGATTGGTACGGAAAAGCGCACAATCACATACACACCGTATGGTGCGTACCCCCCATGCTCGCAGGGGTATGCCCCGTACACCTGCGATCATGGGGGGTACGCACCGTACCCCGCGATCATGGGGTGTATGCACCGTACACCCAGCAAACATGGGGTACGATGCATACACCCCATGATCGTGGGGTACGGGGCGTACCCCCCATGATCGCCGGTGTACGGGGCGTATCCCTGTGAGCATGGGGGGTATGCACCGTACCCGGGGGGGCCGTTCCGTACCTGTTTCGGCGCAAACTCTGCTTTTACGGCTGTTTACAGCTCCCGTAAAAAAAGGGTTGTACGGTGCGTACCCGACACGTATCGTACTTGCTGGGTTGTAAAAACCAGCCACGAGCCGTACAGATCTCGGGTACAGCGGGTTCCGACGGAGACTCGTACGGGGATTCGAGTCGTACTGTCTCTGTACAATTCGTATGGAGTCCGGCTCCTGGTACGAATCGTACTTCATCGTATGTACGGCGGACGTTGCAGGGTACAATTCGTACGGGAAAAACGGTCCGAACGACTATTCGGAGCGGTTTTTACCGGATCAGAATCGACCCCTAGGTGTAATGGGTGAGGATTCAATGATGAAAAATGCAGCAAGTGGTACATGTGGGTGAGGATCCTACTAAAATATCTAAGACATGCCAGGATCCCACTAATTTACCTGGATGAGGATCCTACTATTGCCTTGAGATATGCTAGGACCCGGCAACTGATCATTTAGATCTAAGAGATCACGACAGAACAGGTTAACCCATCTCTGTGTAGTGACTTGTACTTGACCCACACATCAATTATAAGAAACCAAAATTGGATTTGACTTGTTATAAAAATGTACTACAAATGTGATGAAATGGATGAATTAAAAAGTATATACTTTGATAAAGTCCCAATGGGTTTGAAACGCATCAGCTGCCAATTAATTATTGTGGTGTGAATTCTAATGGAGTTTGTAAAAATGAGGAATAAAAGATGCATGAATATTTAGAACGGCATCCCGACTGAAAGAACTTTTTTTTAGTGTGAGGTTGCACAATGAATTAACTTGAAGTATAATGGTATGATTATTGCTGGATGTAAATTATTATTGAAAACATACTTTCTCCAATGTAGTTAGGTTTGGAGTGGGATTAATAAATATGATCTCCCCACAGTTCAAAATTTTCTCGGATGTGGCTAAGTTTGGTTTGGGAATAGTAAATCTGATCTTGCCAGAGCCAAATTCTTTCCCCATGTCATTACATTTGGAGTGGTAGTGGTGTATTTCACCTTCCCAAAGTGAAACACTTTCTCTAATGTGTCTTCGTTTGGATTGAGAATAATAAATCTGACCTCAAAAAAGTTCAACACGTCCCCAATGTGAATACATTTATAGTAGAAAGAAATAGTACAAATGAGCTCTCTAAAATGTTAAGATTTGTCAGTATTTGAAATGTTGCAATTTGTATAGGTATGGCGTTTTTTCTTTTAAATATTGACTAATTTCCTTAAATATTTTTATTTATTATAGCATATATAGTCTAATTATACACATGTTGGACAAAGATCTTTTATTAAAACAGCTTGTATTTAAAATATTTAAATATTCACACCAATGTTTTGGTAATATAATTTTTATTTGTACAAAATGATATTTTCTTTATAGTACAAACAAATTAATATTTTACTTACAGTATTACTTTACATACAATTTTACACCTTGTTACACAATTGTTTAAGCATAGCTTACACACTTTTTTTACTTGAAAATAATTATTTCCCATTATTTTTCTTGTTTATACATTTTAATATTAGGAATATCTTTTCCAGCATTTGACATTAATTGTATGTTTGTTTATTTCACATGTTGTAGTTGGAACATTTTTCATTTTTTTTTATATTTACAAACAGTAATAATAAATATACATTTATTTGTTCCATTGTTTTCTATAGGATATAGGTGTCGTTTTCTTTTCAATTTTCTGCTAATTAATTTTTTCAGTTTTCTCGATTTTATAGTCTGTCTTTGCAATTTTGGGCTGTCCACAAAGTTTGCTGTACAAAAGGGGGTGGTGATGGACGGAGCATCTGAACCAATCAAACACTCACACCCAGTCAAAAGATCTGGGTTTGATCCATCACCGTTCTTTAGCCCACTCTGCCACCCCAGTTCAGACATGGCTATATGCAAATCAGTCTGACCCTGTGCCTCATGGGAACAGCACAGCCTGAACTGCCAAGCCATGCCTTCCCTGGACTGGAAACAAGCTTCCGAGGACCAGTTTCTGGCATTACAGCCGTCTTCAGCCCGGCTTGCTTGAATCCAGTGGTAAAGTGAGCAAGGGACTCATGTCTGAGCATACCTTGCCACACTTATGGCGGCCAAAGTGGTACAAAAGGGGGTGGTGATGGACGGAGCATCTGAACCAATCAAACACTCACACCCAGTCAAAAGATCTGGGTTTGATCCATCACCGTTCTTTAGCCCACTCTGCCATCCCAGTTCAGACATGGCTATATGCAAATCAGTCTGACCCTGTGCCTCATGGGAACAGTCCAGCCCGAACTGCCAAGCCATGCCTTCCCTGGACTGGAAACAAGCTTCCGAGGACCGGTTTCTGGAATTACATTACATTGTGTTCTATTTACTTTGAAGACATATAGGCCTATATTTCTGCATGAATGTTAAAGAGTTAATTTGGTGAAAATAACGAAATATTACACTGAAAATCGAGCACTGACACAAAGTGGAGAGAAAGGCAGTAGCTGACCTTCGTTAAAGAATGGTGTGTGTCTGCCAAGTAGCAGAAAAGGTGGCTATGGGAAAGAAAGGAAATGTTCAAACTTCTTCCATCAAAAGTGGCAACACTGAATAATAAAAATGTAGAAAACAGATACATGTTGCAGACTGGAGGAAATGTGTGAATAGTGTAATGTGAATGAATAGAAAACAAAGAGTGTAATAGAAAAAGTGATTGTGACTATGGTGGTGTGAAATAACACCACCCGAATCAACCAATGAGAGATCGAAGTTTAATAAATGTTTCAACTACTGTGGGTTGGACATTAGGTTTTAGGGTATAACTGGGGTGCTTTTAGGTGTGTGGTTAGGTCGGCATTGGGAGAAGCTTAGGGGGAGACCGTCGCTGTTCGTCAGTTCGCTGAGGCCTACCTATTTCCTGTTTGTGTACTATTCCAAGCATCCTGATGATCTTTCTTCCTTGAAACCTATCTCAGGGGACCCCCTACTATCCCTGTGGTCAAGGGGTGGTGTTTCTGTATTTCCTTGGTTTAGTATTAGCTAGAGGATTCCTACTACGCATAATCATTTGTAAATGTATTTTTGAGCCTGAAACTTTTGTCTCTTTGCCTATCCACTCATTCATGTGCATGTCTTCATTTTGATATGAGTTTGAAACTATTTTGCATTGATATGTTTGCTCTCACTCTCTTCGTGAATAGTACATTGTTTGCCTTGTGATTTCTGTACATGTATGAGCTTTTATTCTTATATTATTTGGTGATAAAATTAACTTTACACCGAGTATATGGTTATTTAGATAATCATAGATAGATAGATAATTATTATTATTATTACCATCAACTTCTCAACTTTAAGTCCATCGACCAGCGGAAAGAAGTTGGTATGCAGGTTCAGTTAGTTCATTAGAGTCTTTTGTATGAGCCTGTATAATGAACAACTGATTTATTTTGTGTTCATTTACTTTTGAAACTAAAATACAGCGTCTTTCAGTGGATCCATGTGGGGTGAGGTGTGTTATAGGCCCGCTGAATGTGTTGTTGTGAAGTTACTGATTATCGATCCCTAATTGGCGCTGGATCAGTTTTTGGTAGCAGAGGATGGTTAATTACTGATTAGTTTGATAATAATTGTTGATTATTGATTATTTGTTTCCTTACAAGGAAAAATTAGTGTTTCGTTTTATATTGTCTGGAAATGCGGGTACAGAGTTACCTGAGATCCCGGGATAATTATGTTTAGCCTGCAGTAGGCAGAATAATAGTGTGGATAAGTTATCACACTGGAAAAATACTTTGTCCGTTATTGTAATACTGAACAGTGAAAGGCTGTAGGTGTTTTATTAGGGACTATTCGTATGAGAGTAGATTTTTGTGAGTTATAGCGAAAGGTCCACTTCCGAAACCCTAGCCTTATCCCCAAAGGAGTACTAAGACCTCTTTCCATGTGAAAGTCCTCTTCCCAAACTTTGGCCTTATCCCTAGAGGAGTACCAAGTCCTCCTGTAGCTTGTTTGGGTATAGAATAGCACTGGTTGTTGTTTTACTCGAAGTGAAAGAATTCTTGTTTAAAGTGAAGACTATCTCTTATTTAGTGGAACAGACAAGGTAGCATTGTTTTATGTTGTTATTAACAAGATTTTGGGTAAGAAATACCTAGAAAATACATTGCCGTGGTCAGTAGAAGGAGTAATACTGACATCAGAAAAAGCAGCGCTGGCATTGGTCAGATAGCGGGACCTTAGGGAGCTGTGATTTGTTGACTTTTGTAAGTTGCATTTGTATTGGACGAGATATTACTTACGTAGTAGTGCTCTGATTGGTTGGTTAGTGTGAGTCGCGCTGGTATTGGACGACCGTTAACAAATAGAAATCACAGAAGTACGAAGAAATTGTTTGTTTATTGAGTTTTATTTTAGCATAAAGAATTGGGAAGAAATGAAGTTGATTAATAAGATAAAGGGTTTCTTTAAAATGGATAAACAAATTTTGACTAGAGAGGGGGTTCTTATTCCACCTCCGGATACGCCTCCTTCTTTTATGAAGTTAGAATGTGGTTATCATACTTGTACCTGGTTAGAGAATTGGATGAAATATACAGATGATTATGGTATTTTGGCTTTCCCAGAGCCTGATACATTTAATATAAGGATCTAAGAGATCAAATGAATTCTTTAGAACCAAGACCTAGACCTACACAGTATGAAGCACTTGAGGAATGGGAGTTTGAGGCATTTGAGCAAGAGAGGTATAGGAGTGGACGGAGATACAGAAATATGATACCAAGATATCCTTTTGAGAATCGAGAAGATAAATTAAAAAGATGGAGGGTTTATATCTGGTTCTAGTTGCTGATAAATTGACTGGAGGCAAGTGTAAAGAGGAAAAGAAAAATTTAGAGATATCAGGATTACATTTTGAGGATTTGGATGATGAATTGTTAGATGATATTCTGACAAAAAGTCCTCCACCATATCAAGAAGTCCGAGACAGTTCCAAATGCACCAAAAGTGGGAACACCACTGATTCCACCACATGTTCCAGTAGTTACTAGTGTAGTGCAGGAGAATGAAGTGGATGTATTGACTAAAACAAGAGAAGAGTTGACTCAGAAAGTTAATCAATTGAGTCTGAATGCGGAGGCATTGTCAGTCCCTGTAATAATTTGTCCTATAGTTCTATTGCATGGAGATAAACACAATATATCAAAAATACATGCATTAACAGTTCCGATGAATGGTGTTAGAAATGAGGTATTTACGGTACCTAATCAGGTTTAACGGGTTGAGTCATATACCTCATTGATTGATCTTCCAGTTTGTGAGTTGATAGCAGAAACTCCAAAGAGAAATGTACAATTTGAACCAAGAAAGATAGTGCAGAGTATCACTCCAGCGTCAGGGAGTTCAATCGGTCCTTCGCCAGATGAGTTAGATGATTGGATAAAGGGAGTGGAAAAGCGAAAACATCAACTACAGAGTTTAGATGTGAGTAAACAGAGTTGAGTTGGAGGAAATGATTCTAGGTACAATAAGTCCAGGCAGACTGAGTATTTATTGAGATGAGGAGTTGTTATTTTTGTGTAAAAATATTACTTGGAGAGCAAGAAATCTTCATGAGAAATTAGCAGAGGCTGCTTGTAAAAATGGAATAAAGAGAGAAATCAAAGGTGTTACAGAAAACATATAGAATGGATTTTTCTGATAAAGATTTAGAGAGTTTGAATGCATCTGATAAAAGAGTGCAGATACAAAAGCTGATGATTATCTTGAAGAAATGGGGAGATGTAGAACGATGGAATGTAGATGGGTGAAAAAGAAAGAAGAAGCGAATATTGATAAAAATGTGTCTTTGTTCCCATTGAGGGAGACAGAACAAGCTCAAAGGGTGTGTCCGATGAGAGAAGTTCAAGGTGGTTGATATGTTCACTTTCCTAGGAATAGACAGGATATATTGTCTTTTACAAATGACTTTCTTAGATTGAGGGAAAAACCAGTCGAGTAGCACAAACATGTTTGTGAAATTTTCTAAAGTCTTGTTAAAAGATTTAGGTGGTGTATTTGACAATGTTGTCACTGTTGATTTGTGGACTGCGTGTAAGATTACTGTTGATTGGCCTAAAGATGAATACCCAAGAGATCCAAAGACAGGTGCACCTTCAGATGAGGTGATACAAAAGTACAATCAGGTAATAACTTACCTGAAGAGTAACATTTCCCCAAAGGAAACAGATTAGGTTAAAATAGACAGAACGACACAAGAACCGAAAGAATCGGTACATGCAAATTATGAAAGGTTGTTGCAGGTGTTTAAACAGTACAGTAGGTTTGAGAATATTGGAGATAAAGATATGGGACATTCTGTATATCGTTTTGTGTTTGGATTGAAACCAGAAATTAGTAGCATGATTTAGCAACATTTCATTTGCTGGCAGAGCAAGATGATTGATGCTAAATATTGTAGTGATGATATTGAATTGAGACATAAAAAGTTGAAAGAGAAAATGATGTGGGCACAAGGGAAAGTAGCGGAGCAGCAGGAATCAAATAGTGGCTCTCACACAGATTATCATATGAAGCGGGCCATTCAGAATGGTCAGGTATCTGGTGGTGGTGCCAGAGGTAGTGGAAAAATAAGTAAAGATGACTTGAAAAAGAAATATTCTTGTCACGCCTGCAGAAAGTTTGGACATTGGAAGAATGAGTGTAGATCTGTTATAAAGAATAATGGGGTGAATCAAAATTTAAATTCACAGATGCAGAATGAGGTGGTTGTGACCAAGCAACAGCAATAGCAGCAGCAGGTAGTTACTGCACAGTTACAGGTGTCACAAGCTCCTATGCCAAATAATGTGAATGCTCAAGTACAGAGACACAGTGCGAACACTGGATTCCACGCACGTGAACAAGTTGGTAAGAACGAAAATATGCAAATGGTTTCGCAATATTTGTTGCAATGCAATGAGAGTGATTCAGACTCATCTCAATGACGGTGCCTGGGGGGGGAGGAAAAGTGAGTGCCTGGCGCAACTCTGGAGGTAGATCAGTCAGGTCCATTTGTTGATGAAAAGTGGAAGATAATGATATTACATTCCTAGTGGACACGGGTGCTACCCATTCTACTGTGAAAGCAACAGAAATTCCTAACCTACCCCTCTCTGGAGAAACTATCCAAGTTGTAGGAGTCTCAAATAAGCATACTAGAACTCCAATAACAAAGCCAATTGAAGTTCATATTGGAAGATTCAGAGACATGCATCGGTTCGTGGTATGTGATACGAGTCCAGTGAACTTGTTAGGGAGGGATTTACTTTGTAAGATGTACTGCGCCATCTATTGTACGCCAGATGGTATTGTGTTTCAAACACCAGATGAGGATGTTGCATTCAAGATAATGCTAACGAAGCAAGGGACAGAAGTGAATGAGTTATTTTCACTTCTCACAGAAAAAGATTTGCCTGCAGAGCTGAGAGATTCAGTAAGGTCTGATATATGGGACTTTACAGAAAAATAAATTGGTTTGATGAAAGGTGTGGCTCCTATTCAGGTTGCAGTGAAACCTGGAGCAATATATGCAAATACACCTCAGTACAAAATGAATTCTGAGATTATAGTAGGAGTTTCTCCTGTGATTGATCAAATGATTGAGCAAGGTATACTGAGAGAAATACTGAGCAATCCTTGTAATTCACCTATTATAGGAATTAAAAAGCCAAGCGGAAAATATAGAATAATACAAGATTTGAGGAAAATTAATAATATAGTAGTACCCTGTTGTCCAATAGTACCAAATCCAGCAGTGATTCTTTATCATATTCCCTGTGATGTAGAATGGTACACAGTGATTGATCTGTGTCAAGCATTTTTCTCGATTCCTTTACATCCGGAGAGTCAATATTTATTTACATTCTGGTTCAGAGACCGTGTTTTAGCATGGCGCCAAGTTCCTCAAGGGTACACAGAGAGTCCCTCAATCTTCAATCAGAGTTTGAAAAAGTGTCCAGAGACTTTGATCATGCCAGAAAAATCAGTATTGGTTCAGTACATGGATGACCTACGGGTGGCATCAACGATACGAGAGGCATGTGTGATAGATACAATTGCCTTATTGAATCATTTGGCAGAAGGTGGATGTTAGAACCGGCTATTTCTGGTAGGCTAAGGCTGATGCCAAAGCCAGGCAGAAACCACCATTCTAGTCAGGGCAAGGAAGTCACACGCCAAGATAACCCCTGCTCACCCTCTAGGTAGCTTGGCACGAGCAGTCTAGGCTAAACTCGGAGGCGATGTGTAAAGCATTTGCGCCAGCGCACAACAGCAAAAACATACTAGCTACACCACAAAAGAGACTCCACACAAGGTTATATTAAAATAACTTTTGTAGTGTCAAAACATATCAGATAGAAATCACACATGTACATTGTGCCAACTGGCACGGCAATATTCACAAGGGATTATTTACAAGACAGGGCCACATGGGCCACTGTCAGAATCAACACTTTGCAGATATAGAAATACTTGTCAGAAATTAGAATAAAAGTATATAAACTTCACTGTAACACAAAGTAACAGTTATAGATCACATTCACTAACTAATGGGAACAGGTAAGTACCACCTACGCAACCCTAACCCCTTAAGAGACTGTAACGCAGGGGACCAGGACCTCACTAGGCCCACCTGTACTAAAAAGAACAACCACCTAAGTATCACACAGCATTTAGGGGTCTAAGCAAGAACACATTACCCATGATGCAAGAAACACATTCAGAGGAGTAGTAAAGGAAAACCACCTAATGTATAAACCTACACATTCCGCGGTGTTAAGAATAAAGCACATGATGCAATACAAATACATTCATTGGTACCATAATAATACAATAGCGCAAAAGTCACATGATGTCTAAAAACATTCAGAGGTGCAGGAATAAGACATGATGCAAGAAATCACATTCAGAGGTGCAAATAACCATACAATTGCGCAAGACCTACATAAGCCACTACCTGTGGCAGTCCCTAGGCCAACTGGCCGTGTCGGGGCTAGAACGCCCTGAGTCTCAATGTCAGGGGCCTAAACGATGCAGGTGCCCACTACTTGCTGGGCACCTGGGAACACTCACAAGGGCCTAAACGCTGCAGCTGGCACTAAGTGCTGCGCAGCTGTGACTGGCCGGGCACCTCTGTGCCATTTCTATCCCTCTCAGGGACTCACTCTCCATCTTGCGCCTAAAGGGTGCAGCTGCCCACTAATTGCTGGGCAGCTGGAGACTCAAAACTGTGCCGGGGCCCTCACTGGCCCTAGAACAAAACTGCGCAAAAGGTTGGAGCCACACAGGCTCGGAAACAGCTGTGGGGCGTTGGAGCCACACAGGCTCTGGCATAACACATGCCCCAGTTATTGGAGCCTCGCGGGGCTCTTAATCACAACTGCTGATGGGGAGCCTCTCTGGAGCCAAACAGGCTCTTAAACAAAATATGGCCCCTCTGAGCTTCTCTGGGCTCACACACGTTGGGGCGACCCACTGCCAACTTGGGCCACCCTTGAAACCCTCGTGGCTTTGCACTGGCAACAGGCGCAAGCTCGCGCCACTGGGGGGGCGGACACCGACAACGTGTCCCGGCGCCCCTCCTCTCTTCTGCCCCACTCTGCCCGGCCCTCAGCCCAGACTCACCGGGACTCCGATGCGGAACGCCAGCCTTCACTCTCTCTCTGGGGCTCCCTCGGCCCACGGGAGCCCCAGCAGCAGGCGACGCTCTCTCCTCTCTTCCTCGGGGCAGCGCGGGGCTCCTCTTCCACCACGGGGCCCCGCCTGTACGCTCAGCTGCTCTCCGCCGCTCTCCTCCTCTCGGCGGCGGGCCTCTCCGGTCTCCCCCTCCTCACGGGGGACCGGAGAGGCCTGGCTTCCCTCTCTCGCTGCAGGGCTCCCTCGGCACACGGGAGCCCTGTTAGCCGGCCGCCATCTCCCGCGCCTTCCTTTCTTCTTCCCGCCGACTGCCGGGGCGGGACTTCCGGCCGGCCGCGACAGGATTGGCCGGCCGGTCAATCACTTCTGGGTCGCCACGGGCAGCGAGGCGGCCCGATCCAGACAGGCAGGCGGGCGGCGATCACGGGGATGAAATCGAGGTGGGCTCTCGATCAAAGTGAATAATAAAGCGAGGTGGGCTCTTGTGAATTAAATAAATACGGGCCAGACACCTCAGTGCGTCCAGCGCTATCAATGAGCATAAAGCGCTCCTAAGCGCTAGAACACAGGCAGAGCGCTCCCAGGCGCTCAGGGGGAAGTGCAGCGCCTCCAGGCGCTAGAAATACAGCTCCAGCGCTCTCCCCAGGAAAATGCAGCCTCTCCATGCTGCAATGGTCCCAGAGCCTCCCAGGGGGCAAAACCAAGTCCCCCCATCAGCCCAGGCAGGGCAGAGGGGTCCCCCAGGAGTCCAGGCATCCAGGGGCTGGGCAGCGCCCACCCCTGGTAGATTCAAGTCAGCCTCAAGAGCAAGAACAAGAACATTTTGGAAGGGGACACAGCCCCTTCTTATACACAGAAAAGGCTTTGAAGTCTTTTGAAGTCTTTGTGTAAGCGGGCCCTCATCCCTGGGTGTTTCTGTTTTCCCTCTCCTGTCAGCCTCAGGTCAGAGGTGACAGTGGGCCATCAGGAGGGAGAGCAAGCATGGTGGGCAGGCAGACACAGCCCGGCACCATATCCTCCCACTTCCCTGATAGCAGATGGGGCCTTTCATCCTTGGGATGGCTCCGACCCCCTCCGGGGGCTCTGCAGCCCCTGTCCCACTCAAACCAGACAGTAAATCCACAAGCAGGCCCAGGCACTCCTGGGCCAGGCTCATCACCCAATCACGTGCCATCAGACTCACTACACAAATATGCCAACTTCTAAAAGTGGCGCTTCTAGACTAGACACAGCCATGCCGCATATACCATTATGCAGCACTCATTCTCACGAGTTCACACATATCAAACTCGACCCTGCACTCCCCACGCATCAGGAATCTACCATGGGCATATATATTCCCCATTCATTCCTATGGGAGCGTAGGCCACTTACCACACATACACAGAGAGCACACGCACTTTACACTGTACCACAGTGAAAAAGTGCGCAGAGGCCTAAAATCACCAATCCAGGTTCCAGAAACAGGCTAGGAAAAAGCAAAAAAGTCTCGGGGTGAACCTGCCCAAAGGACCGGGTCCAACACATCCCCCTTCCAGCCAAAACGCAGGGTAGACCAATCACTACACTGATGGGCTTCACTGCTTTGGGCGACAAAATACGGGACACGAGCCTGCACGGCAGGGCCACCTTCCAGTTTTTCGCCACTCTGAACCCACATAGATTTCCCTCAACAAAAGCTCTCTAGCCCAACTAGGATACCCCACTGGTACTCTCTAGTCATCCACAGCCAGGACCAGGCCCTAGGCCCTCCAAATGTCACAGGTCCTAACCAATCCACAGAGGGGGGGGCAGTAGCCCCTGGCACACAATAGCCATTCTCCACTCTCTCTTTCAGTGTAGCTACACTACCACTGATCCTACAACCTAGGGACCACACCCTCAGGCTGACTAGAGGTCACAGCAAGAATGCCCCATCCTACCTCTCCTCCACCAATGTTAGAACTGGGGGTCTCTAGTTGGCAGAGGTAAGTACCTTAGACCAAGTAGGGACCCTTGCTTCCAGTCAGGGTGAAGGAATAACCCTCACAGGGAAGCACTCACCAGAACACAACTCTCCTACCAGATCAGGACCTCACTCCGTCACTGGTCTGGAAACTATTTCACTTCTGAGGTACAAAGCACACAGCACAGTCCCTCTTCAAGCAGGTGGGGGGACCCAGCACACAGCAAAGCCCCCTTTCCTATACCTTAGTGGAAACAACAAACTGCAGGTGGGCCCCAGAACACACAGCAAGGGCAGCCCCCTCGGTCTCTTCAGCTGATCCACTTTGGTGGAGTTCCTCTTGACCTAGAAGTTTCCTAATCTCCCAACCTAGGATCTAAACCCTCAGGTTGCACCGGGGTCAGAAGTACACCGTCCTTCTGCACCCCCTTCCAGTTCCGTGATTACAGGGTGAGTCCCAGTATGTCTCAGGCTAGACAGAGCACACGCCAGCGGCGTATCAGCGACACACTCTCCTCCAGTACTCCCTATCACAGGGTGATTCTCAGTATGTTCCAGGCTAGACAGAGCACACGCCAGCGGCGTATCAGCAACACACTTTCCTCCCACCGGGGTCAGAAGTAAGGACACCGTCCCTCTGCACCCCCCTCCAGAGTTCTGCACCCTCCCACCTTGGAGCGGTACCCCTGGAAGCCAACACCAGGTCAGGGCACTGATTATAGATGCCCTTCCCTCCAGGTCAGGCTGAACCTGAACCTGGCCTCCCCCATCCTCGGGGAACGACCTCCAGAGGCCCCAAAAATGGTCAAGCACTCTAGACGGTCAAATGCCCAGCGAACCAGGACTTCTGCACCCTCCACCTAGGAGCGGTACTGCCCAACACCAGGACCGCCGGAGTTCTGATTACAGACACTCCCCGTCCTCTAGACACAGGAAGATCCTCTTCAAATGACTTGTAAGTACAGCCTAGGCCCCTGACCTGGCGCTCCCTTAGGGAACCCTCCAGGCCCTGAGACAGGGTTTCGGGCCACCGTGGGACACACCGTCCCACACTCACTCCGCCTCCACTGAGACAGGGCGTGAGCCCCTACACCCCTACCATACTAATGGGACCTAGCTGGGCTACACATGAACCTCTTCACCTACACAGGATCATCAGATACACAAGCCACTACTTTTAGAATCACTCCCTAATGCCTCTACAAGAAATCTAGCACACTGCCAGACATCACCTTTTTGTCCAATGCCTCTGCAGGACCTCCTGCACACCACCAGAGGTACACCTCACGTGCAAGCTCCTTAAAAAAAACTCACACCAACTCCTCTAGTTCAAGACACCACTCATCCACACACTCCCCCTCCAGACTGGTGAGACAGTTCCTCACTGCCTCTGACTCTCAACCTGTCACCCTCTTACTGAGCACCAGGCATCATACTCTGGGAACTGGGAATGGGAATTCACACACTGGACACATTTAAGCTGCCGCCACTGGATCCTACCCTACTGGGGAATCCAGACACACACACTACACTCAGGGAATAACCACCCTCCTGAGCAAGCAATTTCTCCTCCACCCTCCCTCTCTTCCATCTACCCACACAGGGACAGGAATAGGAGTTGGACACTGGACCCAGCAAGGGATTCCTAATCTATGGGAACCTCCCCTCTCTAATGGCGTCCCGCCCTGTCATTTTCTCTCATCTGCCACTAAACATAAAGCGCAGGAACACCATCTGAAAATGACACTCTTGAGGAAAAACAAACTTAAGAACAATAATCCCAAACATGTGACTATCTGAAAAAATGCAGAGTTTTTGTAATGTAGCCAGCTGTCGCTATGGCTCTGCGCAAACACAAGTCCAAATCCGCTTCGCTGACCCACCAATGTTAGAACCGGCTATTTCTGGTAGGCTAAGGCTGATGCCAAAGCCAGGCAGAAACCACCATTCTAGTCAGGGCAAGGAAGTCACACGCCAAGATAACCCCTGCTCACCCTCTAGGTAGCTTGGCACGAGCAGTCTAGGCTAAACTCGGAGGCGATGTGTAAAGCATTTGCACCAGCGCACAACAGCAACAACATACTAGGTACACCACAAAAGAGACTCCACACAAGGTTATATTAAAATAACGTTTGTAGTGTCAAAACATATCAGATAGAAATCACACATGTACATTGTGCCAACTGGCACGGCAATATTCACAAGGGATTATTTACAAGACAGGGCCACATGGGCCACTGTCAGAATCAACACTTTGCAGATATAGAAATACTTGTCAGAAATTAGAATAAAAGTATATAAACTTCACTGTAACACAAAGTAACAGTTATAGATCACATCCAGTAACTACTGGGAACAGGTAAGTACCACCTACGCAACCCTAACCCCTTAAGAGACTGTCACGCAGGGGACCAGGACCTCACTAGGCCCACCTGTACTAAAAAGAACAACCACCTAAGTATCACACAGCATTTAGGGGTCTAAGCAAGAACACATTACCCATGATGCAAGAAACACATTCAGAGGAGTAGTAAAGGAAAACCACCTAATGTATAAACCTACACATTCCGCGGTGTTAAGAATAAAGCACATGATGCAATACAAATACATTCAGAGGTACCATAATAATACAATAGCGCAAAAGTCACATGATGTCTAAAAACATTCAGAGGTGCAGGAATAAGACATGATGCAAGAAATCACATTCAGAGGTGCAAATAACCATACAATTGCGCAAGACCTACATAAGCCACTACCTGTGGCAGTCCCTAGGCCAACTGGCCGTGTTGGGGCTAGAACGCCCTGAGTCTCAATGTCAGGGGCCTAAACGATGCAGGTGCCCACTACTTGCTGGGCACCTGGGAACACTCACAAGGGCCTAAACGCTGCAGCTGGCACTAAGTGCTGCGCAGCTGTGACTGCCGGGCACCTCTGTGCCATTTCTATCCCTCTCAGGGACTCACTCTCCATCTTGCGCCTAAACGGTGCAGCTGCCCACTAATTGCTGGGCAGCTGGAGACTCAAAACTGCGCCGGGGCCCTCACTGGCCCTAGAACAAAACTGCGCAAAAGGTTGGAGCCACACAGGCTCGGAAACAGCTGTGGGGCGTTGGAGCCACACAGGCTCTGGCATAACACATGCCCCAGTTATTGGAGCCTCGCGGGGCTCTTAATCACAACTGCTGACGGGGAGCCTCTCTGGAGCCAAACAGGCCTTTAAACAAAATATGGCCCCTCTGAGCTTCTCTGGGCTCACACACGTTGGGGTGACCCACTGCCAACTGGGGCCGCCCTTGAAGCCCTCGTGGCTTTGCACTGGCAACAGGCGCGAGCTCGCGCCACTGGGGGGGCGGACACCGACAACTTGTCCCGGCGCCCCTCCTCTCTTCTGCCCCACTCTGCCCGGCCCTCAGCCCAGACTCACCGGGACTCCGATGCGGAACGCCAGCCTTCACTCTCTCTCCGGGGCTCCCTCGCCCCACGGGAGCCCCAGCAGCAGGCGACGCTCTCTCCTCTCTTCCTCGGGGCAGCGCGGGGCTCCTCTTCCACCACGGGGCCCCGCCTGTACGCTCAGCTGCTCTCCGCCGCTCTCCTCCTCTCGGCGGCGGGACTCTCCGGTCTCCCCCTCCTCACGGGGGACCGGAAGGAAAACATCCTGGCTTCCCTCTCTCGCTGCAGGGCTCCCTCGGCACACGGGAGCCCTGTTAGCCGGCCGCCATCTCCCGCGCCTTCCTTTCTTCTTCCCGCCGACTGCCGGGGCGGGACTTCCGGCCGGCCGCGACAGGATTGGCCGGCCGGTCAATCACTTCCGGGTCGCAGCGGGCAGCGCGGCGGCCCGATCCAGACAGGCAGGCGGGCGGCGATCACGGGGATGAAATCGAGTTGGGCTCTCGATCAAAGTGAATAATAAAGCGAGGTGGTCTCTTGTGAATTAAATAAATACGGGCCAGACACCTCAGCGCTATCAACGAGCATAAAGCGCTCCTAAGCGCTCCTAAGCGCTAGAACACAGGCAGAGCGCTCCCAGGCGCTCAGGGGGAAGCGCAGCGCCTCCAGGCGCTAGAAATACAGCTCCAGCGCTCTCCCCAGGAAAATGCAGCCTCTCCATACTGCAACGGTCCCAGAGCCTCCCAGGGGGCAAAGCCAAGTCCCCCCATCAGCCCAGGCAGGGCAGAGGGGTCCCCCAGGAGTCCAGGTATCCAGGCATCCAGGGGCTGGGCAGCGCCCACCCCTGGTAGATTCAAGTCAGCCTCAAGAGCAAGAGCAAGAACAAGAACATTTTGGAAGGGGACACAGCCCCTTCTTATACACAGAAAGTCTTTTGAAGTCTTTGTGTAAGCGGGCCCTCATCCCTGGGTGTTTCTGGATTCCCTCTCCTGTCAGTCTCAGGTCAGAGGTGACAGTGGGCCATCAGGAGGGAGAGCCAGCATGGTGGGCAGGCAGACACAGCCTGGCACCGTCTCCTCCCACTTCCCTGATAGCAGATGGGGCCTTTCATCCTTGGGATGGCTCCGACCCCCTCCGGGGGCCCTGCAGCCTCTGTCCCACTCAAACCAGACAGTAAATCCACAAGCAGGCCCAGGCACTCCTGGGCCAGGCTCATCACCCAATCACGTGCCAGCAGACTCACTACACAAATATGCCAACTTCTAAAAGTAGCGCTTCTAGACTAGACACAGCCATGCCGCATATACCATTATGCAGCACTCGTTCTCACGAGTTCACACATATCAAACTCGACCCTGCACTCCCCATGCATCAGGAATCTACCATGGGCATACATATTCCCCATTCATTCCTATGGGAGGGCAGGCCATTTACCACATATACACAGAGAGCACACGCACTTTACACTGTACCACAGTGAAAAAGTGCGCAGAGGCCTAAAATCACCAATCCAGGTTCCAGAAACAGGCTAGGAAAAAGCAAAAAAGTCTCGGGGTGAACCTGCCCAAAGGACCCGGTCCAACAGTGGACATAAATTATCAGCAGCAAAATTACAATTTTGTAAGCAAGATGTCCAATATTTGGGACACAAGATAGGGAAGGAGTCAGGAAAGTATCACTAGAAAGTGTAATTCAGCAAACGAGTCCTCCTAAAACTCAGAAAGAAATACAAATGTTTTTGGGAATGGTTGGATATTGTCGACAATGGATCAGTGGTTTTTCACTGATAGCAAAACCTCTACAGAGGTTGACACACAAAGACGTGACTGATCCGATTGAGTTGGATGATGAAAGCATGGGAGCTTTTATTGAGTTACGAGACAGTCTTTGTCGAGCACCTGCATTGGGTATGCCAGATTATGCAAAGGATTTTGTATTGTACTGTTGTGAGAGAGATGGATGTGCATTATCAGTTTTGACTCAAAAACATGGAATGGCACAACGTCTAGTGACATATTTGTCTGCTACTTTGGATTCAGTGGCTGCAGCATTACCAGGTTGTTTGAAAACAGTTGCTGCAACTTGTGTGAGTCTGAAACAGAGTGAATCGATTGTGATGGGATATCCAGTCAAAGTATATGTTCCACATTCAGTTGAAATTCTTTTGACAAGAACCCGGACTCAGCATATGACTTGTAGTCGGCTGACCAGGTATGGAAGAGTGATATTGTGGGCTGAGAATGTGACAGTGGTGAGATGTACGATGATCAACCCAGCAACACTGTTGCCTAGTCCATTTTGTAAAGAGGTTAAGGATGAAGCAAATCATGATTGTTTGGATGTGACAGAGTTGTGTACAAAACCAAGGCCAGACATCAAGGATAGTCCACTAGAAGAATTTGATAGTGTGATGTTTGTTGATGGATCATGTCCTAGAAATGAAAGTTGTGTATTGAGTTTTGCCTACGCAGTATGTACAATGGCTATAGTTCTAGAAGCATCCTGCCTAAATGGGGTCAAAGCTGCACAAATTGCTGAACTAATCACTCTGATTAGAGCTTGCAAAATTGGCAAAAATCTGAGAGTAACCATATTTACTGATAGTCAATATGGTTCTGGAGTGGTCCAAGATTTTGGGCAGCTATAGATGCAAAGGGGATTGCTGACTTCTTCAGGTTCTCCGATCAAAAATGGCAAAACTGTAAAAGATTTATTGGATGCCTTGCAATTGCCCAAAAAGATTGCAGTGGTGAATTGTTCAGCACATAACTCAGGAAATGATTATGTGACAAATGGTAACAGATATGCAGATCAAATAGCGCATTTCCCTGCACTAAATTCAATTGCCATCAACAAAAGAGTGGAAAAAGAAAATACTAATTGCCACTTGATGTATTGCTCTCTAGAATCTTGGGATAAAATTAGGCAGTGGCAGGATGAGGCAAGTGATGAGGAAAAAGAACTTTGGATAAAATCAGGCTGCACAAGGAGAAGAGAAGATGAAGTATGGGTATACACACATTAGTGGCCAGTCATGACAGATTGCTTACTTTCCCAAATGGCAAGGGTATACCATGGAATTATACATGTTGGAAGAGATGCATTGATTAGGCTCTCCAAGCAGTCATGGTATAACCCTAAATTTAGGGTCATTGCAGAGAGCAATGGCAGAGATGTGCCATCTGTCAGCAGCAGAATCTAGGTAGAAAGACAGTTGTTAGTTGGGAACAAATTGGTAAAGCAGCAGGACCATTTACAAGACTCCCACTTGACTTCAATAAGTTACCCCCATGTAATGGGCTAAAATATGTTGTTTGTTTTCACGTTGGGTAGAGGCTTATCCTACAAGTTAAATTGCTTCTGAAAGAAAGTATCCCTAGGTATGGATTTCCAGTTACTTTAGAAACAGATAGGGGATCACACTTCGATAATGAGATCATTCGGGTGATTTGCGCAGCATTACAATTTGAACAAGTGCTACATTGTGCCTATCAACCAGAGGCTTCTGGAATAGTGGAGCAAATCAATGGCACTATACAATCTACATTGGCAAAGGTATGTGCATCCACAACACTGAAATGGCCTGACACTTTACCCCTGATATTGAGGAGTCTTAGAAGCATTCCTGATAAAAAAAGACTGGATTGAGTCCTAATGAAGTACTAATGTGAAGAGCAATTAGAAAAGCGATTGTACCAGCAAACAAACTGATGAATATTTCTGATGATCTAGTGCTTGATTATTGCAAAGGATTGTGTCTTATCAAGTTGGAGAATTTGCAACCACAACACAGCTGGATCAAGCTCATGATCTGTATCCTGGAGAGTGGTTTCAAGAAACACGCAAGGAAGTCGTGTTTAGAACCCAGGTGGCACGGACCATATCAGATCATTTAGGTGATAACAACAGCAGTGAAGTGTAGTGGCATGCCAAACTGGATTCATGCGAGCCATGCAAGAAGAGTCCCAAGACGGCTTGTGACGGTGAGCAGCAACTGGTCAAAAAAAAGAAGAAACCAAAATCTGAAGGTTGTGAAGCAAAAGAATCTAGAGTGACAGATTCTGATGAGCCTGTGGAAGATGAACAACCGAGCATAGGCCAAGTAAAGTGGGCACCAGCTACTGAGTCTCAAAAAACTGCTGTTGAGAAAGAAAAAAGAAAGTTAAAGAAAACAAAGAGCAAGTACAACAAAGAGAAGGGCTGAATAAAAGAACTTGTGAACCTGAAAAGAAGGCTGTAGAAAAGGTTCAAGCAAAGAGAGCGAGGTAAGGAGACAATTGGCCAAGTGGAGTGAAAAGACTGAAATACATTCTTGGAAAGAGAAGGCCAGAGCAAATAAATAAAGTCTCAAGCCAAACTGAAAAGGAAGAAACAGAGAAAGATTTTGTGAGAAAAATAAAAAGAATAAAAATTCCAAGCAAGAGATATACAGCCCCAGAATGGACTTATGTGATATTGGAAGAGATTGAGAGCATTGATCAAATAAAGAGAGAAACTAGTAATGGTACTGAGCAAGTTTATGAAAGCAAATTAAAACCACCTTAAAAAGAAATGTCAAAAATTAAGGTGCAATAATTCCAGTCAAAAGAAATTGAAAGAACGAGAAGATCTGAAGGAGACTTTGAAGTGACATTGAGAAGATAAAAAAAAGAAAAAGAGGGGGGCAAAGAAGAAAGCTTTGAAGTGTTTGGACACACTAGTTTGGAGGATCTTTAAACTTTTGAGACACACTACTTTGTAGGATCTTTAAATTTTTGAGTTTTTAGAGAGTTATTAGATTTTTGATATTTGTATAGTTTTTATTTTTTAAATAGTATATTAAATGGCAGAAGCTACATTGACTTGACATCCGAAATCTAGTCCAAAACATAGGTGTATTAAAGCTTGCTTATATAGTGTCTTACTACTAATGTTGATGTGGTTAATATTAACTGTCATTATTCCTGTTCTAATGGTGACTAATAACAAAAATATACTAATAATGTAATAAGTGAAAGAATGAATGCTGTTACTAAAGAAATAGCTACTACTAATATAGAACAAACAGATGATAGTATTTATCACCAGGATAAATCAATTAGTGATATTTAGTTAAACATTTTCACAAAATTGCTCTACGAGTACATGGACACGATGGATGTGAGTGATTGTTATATTTGCATGCAATTACCTTCCTCGGTCTCAGAGGGTTTAAACTACAAACACTTACCTTTAATATTTGGAGTGTCATGTAGTGCACAGTTCATTCTATGTAACGGGAAAGTTGGAGTTCTTTACTCAAATTTAGATCTAGTATTTTCAGAAATTCCTATTAGAAAAGACATGAATAGAGTGTATAGTGGTCGAAGAACAGAATATATGGGATACATTTTCATATTACACGGACCCTAGATATGCTATATGTCCATAGAAATAACCTAACTTGTAGTTTGCAAACTGAAGAAAAGGACTTTATTAATATGGTAGAAGATAGAAGACAGGATATTCAAAGGAAAGCTGCTGAACAGAGGTCACATGTTCCACCATGGGCTTTTAGAGAGGGAAATTACAAGAAGGGTGAGACATATGCTGAAATGTCTCTGGATCGGTATCATGAAGGGAAACTTTGCCTGCTTAGACTAAAAACTGACTATAACAATGATTCCATTGGTACTAGTGAATGTGAATATACTTTCTTAATAACCGGCGGATGGGGATTGAAAGGAGGGACTGATCCTGTTTTTCCAGGAGTTTATTATGTATGTGGTAAAAGTGCCTACTATAGGTAGGGGTAGGTGGACAACTCAGCCCACGTAATGTGCAAAATTTTGCCTGTTCCACGTTCCATGAAGTAGGCGGAGCAGGCAAATCTCTGCACAATTGCGGCGGAGCGGAGTTGGCCTCCCACCCGCGCTATTAAAACATTTAAAAACATCTGTTTAAAAGACCCAGGAAACTCCTTACCTCCACAGCGGTGTCCACAGGCTGCCCTCTTCAGCTATCGCGACTTCTTCATGAAAACTGCTCAAGCACGGGTGCCCGCGCATGCACATTTCTCGCGAGGAATGCGCATACCTGCGCATGCGCTGTTTTCATGAAGGTATGGTAAGGAATTTTCTGGGTCTTTTAATAAGTGTTTTTAAACGTTTCAATGGCATGGGCGGGAAGCGGGTGGTGCGTAGCAGAGCTACGCAGAATGTGCGGAGATTGGTTTTGTCTCTGTGGCACTCCGCATAGCCCTGCTATGCCCACTACCCCCACCCTTAACTATAGGTTGCCTGCACATTGATATGGTAGCTGTTATTTTGGGATTGTTTTCCCAAAGGTCTATCGTGTAGATAAGAATAATAAGATTAATTAAATTAAGCATGAACTTATACCTAAAAAGAGAGCACGTTTTTTCAGAAATAGTAGGTGATATTTTTGGTGCACTGATACCTTCAGTTGGGGTCGTTCTAAATTCGCACAAAATTCGAAAATTGTCTACAGTGGTTGATCGTTTGTCAACAGATATTTGCAAAATCGACTTGCCCTTCATATCTTATTAGCAAAAGGGGTGGAGTCTGTGGCATGTTGAAAATCCAACATTGCTGTACTTAGAGTAAAAATTTAGAAGGGTAAATAAAAAATATTACGAAATTACATGCAGACTTGACCCAACTAGGTGTTGATGGTGTCTGGGAGAAACTTAGTAAAGGTTTTCATCTGTAGGTAAATGGTTTCATACATTTGGAAGTAGTTTATTAGGGAAAATACTAACACCAATCATTTCAAAAGCTGCAGTGGTGTTATCAATAAGAATTACATATAAATGTTGCAAATGTAGCTGTGAGAAGAAGAAAATTTTAGAATTAGACAACAAACGGAAAGCATGAAAAATAAATAAATAAAGAGAGATGAAATAGAATTAGAAGACATGAAAGGAGACTATTATGATAAGATGTAACATTTTGATGAAATAATGATAAAACGAGAACAGAGTACACACCTTTAGATAAAAATAAAGGTGGCAATTAGTATGATGGGTATTTTGTGAGCGCTCCAAAATGCCCTCAAAGGGGGGAAATGATGGTGCAGGATTTAAGTACAAAACCTGCTTGGATAAACACCCCATTAATACTTACTAATAGTGTGATGTGTGACCAATATGCACCAACACGAACACAATGGGAAAAAGCTTTGCGCATGCGTGCACTAATGTTAAGATTAATGCATGAAAGACAAGGCTGCATTTTCATTCTGCTTTTAAAGAGTAACAAAAATAATGCTGCTTTTGCACATTAATGCTCTTGCTAGGGAAAATAACATTGGGATTAGTACAATGGTGGGAGGTTAACAGTGAGAAGTATATTTTGTGAAATTAATAATTTTTGTGTTCTACTTACTTTAGAAAAATACAGGCCTATATTTCAGCAGTTAATTTGGTGAAAAAAATTTAATAATAGACTGAAAATCAAGCACTGACAGAGAGTGGAGAGAAAGGCAGTAGCTGACTTTCGCTAAAGAATGCTGTGTGTCTGCCAAGAAGCGGAAAAGATGGCTATGGGAAAGAAAGGAAATGTTCAAACTTTTTAGGTCAAAAGCGGCAATGCTGAATAATAAAAATGTAGTAAACAGATACATGTTGCAGGATTGAGGAACTGTCTGGATAGTGTAATGTGAATGAATAGAAAACAAACAGTGTATTAGAAAATGTGATCGGGACTATGGTGGTGTGACAGAACAACCCCCGAATCAACCAATAAGAGACCGAAGTTTAGTAAATGTTTCAACTACTGTGGGTTGGACATATAGATCTTAGGGTATAACTGGGATGTCTTTAGGGGTGTGGTTAGGTCGGCGTTGGGAGAAGCTTAGAGGGAGACTGTTGCTGTTCATCGGTTCGCTGAGGCCTACCTGTTTATTGTTCCTGTCCTATTGCCAAGCATCCTGTTGATCTTTATTCCTTGAAACCTATCTCAGGGGACCCCCTACTATCCCTTTGGCCAAGGGGTGGTATTTCTTTATTCCCTAGGGTTAGTATTACCTTACTTTGTATAATCATTTGCAAATGTATTTTTGTCTCTGAAACGTTTGTCTCTTTGCCTATCCATTCCTTCATGTGCATTTATTCTTTTTGATATGAGTTTGAAACTATTTTGCATTGATATGTTTTTTTCTCTCTCTCCTCCTGAATAATACATTGTTTCCCTTGCGATTTCTGTACATGTATGAGCTTTTATTCTTATATTATGTGGTGATAAGCAAAATTAACTTTACACCAAGTTTGTGGTTATTTAGATAACCATAGATAGATAGATAGTTATTATTATTACCATCAATTTCTCAACTTTAGGTGCATCGACCAGAGGATAGAAGTTGGTATGCAGGCTCAGCTCGTTAATTAGAGTGTAAGGTATGAGCCTGTATAATGAACAACTGATTTATTTAGTGTTCATTTAGTCTTCAAACTAAAATACAGCGTCTTTCAGTGGATCCATGTGGGGTGTGTTGTGTAATGGGCCCATTGAATGTGTTGTTGTGAAGTTATTGATTATTGATCCCTGATTGGAGCTGGATCAAGGTAGATGGTACATTATTTATTACATTATACTTGTTGGCTACAGCAAGAGTAGGTTGGTCCTGTCGAGCCTCGAACTTCCCTCCAACTGTGCCTGTTGCCTAGCTTCTATTCCATACCACACACCAACATTCCTTTAGATCATTCACACACAGCATTCCGGAAACCAGGTCCGACATGCAGAGAATGGGGACACAGCTAAGATTCCTGTCGTACATCTGGACCTTGGACTCTCACTATGAGTGGCCTGATAAATGGGTCGGTCTTCACATTCCCGGGAGTACATAGGCACACAAATATCAGCTACTATCAGCAGACAACATCTCTAGGTGAAAGTAAAGAGATCTGCAGTTTATCTCTGTATCTCTTTTTTGCGGGGGCTGATCTTTCTACTGATCCCACTGGATTTAAGAGGCCACTCATCATAAGGGCCTTACTGGTGTCTGTTTCTTGCCATTTGACCTGTAAAAATTAATAAATAAATACATTTCCATTAAAAAAGCTATAGAATACAACCTTGAGGTGCCCATGGTGAACTTATAAGGGCCAAATGTAGGTGGGCAAATAGCGATCGCTAATGCTGTACATCGCAGAATTTCAGCGTTTGCGATCGCTAATAAACCATGTGAAATGTAGAGGCAGAAACACCGAATCGCTAAATAAGGAATCACTAAAAACAACAAAAAACAACTAGCGATTCCTTAAGTAGAGAAAATGCCACACCGACTCACTATTTAGTGATTAGCAAAATAAGGAATCGCTAAAAGAATTCACTAAGCAATGCACATAAACTCGCTATTACCGAATCCTTAAAAAATCGGTAATTAAGACACACAAATTACCATCATTTCAAAGCAAGTGGTAACAGCATATAACAGCCTCAGAATGCATCAGCCTGAACACAATGGCAGCCCTCTATGTCATTGCAAGGCGGTTACCGATACGAGCTGCAGCACAAAGGATCTGGAGATGACAGAAACGCATATACAGATTGCGCATCACCTTATTCCAACTCAGAGAGGCTGAAATCCATGAGAGGTACAGGATTCACCCAAACACCATCCTGGACCTGATACGGGACCTGCACCCAATCCTGGAGCACCAGACACCAAGGGTGTACGCAATACATGTACAGGTACTCTGTTGCCTGCACCTATTGGCATCCGGTAGCTACCAGGGGGTAATAGCTGTAGCAGTTGGAGTCTCACAGAGTTGCCTGTAACGTTTCTTCAATACATTCCTGGTTGCCATGTTGCAAAGGATGCCACACTATATCCAATTTCCCAGCACACAGGCAGAACTGCATAAGACCAAGATGGACTTTTATAAGAAGGCCCAGTTCCCACAAGTCATAGGGTGCATTGACGGGACACATATACCAATCTGCCCCCCCTCTGCGACTGAGTACATCTACCGCAACTGAAAATCCACACATTCAATAAATGTATAGGTTATATGTGATGCTTCTCACATCATCACCAACATAGTTGCAAAATTCCCAGGGAGCACGCATGATTCCTACATATTCAGGAACAGTGGAATCTATACCCGTCTTGTTGCAGGTGAATTTGGAGATGGCTACCTGCTAGGTAAATTCAAGTGACACACCCTGAAGTATACATTTGATGCAACGATTGCTGACTGTGAATAATTTTCCTTTCTTTTACACTTAAGTGATAGCGCATATGCGGTGCGTGCTTTCATCCTGACTCCATACCTCAGCCCATCTACCCCAAGTGAAAGGAGATATAATGTGGCACATACATCTAGGCGCAATGTGGTGGAGCGTACATTTGGACTCCTCAAAAGCAGGTTCCGCTGCCTCCACAAAAGGGGGGGTGCACAGCAGTACCGGCCCCTGATCTGCTGTAAAATAATAGCTACATGTGCCATGCTGCATAACCTTGCCACAAAGAGGGGGACACCCATGGAAATCAGTGAATCAGAGGATGAGGAATGTCCCCAGCCAAAGCACAGCGCTGCAGGTGTCACTGCTGCACCAGATGCGCGACAGAGACGGGCAGAGATCACACACAGCTATTTCAGAGTAAGTAATGAGACAAAGCTAGTAACTGCAATTGTGTGACGGTGTTTAATTGACCTTCAGCCAGGCAGTTGTACAGCACACCGCAACACTATGATGGCCTCACAGTACCTGGTCAAGCCTAACATGGCATAGTCACTTCACTATGCAATATCCCTAGTCCCATCATTGTGTCCAATGGGTTAGGTAGCCCACCACACAATGGAATGTGATGGCAGTGCTCATCTTCTGTGCCCACACGCAGCACTGCTGCTTTCAGCAGGCACACTGTCCTCGCCAGTGCTGTGTCCTGCGGCTGAAACATGCCTACCACTGCGCCTCCTGGTCTACTGTAATGGGGGTGATGCTGCTGTGGCTTGTTGCCTCCTCACTATCAATTCATCCCGTGATCCTGTGGCAGAAATTTGGTTGGTCTGAAGCACCTCCAAAGCACTGGTGACTGTTACCAACCCCTGAGTGACTTCACAGCTGCACTTGGCCATCTCCAATTGCATGGCCACTGAGCGCCTGCTGAGGAAATGGGTGGCATTGCACAGCTTGTTAACTGCCTTAATGTGCCCTTCTAGTCTCTGTCTGTCCCTGTGCCTTGCACCACGGTCGCTATCAATCTTGCTGCATAACAGCCTCACAGCATCAGACATCTCCTTCATGCCCTCTGCCACTGTGTTGTTGAGGCAGTATATGTCGTCCTTCATGTTGTTGATGTTTTTATTGTTTGCCACCATCTGGCATTGCATTGCCCTCATTGTTTTTCCTTGCAGGTGCTGCACTTTAAGCATCTGCCCCTCCAGACTAGAGAAGACACTGGACTCCTCTGGCTCAGGACTGTGTGCCCTTTGTCGGCGTCTACGTGCACCTGTGTTGCCAACCTCCATGGAGGACTATGTTACAGATGCCTGTATATCATCATCCTGTGGGGTCTGTTGTGCTCCCTGGCTCTCATCCTCTATGCCCTCCATCTCCTGGAGGCTACCCACTGTATACCTCCTGGCTCATGGTGGTCGTGGTGGTGATGGTGGTGTGGCGTCAGCAGGTGATAGGACATCCTCCTCCAGTGTGTTTTGCTCCCTGTAAGCTTCTTGTCTCCCCTTCTGCAGCCTGGCGCGATGTTTCGCCCCTGGATACAGAATGTACTATTACTCACTTGTCTGGCAGCATTTGCCTACAAATGCATTTCATGACTCCCAATCTAGCTGTCTGTCCCCCGCTTGCTTATCTATTGATGTATGTGACATGCATATGCTTTTTGTGGACTGACTGATATGCTATCAGTTACTAGGGACTACATCTCCGTTGATGCATTGCTGATTTTAGGCAAAACATGGTCTGGAGTGGGATTCTTGCAGGGGGATTGGGGTTAGGGAGGGGGCACAGCATGCTGTGCATGCATCTTACCTTGTCTATTGGACCATGTGGCTGAACTATCCACATCTCCGATGCCACTGATGCTCTCCGGCTGGAGGGTGAACTCCACCATTTGTTCTAGTGCAGTCAGTACAGGTGCTATTGATGTCCCCCCACCTGCCTTTCTGGCTTGTTTCAGCTGTACGGGCATTCTCTCCTTGGCCCATTTCCGGAGATCGTACCATCGCTTCTTGAGGTCCTCTGTTGAGCAATGGGTTATGCCGATGGCATTGATTTTCTGCTAGATCACTAGCCAAATTTTCTGTTTTTGTGCCTCAGGGACGTGCAGTGATATTTTTCCAAAGAGATGGTTGTGTTCCTTCATGACCTCCTCTAAAAGGACCTCTAACTCCCTCTCCCTGAACTTCTGTTTGCGCTTTCTTTCTCCAGCATCCTTCTCCTGTGAGTCCATGGTTCTGCTTTTGTGTACCAGCTAGGTGGTAACTGTGCAGCTCTTGTGCTTTTGATCCTGCTCCCTGCCTCTCCAACATCTTCAGGATCAGTGCAGCTGCATAGGTGTGGCCACTTCCTGGTCGTGAGGTCATCAGGAAGCACAGGATTGGCTGATACACAGCTTTGCAATTTTTTAAATACCGGATGCGCTAATTACCAAATCGGTATTATGGAATCGGTAATACCGATTTGGTCATGTGGAATCGGTATTTTTATTAGCGATTTTTACAGAATCGCTAACTTTTAGCGATTTTTTATCTACATTGGAAATACTGAGTTCTTAATAGCGAATCGGTAAAATTCGCTATTAAGAACTCAGTATTTCGGTTTTACCTACATCAGGCCCTAAATGACAAACTGTAAACCACTGCCTTCGGGTCACAATGAAACAAAAACAAGTTGATGGATACCTTGTAGACAGCTACCTGAAAAAGATAAAGCACTCATGCTCGGCTCCAGATCTTCTTCACACATGGACCCTTCCTTTTTCAGGTCATGGCTGTCATCTGACTTCCTGTTCTAATCATCTTTTTTATTTCTCTCTATTTCCCTCACCCTTCATTCCCACTGTTCTATAGTCACATCACATTGTAAATGACCACAAAGATAGGGTGTTCATTCTTCCCAGGCATAAATATCGATATAGGAATCGTCACACATTTTATAGGAACATGTACTAATCCTCCACTCTGTCACTACACTAACCCTTTTCATCAAGGCATCTGAGTCCCTTGTCAGCAGTCTATGAGTGTTCATTCTTCCTGCCATATTTAGGTTGAGCTTGCCAGATAGCCTACCAGAGAGCGCAAATTTGCAAAAGACCTACTGTGAAAACTTACAGTGGGCACACATGCCAGCCATGGCTTACCAATCGGTTGGCTTCTTTGTCAATCTTGTTAGCTTGCTTTTTATGTGTTGCCTTATGTGATCTTGCTTTTCTCTTCTATGTTTGTAGCTCCCTTGTAGTATAGACTCTTTACTTTTGTCTTTTCGTTGCTTAATTTTCAGGAACAACAGTTTTCATTTTAGGTAAGCACTGTGTCAGCGTGCATGTGTTTTCCAACTGACTGACTCCCTTGTGTACTTATCTTCTCCCCCCTCTGTGGTGCTCCATGTTGCTCTGTCTCATCCAAGTACTTCCCCATGCCTCACTCTGAGGTGTGCTCATCCTAATCCTCTCCTCATCTGTGTTGCTATCTCACTGGCGTGCTTCTCCCACTATGGCTGCTTTTCCCCTCCCTTCTGTTTTTCATTAGTGCTTTGAAGCAGCTTTTTGCTTGTGTGACTGCTACACAAAAATAACCAAATGGATGCAACCACAAGGAAATGTGCAAAGATTATTTAAAGTGTTTCCATCCATTTACAGTGGAAGCTGGCAACATTAATTAATGATGGGGCACTCACGATAAATGCTGCTGGCTGCTGGGCACTGCAAACATATGCTCCTCTCCCGTGCCGATCTTAGGGGTAACAAGGAGCAGGAAGGAAAAGGAATGACTTCCCACCTTGTGCACTGCGACTCCAACCAATCCCGCAGCAGCCGAGCAGCTCTAGGATTGGTTGGAGCAGGCTAACCCAGTGCTCATTTTGAGGGCTGGGGGCCTGTGCCTCCAATCCCTCTGCTGTTTTATATTGCTTGGTATGCTGGCTTTGAAGTGCACATGTCAGATTGTCTGGCTGTAAACAGCCAGCCAGTCTGACATGCGTACTTGAGCACCTACAACGCCATCCTGCAATCTGCAGGAATATGGCCAGGCCCCAAGCATCCATTCCCTACGGCCGGTGGCACACAGAATAATAAAATGGTGATGACCAGTTTATTATTCTGTGTTTACCACTGTGCTCGCAGCAAATGGTGCCATGCTCTTCTGCCCATGAAGAGAAACCATCCCTGCCCGTTTAAAGTCATGTTTCTTTTCCAGATGCTATAGTTCAGCTTTAAAGTGATACAAAGTGAAAAGGTTTGAAACCAATGGAGAGGCAAACTAGGTTGTTATAATTAACAAGCATTGACAAACCAATAGGTTTTAGCTTTTGGACAGATTAGTTTTGACAATGAAGTTTGCCAATACTGTACAGCATCAGTAGAGCTGCAAAGCGTCGGCAAAAAAAGAAGAAAAAAGTTGCCATGATTTGACCGTTGTTGCAGATCGTGTTGTTCTGTAGGACCACACCTGTCACCACGCAAGCACAGGTGAACATTTTCCTTTCCTGCAAAATAAAAATGTAAAAGAGCCACGAGGTGGGAGCATAATTGAGGAGCGGTTGGGGGAGTAGGTGAGGGGGCAAGAAGAAATGCTGCACATGAGAAAGAGAATGTGGGATGGGGTGGGAGAAGCACATGATGGATGGAACAAGACAGTATGGGAGGAGAAGCACATGAGAGAGAGAGAGAGACGCAAACGTGGAAGAGAGCAACATGGGTGGTGGGGAAAGAAGTGCATGGGAGAAAGAGAAAACGTAGCAGGGATTGGGAGAATTTAGGGATAGAAGGTGCAAGAGAGAGCAGCACACAAGGGAGAGAACAACAGGGGGCATATAAGGCATGATATTTAGCAGGGGGAGAAGCACACCAGGGAGTGAACTGGAAAGCAGATGCCCTCTCCATAGTGCTTAACAAATAATAAACAAGCATGGCAAATCCATAGGTCTAGTGTTGGGTGCTAGTATTTTGTCTTTGTCAATGCTCATATAATTTTGTCATGGTTTTTGCAAACCTGTATTGTTGGCAAAACTGCCAGGCCACCAATCTAATCTATGAAACAATGGCCAAAAGTAAATGTTTTCTTTTGGCTTCAGAAAGCACACCTGGCCATAGCAGTCCCCGGCAGTTAAGGGAGCTACTTAAGAGTGTAAGTGTTCTCCTTGTGAAAGTGCAGAATATAGTCAAGCACAGCGAAAATAAGTAATGGCTGAGCTGGGCTGACCCACTGCTGTAGTGTTTGGAATTAAAATGTGAATGACACAATAACAGACCAATGGATGATGAGGGCTAGCAGCAAGCCCCTATAAGTAAGAATATTAAATTCAATTGTATTTGCATTGGATAACGCCAGTCCTAAAAAGCAGATACATAAGTGAGCACAGTGGAAGGGTACAAGACAGCCAATAAAAAGGATGGTAAACAGCCTATGATCTGAGGAAAGGAAAAATATAAGATGAGGGAATGCAAGCCATTGAGTAGGAAACCAGCAAATGAGAGTGACAAGAAAGCTAACTAATGTTAAGCAATTGGGATGTAAGCCCATTGTAAATTCATAATAAGTCTTTCTGAACCAGACAGTGTAGGCGAAACATAAAAATATTTGTTTTCAATGAGTAAAACACAGGTTTTAGCACATTTTTAACAAGTGTTAGAGCTAATTTTCCAATATGTGTCATAAATGTCTTTCAATTGCAGCAATGCATTCCCATCCCATTCAGTCCATAATGATGCTAGTGGCAATAGTAAGCAGAAAACACAGTTGAGAGAAATTCCTTCTGTCCTTCTGAACCTTGGATCTTATGTCCTCCTCTTTAGCAAACAATGCAGAGGACGTGTGTGGCCTTCCCTGCCAGCCTTCTACCAACGCAGACAAGACTTAATAGTAAGACCCCCATTACATGATTTATTGTTTGGGCCCGGGCTCCACAGGCCATCATAACCATGTGACGATGCCTATAATAATGGAGTAAATGAAAACATCTTTGACATTAGCGAGTTTATCCAAATAATCAAATATATATAGCATCACCAATGACTTCATCGACTGCATAACAGATAGCGAACATTTAATAATAATTATAGAATCATCAAATGAATAACAGATAGCAAACATCGAATAGTGAGATTTGAACCAATCAGGAAAAAATGGGCATCTATGGCTAAACCTGGGCACATATTTATCAAGGTTTTGTGTTGCCTTGCACCACCTACAGGGACGCAAAACCTAAATGAGATTTACCAAGCTACGAAAGGCCACCTTTCGTGGCCCTGCATGGCTTGATCAATCAGGTGCAGCACTCATAGAAAGAGGAAAATGCCTCTGAGGATTGTTTTTGTGCAAGAAGGTGCCCATTCTTGCAGAAAAACAATCCTGCCTACAATGCAGGCACCCTTCCACCATGGGGCAAGGGTGTCTGCGTTGGCACTAGGCTGCAATTTGTGCGCCAGTGCAAGCAGGGAACAGGAATGCTCCATATAATGTTAAATATAATGCCTTCCTGCCCTTTCACGCAGCACTGTGCAGCAAGTTGGCTTGCTGCGCTGCGTGAAATATTGATAAATATGGGTCCCAGTACGTAAAGTGATTTAGCTTAATTTGTAAAAAATAAAGTCCAGGTGCTCAAATTTTAATAGAAGGCCACACCCACTTCCCCAAGCTCCGCCCATGCCCTCAACTTGCTCCATCCCCTTACTCTAGTGGTGAGATATGAAAGGAGGGTGGGTGGAAGAGGAAAAAGCAGAATGGTAGTGAATGCTGTGATTGTTTGCTTGGGGGAATTCATAAATTAAGGGTGATTAAGGGTGGGAGCATAGGTTGTTGATAGTATTAGTGAGGAGGGGATTGTTTTTATTGTATTTCTGAAAGCTAGCTGCATGCCTCACCTAATAAATCAGCTTTTTCTCTCTAATGGGTGTCCTGCTTCTTTCTGCACTATCTTGCTGTCAGAGTCGGTATGTGCCTTTTGTGGGCAGTATGGCTTTGGCGATATTTTTATTTTCAATTCACCATTTTCCACCACATCCTGGGACTAACAGTATGACATTTTAAAGCATAATGTCGAGTGTGATTGCTGAGCCTGCTCTGTGAGGAGAATCTGCGCTCTCTCTGCTGGGGCTAGCACTAAATTATTACTGATTTTCCTCTCAGACAATAGTGGTTTGCCACAAAGACATCACCACCACAACATGTGACATTCAGACACAAAGCACAAAATGAGAGTGCGGGCCTCTGGGGTCTCGTGACATCCAGCAAAGGAGCACAGACAAACGTGGCCAGCAGCGGGAAAAGTTAGCTAAATTCCGCCACGTGGATGGCCCTCCCATATCACATGAACGTTCAGAGTGTTCATATTTTGGAATAACGTGTTCAAAAGGGTAGAACGCAGCAGGGATTAAAGCAATGTCTGCTCTGCATGTCCAGAAAGTATGCTTCCAATACATTCTCTGATCTTTGAGCAGAATTCAGTGTGTCTAAAGGAAGCCCAAGAAAGAGCAGCAAAAGTTATGCTGGTAAAAGTGTATTCTTAAATTAAATGTATTCGGTGCTGTTTTTGCAGATAGTGTTTATAAACGTTAGTTAAGATAGCTCAGCCTTTCATCCGTCTGAACACATCTAACCCTTACATTTTGTATGCACAATGAAATAATTGTACATAGTCCATTAATAGGGTCATCTATCACAACAGTTGGCAATTTAGCAGATTGGCTCTTAAAATAGATTATAGGACATGGGCCCCAACTTCTACTTAGAAGATGAAATGACATCATGCTACCTCCGTTGGGTGTTCACTTTAAAACAAACCTTGCAAAACATAGGAGGCAGAAGTAGGAGCAGCAATGTTTAAGTGATCTTCATCATGGAGTTAAAGGGTTGTATTAGATAAACTTGAGCTAAGGGAATGCCTCAGTACTGAACCACCTGCATGCACAACCATGAGGCTTGATGTTGTGAAATAGAAATAAACTCAAAACTGATGAATTCCAACATACTGCACACCGGGAAGAATTTAAACAAGAATTATAGATACCTAAATATATCCGGATTCCAAAAGAGATGATGAAAGTGAAACTCACGGAAAACAGCATATTTTTATGGTGTGAATGATCAACAATTATTAGAACAATAGGGGTTAAGTTAAGGGCAAGGCTCTGCCCTTCCAGCCACCTCCGTGCCCGGGGGATTGCACTTCCACTTGCACACAGTGCCTGGCTCCGGAGGCATGATTGCTCGGGCCTCAGTTCACACTTCATTCATACCACGCTCAAGAAAAAAGCAGCGTTGGTTTGGCTACATACTCGGTAACTGGTGGGTGGCACCGGTACTCACTGCCTTTATTAACCCCTTCGCTGCGGCGGCTATTCCGCCGCAGCGCTAAGGGGGAGGCGGGGCCGCGCGGCGCTCCCGTACTCATGACGAAACCGCTCCGTCACGGCCCTCGGGTGAGCTGTGCTTGTGGCGGAACGGTTCCGTCACGGCCCCGCCCGCTCTTTAGAACGTCAGCGCAGGTGCGGAATTCACGCCACGCAGGCGCGGCGAGCGGGCCGGGACGGAACCGTTCCGTCACCAGCACAGCCCACCCGAGGCTTGTGACGGAACGGTTCCGTCACGAGCATGGGAGGGGTTAATAGGCCTGCTGCTGCTCCCCTCTCGACGTCGTGCTGAATTGCTGTCACGGTGATGTGCGGTGCGTGGCGTTTTGAAAAACACCTAAGCATGCTGCCGCAGCTATTACCCCCGGCTGAACCAAAACCCGCCCACCAGCAACACTGAGCTGAGGGCTGCCGCCTAAGCCAAATCCCCATGGAGATGGCTGGATTTATATTGGCTCTCAACACTCTTTACTGAGGCATAGCTGCCAAGGTTCCAGATTGTTTATGTGTAACATTTTTATAATTTCAGTGTAAATATGAGTGACATTTCAACGATTATGAGTGGCACTTTCTCGTGAGCAAAATCAAGCAAAAAAGATAAGGAAAACATCTAAATATCAGAAATTACAACTATTTGAACAACGAGTGAGGTTCTGAGATTCTGAACCCGTTTCATAAATGTCGTCGTACCACGACGATTTTGGCATCAGCGGACCGAAAATGGCGAGCGTAAGATGTACGAGTGTTTTCGTAATGTTCGAGTAACGAGATCATCATGAGATCAGGGATTCCGTTCTGAACCCTTGGGTTCCATTTTGTGTACGGCAGCCATTTTGTGGTTGCCCTCACATAGGACAATGACTAAGGCCGAACGAGTCCTTGGGAGACGTACACCTTTAGCTGACTTCTGTGTGACCTGGGCAAGCTGACTCCGTTGCCCGAGGCCAAACTTGTTGAACCAGTTCCTTCTTCGGCAGCTGGTCAAGATTGAGGATCAGGGCACAGGACATCATAAACCCTTTATTGCACACAACTATGTCTTATCTTACTCACACCTGTCTCTGCTCCTTTCTTTATAGCCTGTTTACGATGAGGAGGTGCCCGTTTTTATTAGGGGTCCGTCCGACTTATCTGATGAAGAATGTTGGGCCTTCCCGGGGAATTGATGGTGGGCCGGGCAATGAAATGTGGGTTTGTCATGCAATGTTTTTTTTTTTGTCGTGTACACATGGGATTGGTCAACTGTAAATAAGGAATGTTTGCCTGAAGCGCAATATTTGGTATAAAAGGGATGGCTTGCTTTGTAAGTTTGAGCAGTCTTCTACGAATATACAGCCAGTGTACTTCGTGGACCTCTGTTTCTGGTTGCAGCCAATAAATCCGATCTTTGACGTCACCAAGAAGATTCCGTGTCTCTGTGTTTAGAAGACAGGTGAACTCGGAGACTTTGGGCGTGTCCCCTGACGCCGCTGGGTCTTAAATAACCCGGTTCTTCATTTGGCGCCCAACGTAGGGCGACTTCAGCGATACCGGTCCAAGCCTGACGATCGTGAAGAGCTTCGTGTGAAAATTCTGGAGGAAGGCCAACCACTTCATCGACCCCTGTATGTCGTCGTGGTCCGAAAGTCTTTGTTGCGAGGTTCCCCGCTTTCCGACGGCTACGAAGGACTGCTGCCCTGACTGTCGTCCTGTCTTGGAGCCTTTGATGATTTGTAGAGCGAGACGATAGACGGATCTTCTGGCGACGTCATCGATATTTCAGTTAAGTATGAGTGGAGCGTCTCCCAGTCCTTAGTTTTGGGTATCCCTTGGGATCTTTGATTTGGGTTCTTTGATTTGGGACTTGCAAGCACCAAAGCCGAGGGACTTGTGTATTCACGAGACTATCGTATTCGATAATCCCTTGAAGTTTGCAGCTAGACTAGAGAGCGAAGATGCCTGGTCTTAGCAGACTTGGAAGAATATTTTGTTGTGGTCGAAATAGGGATTCCCGATTGGAGGTGTGGTATTGGGTTTCGTCAGGTCTACATACTCTGCAAAAACTCTCGAACACCATAGAATAGAAGTTGGCACGGAAACTGGAAAATGCAAAAGACAAGTTTATGAAGACCCCATGGGGTGGTGGTACATTCCTACAGCACCCTTCGGCAATGCAAGAAGTATCACACCGAACATCGGTGCGCGACCTCTTTTATACAAGTTTAACAGTAATAAAAAGGTAGGCGGTACAGTTGTTTCACAATTTAAGTACATATAGGGACATTTTTGGAGCACAGCCAGCATGTGGGAGGGGTTTTGGTACCACTGGTCAGTTTGGGAAACATTCCTAAGAGGTGACCACTCATTAATCCAAATGTTCGAATACGCATGCGTGAGCTTGACCAATGCTAAAAATAGCCTGTTGCCGGGCAAGGTAAATGGTCATTGGCATGGAGGAAGGACAAAAGGGCATGCTGACCACGAGGACGCATGTTCATTCAAAATGGAAGCCAACAAATACCAACTGGCCCCCGCATGTTTGGTCAAGTTAACGATGAAAGCTTGTGTAGCTGAGCTAAATGCTAATTCAGTTGCTGCCAAATTACGACAGACGGCCCTTTTAGCATTTAGCTGAAGCTACCTCATAATGGAAATAGTCAGGATGTTCATCATCAATATCAATCATCATTATCTTCATCACTTCTGCATTACTCATTTGCTTATTTTTGGCAATAGCTCCTTTGGATGGGATACAGGCCGTAATGCATACAGAACATAGGGTAGGGCCACATTGGATACATAAACAAAGGAAAAAGAGCATTCCAATAATCATACAAAGGATAGTCAGCAATTTCCAACCCCAGGTACTAAGCAAAGTCCAGAACCAATTAGAGAATGTCCATGTACCATTTTCGGGGTGAATTTCAGCAGCGATTTTGTGCAGTTTGGAAATGGCATCATATACAGAAGGTGAATTATCTGGAACGTAAACACAACAACTACTTCCGATAATGCGGCATGCACCCCCACGATCTGCCAAAACTACATCAAGAACCATTTGGTTCTGAAGCGTTACAATTCTAGTAATTTGGAGTTCCTCAGTTAAGTTCCCTAGAGCAGAGGCAGTTTCATTAGCAACAGCTTCCACAACACGTGTTAACCGTCTTATTTTCCTGCTATTTAAGGCAGCACCAACAAAGGAAAACAAGCCTAAATTAAAATCTACATATTGTTGTAAGGAGGTGTCTGTTTGGTCCACATGTTCAATCTCTAACGTTCTCTTAACCCTATTTAATATAAAATCATGATATAGTACAAAATCATTATGGTACAGAGGCGGGGCAATAAATACAGGGGGTAGTACAAAAGATATATAACAGGTTCCTAACCATCCAAGGGGAAGACGATGATATCCTTTATTACCACAGATAAAATAAGTATTTTGTGAGGCTACAAACGTAATACCACTCGGTGTATCAAATGTGAGAGTAGTATTACATTCACTACTCCCTACCGGAATTGTTCCTTTATTTCTTATGCAAAGATCAGCTTTAGTATCAATAACCGTGATCACATGTAGACTAGACATATTTATAAGTCTTTGATTAGTGAAAACACGAGGTGTAGATACATTGTCCGGTCGATATTCTTCCCACTCAAATTTAGTTCCTTCTGCTTGCGGGTAACCATCTCTATCATTATAGCATATCTTATTTAATCGAAAGAGTAGTCCACCTTTTGTTGGCCATCTCAGAGTAAAAAGAAGAGTGTACCAAGCATTACAAGAACCATTATGTGAGAATGGAAGAGGAATGAGCGGAGTTCCTCCTTTCTTTTGATGACCAGGCAACATCCCACATACCCAACAGTTCGTAGTGTTCGTCATGTTGTGGGTGTGATGCAGAATTTGAATAAAGCTGTTATTCAAGTAAGTCTGTCTATGTCTCTCTTCATGATAAGGCAGAGTAAAATGGAAATGTTCAGATGGAATTGGAGTGGTAGGCAGTAAATATTCTCGTGCAGGAAGCAGTCGTTCTATAGTCCAAGCTATTACTGCTATTACCACTATTGTTGTAACAAAAAGAACTGCACCCAAAATTCTTCTATTTTTCAGTGTCGTAGGTGCCATAGTACAAAGAACAAAGTTTCTAAAACCAAACTAAAAAATAAAAATTGAGTGCTGAGATCCGAGGTAGCCGCTGGTTTCTTCTCCGAGATTCAAGACGGGTGTCGCTACACTAGCCAGTACTGATCCCCCCCCCCCTTGATATTCCCGGCTTCCGTTTTCGCAAACCTCGGACCGGTTACTCAACCAGTCTTGAAAAAATGAAAAAAAACTCTTTATTTTCTTGGTCGTAGGTTATACTTCGCTCCACCAGAAACAGTATGGTCCGGGAAGGCTCCCTCCGACTCGCGAGGCGTGACAGCTGGGCTCTTGTCTGCATCCAAGATGTCTCGATAATCAGACAGCACCGCAGGATTCACCAGATCCGGAGAAACACGACGGCAGTGAGTTGAATGTATCCACCGCTTCTTATTCGTGACTCGCACAGCCGTCCGAGTTGCCAGCAATACCTGTTCAGGGCCACGCCACCTCGGCTCCAAACTACTGGCTCTCTCGAACGCACGAATCATGACATGGTCCCCAGGACGGAGATCGTGAGCCTCTTCAATGGAATTGTCGGGGAGCGCTTCTCGAACCTGTTGATGAATAGAAAGTAAATCATTTGTTAATCGTGCAAAATAATCGTTCATCATTATACAAGGCACATCATGTATCAAACGAGGCTTTGGAACTCCCCAGATGTTCATCGGCCTTCCAAACACCACTTCATAGGGTGTGAGGCCAGATCGGGAATGTGGCACTGATCTAATAGACAGCAATGTCAAAGGCAAAGCGTCCGGCCATTTCAAAGACGTGGATGCCACAATCTTTGCTAGCTTCAGCTTCAGGGTCGCATTATACCTTTCTACTAGACCTGCTGACTGCGGGTGGAATACAGCGTGGAACCTCTGTTTAATTACCAATCATTTCAGGACATGCTCCACTACTTTCCCAACAAAATGAGGACCATTATCATTCCACAAAAATTTACAAACACCATAGCGTGGGAAGTACTCTTTGAGTAACACCTTAGCTGTTGTCAATGCTGTATTATCCTTCGTGGGGTAGGCCTCTATCCATTTACTAAAGGCACACACCACCACTAGGACATATTTGAGGTTATTACAGCGCTCAAGCTGGATGTAATCCATTTGCAGTACTTCGAATGGTGCAGTAGGTAGAACGAACCCTCCTTTAGGAGTATAAGTCCCTTTTGCAGGATTGTACTGTAGACATATCAGACAGGTCTGCACTACTCTCTTAGCCGTGCTGGCAATCTCAGGATGCTCTCAAACTCATGTAAGCAATTTAGTAATTGCAAGAGCTCCAACATGTGCCAGCCCATGTGTCATTTGAACCATTGCTTGTAAGTAAGCAGCAGGTAATTTCCATCTCTCCATATCTTTGCTACGCCAACAACCCTCATCATCCAACACTCCCTCTGTTGCCCAGGTTGCAAGTTCTGCTTCAGATGCTGATTTTTGTATGTCTAATATTTCTTCTCTAGCATCATGCCATCGCTCAGCTTGTGATCTCACCACATACATAGGAGAGACATTTTGTAACATGGCAGTCTCCCTCGCTATGCGATCTGCAAAAGCATTTCCTTGTCCTATTTTGTCTGTCACCTTCTTATGTGCACTACATTTGATTATCGCTACTGTCTTTGGACATAATAGTGCATTCAGGAGATCACGTACCAACTCTCCATGCATGATGTGTGCTCCATGTGAGGTCAGAAACCCTCGTTCTTTCCAGAGTAGGCCAAAATCGTGCACTACTCCGAAAGCGTAACGGCTATCAGTATAGATATTCACACATAATCCAGCACTTAACTCACATGCTTTCGCTAAGGCTATCGATTCAGCTGCTTGGGCCGATTTTTTCGGTATTCGTGCTGTTTCTACCACTGTTTTAAGTGTTGTGATCGCATAGGCTGCGGAAGTTGTACCATCTGGCAACTTTAAACACGATCCATCAACCCACAGTTCCCCATCTACATCTGGAAGTGGCGTATCCTGTAAATCAATACGACCCTTTGTTTGTTCTTCGGTCAGAAAAACACAATCATGATGTTCTTCCTTCTGGGTCTCAGCAACAGGATAGGGCAATAAAGTAGCAGGGTTCAAAGTGGCACACCTCTTCAGTGTAATGTGTGGCGCCGACAGTGTTAGCTCATATCCTGTTAGACGAGCGCTAGTTAGATGCTGGGTTTTTGTTTGGTTCAATAAAGCATCTACCGCATGAGGAACTAACACCAACAATTTGTGTGACAGAACTATTCCCTCACTCTGTCGTATAGCCACTGCTGTTGCTGCAACTGCTCGTAAACATCTAGGCAGTCCTCGAGCCTCAGGATCGAGTACTGCTGAAAAGTATGCACAAGGTCTTTGTTTATCTCCGTGTGACTGCACTAAGACTGACAATGCGCACCCATCTTTCTCATGTACATATAATGTAAAGGGCTTTGTATAATCTGGTGTACCTAACACTGGTGCAGAACAAAGAGCTTGTCTCAATTGCTCAAAAGCATTCTGACATTCATCTGTCCATTCAAGGGGAATTGGTGCAGTTTTGGACAACAACGCTAACAAGGGTTTCACAATGTGCGAAAATCCTAGTATCCATTGCCTACAAAAAGACGTCAAACCTATGAAGGCACGAACATCTTTCTGAGTGCAAGGGACTGGCGTATCTAAAATTGCTTGAATTCGGTCTGATGTCAATGCACGCCCCTCCTTAGACAAAAGATGACCGAGGTAGGTCACCTTTGGTCTACAATATTGTAACTTTTTTCGTGAAGCCTTATGATTGTGTTTAGCAAGAAAAGAAAGTAGGGAGAGAGGACTCTCCTCACATTGTGCCTGCGTGTCTGCTGCAAGCAAAATGTCGTCAACATATTGAATAGGAGCCACCCCAGACTGCAAGTCAAAAGAATCAAGCTGTCTTTTTAAAGCCTGGCTGTAAATGCTAGGGCTTTCCGTGTAGCCTTGAGGAACTCGACAAAATCTATATGATTTGTTATTTAATGTGAAGCCAAACAAATATCGACTGTCAGGATGAATGGGAATCGAAAAGAAAGCATTTTTCGAATCGATTACCGTGAAGGTAGTAGCTGTGGGTGGAATCAAAGTAAGTAAGGTGGTAATGTCAGACACCACCGGATACTGGGGTACAACTATCTTATTAATTTCCCTCAAATCAATAATGAAACGGTAGATCTTAGTATCTGTGTCTTTCTTCAGGATGGGAAGAATTGGGCTGTTACAAACATTATAGGCAACTTCCTCCACCACCCCTGCCATTATCAAGTCATTCACAATATGTGTCAAAGCTATCTCGCCTTCTCTGGAGATCTTGTACTGTGGTACACGAGGCAAAGACGCTCCCTCCTTTACAGTAATACGTACAGGAGGAATAATCATTTGACCCACATCAGTGTCAGAAGAGGCCCATAAAGTGCTTGGGAGAGAAGCTAACGCATCGGCCTCCTGCATGAGGCACGATCTCTCAACCTCTGGGTAATTCTCATTCAAAATAACCCGCAACCCTTCAGGGGCACAACGTATGGTTGCTCGAAAGTGTTTCAACATGTCAAGTCCCACAATATTATCTGGCGTGTTTGGAGATAACAAAAACGGGCATGGGCCAGTGAATTTGTCAATGTGAAATTTAAGGGGTTGAGACAGTGGGCTAAGAGAAGGTGTTCCATCGAACCCTATTGAAGTAATTGTTTCGCCAGACAGGGGAGCCCTTGGAACCAAGTGTTTGGACAGAGCGCTACGAGTAGCTCCTGTATCGACCAGAAACTGATCAGTAGAACCCAAAACATGTTCTGATATATATGGACCCCTTTGATCGACTGGTACTTCAACCGATTCCACACCCCATCCTACGCAATCCTATGCATAATTGTTATCCTGAGGCTCAGTAAACTCTCCTTCAGCTATCTGATACTGATTCCGTCGATCAAAAGTATTATAATCAGTCTGACCACGACCCCGTGCCTCAAACCTACCACGATCATTCGCTCCACCTCTCGGTCCTGCATAACTATTCCGTGACCTTCCACTCCCTCGTCCACGCTGATTACGCTGTTCTCGAAGCACCGGACAATCCGAAGCCCAATGTCCAAACCGTTTACAGTAAGCACACTGATCCTCAGAAATATCAGTACGAGTAGAAGGCGTACCATACGATCCTCGTCTACCCCTATCATTCCCTCTCGACTGTGTCGCATAAACCTGAGCCAACATCACCTTCGTTTTTAAATCCTTCGCTTTCTTATCACTACTTTCTTTAGCCTCCAATTCCTGTTGTTCATAATTCTGAGCCATAGTTAATAAAGAAGCAGGGGTTGCTGTGGTCCATGAACTTTCACTAGTTTATAAACGCTTTGCAATCTCCGGTAGGAGATTAGCCACGTACTTATCAACGAACAAATGCCTGCCCGTATCCTCTGTTAATGATTGCCCACTGTAATCATGGAATGCTTCCTCAAATCGGGAAAAGAAATCAGAGACCGATTCATCCGGCTTCTGTTTGCAAGAAGCCAACATTGTCCAATCAATTTTCTTAGGAGGAACAAGCATTTTTTATTTATTCAAAATAGCCACCGGGAGATCTAAAATCAATTGACATGGCTTACATGCAGGTTCTCTATCTAAATCAGCTCGGACTAATTCCTTCCAATCAGCACCTAGAATCGCTCGATCATCAAACTTACGAATCGCCCTCCACATATCAGGAGGCAATATCAACCCAAAGAAGAGATCAATATCGACTAATGTCATAACACACGAAGAAATAGCACCTTCCACACCTTCATAAAAAGCTGCTGGGTTTTTACGGGGGTCAGGTAAAGCATTCTTAAGCGCCATAACGTCCGTTCTATTCCATGGCGTATAAACCCAATTATACACGAAATAACCCTTCGCATCTTTAGACCTCTTATCATCATCTGTGCCTTGCCCTTTAGGAGGGACATACAAAGGCGCAGCTTCACGCATAGGCATGACATTAACTGCAACGCTCTTATCTGTGTCAAAGATGGGGCTCTCGTTGGATACTTCCGTCGATCCAGATGCTGGCGGACCCGATGCCTTTTTCGCCGCTCGCAGCCGTGTCGCCTCATCCCGTAGCTGAACCAAACGCTGGAAAAACTCCTCCGCATCTGCAAGGACAAAAAGACCTTTACGAAAATTCTCACGACCAACTGATATAACTTTCGGTTCCAACTCAGGAGAATACCGCCTAAACCGCTCAACAACTTCATCTGCAAAATGATCTAGAAAATACAATTGTTCCTTTTCAGACCACGTACTCATAAGACCATCAACCTCTGAAACATTTATAGCATTTGTATTAAGTTTGCGAGCAACCGAGCGCAGTTCCGTGGTTCGTTCAGCCGTTGACCTGGTACGCTGATTATCCTGATCCTCCTCGCTCGAGTCCTCATTCGGGGCCGTAGGCGGAACATACGGAGATGGACAATGATCTAGCAATGAAAAATCATCTGACTCATTAGTAAGGACAGGATAAAGAGGACGTCGAATAGGAAACTGACCATTAACTTGCAAATTACGTTCTCGAATCTCCTTCTCTTTCTGTTCCTGCAATTCTTTTTCCTGCAACTGTAAAGCTTTATCACGAGCAGCCTTTCGCTGCTCCTTGTCCGCCAAGTCTTGTTCACGCTTCATTCGTTCACGCACCGCTTTCTCCCACATACGCACACAATCAAACATATCCTGTCTAGACCTGCGCTGAAACAAACACTGCTCCATATACTGAACGTTTCGCAGATCAAACGACCCATGTAGTGGCCATTGCAATTCACGATCAGTTTTTGTATATTTGTGCCATAATGTACTATACATAATGGGAGGAAGGCCAAATTTTATGTACATTTCACGATTAGGTGTTCCCTCTGGGGGAGCCGGCTGAGATTCATTTAATCGATAATTGGTACCATTTCCAAAACAGCACATTCCTCGAAGTGTGCTTAGAACAGGCATGTCAAAATATCACGAAAACGCGATATTACATAAAATGGCACTTAAATATGCTTTTACACACGGTGTGCCATTCAAACAAAATACAAAGTCAGAGAAATATCTCTACGTGCCTGTCTATGTGAGGTGCACTCCACATATAACTCAAATCATAGGTCCAAACGTTAGCTAACTCAAACAAATTCAAAAAGCCACAGTAAGTGTCAGTAGACTACCTTACCAATCACAAGCTTACCAAATATTTTCAAACGTCCAGGTTCCAACTGCCAAGTTCCGTAATCGAATCAGCCAAACAGGCACTGCACGACAACCCAACCGATCAGGATCTCAGTCGAGGACCGGCGCCACCTGGAAGGTCGAGTCAGAAGGAAAGGAAAAACCAGCGTGGATGCCAAGACTCGGGTCACTCAGTGGCAGCGTACGCGTCCATGGCGAGTTTCCAAGCCTTCGTCGCGACCTCTCCTTCGGGCATCCGAGTCGCCGATGAGTCCCTTCGTGGTCGCCAATTTGTGGTATTGGGTTTCATCAGGTCTACATACTCTGCAAAAACTCTCGAACACCATAGAATAGAAGTTGGCACGGAAACTGGAAAATGCAAAAGACAAGTTTATTAAGACCCCATGGGGTGGTGGTACATTCCTACAGCACCCTTCGGCAATGCAAGAAGTATCACACCGAACATCGGTGCGCGACCTCTTTTATACAAATTTAACAGTAATAAAAAGGTAGGCGGTACACTTGTTTCACAATTTAAGTACATATAAGGACATTTTTGGAGCACAGCCAGCATGTGGGAGGGGTTTTGGTACCACTGGTCAGTTTGGGAAACATTCCTAAGAGGTGACCACTCATTAATCCAAATGTTCGAATACGCATGCGTGAGCTTGACCAATGCTAAAAATAGCCTGTTGCCGGGCAAGGTAAATGGTCATTGGCATGGAGGAAGGACAAAAGGGCATGCTGACCACGAGGCCGCATGTTCATTCAAAATGGAAGCCAACAAATACAAAATGGCCCCCGCACGTTTGGTCAAGTTAACAATGAAAGCTCGTGTAGCTGAGCTAAATGCTAATTCAGTTGCTGCCAAATTACTACTATGGACTCGTGTCCGGTTCCTCCGATTGGAACTCCAACCTATGAGCTCTATGTGAAGCATGGCGTGGGCCCCATCGCATATAATGAAGTGTGGATTAGGTACACAAGGAAGGACGGTGTCCTCAAATGGCCCCAATACGGTAGTTTTGACACCGAAATTTTAGATAATCTGGAGGTTAGACTTTTTAAGAAGAAAGCCCGGCCGGCGATGTTTGACTCTTTCCGCCTGTGGCGAAAGGAAGACAAACAGAAAGAAATTAAATTAGCGAAGAGGAATAAAAGACAAAAGGGTATCTCAATAATGCAAGCCGCTATACAGTTTAAAGATAACGAAGGGGGGCGTGGCCAAGATGGCGAGGTGAGCGGTCGCACTCTCTGCGAGCTCCCCCGAACCTAGACCCCTAAGCCCTGTTTTAACGCCGATCTCCCCCCGATCAGCCAGAAACGTGTAGCGGGGGCGACGGTGCTCCTTGCAGACCGCCAATATCCAGGCCTTCCCCGAGAGCGGCGTCGCCGGAGCCCCAGTACACGGCCCGGTGTGGGAGCGAGAGACGCAGGAGGCCGCGAGGAGCCGGCTGCTGAAGCGACGGCGGACGCTGAACTCGACCGTGCAGCGGGTCTAACTGCGGCGGATTGCCCGGCGGAGCCTCCGATACCCCCCGAGTCTGCGATCGGAAGCTCAGAAACTTGCAGTCCGACTGGAGGTGACCGGCGGACAAGAGGGGGCTCATACGCCGCCGGAGAGCCTCTACGCAAGGCCGGGGACGCGGCCTAGGTGCGGGGCGGCCCAACTTCCTGCACTAGATCGGGCAGAAGTAACCCTTCCATTAAAGGAGGTACAGTGCAGACCGAGTGGAGACGGGGTGGCGGAGGGAGAGCGAACCACCCGCGATGCTGAGAACCGACAGCCACGTGGAAACAGGCTGCCGGTGGTTATCGCCAAGGAAGAGCGGCCTGGCAGCAGATCTGACGGCAGCGGGCCGCCGGGCAGGGAGTTGAGGGCTCCCCCGAGCCCACAGACGAAGGCTCAGAGACTGTGTATCATCTGGAGGTGACCGGTACTGCGGGCGGAACCTTCACGCCGCCGGGGAGCTTCTACGCAAGGCCGGGGACGCGGCCTAGGATTGGGACGGCCGTCCCTCTGCGCCAGGCTGAACGATAGGAGCCCCGTCCCTCAGCGGTCTCAAAGTGATCACGGAGTCGAATAGCGCCTGTCGGGGGATCGCAGCCCAAGCACCTTGGGGCTGAACTGGGCCTCGCGCCCACGTGGCCCCTGAAGAGGGAAAGGAGATCGGACGGACCAAAGCGCATACCTGTTGCCGGGCCCGGAACCGGAGACTCTCGCTACGCCTGCCAGGGAAGAGGGCCTGCCTATCGTCGGAGGAAGACGCGGACCCGCCGGAACCCCCAGCGGCCTTGGTGCACTGTAGACTATCCGACAGGCCTCACCCCGGCAGCCCCCGAGATCAAGATGGCCGGCAATAGGGGCGGCAAGAGGGGTGACCGGACACTACCGGAGATGATGAACAGAGGAACGATGAAGCAGGATAAAGGACAAAACTCACCGGGCCCCTCACGGAACCTACCGGATGCAGGAGGAGGAGAGCCGCCGGTCACCAGGTCCTTTCTAGAATCTCTCTTCAGTTCCCTGCGGGACGACTTTCAGACTTTAAAGCAGGAGGTGGCCGGAGAAGTACGAGAGGTACAGAGAGAGGTTGATAGCCTTGGAGAGAGAGTGGCGTCCATGGAAGAAACCGGACACTCAAGGGACGAGGAGATAGGGCAACTGCAACAGGAAGTGCTGCGCCTGAGAGAGCAACACCTGGACCTTCAGGCCCATAATGAAGACCCCGAGAACCGGTCCCGCCGGAACAACATTCGAGTCCGGGGGGTGCCGTCCAAAGAAGAGGGAGAGGACACGGCAGGGTACCTGCAGAGCATGTTCAGGGAAATACTGGGCGAACTGGAGGACTTTCCTATTAGGATTGACAGGGCGCACAGAGTGGGCATGGCGCGCCGGTCCTCGGCACCCCCGCCGGATATCCTAGCCTTCCTACCAGACTTTCCCCTAAAGGAACGAATCCTACGGGAGGCGAGAAAACAACAATCATTGCAATTCCGAGGACACCGAATCGCCCTTTTCCAAGACCTATCGGCGACCACGCTTCAGAAACGCAAATCGTTCAAAATAGCGACTGACTTTTTGAGAGCCAATGAAACACAGTACTCCTGGGACCACCCTTTCCGCCTTATCTTATGGAATGGCGTCCTGCACCAGCTCCGGTCGCTCCAGGATACCTGTGAAGTACTGGGAGTTACTGCGACAGATGAAGAGTCGAACACACCACGCCGACGACGCATCACTAGAGACGGCTGGCAGAGGGTTTCGGAACGCCGGCCCTCTACTTCATCTGCCCGACCGGACTCGCCGGCCATTCGGGTCGGAATGGACAGTGCGCTCCAGGAGACAGCCGATCACACTGCCTCGAGTGATGTGGCGCTGACAGCCTAAGATGACTCCGGGGGGAGATCGACTCAGCAGTTTCCAAGATGCAGGTTCGGGGTTCTGGGGGAGGGGGGCGAGCGGGAGTGTCGTGGCTGGACGTCCACATCAGTGACTTACCACAGACTCGTCCTTTGAGGACCGGCCTGGGACTATGAAGTTTTTTGAACAAGTTAAGGGAAGGGGGGGAAGGGGGGGTTGGCGGGTCATTTTGCGGGGTCGGGGTGATTGGGAGTTGGGATGGGGGGAGAGAGTTGGGGAAGGGGGGTAGGGAAAGAGACCGTCCAGTGCTTCATATAAGACTTAGCAGCTTTACTGCCACTCCGTCATTTAGTCCTACTTCGGCAAGAGGATACCGCTTTATCTTTATACACTCCTCATGCCTCCTACATCACTTAAGATAGTGACCCTGAATGTCCGAGGCCTCAATAACCCGGTGAAAAGGCGGGCGGTGCTGTCTCTATTGGAAAACACGCGAGCAGATATTTGTCTTCTCCAGGAGACCCACTTGCTACCAAGTGACACCCATAGGCTGCGCTCCCACAAGTTCCCAACTCAATTTTTCTCCTCCAACAACACTAAGACCGTGGGGGTGGCAATCCTGCTAGCTCGACACTTCAAGGGAGAGGTACTTCATAAACATGCAGAACACAAAGGCAGGCTGCTTGCGTACAGGTTTAGGATTGGTTGGATTCCATTCACAGTAGGCTCATTGTATAGCCCCAATGAACAACAAGAGCACTTTTTACAGTCCGCGCTGGTGGACATTACTGCTTCACAAGACAGACACATAGTCGTTGGAGGTGACTTCAATATGGTATTCGACTCGAGCATTGATAGGTCAACACTGCGCACACCGCAGGCAAGAGAATTTGCAAAACACAGCTGGCGGAAGTGAATCTACACGACCTCTGGCACTGCACACACCCTACTGATAGGGAATACTCCTACTACTCTCACGCACACAAAACTTATGCGAGACTGGACCACCTCCTGGTAACAACCCAGGTGAGGATGCTGGCCACAGCAACAGAGATGGGAGTGATCTCCTTATCGGACCACGCACCGGTCTTCACTACGTTATGCTTGCCGCCGGGGACCAGTCCTCCCAGGGTCTGGCGCCTCAGGGACACGCTCTTGCACAGAAGGGAGGTCGTCCAACGCATCACAAAGGCTACTCAGGAATATTTGTCTCACAATGATAACCCAGACACGTCACTGGCGACACAATGGGCGGCCATGAAAGCGGTCCTCAGGGGAGAGTTTATTGCAATCGCGTCGGCTGAGAATCGCGAACGACAGAGTAAAAGGGAGGAACTCACCCAACGAGTCCGGGAACTCGAACAAATGCACCGTCGAACGGGGGCCCCTCGGGTGTGGAAACAGCTCAAAGGAGCGAGGAAACTTCTGACGGCCTTAGATATGGACCGAGCCGAATACGCGGCACTACGATTGAGACATGCCTACTACACAGGGGGTGACAGGTGTGGCCGCCTACTGGCAAATAGGCTTCAGGTGCAACAACAGCGGCATATGGTGCGGGAAATTGGTGACTCCACCGGGACATTGGTCACGGATGATGCACTGATTGCAGAAACCTTCCGAAGGTTTTACGCGGATCTCTATGCAGGGGAACCCCCGAATGAACAGGCGTCAATGGCGTATCTAGACTCAGTCATTCTTCCGTCCCTGACACACTCGCAGGCTGAACACTTAGACAGGGAGATCCGGATTGAGGAGGTGGTGTCGGCTATAGCCAGAATTAAGCACGGCAAGGCCCCGGGCCCGGACGGCTACACGTCCTTGTTTTACAAAACCTTCTGTGCGTTATTGGCCCCGTTCCTCACTCGCCTGTTTAACTCGTTTGCGACGCCGGGGGCCGTCCCATCCGACCTCCTGCAGCCCTCCATCACCGTCATCCCCAAACCAGGGAAAGACCGGAAGCAGTGTGGCTCCTACAGGCCGATTTCCCTCTTAAATGTAGACCTTAAACTGTATACCGGGATACTAGCAGCCCGACTAGGCCCGCTTCTGCCGGGTCTTATTGACCCAGACCAGGCGGGATTCGTTCCGGGGAGGCAGACGGTGGACAACACCAAAAGGGTCACCCACCTCATTGAGAAGGCCTATCGTATGCTCGGAGAGAGGATGATGCTAGCGGTGGACGCCGAGAAGGCATTCGACCGGGTCCACTGGCCCTACTTGGAGCGGGTCCTGTTGAAGGCGGGTATAGGTGATAAATTTCGCTCTATGGTCCTTAATTGCTATACGCTCCCGTCGGCGGTTGTGCGAGTGAATGGCTACAACTCGCGAAGCTTCGCCATTGAGAGGGGCACTAGACAAGGGTGTCCGCTCTCGCCCCTGCTCTTTGCCCTCTACATGGAGCCATTCACCCAGCGGATACGTGATAATCCATTGGCGGCGGGGATACGGTTTGGCGGCTTCACCCACACTATTAGCCTCTACGCCGACGATATCATACTATCCCTGGACGAGCCCCGGACTGCCCTTCCGGCCTGCATTAGTGAACTCGACGCCTTCGCGGCAGTCGCTGGGTTCAAGATGAACATGGGGAAATCGGTGGCGTTGGATATCTCCCTTGACCCGAACACTAGAACACACTTGCAGGACAGGTTCCCGATGCTCTGGTCATCGGATCTGGTGCCCTACCTTGGGATTCAGATGGCTCCTACATTGCCAACCATGGTGTCAGCAAACTATGACGCCTTGCGCAGGAAAATCCGGGAGGAACTCGGACGGTGGAATCACAGCACCATCTCCTGGCTGGGCCGCATAGCTGCGGTTAAAATGACGGTCTTGCCCCAGATTCTATACCTTTTCCGAGCGCTACCGCTCCAGCCGCCCGCTGGGTGGATTCAGCAGACGCAGACTGATCTCGCACGTTTCATTTGGCAGGGTAGGAAACCCAGAATGAGGAGATCTCTCTCCATGCTAGCCCCTGAGGATGGGGGTCTCGGGATTCCAGATCTCCGCAAATACTTTCAAGCTACACAACTGCGCTACCTGGTAGAATGGAGCAGGTGGGAATCAGACAAGCACTGGCTCTTTCAGGACCAGGGAGTGGCAGGCCGGCCTTTACAGGAAGTGCAGTTTCTGCGTCGAGCTCACCGACCCGCAAATCTTTATGCATCCTTCATCACCAGAGTACCCCTACGGGTATGGGATGCCACGAATATCACTTGCAATCTCACCTCGTTACCCTCACCCCTCACACCCCTGGTAGATAACCCAGATTTCACACCGGGCACCGAGAGGGGGGCCTTTACGCACTGGAGAACGGCTGGTTGCAGGGCTCTGTGTCATATATACGATTCAGAGGGTGTCATTCCCTTTCACAGCTTCCGACAGGAATACTCCTTCCAAGAGACTGAGCGGCTCCGCTACCTGCAGGTGCGTCATTGGGCCCTGCACCCGCAGGTGCGGGAAGCAGCGGATCGGCAGCTCCTCTCTTATGAGAGGTGGCTCATGACCCGCTCATCAGATAAGAAACTGATAACCGACCTTTACAAAATGTTACAACCGCCTACATCGCACCTTTATAATCCGGGTAGGAAGCGTTGGGAGCGGGAGCTGGGCAGGACACTGCGACATAAAGAATGGGAGCAGATTTCATACAGAGCGAGGCACTCAGCATACCATATGGGACTCACTGAAACAATGACTAAAGTCTCCACTTATTGGTATTATACCCCGGAAAGCTTACACGAAATGGATCGCAGCAAAGATAGCGCTTGTTGAAGGGGCTGCGGTAGAGTAGGCACATTGACACACATTTTGTGGGATTGTCCGCTCCTAGAATCTTATTGGAAAGAAGTGATAGATGAGATTGACTCCCATTTCGACACCGAGCTGCCGCGCTTCCCGGCATACATCTTGCTGGGATTGCCGAACAGGTTGATGTATCCCCTTAAATCCCGCAGGGGCAGGCAGATAGCTATCGCGTTAGGCTCAGCAGTACAGAACATCTTACTACACTGGCGCACTCCCACACTCCCCTCCATCACAGGCTGGCTCCACAGACTATGGCATGTGCTGGGGATGGAGAAACTTTCGCTCACAGTAGCAGGGGACATAGACCAATTTGATGACCTGTGGCAGCCCTTCCGGTCTCTACTACTCACTGAATTCAGAGAAATCACTTGCCCGAGATACCTACGCCTCTTGAGACTCACGACACCCGAGGAGCCAAACTCCTGAATACCTATGGGTCCAGCCTCAACGCCCAAGCGAGATCGGAGTAGAAGGCAATGACGGCCCTATGCACTGGACGGAGGGGGGGGGAGGGGGGAGTTGGGGGTTTGAGGGGAGGTGAGGGAGGTGTTCGGGGGGGGACTGTTCCGCTGTCACGATACTGCATATCATTTCAGGCGGTCGTGGGGGTTTGCACCAAGGATGCTTATCTTGAGTGATCAACGCTATGTGTGCGGCTCTGCACGTACTGCCTAACTTCACGAGCTATGATTGTCCTGTCTCCTTGTATTGTTCAATAATAAAAATATCTTAAACCTAAAGATAACGAAGAAGAACAAGCGAGTGAGCAGTTGCACAGGCAACGTAAAATGGCGATTGATAAATGCTACCCAGTTTTGCCGCCTCTACAACAAGATGCGATGAAAGACCTTGTGAAAGATCCTTTGATGTCACATTTGTTGACTTCGCCACCCCCTTATGCGCAGAGTGCTACAGCACCTCCGCAACCTTTAGTTGCGCAAACACCGGCTGTTTTGCCTCATGCTATTCCACAGCCGCCAGCTACTCTTCAGTTGGCTCCTACTCCTCTGGTGCAGCCTCCTCAAGGGCCGCCGACTTTGCTACCTGCTCCGTCTTTAATTCCTACGACTTTCCCGCTTGTTCTCGCTGCCTCTTCTGCTACTGCTCCTACATTAACTGTCTCACAGTCCGCTTTGTCTCCTGTCCTCTCAACCTCTCCTTCTGTTCGACAGAGAATGACTGATACTGTTACTAGTCTTTTGTCTCCTTTCTTTGGGTCGTTTAATACGACCCCCGTTACAGAACGTAAACAGTTGCGCAGCCAACTGCCTGATTCCAGAGAGAGGGAAGTATTGGATCATTTGGAGCGTAAATGGGTCACTCGTCCTTTAAGATACGATGTAGAATCTGTTATCGATGTCTTCCGTAAATGGGAAGAACCGAAGCAGAGATATGTTTTTGATAAGGTGTGTACTTTCCTTCGTGAAGAATGGGAAGATGATGATTTGGGACAGACTCCGTCTGAGTTGCTCCGTGTACAGTCCGAGTTCGCAAAAGGTACGATTGTGGGTTCCGATGTTGAGAAAGCAGTTGCGACGTTGTTGTCGTTTAGAAACGAGTCTCCTTCTCAGCCGCTGTTTGAGCCTGATCCCTCTGTTAGGAGAAAGGTGCGGCAATATCCAATGAGAGATGTTCCTCCGGTATGGAAGGAAGCAGTTCAGGCTGATGTAGGTCTTGGTATTGTAGCTGCACCGGCTCATTTTCAACGTGTTTGGGTACATGTTCCGTGGAAACGTGCTGAAGTTCTGGCTCTTAAGCAGACTTTGCCTGACCCCCGTAAAAATCCTGCAGGGTATTATAAGGAATTATCACAGACCGCAGACTCCTGTGTGATGAATCTAGCTGATATAGACATGTTGTTTGGAAATGTGGTCCCGCAACCTTTATGGGGATTGATTCGTCACACTGATCATGCGCAAGAGTTAGGTGAGACATGGGCTAATATTGGTGCTGCAGATGCTCTACAAGTTGGTGGGGCTAAACCTGAGCCTTTAGTTGCAGAACTCCCTGGTAAGATCATTAATTACATGAAAACGTTAATGCCTGCTATGAGAGTAAACTGGGACAAATTGTCTGCGTGTAAGCAGAAGAAGGATGAAACTGTATCTGACTTCTTCACTAGGTTTGAAGAAACGTTTATTGACCATAGTGGACAAGACATGAGTACCGAGGGTGGTCAACGGTTGTTTGTTGATAAGTTTGTGCATAATTTACTCCCCGAGTTATGTACCAAGTTAAAAGATTCAGAGAGTTCTTGGGCTGTTTCCTCATCAGCACAGATACTGGCTACTGCACAATACTACGAAAATAGGGATAAGGATGAGAAGGATAGAGCAGACAAGAAGACTAAAGATTTGAAGACTAAGGTTCTTTTACAGCAAGCGTACCCGCCTCGTAATAACCAACGTGATTATCAGCAACCTCAGCAGTTTCAGAGAAACTCGCAAAGGTTTGAGCCTTCCCAACCGCGTTTCCCTGTAGGTCCTAATCAATGTGCATATTGCAAAGAGGAGGGTAATTTTAAATATAGTTGCCCTGTTTTGTTACAGCGTATGAATGGTGTCTCTGGTGCAAGAGGTCGAGGTGTTCCGCAAGCTTCTAGAGGTAGGGGACGTGGAGGATTACCCCAGAACGCGCGTTCCTTTCCTCCACAAAATTCAATGAATTGTTTCGATCAGCAGAATAATGCGTCTGTTAGGACGACTCAGTACTATGCTGAAGACTACTACATCGAAGGTGAGAATATGGATGGTAATGATTGCTAGGACAGCCATGGACAAGGAGAGGGAGTTGTTTCAGTTCCAGTAGATCAGAGTGGACCTTATGTTGAAGTGATTACATCGGGTGTGTCAGAACCTTTTCTGTTGGATACTGGTGCTACGAAGAGTTCTATTATGCACTCTAAACTCCCTGGCGCACCTTTGTCTGGCTTAACAAATGTTTCAGTAGGTTTTTCTGGGGCCCCAGTTATAACCCCAATTTCTAATCCTTTATCTCTTTCTGTTGGACCTCGTGAATTTGAAGCACCCCTTATTCTGACGACAGGTTGTGGTGAGAACTTGTTGGGATTAGATCTGTTGAAAAGATTGTATGCAACATTGTATTGTTCTCCCTCGGGAGTACAACTTACATTGGGTAAGAAAGTGGTCTCTCCGATGTATTTGTCGAGGGATCAACTTCCGACGGAATTGTCTTCTCTTCCTGATATTCTTTGGGCGACTGGTCCTAACGATGTGGGTCTTCTAGAGATACCGCCATATGTTGTGACACTGAAAGCGAACGTTAAAATGCCACGTATTCCCCAATATAGGATCTCTAGTGATGGTGAAAGAGCGTTGCTAGCGATTATCCATGATTTGATTGAGAAAGATGTGATAGAGGAAACAAGAGGTAATGTGTGCAATAGTCCTGTTTTACCTGTCTTGAAACGCACTGTCTCTTCTCAGCCACCTGTTTACAGGTTTGTGATCGATCTTAGAGAGGTTAACAAGATAGTAGTTCCGCAATTTCCTGTTGTTCCAGATATCACTGCCTTGTTAACAATGATTCCAGCTTCGGCAACTTGGTTTTCGGTGATTGATTTGAAGAATGCTTTCTTCAGCATCCCGATTGCCGAGGAGAGTAGGGATATCTTTGGCTTCTCTTTAGGAGGCCGAAGTTTCCGGTTCAAACGCGCTCCTCAAGGCTATTGTGAGAGTCCGTCCATATATAGTCAGGCTTTGAAAACACAGCTTGATACGATTGCTTTACCTGATGGTGCTGCTCTTCTCCAGTACGTTGACGATTTGTTAGTAGCTGCCGATACTGAGGAGATTTGTAAAGAAGCCGCTTTGTCGTTGTTGCGTCATTTGTCTGACTTCCATCACAAAGTGTCTCTTTCGGAGTTACAATATTGTCGACAAGAAGTGACCTACCTAGGTCATCTCTTATCGAAGGAGGGAAGAAGACTGACCCCAGAACGAATGCAAGCAATTGCAAAAATGAGTGTGCCAATTACACAGAGAGAAGTGCGCGCTTTCTTGGGTATCACGTCATATTGCAGACAATGGATACCAAATTTTTCCCTGCTGGCCAAGCCTCTGGTGGCATTGACTTGTAAAGATACACCGAGTCCCCTCCCGTGGTCTGACGATTGTCAGAAAAGTTTTTCTGAATTGCGCGACGCATTGTGTTCGGCTCCTGTGTTGGGTACCCCCGACTACAGTAAGCCCTTTACGTTGTATGTCCACGAGAGAGAGGGATGTGCGTTGGCAGTGTTGACACAATCTTTTGGGGACAAGCAGCGTCCATGTGCGTATTTCTCGTCGACCTTGGATCCGGTAGCTAGAGCGTTGCCGAGTTGTTTGAGAGCCACAGCGGCAGCAGCTGTTTCCATTCGACAGTATGCTGGTTTGGTGATGAATAATGCGCTGATTGTGATGGTTCCACATGCAGTGGATACGTTGTTGAACAGGACCAAGACACAGCACTTAACTAGTGCTCGATTGCCAGGTTATGAGTTGACACTTTTAGCGAGTCATGTGCACATAAAGAGATGCAATACGTTGAATCCAGCTACGTTGTTGCCGATTTCAGTAGAGACAGATGCTTCTGAACAGCATGATTGCTTTCTCAGGACAGAAGAGGAAACGAAAGGGAGAGTAGATCTTAGGGACACTCCTCTTGTGAAGTGTGATGGTACCTTATGGGTGGATGGTTCATGCTTCAAGCTTCCGAATGGTGATACGACTGCGGCATATGCTGTTACGACTTTGCATACAATTGTTGAAGCTGCACGTATCCCACATAATTCAGCTCAAGCAGCAGAGCTGATTGCACTTACGAGAGCGTGTGTGTTATCAAAAGGAAAGAGAGTGACCATATATACCGACAGCCAGTATGCATTTGGTGTGGCTCATAGTTTTGGACGCTTGTGGAAGGAACGTGGGTTCCTCACGTCTTATGGAGCGAAGATTCAGTATGGTCAGTTGGTGAACGAGCTTCTAGAGTCACTTACGTTGCAAGTTGCGATTGTGAAATGCAGTGCACACAAGAAGGTTACCGATGACGTTGGTCGCGGTAACGCATTTGCAGATGAAGTCGTGAAAGATGTGGCGAGGGATGTGATGAGTCGAATGTATGTTTCAGGCCCTGCAAGATGGATTGGTGATGTTGGAATGTGTGAAGATACGATAGAAAGTGTCAAGTCTATTCAAGCTGAAGCTACAGAGAAAGAGTTGAGTGTGTGGAGAGAAGGTATGGGTAAACTGGATGCGAATGGTTGTTGGGTTGAGTTGTCAGAACATCAGCGATGGTTGTTACCCGATGCATACTTGCTTGCAGTGGTTAAGATGGCGCATGGAAAGGCTCATATCAGTGTGAAAGGGATTTGTAAATTGTTGGCTCCGGTATGGCAAAATGCTGGAATTCCTAAGTGTGCAGAGAATGTGGTCAAGAATTGTATGGTTTGCTTGAAGTACAATCCTGGTAAGGGAACTCCAACCCCAGCTGGTCACTTTGCGCCTCCGACGTATCCGTTTGAGGTTCTGCAGCTTGATTTCATTCACATGGAGAGGTGCAATAACCTGAAATACGTACTCGTAGTTGTTTGTGCCTTTTCGAGATGGGTAGAAGCATATCCCCTAAAAGATAAAACTGCCTTCTCCACAGCTAAAGCCCTTATTAAAGAGTTTTTCCCCAGGTATGGTTTGCCGAGAATGATCTGCAGTGATAATGGGAGTGAATTTGTGGGTCAAGTGATGAAGAGAGTGTGTGAAGGGTTAGGAATCCGCCAAAAGTTCCACGCTGCAAATCACCCCCAATCAGCTGGTCTAGTTGAATGCTATAATGGCACTCTTAAACTGAAACTTGCCAAGATACAAGCGAGCTCTGGTCTTAAATGGCCTGATGCTTTGCCATTAGCACTTTTGTCAACTAGGATGACTGTACATTCCCGAGTAGGACTTAGTCCTTATGAAATTGTGTTTGGTCGCCCGGCAAACATATGGGGAGTGCCGAGGCGGACGAAATTTAGCGAGATTGAACACCCTGTATTACTTGATTATCTGTATGATTTGACAGCTAAATTGCGTGTCTTACACCAACAGGTTCATGATACACTGCCTCAGGCTTCTGAAGATCTAGGACATGTCATCGATCCTGGCTCATGGGTGCTGATCAAAAACTTTCAGCGGACAAAGAACGATCAGCCTCGCTGGCTCGGTCCCTACTTGGTGCTGTTATCTACGCGATCTGCGGTGCGAGTGCAAGGAAGGAAAAACTGGATCCACGGCGTACACTGTAAGAGGGTCCCTTTGCCTCTGCCGTACGACCGGTGGGTCCAGGAGGGTATTCCTGATTCAGCAACTGACACTGTGCCTCGTTTTCTGCCTTTTAGCGATGCACGTTTAATTGGGACAAGTTCTGAGCGAGAAAGCGAAGATCTTCTACAAGAAGCTGTGCCACCGTCAGTTCGATTGGACACTACTGAGCCTGAACTCCTGTTCCGAGATCAGACATTGCCTGGGAGAGGCCGTTATAATTTGCGACCAAGAGTTGTGGGACTAATTAAATTAAAATCCTTTTCTTTGCTATTTTTGAACATTCAGCTCTCCCATCTGAGAAACTGTTTTGACCGATTTTTGTTTTTCGAACTGCCATCCGGGTTCAGCTGTAAGGTCGCGGTGTCAAGTCTTTGGAGTGCAAGCCGGAGACACAAGGTCGACGGTTCTGGTTGGTCCTAGGGCGTTCCCAGGACTGACAGACGCATTCCTTAGCTTGGAACACCCAACAGCCGCGAACAGCACGGTTAGAGGATGAAGTTTTTCAAGATGGAGAGACCTGTTGAAGAAATAACTTTTAAGAACAAAATGTGTCCAATTATGAGTAGAAAGTGTTTTTTTAATATTATGTCTCTTTATGTTACTTAGCTTGATGATGTTTTTTATAGGTTATATTATATTCTCTTTTCAAGTGACGTTTGCACCCACTACACAGCCCATACCTCCTTCTACTGTTTCTTCGCATTCTTTTCATCCTCTGCCTGAACATGAATCCATTAGAAGATTGGAATTCGCTAATAACTCCTTTGTTCAGCTTTTACACCAACACCAACTAGTAGTGAACACAACTAACTGTTGGGTGTGTGGCCTTATGCCCCATACTACTGCTAAAGGTATTCCCTATCTGGTCCTGCCATTTAGCTATAATGGTTCTGTGTGGGCATACAGAACAATGTTCATATATGCTCGTGAAGTCTACCCCCTGCGTTCTGTGAAGGACAATCCAAAGAATAGTGCTCTAGTTAAGGGAATAGTCGACATGATTAGAGCAGTTAGCTCCTACGAAACGATCCCGAAAGATGAGACACTAGCGTATATTGGATGGAACGTGACTGGATATGGAGTTAGTCTGAGTGAGAAGCAGCGAGCAAAAAGATCCTCTCCGATCTGGATCATACCCCATCAGGGTCACCTTTGTCTGCAAGGTAATGGCAAGAATCCGAGAGCTCAGTTAGGGAAGAGTATCTGCACTGAGACGTATGTTTTTGCGTCCCAGACTTCCCCATCGTTTCTAGCAGCTAAGGGTACCTATTTCATCTGTTACGATAGAGTGTACACATGGTTGCCCCTTGACTTCTTGGGCACATGTTTTGTCTCGTTCCTGTTGCCTGCCACTTACACAGCTGTAGCAGATTACCACAAGACGAGAATTGTCAGAGGTGTCTTCAGTAAGGAAGATACTACAGGACAAGAATTAGGTGATTTCTTGAAGGGTTTTCTGCCGTTTTGGGGACCGATGGTTAACAGCAGGAACATACAGCAATTGACGAGAGTGGTTGAGTCCACCGTAGTTGAAACTGCCGGTGCCCTTAGTAACTTGACTGCTGAGCTCCAGTCGGATCGCCTTATGACTCTCCAGAACAGAGTTGCGTTATACGTCATACTTGCAGATAGAGGAGGGGTATGCACATTGATCCAATCGAGCTGCTGTGTTTTCATTCCAGACAATGCTCCGACAGTATACCAGGCCATTTCCAAGTTACATAAGATCTCCGAACCAATACACGTGGATAAAAAAGATTGGTCGTTGATGGGATGGTTCTGGGAACTGATTTCCACGTGGGGATGGAAGATTCTGATGGTCATTGGGATGATCTTAGCCATCCTTTTCCTGTTCTGTCTTTGTGTACAGTGTGCTCCTGCTATATGTGGCCTCTGTGCTACATCGTGTGTAAGGAGACCTGTATCGAGGGACGTGCTAAGTAATAGGATGATGCTACAGCAACATCTTGATGATCTGATGAGTATTGACCTGGATTCAGACTGACATGAGTTTAGGTTATTGCCTATGTAAGGGCAAAAGGAGGGGCTGAGGTTCTGAGATTCTGAACCCGTTTCATAAATGTCGTCGTATCACGACGATTTTGGCATCAGCGGACCGAAAATGGCGAGCGTAAGATGTACGAGTGTTTTCGTAATGTTCGAGTAACAAGATCATCATGAGATCAGGGATTCTGTTCTGAACCCTTGGGTTCCATTTTGTGTACGGCAGCAATTTTGTGGTTGCCCTCACATAGGACAATGACTAAGGCCAAACGAGTCCTTGGGAGACGTACACCTTTAGCTGACTTCTGTGTGACCTGGGCAAGCTGACTCCGTTGCCCGAGGCCAAACTTGTTGAACCAGTTCCTTCTTCGGCAGCTGGTCAAGATTGAGGATCAGGGCACAGGACATCATAAACCCTTTATTGCACACAACTATGTCTTATCTTACTCACACCTGTCTCTGCTCCTTTCTTTATAGCCTGTTTACGATGAGGAGGTGCCCGTTTTTATTAGGGGTCCGTCCGACTTATCTGATGAAGAATGTTGGGCCTTCCCGGGGAATTGATGGTGGGCCGGGCAATGAAATGTGGGTTCGTCATGCAATGTTTTTTTTTTTGTCGTGTACACATGGGATTGGTCAACTGTAAATAAGGAATGTTTGCCTGAAGCACAATATTTGGTATAAAAGGGATGGCTTGCTTTGTAAGTTTGAGCAGTCTCCTACGAATATACAGCCAGTGTACTTCGTGGACCTCTGTTTCTGGTGGCAGCCAATAAATCCGATCTTTGACGTCACCAAGAAGATTCCGTGTCTCTGTGTTTAGAAGACAGGTGAACTCGGAGACTTTGGGCGTGTCCCCTGGGTCTTAAATAACCCGGTTCTTCACGAGAAACACTAAGAAAATCTTAAAACTGCTGCAAAGCACTAGAAATGGAAACTCTTGACATTGCGGCTTTAAGTGGAATGAAAAGAGTGGGGGGATCTCTTAAAGGGGCATGCATGGCCTATGTTATTAAGCGTATGGCTTAAACACAAAGTAAACTTCTATGATTTCCATACAGTGTGCTGTCCCGGCCAGTATTTTGGTTCGTCTCTGAGCTTGAGACCTGGCATATCTCTAAAACCAGACAGGACTATTGGCTTTGTCAATGGTTGTTAGCAGTTTAAGATAAATGAGTAAAAACAATTATTTGGTTGTAAATAATATTGTAAAACTTTTCAATTATGAAACAGTAACACTCTGAATTAAACATTGCTGAGGGCTGTAGAAATGGTAGGGGTCTTCTGGGTCTCTCAATCACTCCAGTTAGGATCAACCTATGTTAGTCATTTGTGTCCTTTGCATCCTTTTTCTCTAGACATCTGCATAGCTTTCACAGGTGCACACTAGAGTGTACTTGTCTGTGTCACTTTTGCCTTGTAATTTTCATACTCATTGAAGAGGACAAATTCAATAATTGGACTGGAAGGCAATACACAGAGACATGCTGGGGTGGCAGCAGAGGCAAAAATGGGCAGGACATTTAGACACATTCCTCGCAGTGAGCATGAGCCTTACACCCCCAAAGGTGGAAGCAACATGTTTGCAGCTTGGACTGTTAGACTGACCTATTTACCAAGGTGAGCATTTTGCTCTACCTGAAAACACTGTAAAGACGGTAATGTGTTTTGGGGTACTTGCTGATGCTGCTATCGTGTACATGGGATGTCCACAGTGGTGTACAGAACAACAGTATGAGTAGTGTGGATGAAATACGGGGTGCAAAGTCTCCCCACCCACCGGGTGCACGGTGAGGATGGCTGGGCCCTCAGGCAGTGAAAGTCCCGTCACTGTAGCGTCAGAGCAGGCCAGCTTACAGTCTGAGCATAAGCCCAGAGATAGAACAGTCCTTTTCAGAACAGTGATCTAGTTTTTCTTATTTCAATTACAGATTAAGAACGGAGATCTGAAACGAGATTCCGGAGTTTTGAAATGTTGCCTGTACTACCAAGTTTCGTCCAGCAGTACATCCACAGCCCCCTCCCCACCTGCCTAGCCTCACTTTGTCCCCGCTGCTACCCTCCAAAACTACCTCAGCTTGTTAAACCAAAAATCATGCAATTTTTTAGGCAATGCAGAACATGGCGATTTTATTACTCTAGGAGGCTGTAGGGGAAACAGCCTCCTGGAACAGCTCTTTCAACTTGCGGCAACACTCGGCCACGGAATGCAAATGTGCAACTTTGCTCTATTGGGGATTATACTGGCTTTCAGGCGCAAAGAGAAGTGCAAGGTTTGCCACAACCCTTTCCATTTTCACGTTTTCTATTTAATTCAGGGTTTCTTGTAATACCAAATTTTCTACTTAAAAATGCGAGAGGTAAAAGCACACTTTTAGAGAATCAGCTAGTCTGGTGCTAGATCCCCAGGTGTGGCCTTTTTTTGTGTAAAAGGAGAAGCTTATTTTTGTAAAATTTGGCGCCGCATCCCGGGGCTCTTTTTACTGCAAGTTCACGATGGCAACTTTTTTTGTGTGAATGAAAAACGTGAAACTGAAAATGGGTGTACTCTCGTGCAGTCTACTTCGCAAGCAATAAACACCAATTGAACTTAAAAAAAACTAAGCATGGGTGTAAAATCCGTTCAGTTTGCGGAATTTGTGGATTTTCTGCAATTTCGCGGTCCACGAATCTCGCAAAATTGCAGAAAAATCCGCGAAATCGTGTTCGGGACGGATTTTCAAAAACTTAAGTACATGAAGCACTTACAGGGTTACAGCAGGTGCCCAAGTTGAAGCTAATTTCTTTGTAGGTTACAAAGAAATTAACTTCAACTTGGGCACCTGCTGTAACCCTGTAAGTGCTTCCTGAGCGGCGCCTCCAGAGTTGTTACCTACTTGCAACTATTCTCTGACCCTGCTCTGACCCTCGAAGCAGGGTCAGAGAATAGTAACAAGTATGGCACAATGCTCCAGGCTGTCACAAAAATTAAACCACAACAGGAAGCACTTACAGATAAGGTAGCAGGTGCCGGACTTGAAGCTCAAATTCAGTAACACATTAACCAGCCCCCGGTTGAGGCTGGGCAAGTGTGCTTTCTCCCCATAATCTACAGTGGTGAACCAGAGGGTGCTGTGATGAACCAGAAGGTGCAGTTGTGAACCAGAGGGTGCTGTGATGAACCAGAGGGTGGCAGTGGTGAACCAGAGGGTGGCAGTGGTGAACCAGAGGTTGCTGTGATGAACAAGAGGGTGGCAGTGAGGAACCAGAGGGTGGCAGTGATGAACCAGAGGGTGACAGTGATGAACCAGAGGGTGGCAGTGGTGAACCAGAGGGTGGCAGTGATGAACCAGAGGGTGGCAGTGGTGAACCAGAGGGTGGCAGTGATGAACCAGAGGGTGGCAGTGATGAACCAGATGGTGGCACTGGTGAACCAGAGGGTGGCAGTGGTGAACCAGAGGGTGCTGTGATGAACCAGAGTGTGGCAGTGGCGAACCAGAGGGAGCTGTGATAAACCAGAGGGTGGCAGTGGTGAACCAGAGGGTGGCAGTGATAAACCAGAGAGTGGGAGTGGTGAATCAGAGGGTGTCAGTGGTGAATCAGAGGGTAGCAGTGGTGAACCAGAGGGTGCTGTGATGAACCAGAGGGTGGCAGTGGTGAACCAGAGGGTGGCAGTGATGAACCAGAGGGTGGCAGTGGTGAACCAGAGGGTGGCAGTGATGAACCAGATGGTGGCAGTGATGAACCAGATGGTGGCACTGGTGAACCAGAGGGTGGCAGTGGTGAACCAGAGGGTGCTGTGATGAACCAGAGTGTGGCAGTGGTGAACCAGATGGAGCTGTGATGAACCAGAGGGTGGCAGTGATGAACCAGAGGGTGGCAGTGGTGAACCAGAGGGTGCTGTGATGAACCAGAGGATGGCCTGTGATCAACCAGAGGGTGGCAGTCGTGAACCAGAGGGTGGCAGTGATGAACCAGAGGGTGGCAGTGATGAACCAGAGGGTGGCAATGATGAACCAGAGGGTGGCACTGGTGAACCAGAGGGTGCTGTGATGAACCAGATGGTGGCAGTGATGAACCAGAGGGTTACAGTGATGAACCAGAGGGTGACAGTGGTGAACCAGAGGGTGGCAGTGATGAACCAGAGGGTGGCAGTGGTGAACCAGAGGGTGGCAGTGATGAACCAGAGGGTGGCAGTGATGAACCAGAGGGTGGCGCTGCTAAACTGCCCAGGAGCCCTGTGGGTGTTAGCCCCTGCGCTGCTGAGCTGCCCAGGGGTTGTGAGCCCACGTGCTACGGAACTGCCCCGGGGCCCAGTGAATGTGAGCCCCAGTGCTGCTGAACTGCCCCGGAGCCCTCTCAGTGTGAAAATCATTCATGCTCAATTGCCTGGGAGCCCTCTGGGTGTGAGCACACATTGTGCTAAGTGTCCCCCCCGCCCCCAGTACATATATACCCGTACCGCACAGCACCATTATGCTCTTGCACCATGAAGTCTGGTGCCTGGATGCTCCTGATCCGTGTAGGTGGTACCACCGTCTGGTGCAGTCAAAATGTAAAAGTCATAACTTGCTACACAGCACCAATAAACACGTGTCACCCCTGGCACCGGTATGCGCATGTACCAGGCGTGGAGCACCCACATGCCACTGCACCCTACTGCCCAGCGCCAGCAAATGCCTGTACGGGGCAGTTTAGTATGATATGGGACATTGTCCAGCAGCAGCAGCTGCATGCGCCTGAACCCACTTAGCAGGATCAGAATGGCTTTGTACCAACACGCGCAGCAGAGCTATCTTGGACATTTGAAGGATTTTGGGGTACTGTGCCAAACGTATTTTTGCATCCATGAGTTTCCCGAGCGCCATCCCCGTGTAGCTCCTGCGACCAGGAGGCTGCTTTCTCCTCATCTGCTGCTCTGCTCGGTGTCTCTGACCCTTTATAAACAAGATCGCATAGAAACCCCTCCCGTTTGGCCCCATCCACCACACACTAGCAGTATGAAATGTCTTCCCGCCCGTCCCCACTATAATGGCCAGCTCACTCAAGGGACCTCTGCGCCTTTCGGCGTGCTGGCAAAGTTACAGGCACACGTGGTCACATATTTGTGCAACTGGCACAAAAATCCACGAACTCGCAGACTTTTTTTGCAATTTTGCTCGAATTCGCGGACTGCGAATTCGCAAATTTAGCCCATACTTAAAAAAAATAAAAAAAAATAAAACCACGAAATTTGGGAGAAGGGCAATGTCATGGATCTGCGCTGCAGATTACCAGCCAAAAGTATTATCAACAACACTGCGCGAAAACGGGGTTTCATGTTATGCCAATACTCAACAGTTAGTGAAACTTCTCGAAAATGATTTCTTACATTAGTTGGTTTCGGTTTCCCTTCCTGTTTACATACTTGGGGGGTCATTAGGATGACGGGCAGACTTAGTCCGCCCGCCATCCTATCGGGACTAGGGACCACCCGCCATAAGGGCGGGGGTCCCGTGGGTGGAATCAAAATGCGGCCGTCACAGTGGCGGCCGCATCCTCCATTTATGGCATTGTGGCGGGCGGTGCAGAGAGCACCGCCCGCCACAATGCCATAAATGCATGTATGCATTTGCATACACAATTCGGCAGGCACCGTGCGGTGCCTACCGCATTGTATATGCAAATGCTGGGGGGTACCACAGGTACCCCCCGTGTGCACCCCCACCCCTCCTTCACTTTGGGGGCCCGCAGGGGGCCCCTAAAGTGAAGACCGCATGCCTTTCCGTGGTGGCGTTGCCACCACGGAAAGTCACCTGCCCAGGCCCATCGTAATATGGCTGGCGTTGTCTAATAGACACTGCCACCATATTATTCCTTTTCCGACCTGGCCGCAAGGCGACCGGGGCGGAAAAGCGGCGGGCGGTCTTTCCGTCCGCCGAGATCCCCCCGCCATACTAATATGGCGGGGGGGAATACGAGTGTGGATGTCGGGCGGATTGCCCCCGCCAGGCTGGCGGTAGCTGCCGCCAGCCTGGCGGGGGCAATCCGCCCGACATCATAATGGGCCCCTTGGTTGGGATCTGTTAGGCAATCTTTCCACTTTGTATTTCTTTTGCAGTGTATAGCGCAAACTTGACTATAAGGTATCAGAGCGCTTTACACAAGCACCAGTTAATACAACAGATGACCTGGAAAAGCGGAGACTGGCGGCACGGCCTACTTTTCAAACCGTTAGAGCCAGCTGCAAGAACTTTCAGCACCGCCCAGGTCCAGGACTCTGACTGCATTCACGGCTGCACCAGAAGTGAGGGGACTTCGGTACAGGGCGGCCGGTCAGGCTGCACAAACCACCTCAGCGGCCACGCACGTCTGAATAAAATACGATTTAAAGTATGCCACACCGGGCCCTAGTTCACTGCGCATGTCTGCTGACTGCGATTGTCTGAACAAATTAAATCATGAGACCCAGTCTCGACGTCATGTGACGTCAGTGACTTTGCGCGGTGAGTAAAGAAATATTGTAGTTAACCCTGCCTGAGCCAGTGAAGACTCCTGAGGTGAACAATACTGTCTGCTCCAGGTGCGCCTGCTGCAGTAAATGAGGTGATTATATTTAGTTTGCCATAGAAGTGGAGACCGGTGGTGTAGACCTGATAGATAAGCGCCGGTGCTAAACACCGGAAAGCAACGGCACAAATTAAGCACAAGGGTATATAAAGTATGGATATTATATGATACTGAATGGAGATAATAATCCTGTGTACTGTAGCAGGCCTAAAATTGTATTAGAACTTCTGTTGTAAAATACATCATTTGTCCAAACTTTAAAAAAAATGTTGGGGTAATCGAACTCGTCTAAAACACGTTCGTGATTAACTCGTTCACTACATTCATTTATTTGCTCAGCGCAAAATAGAGCAGATGAGGTCAGAAGTTAATTTGTACTGGTGGTTGCAGCTGGACACATGCACGTTTTTGAGGCCCCCTGACTTCTTTTTCGCCAGAATACTTTGAGCACGATCTAGAGGCGGAAAAGTAGAAACGGTACAAAGAAGTAGGGGGAAACAAAGGAACATAGGGAGAAAGGGAGGAAGTGAGGTTGAAATAGAACCTTCAAAAGTTAGATAAGGAAATGGAAAGTGTAGTGTGGTGGAAGAATTGTATGAGGTGGTATGTAGACTAGACAGTCTTAGTAGTCGGGAAATCTGGCACTAAGCACCGGTGGGTTCCTAAAAAACTTTGACTCGGAGCGCCTTTTTTTCTTATTTAAGTATTGTTTAAAAGCACATTTCTAAAACCGCTTTTTTTCTAAATTTCCAGGACTGGGCAAAGACGCTTGACTAGTGGGTGGTAGTTTCCGTCGGGCCTCCGAGCTCAGACCAACCGCACTTTGTTGACATCCGCGCTCGTGCGCCTTCCTTTCAGTTCCCCGGTCTATGGGCTCAACGGTTCTCTCAGGATGGCGCCTGCAGGAATCAAAGCGACAGTCAAGCCCTGGTAAACCGATCGCCTGCTTTTCTCTTTTTAATAATCAGATAAATTATAAACAGGGCCCTGAAAGCAGCTCAGCTCCTCGGAGGCTCTTGCTGGCACCGTTTACAACCTGGAGGATTACAATGGCCCAGATGCTATCTTCTTAATTGGAAAAAGTCCAGGTTGCCAACTGCCTCCTGTATAATGGATTCCTGTTCCATGTTTCTAAAGGCCTTTCATGTGCGACACTTTTTTTTCTCTGTTTGTTCCAGTGGTTCGGCGACGGCTCCTCGGGCCTTGCTTGGTCGTCAGAACCTTGAAATCAAGTCGAGCAGCGCAGTCGAGGACCCCCCCATCCCAGGAAGGAACATTCAGTGTTTAGAAACAAGGGGCCTTATTTATGAAGGTCTTGCGCCGCCGGTGCGCCACTTTTAAAATGGGAAAAAGTGACGCACCGGCGGCGCAAGGCCTTCATAAATAAGGCCCAAGAATTGACAAAGCCAATAATGTTCGCCTTTGGAACCAGTGACATTGCAAACGGCAAAGAAAAAAAAGCCTATGAGGTGGCGGCAACGTCATTTTGTATACATACAAGTGCCTACAAAATGACACAGGAGCTTTTTTCCTTTCTATTTATCAATCTAAGTTAGATTGGAAAGAGTTGAGCTAAAATGAAGAAAAAAAAGAGGCTGGTGCTGAGGAAGCAACACTGAAGTCGGGTGAGAAAGCAATACTGAAGGCAAGGACAGGAAGAGGGAAGGAACATAAAGGGCTAGTGAGGTACCAGAAACATTACGGAGGGTGTGTTGGGGTGGAAGAGACACGACACGGAGAAAAAGCAACACGGAGCACAGGGGAAGAGGAGCACATAGGCCAGAGGGACAAATTGGCGTTGAGGGGTAGAAGCACCAGGGATAGAAAGAACCCACACCCACTCTGGAGTACAAATTAAAGAAACCCACAGCACATTTCTTAACATTTTTGATCATTTTGTATGCATATGATGTACTTAAATCCCTCAAAATAAATGTGCGCATAAACATAAATTTGTACAACAAGTTCTGCTAGAAACCAAAGGAAAGTTACCATTTCAGAATTGTTAGTAAAAAATGTAAGCGTTGTTACAAAGGCAGCTCGAAACTGTATAGTAAAAGACTGGACCAGAATCCGTAATGTGACTCAGTGGGTTGAGGTGTGAAAAGTACAGTGAATATAATACGTTTGTGCATAGTACATTAAAAGAAGCGTGATATAGAACAATAAGAGCCACTGTGTGCGATTATCAAAAGTGAAGTGGAAATATGAGAAAATTACGCTCCGACCCGGTACTCATCCGTGTCAAAATGACATACTTGGGCGTCTAACTCTGGATGTTTTAGACTTCTTGGTGCTGGGAGAGAATGGCAAACAAATTATGTTCCGTTTCCAAGTAGCACTCCAACTGCAGCCTCGTGATCTTACGATACTGATAGAGCGCGCGAGGTCACCCAGCCAATGATTTCGCCGTTTCCGGCTTCAGGGCCCATATACTTTCAATTCACACTATTCATTGACAGGGCGACTTCACGGGCTGCTACCAATTGTGTGTGTGCTCCCTACTGTTCTTACTCAGAGTACCCGACTTACCCTCCACCTACACGGGTACCTATGACCTCAACGGATCAGGAGCCTAGCTGTAAAAGGAAAGGCAGCAAATGCAAATTCAAATGACATTCAATACTGTTGTAAAATGACCACGGACAACTGGAAGTTTTAAAATGTTTATCTAAAGTTCGTTTTCATCAAGCATCAAACTTACAAGAATAAGGCAATCAATAACCAAGATAATGAAAAGTACATAACTATAGAGAAATAAAGTCAATGTAATCATTTAAATGCTAATATGAGATGCAAGGAGAAATGCTATGCATTCAAGGCAAAAACTCTTTAGAAAATGTAAGTAAGGCCGTTCTAGACCATATCAGAAAATGACAAACTGCAATGCAAAATATGATTTCTAAAAGGTAGGGTAACATGGGAACATATCAAGAAATATGCAAATGACTTTTCGTTTCAATAATTGCAGCAAAGCATGGAAAAATCAATACGTGCAAGGTGTCTCTTTATTAAAGCAAAAGACAGAAAAATAGAAAGGTGCAAGTTTAAAGAACTTAGAGCAGTATTTACCTAGACTGGTGTGGAAACCAAACCCTGGCCACGGGTCAGTTAAGGACAGGAAAACCCTCAAGGAAGGATACCCCTCAAAGGACAGCAGGTGCAGACTGGACACCCAGGACAGGACAGGATACCCTCGGATTAGGAATCAGGACAGGACCCTCAGGACAGGACCGCTCAGGTCAGGACCGCACCCGCAGTTTGGAAGCAACGCCTGCGCTCCACCCTCTCTGCAGCTATCGACCGAGACCCCGATTGGGTCAGCGAACTCCCAGCAAAGTGCTTCGCCAGCACTTTAAGGTTCAGTAGAACCTTAGTCTATGGTCAATTTTCGGACAGAGTGCTCCGCAGCGCTCTGTATCTTCAGTCACCTATTGAGTACGATGGGTCAGTGACAGGTCAGCTAAACCAGACAAGTCGGACAATTTCCCTAGGTGAACCCAGGGTAGATATACTGTTTTGGGACAGGGTACCACCCCCCAAATGTTGCAAAGTGTCAGAATCCCCAATTTCGATTGGTCCAAAGGTAGGATTTGGGTAACACACCAATCATAACACACTATTTGGATGCTTCATTTACATATCTGGGTACCGCCTAGCGAGATTGGGGTTCCCATGAGAAACTGCAGAGAAATACAATGACAATTGTACAATGTATCGGAGCAGGGACACATGATTTCGTCCAGCCGAGTTCGCAGGTCAGTTTCTCAGGAGCATCTTGCCTATCCCTGCCAACTGGCGATTTTCCATCAGCCAAGGTTATCGGTGCCCCAGAAAGTCGCACATGCGTAGAAGGGACCTCCAAGATGGCTTTTGGTGCAGTTAGACCCCCATTCCCCGCGGTACATGAAAAGCAAGCGAAAACAAATTAATACATAGAAATAACATTATGAAAACACATCACAGGGTTTGTACTTTCAATTTATCATTAGGAAATATACTTATGCAGTCTAAATGTTAGCTACATATCAACAGACACAAGAGCAGTGGCACGAGCAGTACCACATGATTGGCAAAGCTATGTATTACGCATGCGCATAAATTTCCCTCCAACTCTGCAGACACGTCAGGACACGTGAGTGTGACTGACGCATGCGCAGTAACTAAATACAAGCGGCGGACATTTTAAATGACTCGAGTAAGTCGTTTTAGTAAAATACATTTGCAAGCTTCTGAAAACCTTGTTTAAACATAAAATAAACATTAGTAAGACATACAATTATTACCTTGTTACACATAAACGAGGTTCATGAATACAGCAAGTCGCAAAATATGCGAAGCTTTGCTTCATCAATCCCCTCTTTGATGATATTTACTATCATCACAAAATAAATGGAACCAGATGCCAACTTTCTTTCACACTTTATACAGCTCTATCTCTTCCAACAATCGCTCCAGCTTTTCTCTTTCAGTTTTGGCAGGGTGAGAACTCTTCACCTTTTTATAGATCTGATTATTCATCTCTTCTAATTCAAGCTCATCCACACTTCGTTTCACCCCTCTTGCATTCACTTCATGCTTTCTGGTGTGCTTACGACATTTGCAACAGACAAATATGAAAAATAGGATGAGACCTATAATTCCAATTGGCATCAGTACCTTGAACAATAAGCCTTTACCTACGCCAGCAAGCCAATGACCTACATTTGAGAGACCATCTACCAGTCTCTTCCAGGCACTATCAACCTCGAGTGGTCTGAGTTCCTTTGCCAAATTAGTAATGTTCTTCACATATCTTTTGATCTGTACACTTTTATCCGGTATATAAGTGCAACAATGTTGCGCCTTCAACATCCGGCAGACTCCGCCCTCTTTCGCTAATAAGGTATCAAGAGCAAGTCGATTCTGCAAAACCATTGATCTGATCGCAACCATTTCAGTATTGACCAGCAGAAATCCATGAGCTGTCTCAGTAGACAACACATCCACTATAGTGGACAATATACACATTCTGTGAGTGTTCAGAACCACTCCCACTCCAGGTATCAGTGCACTGAAAATACTACCCATAATTTCACCTATACTTTCTCTTTTACTACGCACTAAGCCATTAGTATTTTCACTGCTTCCAGCAACCCCATTCACATGGTATATTTTCGGGAAGACAATGCCAAAGTAGCAGCTACCATACCAGTGATCCGGCAATTTGAAATAAGCCTTGTCCCCACAAATATAATAAATTCCAGGAAACACAGGCTCTGACCCATTTTTGAAACCCCAACCTCCAATTACCTTGTAATTATGTTCGCATTCACTGGAACCAATGAAAATGTTATTATAATAGCTAGTCTTCTCGCGGTGAAGACATAGCTTGCCTTTCTTTTCAAAATACAGCAACAGAGCAGGACCCGCCCCACCAGTTGAGGTGCCTTCCATGTTCTCTGCCCATCTTGGCTTTTTCTGACTTTCGTCATTAGCCTTCTTTTGCATTTTAATTCTCCTTTTCTCTGCCATGTTCAGGAACATCTTTTCCTGCTCACGCAAAGAACAAGTCAAGTTATCTCTGTGTGCGTCAGCTATGTCGATATTACCTATAGTCAGAAAGTAGTCTCCCATATATCGTATTACGTCACTTTTGGTATGTACAGGATTCAAGTTCCCACGAATGGGAAGTTCAGAAAAGATCACGTCATTGTTAGAGTAATAGTACTGTAACGGTCCTCTTTTGTAAAATAAACTAGCTAAAATACTACAGGAGATTCCATATGTCAGCGGCAAGTGATGGTATGTCACGCCTTCAGCTACAGAGGTAGGTAGCTTCATGCAGACATAACAATCTTCAATTTCCATAGTCTCTACATAGTGTATTAACAAATTTGCGACAACATTTAAGTGTGTCCTGTTCTTCACTCCATGAAAATGTAGTCCTCCCTCATCTGATGCTTCTAAGTCTTGTTTTGTTTGTCTCAGTGCTCTCTCATGTCTTGCTACACTCTGTGTTGTCAGCTCCTCACTGTCAGTATTTACAATTTCAGTAGGGACAATATTAGTATCTTTACTTACAGCAAAGGGAATAAAAATTGTTAGTCCTATCCAAACTAATATCAGGACAACTATACTACAGACACATACCTTGCAGCATGTTTTGCAACAGCTGCGACTAGGTCTACCATTCACGTTTGAATCAGACATCTTGGCTCAGAAGAAGTTTCTCGACCCCTCTTTGTGACTTCACACGAGTATCTTACTTTGTGCAAATTCACGGTGGCTCTTCTTCTTCTTCGTCAGAGTACTCAGGGACGGGCTCTCCATCGCTTACGTCAGTTATATCAAGATCTTCAAGTTCTTCCAACACAAGTGTCCATTCAGGTGACTTGTACTTTTTGTTTTGTCTCTTTATTCGGTCACTCCTTCTTTTGGAAGTACTTTCTTGTTGCTCTGCTATGCGAGCACTTCTCCTTTCTGCTGCACGTTTTTCTTCCACCGTCTTTATCCTTAGTCTTAATTTCTTTACGAATCTATGCTCAAGATTCTTTCTTTTCTTAAGTCTTTTAGTTGGTATATGGACTTCGTTTCCTTCTCTTGCCCTTTTATTCTCATTAGCTGTCGGCAATTCTGTTTCAATTTCTTCTTCTTCTATCTGACTAATTCCAGGACTCGTATCTATTTCTTCTGCCTGGGTACTAATCTGGCCTTGTTCAGGTGGATTTTGTGTTTGCCTTTCAAATGTCTCTGATTCTGTTTCCTGAACACGTTCTTCTAATCCTACCTGATCCTGTTCAAGCACTTCGATCTCTGGACTTTCTTCTGCTCGAACTATTACACTATGTCTAGTCTGTCCCTTCCCGATATCAGGAGTCAGTGGAGGAGTATCAAACACTTGCTCTGTATCCTTCACTTGTTCAGTATCGGGCACTTGTTCAGTATCATTCACTTGTTTTATATCAATCACGTGCTCTGTCCCTGTCTGACCATCTCCTTCCTCAGTTTTGATGTGGATCTCAAGATTCTGAGGTTCTTCGCCTGTGCCTTGCTTTTCCTCTCTATTCCACTCTCTACCTTCCCGAAGTCGTTCACTTGTTTTGGTGCTCGGGGCACCTGAACTGTTTTTACCTGTGGTTGAGTCTTTCTTGGTCTTTCTTTCTGCGTCTGTGAAGTTAAATCAGGTGTTGTGGGGTTATCATCGGGCAAGTAAGGACACTCGTTACGCCAGTGTCCAATTTCGCCGCACTGATGGCAGGGAAATTTCTTCATAGCCTCCTCCCTGCTCATTTTGGGCCGGGGCTTACCTCCTCCCCCACCCCCAGGACCTTCGTTCTTAGCATTTTTGACCATGTTACTCAACTGCTTTTCCTGCTGTTCTGCGAGCTTCACCTGAGCCCACATGACCTTCTCTTTGAGAGCCTTTTTCTTTTCTGCCATTTCGTCCTCGCAGTACTTTGCGTACCGCAGGACCTCGTCTACCTTTTTGGAGTGCCAACAGATTTTGTTCTCTTTTATCCACTGACAAATTTCAGGTCTTAAACCGTTTACAAACCTGTAAATAAAGTGCGTCATATCCTTCATCTCGATGTTATCTATACCACTGTAGGTTTAAACACCTGCAACAGCCTTTCATAATAGGTGTGCACTGTCTCATCTCTTTCCTGCGTTGTTCTATCTATCCTGGTCCAGTCAGTTTCCTTTGCGGGCACCTTTTCTTTCAAGTGCTGAATTACCTGCTCATATTTCCTCATGACTTCCTTTGAAGGTTCCCCTGTTTCTTTATCTCTTGTGTACTCCTCACTAGGCCAGGCTATGGCTATTTTACACTCGGTCCATAGATCGACCGGGACCACAATGTCGAAAAACCCATCCAGGTCTTTCCACAGGCATTTTTGCACCTTTACGAACCTTTCCACTTGCCGGTACCATTCAACTGGCTTCTCGCGTAATTTCGGGAAATCGTTAGTAAAGGACACAATATCCTGTCTGGACCATGGAACGTGCACATACCTCCCACCTGGTACTTCACGCATGGGGCATAATGTTTCGGGCTTGTCTACTTCTCTCAAAGGGAACTCAGGGGTAGCTTGTCTGGATCGAGCCTCATCTTTCTTTCGTGCCCACCTGCTTCTCCATCTTTCCACGTCTCCCCATTTTTGCAAAACTGCAAGCAACTCTTTAATCTGCACCTTCTTCCCTGACACATTCAGGTTCTCTAAATCCTTGCCTGAGAATTCAGCTCTGTAAGGCTTTTGTAAGGGCTTGGATCTTGAAATATCTACCCCCATACTAGCTGCGGTGTCTGTCAGCTTTTCGTGGAGCACCCTGGTACTTCTGGTAAGGCTTTTACACATAAACAGCAACTCTTCTTCAGAATAGGTGTTTAATCTGTCTAACCCCACATTTCCTGCCATCAATTCCTCTATTTCTACCCTCAGCTTGTAGAGGTCTAAAGGTTTCGTTTGCGGAGCCTGTTTTTCTAAATCACGACTCCAACTTTCAATTTCTTCCGGAGTTACCAGAGAGACACTCCTAGTACCTGTTGCTGATTCTAATTTAATTTCTTTCGCATCAAAAGGATTATGCCTCTTCTGCACTCCCTTCCCGGTCTGTTTGTTGGGCAGGTCCAAGAACACAACTTCGGACTCGCACTCACTGGACTGATCGTCTATCAGTAGGGGCTATTGCCTCGGCGGGGCCATTATTGGGTTCATAACTGGAGGGTTCGGACTTCCTTGACTATTCCCATACAACGGAACCACTGGTCCGATTGTTACCGGAATAGTCAAAGCCTCAGGACTAGTATTTAACTGGGAGATCTTCTGAATTATTTCTGTTCTTTGTCTAGCTAGAACTTCTTGCTCCCTCTCCTCCAGTATCCTTCCTAATGTTCGTTCAGGCATTATCTGTGGGGTCAGGTGAGGAGTAAAACTCGGGGCAGTAGGATGCGTTTCACTTGGTCCTCCGCCATAATTTGGTTTTGGGAACAAAGTTCCTGCACCAAATGACCTGCGCTCTTCCCCATATGGAGGCTGCAAAAAGGGCACTCCTGAACCTACTGGCTTTTCTTCGTTCTCATAAAGAGGTCTGGGGAAAAACGTTCTTTCACGGGAATATTTTTCCTCCGAGCTCACGGGCATTCTAGGATATATATCGCGTACCTCTGCGGGTCCGGGATTCTCAAAATAGGGCAACACCTGGCCACCTCCCCCTCTGCATAGGGATCTGTCCTCCTCCTTAATAGATGGACGCTGGGGATTCTCTCCTGCACTGGAAGGTCCGGCTCCCTCATTATAAGGTGGCGGACTTCTCGTAAAGATGTCATCTAACAATTCATCGTCTGACTCCCCAAGGGCTCCCCAATGCTTACTCTTTTCTGTCCTTTTCTCTCCCCCTGAAGGGTTACCTGCTGGCATCATGGGAAACAGACCCTCAACAATCATACTCTGCCTCCACTGTTTCATCCTTTTATCCCTGGTCTCCTGTTTCAGCCTGGGGTACCACTTGGTCAGACCTTTGTCCAACCGGGGTTTTTCTCTTTCGAAAGCCTCAATCTCCCATTCCTCTAATGCCTCATACTGCGTTAGTCTCGGCCTGAGATGTAATTCATTCATTCGGGTTCTCAAATTAAATAAAATCCTGCCATTGAAAGTACCGTCTAACGGAAAAGCCAATATTCCGTCATCTTTTGTGTACTTTACCCAATTCTCCAACCACACACAGGTATTGTACCCTCGGTCAAACATCATGAATGAGGCGGGAGTATTCGGTGGCGGGACAATAACGCCCTCTCTAGACTTAATCGGTTTGTCCGTTTTGAAATAATTCTTTACCCTATTTACAAGGGACATTTTTCTTTTAGCTCCGTACATAATATCGTATCTATTAGCTTTCCACTGATCCCTTTCAAACCCCTGGTTTCTTGGATCGGGTCTAGTCTCTGGACAATACGAGTGCCACATACGATTTCTACGCTTAACTCTGTTTACAAAGTCACCTCCAATCAGAATGCGTCTTGTAAATCCGTGCGACCAATGAGGTGCACGCGTTCAAATATTTCGGCCAATGGGTGCGCGGCACCTTCGTTAGACTGTCCTCACGCTCCGGCGCGTCACCCCTCCTTTACAATTCCAGCCCCGCTACCCGCCCGCTGCTTCTACCAATCCCAGCGCAGCACGGAGTGACGTCAGAGACGCTTCGCGGCTGACTCCCTCCCTTCACAAGGTAACGGAAACTTTCTTTCTTTCTAAAGTGCTCAGTGCTTGGTTATTTTACAAAAAATACACATTCGCCACAGTGCTCAAGTGTCTAGACAGGATAGCTTTGTTTTACTGCAAGTAAACTACTTCCATTTACTTTTCACGCGCTGCGGGCAGATCTCTTCCGCCTACCCTTCACTCTAGCATCGGTGAACCTGTTATTCCCCTAAACTCATCCACTTCTCCGGGATATATCCGAGTCTAAGGTTTCCCAGCGGACCCCTCTGCTTTCACCCTAGCTCCGAGGAACCTGCTACTCTTCTGATGTGACCCTTACTAGGTTACGCCACTATGGGAATTTTGCCAATGAACCTCGTTACTGACAATTATTCACACATGTATTCAGAAAACCCTAGTTAGTGCTTCCCGGTTATCCTAACCTGCACCTAACTTTCCTTAAGCCTGTGACCTCAGGACAATGGATTCTGTTCACCACTTGCCCTTTCAATTCTCCGGGGAGTTCGGACAACATAATACAAGACGGTTTACAAATGCATGGATTAATACATATAACAATATAAGAACAAGAATAATAATAATACAAAAATTCATGAATTTTCAGCAGCGTATTCACAAGAGAGTGATCGGTTCCCTCGGAACAGCCGCTCTTATAGCAGCATTAATGTACTAGCAGCTACCGACTTAACTAGTCTAACTAGTCCTACCTAACCTTTAGCTAGTCCCTAACCATCCTCTGATCTACCAGAAAACTGATAGAGCGCGCGAGGTCACCCAGCCAATGATTTCGCCGTTTCCGGCTTCAGGGCCCATATACTTTCAATTCACACTATTCATTGACAGGGCGACTTCACGGGCTGCTACCAATTGTGTGTGTGCTCCCTACTGTTCTTACTCAGAGTACCCGACTTACCCTCCACCTACACGGGTACCTATGACCTCAACGGATCAGGAGCCTAGCTGTAAAAGGAAAGGCAGCAAATGCAATTTCAAATGACATTCAATATTTAAATGACCACGGACAACTGGAAGTTTTAAAATGTTCATCTAGAGTTCGTTATTTTCATTCATGAGATATACAAGAATAAGGCATTCAATAACTAGGATAATGTAAATGATATAACTATAGAGAAATAAAGACAGGGTAATCATCGAAATACTGTTATGAAATGCAAATGGAAAAATACTATATAATCTCAGAAATGTTTAAGCATGGATAGACTATGCATGGGTAACTATAGGAGGGCCTATAAAGAGTAACACGCTAAACTTAAAGTGAATGGACCTTTAAACAGTCTAGGTAAGGCGGTTCTAGACCATATCAGAAAATGACAAACTGCAATGCAAAATATAATTTCTACAAGGTAGGATGACATGAGAACATATCAAGAAAATTATGCAAATGACTTTCAACAGTTTGCGGCAAAAGCATGGAAAAATCAACATGTGCAAGATGTCTTTTATTGAAGCAAAAGACTGAAATATAGAAAGGTGCAAGTTTAAAGAACTTAGAGCAGTATTTACCTAGACTGGTGTGGAAACCAAACCCTGGCCACGGGTCAGTTAAGGACAGGAAAACCCTCAAGGAAGGATACCCCTCAAAGGACAGCAGGTGCAGACTGGACACCCAGGACAGGACAGGATACCCTCGGATTAGGAATCAGGACAGGACCCTCAGGACAGGACCGCTCAGGACAGGACCGCACCCGCAGTTTGGAAGCAACGCCTGCGCTCCACCCTCTCTGCAGCTATCGACCGAGACCCCGATTGGGTCAGCGAACTCCCAGCAAAGTGCTTCGCCAGCACTTTAAGGTTCAGTAGAACCTTAGTCTATGGTCAATTTTCGGACAGAGTGCTCCGCAGCGCTCTGTATCTTCAGTCACCTATTGAGTACGATGGGTCAGTGACAGGTCAGCTAAACCAGACAAGTCGGACAATTTCCCTAGGTGAACCCAGGGTAGATATACTGTTTTGGGACAGGGTACCACCCCCCAAATGTTGCAAAGTGTCAGAATCCCCAATTTCGATTGGTCCAAAGGTAGGATTTGGGTAACACACCAATCATAACACACTATTTGGATGCTTCATTTACATATCTGGGTACCGCCTAGCGAGATTGGGCTTCCCATGAGAAACTGCAGAGAAATACAATGACAACTGTACAATGTATCGGAGCAGGGACACATGATTTCGTCCAGCCGAGTTCGCAGGTCAGTTTCTCAGGAGCATCTTGCCTATCCCTGCCAACTGGCGATTTTCCATCAGCCAAGGTTGTCGGTGCCCCAGAAAGTCGCACATGCGTAGAAGGGACCTCCAAGATGGCTTTTGGTGCAGTTAGATCCCCATTCCCCGCGGTACATGAAAAGCAAGCGAAAACAAATTAATACATAGAAATAACATTATGAAAACACATCACAGGGTTTGTACTTTCAATTTATCATTAGGAAATATACTTATGCAGTCTAAATGTTAGCTACATATCAACAGACACAAGAGCAGTGGCACGAGCAGTACCACATGATTGGCAAAGCTATGTATTACGCATGCGCATAAATTTCCCTCCAACTCTGCAGACACGTCAGGACACGTGAGTGTGACTGACGCATGCGCAGTAACTAAATACAAGCGGCGGACATTTTAAATGACTCGAGTAAGTCGTTTTAGTAAAATACATTTGCAAGCTTCTGAAAACCTCGTTTAAACATAAAATAAAAATTAGTAAGACATACAATTATTACCTTGTTACACATAAACGAGGTTCATGAATACAGCAAGTCGCAAAATATGCGAAGCTTTGCTTCATCAATACCCCCCCCCCCCCAGCGCCTTGAGACCCTCACAGGTAAGTAGCGCTTTACAAGTTCACTGATTGATTAATTGATTGATACTGTTTTCAGATGCCTTCATAACACCCCTTACATTTTTTACTAACAATTCTGAAATGGTAAATTTCTTTTAGAGGCTTGTCTCTACCTTTATCTTCTACATTGGGTAATTTTGAAAAGAATAGTATTCATAAAACTCTATTTATCAATGTTATACAGCCTTGAAAAGAAAAACGTTTCAGCTGTCATCAATGTATCGAAAACTGGAGAAAACTGATTTGTGGAACAAGACTATACTGAGAAATACTCAAACGACTTTTTTCTACATTAAAGAAAACCCTTTCGTCTAACATAAGTCCTTACTGTTTGGACCTCATTTGTTTCTTGAACATTTTATATGGAGTGCTGTGGTATTCCTTTCTGTTAAAATCCCTGACTTGTTCTAAGTAAGAAGATCCCATCTTGACCTTCCCTCCGAAGGACCTATGCAGATCAAAACCCAGACATTTAGTTTTTGAAACATTGATTTCCAAGCCTTACTGTTTGCAGGTGATAGAAATTCTATCAATTAAGTTCTACAGCCCCATAGGAGATTTTGAAATTAGTAACATATCATCAGGAAACAGTAGGGCAGGGATACTCCGATCAGCCAATTTGGGAGAGTCTCCCTTGTGTCATATAGAATTTTAATTACCCCATTAATGTAGACTGTAAACAAGGTAGGGGCAAGCACACAACACACTGACGGACCCCTCTCTCAACCCAAAATTGGTCCATCAGTTAACTCGCCCTACCCCATCTCACTTGACCAAATTATCGCTGTACAAGCGAATTACAAGGTTGAGCAGATCAACTGGCATTCCCAAATTTCTGAATGCAACCCATAGTTTCACCTGAGAAATCAGATCAAAGGCTACCCATTTATCAGATCAAAGGCTGCCCTGCATTGTCTTGACTTAATTTTCACAGGAAATACTTGGTCTCTGTGATTAAAAAATGCTGCCCCTAGTTTAGACTGATCATGTTTTAATAATATTCAATATTGTGGTTCCTGGAAATCCCTTTCCACAGGTTTCCAGCAAGGCCATATTTGGTTCTGTTAAATCATGGTCTCAATTTTGTCACTAGGCCGGAGCAGATTTGTTTTCAGCGCCTCTCGTCCAATCTTCTGCCAATGCTTTAGATGAAGATGTCAACAACTATCAATAGTGGGTCACCGCAGATTTACACTTGTCTCTGCCTCCTAAAAACAAAATCTCTCTTCAGAGGCATGCTGTTCCTTGGAATAAAGACACATTGACACCTGCCAAGAGTGAATGTAAACAAACTCCAAAAATCTTGGCGGGCCACTATTCTATGGAATGGAAACAACTATTAAAGATGCAATAAGGGATTACAAGAACATATTCAAACTGCCAAAGCTGAGTTCTTTGCTAATGAGACAGCAGGAGCACAGAATGGGACAAAGAATATATTTGATACTTCCCTGAATTTAATCAGTCACCTGAGTTTGATCCAATCTGGCATTACTTCACAAAATTTGTGCAACTGTTTTGCAATTATTAAAAAAATTTCACAAGGAAGTTAAGAATATGATCTCTGCCATAAATCAATACTTTACCTCTTCGCAACTCCCAAAGGAAGACCCACTGGTCAACTACTGTTAATTATATTCACTCAGTCCTAGATGCCTTTACCCAGATGACAGAGGTAGGCCTTCAGGTTTTCAGAAACTAGTCTATTCTCTCTCATCGGGTTTTCTTCTTGACCGTCTACCCGCATGAGCCTAGATGGAATTGGATGTTTTTCTTACTCGGCCTCTCTTGACCATTTTCAGTCGGTGAGTGCAATTGTTCCTTTCGAGTGGAAAAAAACACTGGCTCTTCTATTGTTAAAGAAATCGATGGCCAATGCTTCGGTCTTTAGTTACTCCTAACCAATTTCTCTGCAATGCTTTCTAGGTAATATCATGGATAGATATGTCAATAAGAAGGTATTTGAGTATTTCAAACCCCACTCTCTACTTGATGAGGGACAGGTGGGTTTTTGTCCAGCCCATGGTATGGAATCTGTCTGGTCTTGATCATGGATGATCTGAGGAAGACCACAGACAACCGCCACGTGGTATGCCTTGTCCAATTAGATCTGTCAGTCGCATTTGATACCATGAATCCCAACATCTTGATCTCTAAGTGGTCAGAGATCGGCGTCAATTGTAGAGATTTAAACTGGAGTAAATCCTCCCTGAAGGATAGAGTTAAAACTATGCCGCTCCCCCATTTCAATCTACCTTCAAGGCAATCAATCAGGATGTTTTTGAGGGCTCAGCACTGGACCCGACATTGTTTAATGTCTATCTGCATCCCTTTGCCCTCTTTATTGGGTCCTATGGCAGCAATTTTACAGACTATGCAGATGATAGTCAGTAAATTCTGACTTTGGGCAATTCCCAGCAGGCATCTTTAGGCTCTTCCCATAAATATATGACCACATTTCCCCCATGCTCAGGGTAAACTCATTAACTTTCAACGGGGCAAAACAGATGTGATGTGCTGTTTTGTTGGAAAGCCTCTACGTGTATTGCCAGCAGACTGGCACCCAGAAGGTAGCTCGGTTCTGGTAGTTACTTCTTCTGTGCAACATTTGGGCCAACCCTTCTTCCTTCGGGGTCATCGGCTAACTGCAGTCCCTGGTCCCTGGCTCCTCCCTTTCCGCCCGCCCTCGTCCTCCCCCGGGCAGGACCCAGTGCCCCGTGTGTGTGTACATCATTACATCTCCCCCCTCTGTAAACAAAATAGAAAACACAGCAGTCTATCTACACCCTTTGCTTTCACGTCGCTGACGATCTCCGCCTAAAGTTCTTCAATGAGGCGAGACGGTTTTCTCGTGGCCCATCTGGGGCGCGACTGAGGATCAGGGATGTCTCGCTCGTGTTCATCTGCGATCTCCATCAATACTTGACTGCGGCTGGGCGGTGTCCCTGGTTCCCTTTTCTCAGCTCGCCGTTCAGTCAGTAGTTCTTTGACATTAGGGCTGCACTTCTTAAAGTGCGTCACATTCCTGGTGACTCGTCTTCCGTCAGTTTCCGCTGTAATCATCGTTCCTTTCTGTTGCACCACTTTCAGCGGAGTCTCATGATATTTGCAGTCAATCTTTCGGTGCTGCTCTTGCCGCACCTGCAAAAAACAACAAGTGATGGACTGAATGTGGATCAATGTCACACACTCCCCCAGTCAAAAGATCTGGGCCCAAATCCATCGTTTTTTTGCACTCCACACCACCCTGGGTCAGATAATGGCTTTATGCAAATCAGCTCTGACCCTGTTGCCCCAGGCTGATCAGTGCGCACTAGATTACCAATGATGAGCATCCCAGGACATTTTCCCGTGGTGGAGTGGGGCATGGTTTGGTAAGCGGGTAGTACCTCGTTGAGTGCTGTCTGGATGTTCTTTCGAGTGAGCTCCGCCTGCTGAATGGCTTTCTTGACCGTGGCCAAGAAGCGTTTAATCATTCAGTTCGCCTGAGGCCATAGTGGTGTGATCTTCCGGTGTTTGAAGTTTAGGTGTTGAGCAAACTTGGCGAAGTCGTGGCTGTTGAATGGGGGCCCATTGTCAAATTTCACCACTTGAGGAATGCCCCACGCAGCAAAGACTTCCTCTAGAATTGGTATGGCGCTGGAGGCTTTTGTGGATGTGCACAGTTGTGCAATGGGGAATCTGGAATATTCGTCCATGATGACCAGGACATATTGGCCCGACTTGAATGGCCCAAAGAAATCAATGGCAACTTGTTGCCAGACACCCTCCGGCAGTGGAGACATTTGCAGCGGTGCAGGGGGATCTGGACGGCTCACTAGCTGACATTGTGGGCAATCCTTCAGTGTTGTTTCCACCATTAGATCCAGTGTTGGAAACCAGACTCTCTCGCGGAGTGCTCTTTTCATGGCTACTATGCCCCGGTGTCCTTCATGTGCTAGATTTGTTACCCCTTGTCTTAGTTGTTGTGGGATCACAATTCGAGTGTCTCTTAGGATGAGCCCATGACAGTTCTTCGTGGACGTGTTTGAACGTTGCCATCTCTTGGTCGTTTTGTCCATTTGTTTGTGAATGTTGCCAGCTATTGGTTTGTATCCGGCGTTTCACTTCTTGTAGGGTGACGTCGGACTGTGTCGCCTCACAGATAGCTTCCAGCGGAACTGCAGGAGGTCTAGCCTGATCTACCATGAAGTGGATGTATTCGTCCGCAATCGATTGTTCGGAATTGCTGGTCCTGGTGGGGTGTCTGGACATGTAGTTGGCAGGGTTTGCGGCTTTCCCTGGCTTGTTTATAATGGTGTAGGTGTATTTTTGTAACCCGAGGCCCATCTCTCTATTCGTGGCGGCATTTTTGTCGAGGGTTTCCGAAAATTGTAATCAGAGCTTGATGATCAGTGACCAGGGTGAAGTGTTTTCCGAAGATGAATATGTGCAAATGTTAACAAGCCCATACGACAGCTAAACTTTCCTTTTCTGACTGGGAGTATGCTCTCTCCGTGTCTGTTAGACTCCTACTGGCATATGCTACAATGTGCCGTTGGTCCTCATCTCTGTCATATTGTGCTAGGAAGGCCCCTAGCCCTACGGGGCTGGCATCCACTGTTATTTCTGTCTTCTTTTTTGGATTGAAGTAAGCCATGTTTTTAGCCGACTCCACAGCTTCCTTCATCTCTCTGAACGCCCGTTCACATTGGGTGGACCACTGAAACGGCTGCCCTTGTTTGGTGAGCGTTCTCAGGGGGTGACTTATTGTGGCGTAGTCTGGTATGTTTCTGGAGCAGTAGCTAGCCATGCCCAGGAACGAGCGTACGTCACCAACGTCATCTGGGCTCGGTGTGCCATTTAGCGCTGCTACCTTTTCGGGGTCCGGTTTCATGCTATTTCCAGAGAAGACGTGGCCAAAAAATGTCAGCGTTGGCTTATGAAATTCACACTTGTCCTGATTGAGTGTGAGGTTGGCTTCCGTCAGTGCATGACAGACCCGATCTAGTACCCTGTCGTGTTCTTGAGTGGTTGCTCCATAGACCAGGATGTCGTCGCTATAGTTCAGTACATGAGGAACATGATGAATTGTTCTCCTGATTGCTTCTTGAAAGATTTCTGCTGCTGAGGACACCCCAAAACGGAGTCTTTCGTACCTGAACAGCCCTAGATGTGTTGAGAATATCGTGATATATCGGGACCGCTCATACAACTCTAGTTGGTGATATCCTTTGTTAAGGTCCAATTTTGAAAATATTTTGGCTCCGTTGAGTGACGTGATCATGTCACTGATGTGAGGGCCTGGGTGCCTCTCCCTCTCTATCGCTGTGCTAGGTGCTCTCATGTCCACACATATTTATTTTATTTAAGGATTTCTAAAGCGCGTAGTCACCCAGAGGGTATCCCAGCGCTGAACCTGTTACCACCAGGGGAAGATAGTCGGGAGTGGGAGGGATGGCTCAGGGAAAAAGAAGGGTTTTGAGAGCCTTCCTGAACCTTAGAAGGTTTGGTTCTGTTCTGAGGCTCAGGGGGAGTGTGTTCCATTTTTCCCCGGTTTTGCCCGAAAAACGACGGCCACCGAACCGGGCCTTCTTCACCTTGGGGATCGTGATGAAGTTCCCATGTTCGGAACGGAGCGCTCTTGTGGGTCTGTAAGGTGTGATCCAGTTACCAAGAATAGGAGGGCCAGCATTGTGCAGTACCTTGTGGGCCAAACAGAGGGCCTTGAAGGTTACTCTTTCCCTAATAGGGAGCCAATGCAGCGTCCTCAGTGCGGGCTTGGCAGATGTTCTTGCCGGGGTGTTCGTCAGGAGTCGGGCTGCGGCATTTTGGGCTTTTTGAAGAGTTTGGAGCGTGGCTTCTGGAGATCCTAGGTATATGGCGTTACAGTAATCCAGCCTGGATAAAATTAGGCCTTGGATCAGCAGGAGACGCGATTGGAAAGGCAGTAGGGGAAGTACCTTCCTGCAAGATCTCAGTAGTCCGTAGCAGATGCCGGCAGTCTTTCTTGCCTGTGTCCTAAAGGTGAGATCAGTCTCTAGCCATACTCCGAGACTCTTGACCTCAGTCTTGGGGATAGGGGGTTCACCCATGCAGGCGGGCCAGATGTTAGGGGGGAGGCTCGTGGTGTTATGCCCTAGGAGCAGGATCTCTGTTTTGGAGCCGTTTAGTTTCAAGGCAGAGTCACTCATCCACTGATGTACACTGGTTAGGCAGTCGTGGAGATTGGAGGGCTCTAGCTTGGGGTGGGAGAGCGTTACCACCAGCTGTGTATCGTCGGCGTAGCTGACTATAGAAATTCCAAAGGGTGCCACCAGTTCCTCCAGTGGGGCCATATACACGTTGAACAACGTGGGGCTCAGGGATGAGCCCTGAGGCACGCCACACTGGAGGGGAATGGAGGGGGAGCGGCTATCACCTTCCCATACTTGGAAGGAGCGTCTGGAGAGAAAGGATGAGAGCCATTTTAGTGCCCTGTCTTTCACCCCAATATTATCGAGACGATGAATTAGGACCTGGTGACTGACCGTGTCAAAGGCCGCACTCAGGTCCAGGAGGACCACTGCCACTGATCCTCCTGTATCGATAATTTCCCTGGTCTTTTCTACTGCTGCCAGGAGGGCGGTGTCCGTACCCTGACCTGGTCTAAAGCCCGTCTGGGAGTCATTGAGGAGATGGTTTGACTCCAGGAAGTGTGATAGTTTTTTATTTGCTAATTTTTCCGCCACCTTGCCTATCCAGGGGAGGAGTGAGATGGGTCTATAGTTGGATAGATCGGCAGGATCTAGCGATGTGTTTTTGAGAAGTCCTTTGACGACAGCCTCTTTCCAGTTCGAGGGGACTTCTCCTAGTGCCAGTGAGGTGTTAATGAGGGCTGTCAATTGAGGGACTATGGCCTGAGGGATGGTTTTGACGAACCGTACGGGCACTGGGTCACTGGGGGCTCCGCTCTTAGTTGAAATGAGTGCGGCCATCACTTCCTCTTCTGTGACTGGGCCGAGCGCGGCTAGATGTGGCTTATTGAGTGGCGACGATGACTCCTTGGATCTCATTATGATGTCGGGTTTAGTGGCAGGAAGGGAGGTGATGATTCTTTTGATTTTTTCGTCAAAGAAGATGGCCAGATTTACGCATTTTTCCTCCGCTGCTTTGGGGTCCATGGGTTTCTGTGGAGGATCGGGGACATGGAGGAGCTCTTTAAGGATGGAGAAGGTCTCCTTAGCTGAGCAAGAGGAACTTTTTATTTTTTCCTCGTAGAAGGCACTTTTTGCGACGTGAAGAGCTCGTTTGTATGCTTTCATGGATGACTGATACGCACTTTTCTCCAATGTCGACTTGTTTCTCCTCCAAGAACGTTCTGACTTTTTGCACTCCTTCTTGAGGGCGTTGAGAGCGGGTGTGTACCAGGGAGCGGGAGTGGTCCGTTTGACGTGTTTTAAAGTACTGGTAAGAGGAACGAGACTGTCTAGGGGATGGGCTAGCCAATCATTAAATTCTCTGTCAGCGGAGTTGGGGTCCGTGGGCAGGGGACTCGTGGTTTCACGTAGTTTAGATTCCCAATCCTCTGGTACTAGCTTATACCATCGTCTAGTGCGTATCCTTGTTTTCTGTTTAGGGGCAGTGGTGGAATTGAGTGACCAGTGCATGGGGATCAGCATATGGTCTGTCCAAGGCAGAGGGGTTGGGTCCAGGGTCTTTATGTTCTTAATGTTGGTGAGAATGGGATCCAGGAGTTGGCCTTTCTCGTGGGTGGCTTTAGTATTTTGGAGGTGGAGATCGGCTGTGGTAAGGTCAGCAAGTAGGTTGGCTGCGGCATTGTCCGCGGGGTCCAGAAAGTGTAGGTTAAAATCCCCTAGGAGGAGGAAGTTCGAGACTGAAATAGTCTTAAGTGAGATATAATCCATCAAGGTACTGGTGAATTCTCCTAGTGCGCCAGGCGGACGGTACACTAAAACTCCCGAGAGGGAGATTGATGGGGAGATCTGAATAGTGAAATTGCAGTTTTCACAGTCTTTGATGGTTCCACCTTCTATTCTACACTTAAGATGGTTTTTGTAGATTATGGCTAGGCCACCACCTCTCCCGATTGGTCTATTAAGGCCGCAGATTTGGTAACCGGGGGGTGTTGCATTGACCATGTCGAGGTCAGTGTGCGGGGTCAGCCATGTTTCAGTCAAAAACAGAATGTCTAACATCCGGTCCTGGACGAGCAAGTTAGTTTCGTGGGCGTGTTTTGCTAAGGATCTGCAGTTCAGAAGGCCAAGGCGAAGTCCTTGGGGACCTTCTGTAACCTCGGGTGTGTTACAGAGGTTGCAGCCTACAAAGGGGGTGTCTTCCTTGAGGATATATTTGCACTGAGGATGTTTTATAGGGTTCCGGGCGAGCAGTGTATCTCGGGTGTAAGTGATACGTTTCTGTGAGTTGGACAGAGTGTCTAGGCCTGAGGCCGTCTGGGCCCGGACGGGCCCAGACGGGCTTGCCTTTGGCGCGCCTTCGGCGCGCTGACGGCGCGCCCGCTGCGCCCGTCCGCTGCGCGTCCGGTGTAAGCACATGTTTATCAAGGGGATCGCGGCTTAGGGGGCGTGGCCTTGAGTGGGCGTGGCCTCGCGCCTCGCGGTCAATGGCGGCGGGAGTGGACAGTGAAAGCGAAGTGCGGCAACAGCGCTCAATCAGCTGTGCAGCGCTTGTTTTTCAAAGGTTCCCTGACTGCCAAGAGCGGCGTGCTTTAAAAAGTGCAGGTAATAGTGACAGTTTTTTTAAAAATGAAGAAAACGAAGCTCCCGGCTATTTTGCCTCAGGAGGGTATGGTTCTGCTTCTAGCGCTTGTGTATCAGCGCTTTTAAGAGCCAGGAGGGGGGCGTGGCCTTGAGTGGGCGTGGCCTCGCGCCTCGCGGTCAATGGCGGCGGGAGTGGACAGTGAAAGCGAAGTGCGGCAACAGCGCTCAATCAGCTGTGCAGCGCTTGTTTTTCAAAGGTTCCCTGACTGCCAAGAGCGGCGTGCTTTAAAAAGTGCAGGTAATAGTGACAGTTTTTTTAAAAATGAAGAAAACGAAGCTCCCGGCTATTTTGCCTCAGGAGGGTATGGTTCTGCTTCTAGCGCTTGTGTATCAGCGCTTTTAAGAGCCAGGAGGGGGGCGTGGCCTTGAGTGGGCGTGGCCTCGCGCCTCGCGGTCAATGGCGGCGGGAGTGGACAGTGAAAGCGAAGTGCGGCAACAGCGCTCAATCAGCTGTGCAGCGCTTGTTTTTCAAAGGTTCCCTGACTGCCAAGAGCGGCGTGCTTTAAAAAGTGCAGGTAATAGTGACAGTTTTTTAAAAAATGAAGAAAACGAAGCTCCCGGCTATTTTGCCTCAGGAGGGTATGGTTCTGCTTCTAGCGCTTGTGTATCAGCGCTTTTAAGAGCCAGGAGGGTGGCGTGGCCTTGAGTGGGCGTGGCCTCGCGCCTCGCGGTCAATGGCGGCGGGAGTGGACAGTGAAAGCGAAGTGCGGCAACAGCGCTCAATCAGCTGTGCAGCGCTTGTTTTTCAAAGGTTCCCTGACTGCCAAGAGCGGCGTGCTTTAAAAAGTGCAGGTAATAGTGACAGTTTTTTTAAAAATGAAGAAAACGAAGCTCCCGGCTATTTTGCCTCAGGAGGGTATGGTTCTGCTTCTAGCGCTTGTGTATCAGCGCTTTTAAGAGCCAGGAGGGGGGCGTGGCCTTGAGTGGGCGTGGCCTCGCGCCTCGCGGTCAATGGCGGCGGGAGTGGACAGTGAAAGTGAAGTGCGGCAACAGCGCTCAATCAGCTGTGCAGCGCTTGTTTTTCAAAGGTTCCCTGACTGCCAAGAGCGGCGTGCTTTAAAAAGTGCAGGTAATAGTGACAGTTTTTAAAAAAATGAAGAAAACGAAGCTCCCGGCTATTTTGCCTCAGGAGGGTATGGTTCTGCCGGACTTGGTTGTCTCTCCTTTCTTTGGAACCACTAAAACCGGGGAGACCCATGGGGATGGTGCATCAGTCCTCTCTATGATGTCAGCCTCGAGTAAGTCTTGGAGCTCCTTCTCCACGGCTTCCTGCAGATGAAACTGGATTTGTCGGTGGTGTTGTGCCACTGGGGTGATTTGCTCGTTGATGTGCAGTCTGATTTGGCAGTTTTCCATCTTCCCAAGACCTTGGAAAAGCTTGGGGAACTTCTGAATGATGTCTGGTCTGTCATCCACTTTGTACAGTATGTCTATCAACTTTAGTCGTTCTGCGGTGGGCAGGCTTAGTAGGCAGTCTGCCTCAGGCCCCTCGATGACGTGAATGTAGGCTTGTATCGTGCGATCTTGATATGATAGATCGGTCGCGAACTTCCCAAGACAGGGGAGTGGTTTCTTTGACATCCACGTATATACTTGCACATGGGCGTTGACCAGTTTGGGAGGTGGCCTCATTCTTTGATATTCCGCCACAGGTAGGTAGTTTAGTGACGCCCCACTGTCCAGCACAAACTTGAGAACCAATTCTGATGTCTAGCCGTGACACTCTTTTAGACGATCAGGATCTGCTACAAAATAAACATATTCGTCTCGGTCTTGTGAGATAGGTGATAGGGATCTTGACTCCATTGACGACGATCGTCGAGATTGATATGTTCGGCAGGAGTGACAGCTGGATTTTGAGGACCCAGTGGATGAGTCTCGTCTATCCTGTACTGCTCTGACATGGTGACGACTGCTCGAGGGGCGATATTGCCGGGCATGTTCTCGTTGGTCATCCTTGTGTGACGTCCCACACATGCTTTCAAAATGGTTGTCTCTGCCACACTTCCGACATCGTTGGCCTAGGGCTGGGCATGCATCTGCATGCGGAAAGTCATAGCCGCATCTGTAGCACTTTTAGTTGTCTTTCTGACCTTTTCTTGTTGCGACTTGCGCTTCTGCGTCAACGACTTGAAGGGTGGTATTGCTTCTTGGGTCTGGAGGAGTGCGCTTTTATTGTGGGGACCGTCCGTGCACTTGTCGAGACTGCATCCTGAACGCCTGTTCACGTTTCTCATTCCTCCCGGCTTCCATCTTCTTCACATGCTCGTCTGCTTGATCATCAACTCTTGTCATTTCCTCAATCTCCTCTAGCGGGTAGCTTTTCTTGAGCAGTTTGCGTCTCAAGGGCTCTGACAGACAGCCTTCTATAATTCTCAGTCGGAGGGCATCCTCGATGAAGAACTTATCAAAGTCACAATATCTTGCTAAGCGTCTCAGGCGTGTGACAAATACACTCATTTTCTCACCTTTCTCTTGTGATGCCAGGTTGAATGTATATTGCTCATAATCGACATTCTTTTTGTGCAAGAACTTGCGGTTGAGTGCTTCACAGACCTTAGCATATGAACCGGCTGACTCAGCAGGCAACTCTTTTATGATCTGGCCAACTTATTTGCCTACAAGATTCCTGAGAGCAATCAATTGCTGTCCAGACTCAGTTACATGGGACCCCTTCATGAAGTCTGTGAAGTCTTATAGCTATCCTTGCCACCGCAAGCCCATACCCCCACCAGATTCAAGAGTGAGGTGCTCCGGAGGGCGTAGGAACGAGACTCCCAACACACCCATGGGAACGGGGTCAGCCATCGCGCACTCCTGTTATTTCACACGTGCCGACAAAAGTCCTTTCTGTCGGATCTGTGATTGGATTTGCACTCACCAGTGCTTGTTCGCTCTTTTTCTTGCACTCACCAGTGCTTGTTTACTGTTCCAGTTGCACTCGCCAGTGCTTGTTTACTTTTCCCATGCACTCGCCAGTGCTTGTTTGCTTTTCTTTTGCACTCGCCAGTGCTTGTTTACCTTTCCATTTGCACTCGCCAGTGCTTGTTTATTCTTTAATTTGCACTCGCCGGTGCTTGTTTACTGTTCCAGTTGCACTCGCCAGTGCTTGTTTACTTTCCTCTTGCACTCGCCAGTGCTTGCTTACTTTTCCATTTGCACTCGCCAGTGCTTGTTTATTCTGTCATTTGCACTCGCCAGTGCTTGTTTGCCCTTTCAGGCTCCCTGCCTGACTCCAAGATGGCCGCCAAAGATCCCTGGCAGGGGATTGGGCAGACCGCCTGACTTCAAGATGGCCGCCGCGAGAATCTCGTGTACAACGACCTTCTACCGGAGACACAAAGGTATTTCTTGCAGCTCTCTCTCACTCACCGATCGGTCGTCGGTGTTGGCCAGCACTCTCTTCGTAGGAGCACCAGGTGAGGCTGCTTTTCTTTTTTTTCTTTCTTTCACCGCTGGGGTGAGATCCCGGCGCGCAGGCAGGCAGCAGGCTCTAGCCCCCAGGACGTGCTACACGCACACGCGTTGCAGCGGGGCGAGCTCCGGTCAGTTGAACACACCGCTGAATGTCTGGGGTGGGCTCCCAGCGCGCGAGGACGCTTGTGCTGCAACTCGGCTGCCACGCGGTCACCGGATGCCTCCCCACTTCCAGGGACGTGCACCGACTTAGCCGTCTACACATTCAGGTTCTTTTCACCCTCGTCGCCAGATGTAGTGTCCTGCCTGGCAGATAAGGACTCGGACACAGGGTGTAGTTGTGAGCTTCTTTATTTGGTACCCTTCTTCCTTCGGGTCATCGGCTAACTGCCGTCCCTGGTCCCTGGCTCCTCCCTTTCCGCCCACCCTCGTCCTCCCTCGGGCAGGACCTAGTGACCCGTGTGTGTGTGTACATCATTACATCAAGCTTTCCTTTTCTTTCTTTTATTAGTTACGGGTGATTCATAAGATTCTTCCTTTCCTGCCGGGTCATGTTCGCCAGCTGTTGGTGCTGAGTTATATCACAAGCAGACCTGTTTATTGTAATGCCTTATTCTTTGGAGCGCCAGAATATTTACTCAACCGCTGGTTCCAGATTCAAGATGTTGCTGCCAAGCTGGCCCTAACTCTCTGTAAATCCTTCTCCTCTACTGCTGCATCGTCTAGATTACATTGGCTCTCAATGCCAAAGAGAGTTCTTTTTAGAACTCTTTGCATCATGTTCAAGGCAATGCATACGGTTGGTTCAAACTTTTATCACTGCAAAGTTCATTGTTATTTAACTAAAATAAATCTGAGTTAAGCAACGGCCAACTTTTTAGTGGTCACCAAGTTTAAGAAATCTAGAGCAGGAGGCCATATCTTCTCGTTGCTAGCCTCGAGTCAGTTTAACAGCTTGCTTCACTCACTGAGCGTAACATTTCTTTAATGACCTCTAGGAAGGCTTTAGAGACATGGCTCTTTAATTTGTTCGTGTCTATCTTCTTGAGTGTGGCTGATCCGTCTTGCTGCTAGCTAAGCGCCAAGATACCGTTTAGGTCATAGCCGCACTCTACAAATTTGAACATCAATAACTAAATAAATGCTTGCTAAACCCATGCATGGGAACAACTGATAATATGGACACTGTTTCACTCTTACATCTTTCTTTCTTCCTCCTTCTTCAACTAAGAATTTACAACTGCATAGAACAAGTAATGTCATACTACATCAACCTTACGTGACAGGACAGAATTGATGTCCAGCACCTTATGGGCTTTGCTGGAGCTAAGAAGGGCAAGTCCGTGATAAAGCCACCCTTTTGCGGCATGTCTTCATCATCAAGATTTGGAATTCTCAGGCCATGATCAGTGCTCTGGACGGCATGTATGTTCACTCCAATAGAGCTATTTCTGCTTCCATGTTGCCTTACAGAGGTGCCCTTGTTGCCAACATCTTCCAGGCTGCTGCACGGCATACATTTGCCAAGCACTGCTGCCTCATGTCTCAGGCAGGAAGAGGCTGGTACTTCACCTGAGCTGTGTTGCATGAGTTCCTTTCAAATTTCCACTATTCCAGCCCACGACCATAGAGGTACAGCTTTGAGAATCATTCATAAAGTGAGGAATCTGCGGGAAGGAAAAGTTGTTTAACTTCAATAGGGATGTTTCTGGTGGAAACATAGGGGCATATTACCAAGGGTGGCGATAGGCAATTATCGCCGGTTTAGCGGCCGTTTTCCCGCTAAGCGGCGATATTTCTATAGCTCTATTAGCAAGCTGTCGCTAACTGATGTTAGCGACAGCTTTTAGGCGATAGTGAGCGGTTTGGTGCCCGCTTTGCATGTCAGCGATATTTATCGCTAATGACATGCAAAGTGGGCGTACCCAACCTGTTAGCGACTGAAAGCAGTCACTAACGTCGCTATCGCCTATTAGCAAGGCAGGCGTATGCATGGAAATATTCCCGTTATCGCCAAAAACTAATGCCTCATCAGACCAGTTCTTAGCCATGTTATCCAATGGGAGGTGGATAACATGGCTAAGAGCATTTCGAGAATACAGCGATATTCACACATTTTGCCGCTTTCACTGGATATTTTAGCACAATAGAGAAAAACGTTGCTAATGGCATGTTTTCTCCGCTAACATATCCAGCGATAGGCAGCGATAAAAAAATTGGCGCTAAGCCTATTTAGCGATAAATATCGCTACTTGTTGGTAATACGCCCCATAGTCTTCCGACGGATTCCTCACCACCCTCCTGCCTCCCCAATGAATACGTTTAATAGAAAATAGGACTCCAAAATAGGAAAACACATTACATGCTGTATTTGTCTCTGTCATGGCTATTTCAGTTCTTCCCCACAAGCCTCAGTGCGGTGCAGAGAAGGGTAAGGGACAGACGCCAGTATGCTGGTTTGTGGCTTATATAAATGATGATTTGACATCTGGAGGTGAAGTAGCGGCAGGAGCTACCTCGTACCACCTTGCAGAGCGGAAGAGTCCTTGCTGTTGAAAGTTTTACAGAGCCTGTAGAGCTTGCACCCCTTGAATAATTTGCTGGAAGAATATGTGCTATCAACCAGAAATATTATCAAAGGTAAGTAACTTGTTCTTTGCGCTATCTTAACAAAAAGCGTGGTTTTGGTGAATGGGGCTGCATATGATAAACAAATATTGTTGACAAACACATGACGCTCTTGCTGTATTAGCAATATATTACTACATCACTCTATTAACTTTTGTTTACATTTTATATAAAGCATCTAACTGCACTTCTACTAATTTATCAGTGTGGTGCAACAAGTGGTATTACAATTACCTATTAATCAGTATCCAAATAACCATCTGTGTTAATATACAGAGTTTAGCAAGAAGGCACCAAGTAAAGTGCATAGGAACATGTCTGAAAAATCCCATTAGTAGCATACTCACATTTGGCTGCAACTCTCCACTTTTCAAAACCTCCCATGGATGTCATTTTGAAACATGCCACAATAGGAGAGTAGGTGTTTGCCTTTTAATAGCTATTCACATCACATTGCTATGAGACTCATTCCACTGAACATAGTACACCGCATTGGGTGCAAGATTGTAGTGTAGAAACAAGAAACCTTAGGTATCTTTTTGTGCGAGCATTCAAACACGCCACCTGGCAAGACACACCTGGATAGTAAATGGACCTCGTACACTCATCATGTCCCAGGACCTGCGCGTCTGCCTGTACTTACCTTGTGCGTTCATCTTCTGCTCCCAGACTGGGTGTTCCTGCCCAACCCAAAGAGGGGAACACTGCCCGAGCTCTCATAGAGTTTCAGAAAAGGGTCTGACACATGACCCACTCACTCCTAAACCGACGAGACTTTCGGAGCCAGGGTCCTCTTGGAACATCTCCATGCAGACCAGACACCCTCTGATCATCATGTATTCAGCCCTTCGCACAAGTTTGGCCTGAAAGCCCAGCCCCTGCTGCAGCTATGCCAATCGCTCCATCATCCTTTTGTTCTATTTTCACGATCTTGACTTTTGCAAAGAGCTCACTCCGCCGTCAGTCACCGCTCCACGTAAGATGTTTGACAGCGGTTCCTTCACTGATGTTGCCACACTCTGAACGCCCAGGCAACCGTTGCCAAGCCCTGTGTGTTCTGGTTTTTGCTGCCAAGTTCTATTCTTTATCATAGTTCTTCTGTAAAGCGACCAACTGCTCCCCAGGTATCCCGCCATTATTCCTCCCAAAAGCTACCGAAAAAAATAGCGTAACAAGAGCTAATTGTCCACTGTTTAGAAGTGCTCTCCAGGGTGATGGTTCACCTCCCATTAATCGATAATAGAGGTAATGTTAATAGTAAAACAGCTGTAAGAGGCACCTATTTAAATAAAGAATTCAGTTTCAATTTAAAACAAGCATTGGCATAGCCAGTAGGTCTCGCTTTTGGGACCTTATACGTATTTAGCTATGCAGCACAATATCCTTGGTGCAACAACATCAACTGGTGCATGGCTAAACACTTATAAGGTCCCAAATGCGAGACCTATTGGCTATGCCAATGCTTGTTTTCTCTTATTTCACCACATACTTAGAAACTACTCAGAAGGAACAGACACTAACTGCAGACTCATTTCTGGGAATGCAAATATCCCAGCTCCAGGACTTGGAGTGGTTTAAGTGTCCGTGTAAATATGATTTCCCAGGGTAGATTTGAGATCTCTTCTTGGAAGAGCATGCCTTCCAGAAGGTTTCTTCAGGAAGTATTACAGAATTCTCTGCACCAGCTCCATGGCACGGACCAACCAAAGCATTGTTGGTAGGTCAAAAAGGCTAAAGTTGACAGGAAGTAGTCCAGATCCAGAGTCTAGAACTGCAGTGACAACGATACATGAACATGTACAGTGGTCCTTTACACTTCTGTGCCAGGTCATTTGTTGGAGCCTAGTTGGCGCTGGGAAGAGACAGCTCTGTGCATCTAGCAGCTCTGAAGTGTTGGGGAGGGAAGGGCGGTGCTTGTGTCCACCACTGAAAAGCCAACAATCTGTGATTGATCAAAGGCAGCATCTTCTCTCCGAGTGGAGATAAGATAGCATAGCAGAAAACAAGAAGCATATGCTGTGTCCTGGTTTAACAAGCATCTTCTCTCCGAGTGGAGATACGATAGCATAGCAGAAAGCAAGAAGCATTTGCTGTGTCCTGGTTTAACAATCGCAGACAATGAGGCACTGGAGAACAAATGCCACCTCTCACAGCACCACAGTCCTGACTCCCTTTTCATCTTCTGAGGGACTTGCACTTCCAAACCCTAGTCACAAGGAGCGCTGCTTAGCTTTTCAGCAACGTTTCACCTTTCATTTGCACACGGAAAAGATCTGCTGAAATTTGTACAAAAAAGAACACCAACCTTTGGCCAGACATTCCTGTCCAAGGCTAAATAAAGGTGGCGATCGGTACTGATATTTTGCATATAGGAGTTCTTCCCACGCTGCAGGGATTTCCTTGAAGTCAAAGAAGAGGCCATGTTGTCCTGCTACAAGATGTCATCTTTGGGTCTTTGTCACCCACAACAGAACTCAGTTAATGGGCATGTTTTTTCATTCCTTAACCCTTTGGGTGCTGGTGACGGAACCACTCCGTCACCAGCCACGGACGGGCTATGCTAATGACAGAGTGGTTCCGTCACGGCCCCGCCGCCCCGCCTGCGCGGCAGCGATTTCGCGCCTGCGCTGAGCGTTCTATTGAGCGGGCGGGGCCAGGACGGAACCACTCCGTCACAAGCACAAGAGGCTTGTAACGGAGTGGTTCTGTCACGAGCATGGCGGCACCGCGCGGCCCCCCTTCCCTCCTAGCGTGGAAGTACCGCCGCAGCAAAGGGGTTAATGCAAGAAAAACTTGTGTGATGCTGACTCGGCAAAGTACCTTCCGAGCAGCGATTGTTGAAAATGGTATTGCCCGTTTATGTAGGAGGGCGCACGGGTTCAGTTGTGCGTATATAATAGATGCTGCTATCACCTTACTCAATAGTACTGACCTCAGAAACATGAACGGTGGAGTTTCCTATGCCTAGTATTGAAACGGTGGTCCATACAAATCTCTAAAGCTAGGGTTTCCATCCCTTTTGCTCCGTGAAGAACAGGGGCCTAGTACTGGGCCACCCCCTAATGATTCACTGGACAAACGGGTGCATCCCATAGAGCACAGTACAGTAGGTACTGGACCATCAGTGCTTTCATTAAGGCGGATGCTCACCGTGTTGCATTGTCTTCTGGGTTAGCATCTCGAAGGTGCGCATTGTTTGAAAATAGCAGATAGCTAGATGAAAAAATGTCCCAATTCTTTGCCAGTGAGTACGAATATAATGATTCACATTTGATGCTGCAGAACACCGATTCATTGCATCCTGTAAGAGCTCCGTCTACACCTTCAAGCCATATTTGCTGTGTGTTAGTGACTTAGGAGTACTTTCTCAAGTTTAAAACAACTAATACCGCTTTTATATTTTTATTTGTGAACACTCAGTGTTTTATACAATGCGTGGCTAAGATGTGTTATCTCCAAGTACAAGCAGTAAAAATACAGCGTTTCTTTGTTTTGTTGTTTGGAGTACAGGCCACGCGCAAAAGATGCAAACGTGGTCTTGTGGTAAAACCTCTCAATGCATCTGTCAGGGAAAAAAGCATTGTGTGCTAAGGTTTACAAGACGCTCGTTCATCAACAAACTACCAAAATCTCGATGATCCCTGCAGGAAATGGACGTCTGGCTTTGGAGATCGAGGCCGGTGGGGGAGACCCCCTCATAGCCTCACTCCGAATAGCAACAGATCATGTAGTGCTCCCTCGCCCACAAAGTTCCCTCTCGCAGCCGGACGCCTCTAATGAAACCCCGCCAGGATCGTGTCTGGGATGTTCAGCTGACTGGATGTGTCAGATAGACTCAGAATGGGTTTTTGCGGGTCAAGGTTCCATCGGCTGCAGGCGCAAGGCTATTTTTAGCTGGCATAAGGTCAGGGAGGCCTCGGAGACCGCGAGGGCTACAATAAAATCTATTGATCAGCCACTGGTGAGACTCCTAGATTGAAACAAAAACAAGCATTGGCCGCGCGGCAATAAAGCCGCGCGGCAGGGAAAGTGGGAGCAGGGGGAGAGGGCATGGGCGATTTCCTTTCGGTTGTGTGCGACCATATGGCGCCACCATATGGCGCCGCGTGCTCCCGAAAGGCAATCGTCAAGATGTGCACGCGTTTTTATATTATATATGTATATAAAAAGGTGTGTACTTTTTAAATTCAGGGTAGTTCATTATCGACAGAAAACACACCTAACATAGGTTAAAAAAGAATACATTTTCAATATCTATAGAGGGCCCACACACCCTGTGTACATCATTCTCACCAAACATTCATAATATCTGCACTGTCTAGCGTACACATTCTTTCACACATCCATACACTAATACATCAAAGGTACATCAATTCCTGAAGACACAATCAGAATGGACAATATTTGCGTAACTGAAGGGGAAAAGCGTGGCAGACCAGGGATGAACACAATCATCTGAAGTAGATGTTATACTGCAGCGAACTTGAAATACGGGACCATATGGCGCCGCGCGCTCCCGAAAGGAAATCGTCAAGAAGTGCACGCGTTGTAATGCAAGCAATGCAATGCGTGCACTTCTTTGCTTAAAAAGCTCTGCCGATGGCATTAGGTCACCTCCTGTGCAACGCATGCGCATTGCATAGGACGAGACCTAAACATAGGGGCATATTAGCTACAACTTACGCTAATTATCGCAAACCGTGCTTAGCGCGATTTTTTTATCGCCTCCTATCGCTGGATTTTATCGCGGAGATAATGCAGTATTACCAACGTTTATCTCCACAGCGATAAAAATCCAGCGATAACGGTGAATCCGATCTATACCGTGAGATTTCCAGCGATAAAAATCCTATCACTAAGGAAACTCACGCTAATAGGCAGGTGGGGACTTAGCCGTAGAATCCACCTCCCATTGACTAATATGGCTGAGTCCGGTTTTTACCAGGTGTAAAATCCTGGCGCAAATCGCGGTTAGCGCAAGTTTTTTTATCGTGTCGCAGGTATTGCTAATAGGCGATAGCTGTGTTAGCGACTGCTTTCAGTCGCTACCTGTTTGGGTACACCCACTTTGCATGTCATTAGCGATAAATATCGCTGACATGAAAAGCGGGCTGTTAGCGACAGCTTGGTAATTGGGCAATAAAAAAATCGCTGCTTTATCGGCAAAAAGTGCCTCTAAAGCGGCGATAACGCCCTTGCTAATATGCCTATACTTTTTTATTTTATCACCATGGTTATTTTACATAATACAGAACTATTATATTTCATTCATAATGAATTAATTCAATATATTAATTTTGTTGTGAATGTAACATAATTTTCAATAATGCATTCGAAATTGCTAGCTGTGCATGTTCATCATTCCGTCTGAAAGAAGTGTTCGTTTTTGAATTCATTGAATCAAAACATCAGTATTTCCAACCATATTTCATACTCCAAATACAAAGCGATCAATACAGACTGCTGAATCTGTAAGAGAAGGACATGCAAGAACAATACGAAAAATAGGTACATATATTTCTACCATTCAACTTTTTATTACAAATGTACCTGAAAACCCAAACAGGGTAGAACTGTTACAATGAACTTCAATTCATTTTTTATTATCCTTCTCTTTACATCACAATCAAATAAACAAAAGGTACGTCATCAAATTGAACTTTACAATGTCAAATTACAATAAAACTGGTGATGATTCCTACTAAAATAGAAAGGGAAAAATAACAAAATACACCTGTATTTATCACATATAAAGCTTATAGACCAAAATTATTATCAAGGCTGAATAGAAAACAATGTTTATATCAGTGGCGGCTCCTCCTCTTCCAGACTGGTAGACTGTGCATGTTGTCTCCAAACCGGCAATGTAGTTGTAGAGAACTTCAGTGGGCATGACGGTTTGGCTAGCCTAAGACGGCTGGCCAAACCATCATGCAGACTCATAACAGTGTTCACCACTCCCCCTCCAGTACTGTCACCTCCCTGAACCTACCCTCAGAACTTGGCATACAGTCACTTAGAAGAAAAAATAAAACAGGTTTTAAACCCGTTTTATTATCGGTTTATTTATTTTTCAGGTTTTTGAGCGTGCCTGCGGTGGAGGGGGGGGATGCTCCACCACTATTGCTGAGAAGCCGCCACTGTTCACAGATGACATTTGATTCACACAAGCCTCCACTGTGAAGCGTTTTAACAAGCACAAAGTATCTGCAATAAACATGATAGAATTGATTTAAAGACAAGCGTTCATCTTATACATTTCAATAGTTCACAGATGAGTTTCTTGCAGAAATCATTCATGATCGTCCAGTGCAAAGTGCTTACATCCGTGTAAATCACTAAGCAAAGTTGAAAGAAATTTGATGTATAATGAGTAGGCCTGGGTGGAAGTGGTCATGGAACTCCGCCACCCTATGTGAGTTCCACAAGTGGGCGGAGTTGTCCGGCATGCCCATTGGCATGCCGTTTTATGGCAAACGCAACGCGGAGTGGATCCTTGCATTGGACATCGCGTGCGAATGTCCTATGTGGTTCGCATGGACGCGGCCATCATGTTTTCTCTGTTCTGTTCAATGTGCTGTTAATCTTTTCAATCCTCCACCCTCCTAATTAATCTATTCCTAATTCTTATCTATTATATTAGTGTGTGTTTTTGTGTCTTTGTATTTTGCGATTTTCTCTATTTTTATATGTGTTTTTGAGGCTTTTGTACTTTTTATTTTGTCTTTACTTTCTTTGTATTTGATTTTGTCCCTCCATCCCTCCCTCCCTCCCTTCCTCCCTCCCTCCCTCCCTCCCTTCCTTCCTTCCTTCCTTCCTTCCTTCCTTCCTTCCTTCCTTCCTTCCTTCCTTCCTTCCTTCCTTCCCTTGTTTTTCTCCCCCCCACTGAACCTAGTGCCATGTCAGACCAGTGTGAACAGGGGAGCGGCGGTATCAGGCCCCCCTGAAATGCAAGCAGCCTCCTACCCTCCAGACGGCAGCGCTGCCAAGGTGTGCAGCCCCAGCCTATTTTTAGTGAGGTGGTGGTGCCACCTCCTCTCCATGCTGGCAGCAGGCCTGGCAGTGAGATCCCCTTGCGTTAGGGTCAGCTGCACTGGGGAGGGTGTGCTGGTGTGTACGGCAAACCAGGTCCAGCGCACCATTCAGGAGCTGACGTTGCTGGGCAATATCCTATACCGGGAGCAGGAGCTACTCGACCAGCTCGGAGTCGAGATTCCTGGGCTTGTGATATATTTGTTGTGTTTGTGTTCTGCAATACTAAGATATTTATTTTCCTACTGGCATGCTACTCATACTCAGAGGTAAGTTACGTTTAGTTTATGTCTGGAATATCATTCTTATGTTACTCAGTTTCAACTAGGCAGTGGCTCAATGCTACCCAATCCTACTCATCGGAGCTTACTTTGGCTCATTAATTAAGAAGCCGTTGTATAACACTTCTGTCTTCTTGTCACCATAGTGAATCAGTGATATCAGTGAGTTAGCATTCTCTGTGACTTTCTTTATGTAGCTCGTACAGTCCCAAGGTGTTTCGCAATGATGTGTAGTTGTATGCATCCATGTATTTAAAAAAAGGGAGACTGAGTTGCTTCATGAAGTGAGTTGAGAAATGAGAATTGAATCAAAGATCATTCTTTGCAATACATTAGTTTCAAATGGAGTTTTTGTTAAGGAAATTTTGAATAGTGACTTTAGGATTATTATGGCCATCTCAATGATAGTCGATAGACTCAATACCAGTAATATAGGCGATCTGTTTTAGATAAGTACAATGTGCCTATGTTTGCCTGTAATAATAATTTTGTAGAGATTAACTGTAACGCGTATCTATTTTGTTTTTATCTCCCTCAGTTCTTACATCAGCACCCAAAGGGCAAGTAGAGGCACAGTGCAGACGATGGTCCGGGAAGAGCTGGGGAGGAGGCGCTGACCACTCGCACCACAGGTGAGGGCTCTGCTCAGCCTAGTAAGCCAGAATATTTATTATTATTTGGGTTTTATGATTGTTGCGGTCTTAGGGTAGAATCTTGGGGTATTATAATGTTGGTGCTGGGTTCCATAATGGGAGTAGCTGACAAGAAAGAAAGTTGCTCTGACACCCTTAATTGCTGTCTTCCTTTCCTGTGGCGATGAGACAGTGTAACAAACCCGCGTGTGCAAAGCACAATGGATTTGCTCTTTTACCTCTGCGCACTATGCTACTTAAAAATTTCCCTTGTTTATTTTTTATTCTTTCTCTTTATTTTTCCAACTCCTCTATCCAATTTGTCTCCCATTCCTGTTATCCATGGCTTATCTTTCTTTCCTTATATCATTTTTTGGGAGGTAGCTAAATTTTTCCAGTCTGTACTAGTCTCTATTCACTTATCTTCTGCTTTGTTGCTCATCTTTCCCTTTTCTCTATATATATATCTTGTGGTACAGGAAGTCGAATAACAGATTTTTGGTACTCTACTGTCTACTATGAAGATTGCATGCCCAAGAAAGCTAGTGTTGTAAATAATAGTCACCATGTATGTGTGTAGAGAAGACTTTTTTCTTTTTCTTGCTCATGATCTAACAGTTAATGAGAGAGTGGCCATGGTCAGGGACAACCCTTCCCAAACCCCAATGTTGTTTTGTATAATTCATTAATACAGTATACCAGCCGTTTCCATGACCGTGTAGCATGAGTGGAAAGTATGAGGTCCCATTGCACTTGACAACAAACACCATATGTCTTTTATTGAACATTAGTCCCTGCTGTTAGAAATGGGGATCTCTAGTTGGCAAGGGTTTGAACATATGTCCAAGTAGGGACCCTTCTTCCTAGTCAGTGTAAGGGAGATGCACTTCTAAGATAACCCCTGCTCGCCCCCTTGGTAGCTTGACATGAGCAGACATGCTTATCTCAGAGGCAGTGAGTAAAGCATTTGTGAACACATACAGTAATACAGTGAAAGCACTAGAAATGTACACCACACCAGTTTAGAAAAATAAGTATTCTTTATCTGAACCAAAACAAGACCAAACAATAAAAATCCGCCATACAGTAATAAAAATATGACTTTAAAATGGTAGAAATTGTTATGTTCAAAGCAAATTGCAGATGCAACACTTTTCACACAAAGTACCTTAGATGCGTTGGGTACACAAACAAAAACGGTTGCAGGATAGGTGATGTGTTGTTTCCTTATGCCCAGGGAAGGTGGTGCATCGGTTCCTTACTTCAGGGGAGGTGGTGCGTCAGCGCCTTATTGCCTCGCAGGGGCGGTGATTTGTCGGTTCCTTGCTGAAGGGGAGGTAATGTGTCGGTTTCTTACTGTGGCCGCAGTGTTCTTGCTGGCGTGGTACCCAGTTGTGATGCATGAGAATGGGAAATGCGGCAATCCCACAATGCGTTGGTTCTTGCATCCATACAGCAGGGCCTGTGTCGAAATCTGCGCTGTGATCTCAGACTTCAGAGATCGGTGCACTCGATGCAGCGTGCAGAGATTTTTAGAGCCACAGCAGGCACAGCAATGATTTCTGTGGCAGTGCATCGGAAACAGGTGCGGCTGCGTCACACTTCTCGAAGTTGCATTACTTTTCAGCTCTCAGCGGCAAACAGTCTCCAGAGGTCCACAACAGCAGCAGGCACTGCTTAGCAGATCATAACTCCCAGCAAGGAAGTTTACGGTAGCTGGTGGTGAAGTCTTTGTGTCCCTGAGACTTAAGAACGGGAGGCAAGCTCTTCTTTCAAGCCCTTGAAGATCCTCTTCAGGTAGGGGACCCAGCACACAGCAAAGCCCTTCACCTTTCCTTGGCAGCAACAGCCACTGCAGGCCAACCCCAGACAGCAAACAGCACAGGTGCAGTATTCCTCCTCAGTTTCTCCGGCTCTTCTTCTTGGCAAAAGTTCCTCTTGATTCCTAGACATTATCTAAAAGTCTGGGGCATGCGCCCCTCTTTTTATAATGCAAAATCATTTGTTCTCTGGAGGCAGAGATTGTCTTTGCCCAGCCAAAACCAGTTCTGTTCTCACTTGTGCCGCTTCCTGGCAGGAGGTGGGCACAGCATTGTCCTTGGCAGACCAAGTGTTTAAGAAATCTCCTCCCCTGAAGGAAGTGACCCGAATCTGGTCACCCGGGTCACTTTCAACCTCCTCTTAGCCTTCCAAGAAATGAAGAGTAGGTGACACAGTAGAGAATACAAACCAAGTTATTTTATTATAAATGCATTGTAGCTGAGTCCAGTCAGACTAGCCTCCTTAGATGCTACAGAGGGGACTGACTTTCCCCAGCATAAAGGTAACAGTTGTACATTTCTACAACTGGTCAATGACACACCCACTCTGTAACTTTCCACAGGAAGACAGCTTAAACAAAGGGGCACACAAAGATGAGCTAAGAGTATGAGACCGGGCACACACTATCTCTCTGGCAAGGTCATTCAGTCTGTGTTTTCAGCTGGAATAGTGGGAGCAAACCTCTAGCTAAAGGGAAAGGTATGCGTTGACAAGTGACTTTCTCATTATCCAGTGAGGCCTAACCTTGGAGATCCAAATGCATCCCAGCAGCTTTATGCTGAGGCAAGCAAAATGAGACAGAAGATAGTTTCAATCATAGGGCAAAATGGAGGCTATTAAATAAAATGGCATCATAATTGCTAACTTAACACAGCATAAAATACAAGCAATAGGGGAAATACGTTTTCAATTATAACACTCTACTCTGAATGCAGCCCAGGTCTATTCAGCCCAGCCCTGACTCACCATGGAAAGGCAGGACACACCTCAACCCTGAGTGGCTGTTTGAACAGAATGCACATCCCCAGCTCCTGTCACTCCATAGCCAGAAAGTGAATACACAACCAAGCAGAGGCACACTGGATTGTTAGGCAAGAAAATACATACTTACTAGAAGTGTTATTTTTAATCCCAGAATGTAAAAATCACCCGCACTAAAAGATGCATCTTAACATTCTGAGTTCAGGCATATCAAACTTTGTTCCCATGTGGAAGTGATATAAGCAAACTCCCCATTCTGTCCTATGGGACAGATAGCCTTTTAATAGTGAAAAACGAAATTGGCTGCATTTCACTATCAGGACATGCCACACATATCAGGGCATGCCCTACCTTTCACATAAATGTACCCTTTCCAGAGGGGTACCTTTGGGCCTACCTTAGGGGTGACTAACGTAAGAAAAGGGAAGGTTAGGGCCTGGTAAATGGATGCACTTGCCAGGTCGACATGGTATTACCAAACTACGCACAGACACTGCAGTGGCAGGTCTGAGTTACATTTACAGGCTGCCCATGTTGGTGGGACAATTAGTGCTGCGGGCCCATTAGCAGCATTTGATTTACAGGCCCTGGGCACACACAGTTCACTGTACTAGCGACTTACCAGTAAATCAAATATGGCAATAATGGAATTACCAATCCATAATAACAATTTACAGGGAAATCATATGCACTTTAGCACTGATCAGCACTGGTAAAGTGCTCAGAGTCATAAAACCAACAGAAACAGGTCAGAAACAGAAGGCCAAAAAGCAAAAAGTCTAGAGATAAACCCGCTGAAAAAGCCTGGTCTAACACCTGCCTTAATTGTGCTCAGAGTCATCATGTGATCATCAGAGGCTGTACCTCTGCCCCTCTATTACGAAATGTTTTTTTATGGGTTCACTACCTATCTTTTGTAACGCTGTCAACCAACAAAAAAATGGCCAGCGTAATATTTTTGGTGGAGATACTGCAGTGTTAACGGAACTGTAGTCATGTACAGCAATAGTATTTTTTTGATGAACAAAATTAAGGGGAGGAGTATCTGGCATCTAAAAAAATGATGTGTTTTTCTAGCCACTTAGACCTCCGGTGCTGTCGACTCAAGTGACACTGCAGGAGGAGAGTCAGTTGGAGGGGTAAAAGCAGCCGCGGAAGGTGGAGGGAGTTACAGTGGGGCGGGGAGGGGCGGGGTGGAGGGTGCTAAAAACCGGCATATGGATAATTGCAGGTAAGTAAACAATTTAATTAATAAAACGAATTTTGTAGCACGCACTGAATCGCATTTTGCGATGCAAGGCGCACTACGAAATTCGTTTTATTAATTAAATTGTTTACTTACCTGCAATTATCCATATCCCGGTTTTTAGCACCCTCCACCCTGCCCCTCCCCCTTCCGCCTCCCTCCCCACCGTAACTCCCTCTACTGGCCGCGGCTGGGTAAAAGCGTCTGCAGGCTTATTGACAATTACTATTATACCCACTCGCTACAAGAGCATTGTTGTGACTCATGATTGTGAACCCCCCACTAAACCAGTTGCAGCAGTGATTGAGGTATGGACTCTTCTACGGCAACTCAACAAAATCTCACATACTAAATGCTAAAAGTGATGGCTTGAAGGAAATGGGAAAAAATGGAAGGTTAAAAGAAAGGATGAATGAAATGGTATATGAGTGAAAGGGTACGTGGGTGGATGAAATGGGACATCAGTGGGTAAAGGAATGGATGGGTGAAATGATGAGAAAGGGTCGATACTGAATGGATGGATACTGGATTGGACTTTTTGGGGAAAGACTGGATGAGAGAAAGTAAAGCTTGAATCATATTGGCTATGGGTGAATATAGAAGAATGAAAGGGTAAATTCATATTCGGATTGCTTGGATGAATAAGTAAGGGAGCTTTTCTGGAGAGGGGTAAACTTTGTTTTATGGTAATCAAAGCTATGGTTCAAAGTGCGGATATTTTCATTATATATTTGCTCAACTCCTGTGACACACTGTATTTTTAAGCGAGGCAGATATGTATCCCACCCATCGTCATTCATCACCCTCCTCCTCCCTGACCATGGCATTTTGCAACATTGCCACCCATCACTGAAGTGCAGTATGGTTCAATTCATGACCTCAGTGTTCACTACGCAATGTGCGTCAGCTTCAGTTAATGTGGCATTTACAAAGTTTTCAAAGCATGGCAAACCAAACACACAAAGTGTGTTTCCCTTTGCCCACTCAGTCACCTCTTAATAATTCACTATTTCATTCTTTCCTAAGAATTTCCATCCCAGAGTTTCAAAAAATTGAAAAATCCATTTTTGTCATGTGCCACATTGTTATGGCCATGTGAAGTGATTCATAAATATATTTCATGGTTTCTCATAACAGATTTATGCCTTTTCAAATTTTTCCTTTTCGACTTTCATCAATTACAGTGACTGAAATAAGCCAAAGCTTAGTAACATGATGATGATCAGTGACACCCCACTATTCTGTGGCAAAAGCTGTACCAACACAGCCTGATCCACCTACCTTACCCTGCAGTAGAGTAAAACATGTTTTCTTTTGTTGAAAATAATTTGCTGAGGAATGCGAGGCCAGTTAGTAAAGTAGGACTAAGTGCCTAATTTCAAGTTTGGCACAAGGGATACTCTGTTACAAATGTGCCAAATACAATCTATACATCCCGTTCCTTTCTCTGTAGTGCAGTGCATCATTTTCCACACAGTCAACTTATGGCATACAGGATACATGTGTTTTAGACGTGACTTGTGTGGTGTAGTATCTTATTAATTATCCTTCTGCCTCTTTGGAGTCAGGGTAAAAAAGTGAAAGGCATTTGGAGTAGAGCAGGGCCATTGGAAATAAAGATAGGTAATTATCAACTACAGCTGCCCTAGCTGCAGACAGTAGCAACATACCTGACTCACTGGCTTGCATGCCTCCATTAATATGGCACAACACAACTTGTACTTCATAGTGCATAATACCTAACTCATTAATGAGAAGTAATTTATTTTTATGTTTTCACTCATAAGTGTCTGTTTAGTTACTAAAAAAAACATTTAAAGAAAATTGTAACGGAGTAGGGACAAGTACCCAGAGGGAATGGTGGAGCCCTTGCCCTGCTGACTGTACGTCTCCGCCCTATCCACAGACCAATGAGTGGGAGGACGGACTGAGCAGAACGAACGGGACAAGTACCCAGAGGGAATGGTGGAGCCCTTGCCCTGCTGACTGTACGTCTCCGCCCTATCCACAGACCAATGAGTGGGAGGACGGACTGAGCGGAACGAACGACACGGGAGAAGAGAGCGGCTCCTTTAAATGGGCGTTTGCATCAGAGACAGAAGACCCAGCGCCGAAGGACGTCACAGGACCCGGATTGGGTAAAAGCCAGGAAGTGTTGTACACGGGGTGTGTAATCACCCCGGAGGAGAAGGCAGAAGGAAACGGAGCAGAGACGAGAGAACGAAGCGGAGAAGGAGAAGAAGCTAGAGTCTACCCGGAGGAACACCGCGGAGAGGACGGAGGACCCGAGACCAGAGGTGAGCCAGGAGGCCAACGACCCCGTGAACCGCCGTGCCACACTCCCGAGGGAGGAGTGTGGCTGTCACAGGTACGGCGGCGTTGGGCGGCCTGGGTGGGGAGACGGAGTGCGCGAGAGTAGCAGTGTAAATGTCCCTGTTTGTCCCTTCCCTCTGTCGTTTACCCTACCATCCACTTCCTTTTCCCTTTCCGACCCCTCCGTACCTCCTTTCATACCTGAAGTTCACGAAGCACTGTATATAGAGGAAACACGTGTCACTGGGTTCGCCCTCACTTCCCCCGGTTCCCCTGGTGCACCTCTTATAGAGGACTGTGATCTAACGGCATCCCTCTTTTTGTTGGTCTCTTCCATGGTACGGAGTCGACATCCGGTGTAAAGAACCCCCACCCGACATCAGTGAGAGACGGAGGAAGACCAGCGCCACGGACCAAAGCACCTTTGCCCGAGAGAGACTGATATTAAGACACAGAAAAACGTTTATGTCAAAACCGAAAAGAACCCTGAAAATAAAGCCATCTTTGAATCCAATACCTGTTGTCACGGTCGTCCCTACTCCCACGCCCACAAAAATAAATCAAATCACTGTTTTAAAAATAAAATTGGCCTTGTGACTCTCCAAATCATAATCACTTCAAATTCCAATGGCCCTCGGGGCCCAGCAATGTCCTGCTACTGTGCAAAACACACTTGTTTTAAACAAGTGTTTGCACAGAGCATTACTTACAATTTTACAATTTTCTTTTTCTTGATATAGCTACTCCTGCTGGTCCACCCATATCACCCACCAGGCATGAGATAGCGGCCCACCTGCAGCAGGAGAGGCTGGACCATATCCAACAGGAATATCGGCGGCTTGTGGCCCAGGCTGATGAAGAGACAGAAACCGCTGCTTCTAAGCCAGATCTCACGGCACCCAGTAGTCACCCAGAGCCTCCAGCCTCCAGCCTCCCGCCATTCCAATGCGGCACTACGGCCAGCTGCCAGGGGCCCTGACTAAAAGTGCTGCCGCCCCCTCTCACTCTGATAAGACATTGCTGCAGTGCATCCTGTACTGGTTGGACGGTATGGAGAGCCGGCTCAGCAGGATAGGACAGAGCCTGGAGCAGCATCGGACCCAAATGGACAATGCCCTCTTTTAGCCCTTTATTAAAAGTTTTGTTTTGGTGGTAGGGACCAGGTTTTTTTATTTGTTGAACATTTTTTATGGACATTAGTTGTGGAATGGGGATGGGCCAATTTGTTTGGGGGAGGGATAGACCTGTTGTGTGTGGAACGGTGGGTTTAAATTTTTTGTAAAAATAATTAAGGGAAAAAATAATTTTCATCACAATTTATGCTTGAAGTACTTTATTTGTGTTTTACTTTTACTTTGCATTGCTGCTTTTTTACTCAGCCTATTATTTTAATCCAATTTGATGGTCAAATAAGCTGTAAATCCGCAGTCAGATAGCCGTATAGATATGGCAATGCACACCCCCCATTCTAACCCTGTGGTAACAGGCCCAGAGGACCAGCTTAGGGTGGCAAGGAGAAGGATGCTAGGACAGTGGTGTGGGGGACCGATAAGGTGCAACAGGAGGGCTATCATAGGGCCCGGAGAGAGCATAGTCCCCACCAACAACAAACGAGTGGGGAATCCACTTCAGCAGCCTTCAATAGCCGGTATCTACTAGTAATAGACCCCCCCACCTGCATCTTGCCCTTACACAGTGGTCCAGACAGGTGTGCCAGGACATATTAATACACATGAAGAATCAACTATACAGTTAATTAATAAAGTGGTGACTGGGTGCGCAAGTATGCTGGATTTAACATCACAGAGCATCAGCACATTCTGATGGCCAGGAGGGTCTCTTGGATTGGTAGGTCGAGGAAAGTTTTTCCAGGAGATAGCTTAATTGTCACATTTAGACACCCTGAACTAGCGCATAGGATCCTTTCACACTCAGCGGGTTTATTTGCACTAGAGTCCGGTATGAAACCTTTGCCATTGGGCTTTTTTTACAGGTTTCCACCCAGTTGTAATCTCCCACAATGTTATGTAGGACAGGAGGAGGGATCCGCGTGGGGAGTATGCCTTTGGCTCTAAGTAATGCATTTGCCCCATTGAGGGACCTGAACGACATTGACTGACTGCATCAGCGGGAAAGTGTGGGTAGAGGTAGTGATATCTATTTAGTTGGCACTGGCATAGTAGGTAGGAGCGAGATGCTCCACCTGGGGGCAACACCACAAATCCCATTGGAGTGCAGGGATTCTAGCGTCTCGGCCAGACAATATAGATAGGGCTGTCACCACGTTCAATATTACTGGGCTGCATGAGTTTTGCGAAGGGATGTCGGGGGAGATATAAAAATTCTGTCATGGAACAAAACAGGCTTGTTTAGTAAATTCTTGGATGACCAATGGCTCAGTTATGTTAGGAGGTTCCATATAATATGCCTCCAGGAAACATGGGAGCCAGGGAACGATTTTTTCATTGAGGGATATAAAACCTTCTTTAGTTCTGCAGTAAGATCGGTCTCCGGCCGGGCAAAGGGGGGTCTGATTATGTTTATAGATTTGAGAGTGCAGAGCAGCTGGAAAAACCTGGCATGGGACTCGAATGTTGCCCAAGGAATCAAATTCTAGAACAATACCTACAGGTTAGCTTTAATTTTTATAATGCAACGTCAAACGTGCAGGGTCTGAACAGTTTCCAAGTACTAAATCCACGGATGTAGTATACAAGGGGGAGAGGGCTGGCACAATCACAATTGATTCTAGTTGGGGACTTTAATTGACATCTGTGCCCAAATTTGAGGGTGGCCCAGGGTGACTGGTCATCGTGTTCATTAAGCAAGGGACCACACATGGTGCACACTCTGGAGGGGCAGGAACTGACTGGTTTACTATATACTTATGGGTTGACCCACACAATAGATTTGATCACTAACAATAAAGGTATTGCAACCCACCCGAATTTTAAAGGAAGAGGATGTCATTCATATATTGATTTTATTTTAGTTTCCTTTTTACTGAAAAGGTGTATCTCAACCTTTGACATTTTATTAGCGTGTATAGTGATCATAACCCACTCATTGTATCTCTTGTTGTCCCACACTATCCCCCAGCATTAAATAGATCCTTATGAGGTCCAATAATTGCTGCAACAGACCAATGTAGGAGGTCGCACAGGGCCCAGGTTGACCCTGATGTTTTTAACACTTCCCTGTTGAACAGAGGCAAGCCGGATATTCTGAAATGTTTAGTTTTGGAAGTACTAGGGGTTGAACTAGTATATGCTGCTTGAAGGAACATTGCGAAGTTAGCGGATAGTTTACTGAAATTCCCCGCACATGCCCCCAGTCCGTCCCGCCCCAGGTGGTTTGGTAGCCAGTGCTCAGGGGCGCTAAGAGAGCTAAAAGTGGCACTGAAGCAGGTTCCGAGGGATCTGGTGAGGGTTGCGGCTTGTCGTTTAAGTTACAAACAAGCTGTCAAGGGACGAAAGGGCAAATTACAGCGGAAAGCCTGGGAGGAGCTCACAGAGCCAGCGGAGTTGAAGGACCCTACCCATTTTTGGAGAGTAATTAACAACCCTTTTTTTAAAGAGTCAAATAACCCTGGGTTAAGTAATAATATTTTACCACAGCAATAGCAGCAGCATTTCCAGGGTGTGTATAATCACACTCAGAGACTGGAAGAGCCGCTGGCTTCAAACTCATTACTAAACCACAACTTCTTTACCTTCACTTTGGATGAGGTGAGAATAGGGATTGAGGGGCTTACGAGGAACAAGGCGCCAGGACCGGATGGGATCCCACCAGACCTCTTCCGCTGTAATATAGAGGTCTAGGCCCCGCTTCTAACAAGGGTATTAAATGCAGCAATAATTTCAGTAATGCCAGCTTCCTGGGCCACAGCCATCATTATGCCCATTATTAAGAAAGGTGAATGGGCTAGCCCACACTGTTATCACCCCATATCACTAACTGATGTATCAGTAAGGGTTTTGGGGCAGGTTGTTGGAATAGACAGATGCCAATCAAATTATCACTGATGTCCAATAAGGGATCCGACTGGGGAAATCAACCATAGATCAATGCCTCAATTTGTATCTTGTCACTGCAAAATATACAGTAGTTAAGTCAGGGGCATTGTATTTAGCTTTCATGGACCTCACAGTGGCCTTCACTCGTGTAAATCGCCCCAAACTGTGGTCAATCATGGGTGACCTCGGGGTGGACCCGGTAATAATGAACATTTTAAAATTGTTACATTTCAATACCTGAGCGGCAGTCAGATATACACAGGATGGGAAAGTAACAGATTATTTTACGTTCGCACGTGGGGTCAGACAGGGATGCATATTAGCGCCGTTCCTGTTCACCTTATATGATAATGGCCTAGATTCTACCCTAAGTGCTACTGACGTAGATACCTGAGGATAGGCTCAAGAGCGGTCTCGGCTCTTCTTTATGCACACAAAGCGGTGCTTCTTGCCCGCACGCCAAAGGGTTTGCAGCTCTTAATTGATGGCTTTGTGACTGTTATGGAAAACTTGGATATGTCCCCCAATCTCACAAAGTCATATATTATGGAAATGGAGAAGAAGCCATGTAAATTGAATAATTATATTATAGGCACACATATATTATGGAAAGTCCCAGCCTTTTCCTCTTTAGGCATTTTTTTCAATGGACATTTGAACTTCAAACACCTATTAGAGGAGAAGTGCCTCACCCTGACTAGGTCAACATTTTAAAGTTATATAATTCAATGTGTTGTTCTAAGGTTTTATATGGAAGCGAGGTTTGGGGATTTGTTAAGGCTAATGAGTTGCAAAGTGAGGAGAACAAGTATCTTAGGCATTTACTGAGAGTCCATCATAGCACTTCATCATATAGTGTTCACGAAGAACTGGGGCTCCAATACATTGCCGACTTGGTGACAGTTAAACCCCCTACTCTGTTGTGTGAAGGTGTGGTCAAATACAGAGGTGGGTTTGAGTAGGCTGGTCATTAAGGACTGTCTCTCCTTAGATCATGCGTTCAAAATATGTCTGGGATTCTCTTTTTAATCTAGGGCATGAAGAGCTGTTCAGTAAGCATGGGCGTAAAATCCGTTCCGCTCGCGGAATTTGCGGATTTTCGGTAAATTCGCAATCCGCGAACTCTAGCAAATTTCCCAAAAATCCGTCGATTCGCACGCGGCGGATTTTTTTGCTTGGTGATACAATATTGCGGCGCGCGGCGTGGCGCACGGCGTTCACTTTCCGTCATTCAGCGTTTGCCGAGTTGTTTTTCTCGATATTTTGCAAGTGCTGCGCCATTTTGGATCTTGCTGTGGGATCCCGCGGGAGTTGGCGCCCGCGAATACGTAATCGCGGCTTGCCACCTTACCTTGCACAGCACGCATCGCGAGAGTTCGCAATTGCGAACACGTAGGTGCGGCGGGCAGGAACAATCTCGCACTCGCGAAATAGAGATTTTGCAATTCTGCACAAGAAATCCACCAGCAAACAGCATAAACCTTCAGAAAATAATGATTTTTATCAGAATCACTCCTCAGGTTGACATTTGCCTGCACTTTTGTTTGCAAGGAGTCCATTTTTTTGGGGGGGGAGGAAGGAAGTGCCCCACAGTCTCCAACTTCCTGTTCCTGTCCAGCAGGCTCCTCCCAGTGCTTTCTTCATGTGCTGGTCACTTTCATTTGGACCTTAACCTGGAAGGATTACTTTTTGTGGGTGCTGCTGGATATTTGGATTTGAGGCCTTTTTGACTTTCTTTGGATCACTTTTGGATTAGAAATCAACTTTCACAAGTAAGTTTGTTTGGGGCATTACAGTTGCTGCAACTACAATTTTGTAACTTTTTCAGAACATTAAATAAAATATATTGTGGGTAGCCACAGTATCCAGTAGGACCAGGGTTGGTTATGGGTGCATGATACAACTGTTTTGTTGAATTTAAACATCATTGAGGCCATGGATGGGCTGGGATTGTGCTTAATTTTGTGTTTTTTGTCGATTTTTTGGGGCTGCTGTTGGGGCCTTTTGCCCAGGGGTAGTGAGTGGTGCATGGACTGAGTCTGCCTGTGGGGTCTCACTCTCTTTAATGTAAACATCCTGGATGGCATTGGATTGTGGTGATTTTTGTGTGTTTTTCGGTTTTTTTGGGGTGCTACTGTTGATTTGGACTGGCTTTGTGGGTGGTGGTGGTGGCCATCTTGAGTGCTGGTACAGGCAACATGTGCTTGGGGTGCCAGGGGCCATTTTGAAGAGAGGCAGTGTCTGAGGCCTGCACTTATTTTGCCTAGCTTTCATCCATCATTCCCAGGGGTAGTGAGTGGTGCATGGGCCTAGTCTTTCTGTGGGGTGTCTTCTTGAAATTAAACACCATTGAGGCCATGGATGGGCTGGGATTGTGCTGAATTTTGTGTTTTTTGTCGTTTTTTTGGGGCTGCTGGTGGGGCCTTTTGCCCAGGGGTAGTGAGTGGTGCATGGGCCTAGTCTTTCTGTGGGGTGTCTTCGTGAATTTAAACACCATTGAGGCCATGGATGGGCTGGGATTGTGCTGAATTTTGTGTTTTTTGTCATTTTTTTGGGGCTGCTGGTGGGGCCTTTTGCCCAGGGGTAGTGAGTGGTGCATGGGCCTAGTCTTTCTGTGGGGTGTCTTCTTGGATTTAAACACCATTGAGGCCATGGATGGGCTGGGATTGTGCTGAATTTTGTGGTTTTTGTCGATTTATTTTGGGCTGCTGCTGGGGCCTTTTGCCCAGGGGTAGTGAGTGGTACATGGACTGAGTCTGCCTGTGGGGTCTCACTCTCTTTAATGTAAACATCCTGGATGGCATTGGATTGTGGTGATTTTTGTGTGTTTTTCGTTTTTTTTGGGGTGCTACTGTTGATTTGGACTGGCTATGTGGGTGGTGGTGGTGGCCATCTTGAGTGCTGGTACAGGCAACATGTGCTTGGGGTGCCAGGGGCCATTTTGAAGAGAGGCAGTGTCTGAGGCCTGCACTTATTTTGCCTAGCTTTCATCCATTATGCCCAGGGGTAGTGAGTGGTGCATGGGCCTAGTCTATCTGTGGGGTGTCTTCTTGAATTTAAACACCATTGAGGCCATGGATGGGCTGGGATTGTGCTGAATTTTGTGTTTTTGTCGTTTTTTTGGGGCTGCTGGTGGGGCCTTTTGCCCAGGGGTAGTGAGTGGTGCATGGGCCTAGTCTTTCTGTGGGGTATCTTCTTGGATTTAAACACCATTGAGGCCATGGATGGGCTGGGATTGTGCTGAATTTTGTGGTTTTTGTCGATTTTTTGGGGGCTGCTGTTGGGGCCTTTTGCCCAGGGGTAGTGAGTGGTGCATGGGCCTAGTCTTTCTGTGGGTTGTCTTCTTGAATTTAAACACCATTGAGGCCATGGATGGGCTGGGATTGTGCTGATTTTTGTGTGTTTTTTCGACTTTTTGGGGTGTATAACTAATGTTCCTCTGTCTTCCATTGCTTGTAGGTGCACAAGAGAACCACCAGTGCCAGGAAGAAGTCCGGCTGCGGTGTGTGCAGCACAACGTCACGTGTGGCCACAGACAACTCTGCAACCTAGCCCGACAGGCTGCTGAGCGTGATGATGAAGTCGACGAGGAGGCAATGGGAACACCAGAATCATTGATGTTAACTAGTACACCACAACCTACCGCTTCCATATTTCTTACTCGCCAGAAGGGACCTCCATCCACCTCGACCTCAATTAGTGGTGGTGAAAGTGCACAACATAGTAAAGTTCAGCAATACACATCTTCCACTTCATCTGGCATTAGCAGCACGGCCACCACCAGTATCGCCTCCTCCGGCCCCCACAGACATT